>NW_023600993.1:2130713-2755713 GCF_014898055.3 Talpa occidentalis
TGAAAAGCAGAGGAAGAGCTGAGCACAGCCACCACCCCAGAGACATGAGCTTGCTGCCCTCCCGCCATCACCTCTGTCAGGTAGCCAGTCGCGTTGACAAACTTCTCGAAGTCGGCGTTGCTGACTTCATAGGCGTCCATGTAGAAGGCGTCCACGGCCACTCTCCGCGCGGGCGCCTCCCCGTCCTGCCTGATCTGGGGCTCGTCCGTGCCCATGGTGAACACGCCGGCAGGGATGGGCACCATCTGCAGGAGAAGACTTGGGACGTGGTGCGGCGCCCCACACAGGAAGCACCAAGGGAGTCTGAAACCACGGCCCGCCAGCCACCCCACTCCCTGCCCCGACACAGTGAGCGACCAGCCACAAAGCAGCGAGGCCCAGTGGGAAGTCGGTTCTCCCGCCAATGTCTACACAACACGAACAAGTGTGTTGTGGAATTGGGCCCAGCAAGTCGCCAAGCTGTGGAGGGCGGAGGACAGGCCAGAAGAGCCCACCGTCCTCTGCACACATGGACGTTTTTCCTTCCGTGCATTCTCGTTTCTCTAGAAGTATGTTTAAAAGGAAATAGAAAACGCTTTTCTATCCTTTAAAGTCCCCGAATGCACCTGGGTCTCCAACAACAACGGTGAGATCGAAATGACTGAAGTAGGAAACCTAAAATGCTGAGGGGCCATGTCTTGTCTTATTATGTCTTTGTCCTTAATTAATTCCCTATTAAAACTCGTCATTGCAATTGCTTTGGTCGGTCCTACCTACCGTCTCACAAAACCTCTAACCTCCAAGAGAGCTGCCACTGCAGTGACCCTGCTCCAGGCCCAGCCCTAAAGAGAGAGTTTGAGGGCCTCCCTGCTGGCTCAGCGGTGGAGCACTGGGTTGCGAGGCTGCCTGCAGCCTCTGCAGCACCAGTTCAATCCCCAGCTGCTCCCCGGCCACTGGAGGAGGGTCCCACATGGCGCGCAGACCTCTCCTGCCGCCCGCTGCTCCCCTCAGCAGTGTACTTCGGTCCTTCTGCCTGCTCTGCTCCCCACTCTGGCTCTGGTGAATCCTCTCACCCTCCCGCGCTTCTGACTGTACCCAGTGCTTGTATAAACAAACAAACAAACAAACAAATCTTAAAAAAAAAAAAAGAGAGAGAGAGTTTGAGGGTGACACTGACATTTTTCAGTGAATAATCACAGGTCCATGTTCAACAGCAATGAGTTACTAGGTTATTGCGAATCAAAACTCAGATTCCACTTCACACCCACATGAAGGCAAGACAACGGAACAAAGACAGACCTTCCAACAAATGGTTCTAGAATAGGATGTACACATGCAAAAAAAAAAATTATATGGACACAGATCTCACTGCCTTCACAACATTTTACTCAAAATGAATCACAGACCGAAATGCAAAACACAAAAACTCCAAAGCTCCTATAAGGTAACACAGGAGAAAACCTAGATGACCTTGCATGTGGCACCAGAAACACCACCTATGGAAAAAACAATCGCTAATCATTGAAATGAAAAATTTTCGCTCTGCAAAAGACAAGGTCCTGAGATTTAGAAGACAAACCACAGGCTGGACAGGATATTTACAGAAAATACATCTGATAAAGGACGGCTATCCAAAACAAATGACTCCTAAAACTTAACCAGGAAACAATTCCATTTTAAAAGTGGGCCAGAGACAATTTGCCAAAGGGGATACAATTCACCAAAAGGGATCCACAGGCAGCAAATAAGAACATGAAAATTTGCACCACGTCAGATGCAATGCAAAAAATGCAAATTTTAATGAAATGCTACCACAAATCTATCAGAATGGCCAAAATCTGCAACACTGACCATGGCAAATGCTGCAGCAGGTGTGAAGTAACAGGGCTCTCACTCACTGTTGGTAGGGGTACAACAGGGGACAGTCATGTTGGGAGATAGTTTGGGTTTCTGCAAAACTAAGCATACTCTTGTCATTTGATTCAGCAATCACACCCCTTGGTATTTACTCAAAGGGATCAGAAATTCATGTCCATACAAAAACCTGCAAACTGATGTTTATAGCAGCTTTCATCAAATTTCATCTAGACTGCAGACTATCACTTAGTGTTGGCAAAGAAGAGCTATCAAGCTAGGAGAAGACATGGAGGAAAGTTTTGTGCATATTAAGTGAAACAAATCCATCTGAAAGGCTACATAATGCATGATTCCAGCTATACACCCTGCAGAAAAGGCAAAACAAATAATAAAAAGATCAGCGGCTGCCAAGAATGAGAAGGGGTTAGGATACGCAGTTTAAGTCAACAAAGACACTCTGTAGGATGTTACGGTGAGAATTAAATGTCACTATACATTTGCCCAACCCCACAGAATGCACAACATCAAGGCTGAACCCTAATATACACTATGGATTTTGGGTAATTATGACATGTAGGTTCATCCTTTGTAACAAATGTAACATGTGGTGGTGGGTGTTGGTAATGGGGGAAGCTTTGAGTGTGAGACCTGGAAAATCTCAACATAAAACTACTCTTTAAAGTCTTTAGCATAAAAAAGAAAGAAAGAAAACACTAAGATAATTTAACTCTTCTATAATATTGGACTTCCTAAGTTTAGAACAAAAGCCTAAATGTCAGAAATAGACCAGTAATCTGCACATGAACTAAAACATTTAAACCAAGAAAAACTAATATAGAATTGTCTCCACTGAAGCCTTTTCCCTGCATAACAAGGTTACTTCAGGCTTAATGATTAAGCTCTTAAGTCCTTAAAGGCTTGTGGGCTGTGATGTCAGCAGCCACTAGTTTATTAATAGCTTGGGATGTTCCCAAACATTACAGAAAGTGAATATAAAAACTGGCCAAAGATGACTCACACAAGACCCAGTCTGGACACAAAAACCACTCTAAAGGGATGGAAAATTATGTATCTTGAAAATGTAATTCAAAAGGTACTGGTACCCACATCCCATTCTAGAACCAACTGGAAGATTTAAAATGAGATAATCAAGATTAGCCAGAAAGTTGTAGGCAAAATTTTGGGACAGAACAACACGTACATGCAAATAAGATAGCTGTCTTATTACTTACAAAGCAGATAAAGAGACACAGGGCTTTCTCTTCAGAAGGAAAGAGAAACTATCAGCTACCACCCAAATTTAAAAAGAATGAAAATCAAGTATGGTGCATGTGCGCATACACACACACACGCACATACACACACCAGTAACTGGGGTTTCCCCACCACACAAAAGACAAACATGAATAATGCAGAACATTCTCGGAGGAATAACAGAAAAAAACTTAAAAGCAAATAATTAAGCAGGACGGAGACAACAATGAGAAGTCCAGCTATGCAGCTACTAACACTCTATACCTGAGATACAAAATGATGGCCCCTCACAGCCTAGTTGAGGAGAGACACCAACCAGCAAAGAAACATCTCTAATAATTGCTGTGTCACATGAAGCCCTACTAGTGTGGGAGTATATGGAAATACTGAACAGGAAGGAAAGGAAGGAGGTCCGGTAGAGCCTGCTCCGGGTTGTCACCTCTCACCTAGGTTCTGAAAATTGGTCCAAGTTAATCCAGAAGAGAAATGGGATAGAAACGGAAGGGGGGTGCCTGGTATAAAAGAAGCATTAGTGGGCCTTCTTGATGGTGCAAGGGGTTAAGACACAACCTATGAAGCTATCCACAGCCTCTGCAGCACGAGTTCCGATCCCCAACGAGGGAGCTACCCACATGATGCAGCAGACCTCTCCTGTCTCCCTGCTGCTCCCCTCAGCAGTGTATTTCAGTCAAATCCGCCTGTTCTGTTCTCCACTCTGTCTCTGGTGAATCCTCTCACCCCCCCCCACACACACCTCTGGCCTGTACCCCAGTTCTTGTATGCGTAATAAAAAATAAACCTTTTTAAAAAATAAAAATAAAAGAAGCACTAGTTTAGGAATCAGAAGACCTGAGTTCTAATTCCTTAAGCTGCTTCTACAACATAAAATATGCAAAGTGCCAAACAGAATGAAAATGAAGTAGTAGTTATTGTTATTTATATATATATGTACACATATATATACATATATATATATATATATGTAAAGCTGCGCAGCTAACACACCCAGGCCTGTGAGAGGCATCGATAAGAAAACAACTGTTGTCTTTCTCCTTCCTAGGGGCTGAAGTGCCAGGGGTAGCAAGATAAACGAGACAAGTCCTCTCCCTCAAGGAGCAAAGCCTACCGAAAAGCCCACAACACTGTTAGAGACGCTACGAAGCTGTGCCCAGATTTTGTCCCAGGAAGAGAAGAACCCGAACCTGCCTGACTTAATTCCTCCGCCCCATCAAGAACGTGGAGGGAGGAGGAAGTCGGAGGGATAGCAAGCGTCCTCAAGCCCCACTCCCGGTGCTCAGAATTAAACTGAGCCTCAAGCGCCAGCGTCTCCTGGGTCGAGTAGGGGGGGGAGAAGGAGCAGAACTCCCCCAACACCGACCCGCAGGTGCGCGATCCGGGTGTGGCTGCCATAACCTTACTCGTCCTCCGGCCAGCCCCTGGCCTCGGCTTCCCAGGCCCGTCCAGGCCCCCGGCGCCCCGGCCCGGCCCCGCCCCGGGGGATGGAGAGAGCACCTGGGGGGCTGCGGCGGCCGCTCCTCGGGGCCCGGGCCCGGGGCGTTGGCCTCCCGCGAGTATCGGTGAGCGGCGGGGGCGCTGCCGGGCGCCCCGGGCCGCTGGGGATTGCCGCAGCCGCACGAGCCGGCCAGGGACGCCGCGCCCGCGCCCGCGCCCGCGCCCGCGCCGGCCCCCTCGCCCCCCGCCGCCGCGCGCGGCAGCAGGAGCAGCGGCAGCCACGCGAGCAGCCGGAGCCCCGCGCCGCGTCCCCGAGGCGGCCCCAGCGCGGGCGCAGCCATGTTGTGCCTCGAGCCACGTGACCCGTCTGGTCACGTGTCCCCTCCCCTTAAAGGAGCCGCTCCCGGGGCGGACTCGGGACGCGGCAGGTGGTGCCCCTCCGCGCACCTGGCTCCCGGACCCTGACGACGCCGGGACACCGCCTAGGCCTGCAGAGCTCGGTGTCCTGCAGATGGTGCGCGCCCACGTTTGCTCTTGGCTGAAATAGTGAAAATCGAATTTACTGAGCTTTTGCTGAGTGCCAGGAGCAGCACTTCGCGAAGCCTCTGAGGCCTCACGGGGGCCTGTCAGGTTGGGTCCCAGCAGTCACCTGGCAAGCAAGTGCAGAGCACGAGCCTAAAGCCAGGGAATGAGGCTTCAAACTCTGCTGGTTAGCCACCAGGCTGATTCCACAAGCTTCCCCTGCAGGACATGGGAGGGAGGCGAAGGGCAGAAAGGAGACCCCAAGAGGTCCAGCGGTGCTCCCCGAGAGTCCTCGCCTCCGGGCAGCAGCTCCCTTGGCGACTCAGTAAAATGCAATTAAATTAGAGTCTCCGCGGAAAGGACACCATCTGTTTGTTTTGAACAAGTTCTCCAGATGATTCCAGAGCATACCACTGAGGCACCCTGGAGTTTGCAAACCTCCTCTCAGGACCCAGTTTCGTCAGCAGAAACCAAAACCAAAACCAAAACATGAAGAAGATGAAGGGGGAATTGCAGGTTAAAAGTGCGGTCTCAGCCGACTGCAACGTGCGAAACTGACTGAATGCTGATTCAAACCTACCTGGCTCAGAGAGATGTGTGAGGAAATTAGGAGAAATAGGACCTGACCACGAAAGCAAAACATGGTATCTGGTAAAATTAAGTAGATAATGTGATTTTGTTTCTAGGTCTTTTCTTTAAGACATGATTGTGGTGTTTGTGTTTATGCTTTTCAAAATAAAATCTGTTCCATTGATAAAATGGATTAAGTCATGCTGTCAAGACTTGCTTCCCAAAAATAAATGGGGAGAGGAGTAGCCAGAAATGAACCATGACTGCCAGCAAGTTAATAATTCTAAGTGTATCAGTGAGTATCTGGGTGTCTATTTAGTGTTCTCTCTAGTTTATGTTTGAATTTTTTCATTTAAAAAAGTTCTTTGGGAGCCTCCCTGATGGCGCAAGGGGTTAAGACGCAACCTATGAAGCTATCCGCAGCCTCTGCATCACGCGTTCCGATCCCCAACGAGGGAGCTACCCACATGGCACAGCAGACCTTTCCTGTCTCCCCACTGCGACCCTCAGCAGTGTATTTCGGTCAGTCTGCCTGTTCTGTTCCCCACTCTGTCTCTAGTGAATCTTCTCACCCCACCTCCAACACCTCTGGCCCGTACCCCAGCTTTTGTATGCATAAATAAATAAATCTTAAAAAAATAAAATAAATGAAAAAGTTCTTTCCTCAAAAGCATTACCACATTTTCTCATTTGCGATCACCACCACTTGGCAAGAAACCTCATGCAAGGATGCATTTCCGGACTGATGAGGCTGAAAGGGCCAAGCTTGAACTACGTCTGTGTCAGCGTGAGTAATACATTTTCCAAGGTCTCAGCACCAGCCTTGTCACCTGCTCTTCAAAACCTGCACTCTGATCTGTGATCCGGCCAGAACTCCAAGCTGGACGTTTCAGGAAGGCAAGGATCCTGCCTATCCGTTTACCACTAGATCAGCAAAATTAGGCCAGTGCCTGGCACAAAATAAACACTGAGTCAACATTAATTGAATTCGTAGATAGAGTGAATGACAGGAAGCATAACCTCTTTCTCTTACCTGCAAACAAATTGTTGAGAAAATGATAGAAATTTTAGGCTCAGAAAGCTGCATTAAAGCTGGCCACTTACCAGAGGTCTGACCTTTAGGAGCCTTTGTTTCTTCATGTGTGAAACGGGAAAAATAATACCTCCTTCTTTAGGATTTTGTGAGGATCAAATGAGGATAATAAAAGGTGCAGCCCAGCACCTGGCATTTCACCATACCTCAACAAAATGTTTGCTATTATTAACAATCATTGTCAAAGATGGAAGTTTTGTTGATTCTCCAGGAAGTATCAGTCTTCTTGCTCAGGTCATTAAATAATTTCTTATTGGTCACTCATCTGTGAATAAGTGGAAAAGATGGATGAGAAATCCCCAGGTGAGGAGGTCTGTGCTAGAAGTTATAGCAAAACATGCAACTCCACAGTCCACTCTCCACAGGCCAGCCACTTGCTCTGCAGTTCCCCTCCACCCCACCCCAAGGGAGTCCTTCTCACCCCCTTCTGCCTAATGAAGCTGGAGGAAAGGCCCAGACCTGAAGGTGGGGGTCTACTCAACATAAGACCAGCAGAGGTTTGGGGTGGTGAGGAAGGATGCAGAGAAGGGCAGCAGGGGCCAGGTTATGTGGGCTTGGGGATCAGGAGCACCCTGTTTCTCAGGGGCATTTCCCAAGATGTCCCTGCTCCAACATTCAGCTCCTGGGTTTTTCCACTTAATTCCTGACTGCCAAGGAGGCCTGCCTTTACTGAGCCACCCGATCACTCTATTTCAGTGCTTCTGTTCCCAGCCTGCCCTCACCCTTCCAGCCAGTCTTCCAATGTTGCTTCATTATGAGGTTGATGAGGGAAAAAAGAAACACACTAATCCTCTGTTCTCAGCCAAGGTCCTGGCAGTGTGGTCTCCATCTCCAGGCCCATGTGTGGTGGGCCTGCTCCTCATCCGCTGCGTTCCTCCTGCAGCCCAAAGCTGTGATGCTGGGGTGCATGGCAGGTGTCAGTGGTCCCAGTGAATGACCGTGGGTGTGTGATGCGCCCTGTGAGGAAAGGCCCCTGTCCAGGGGTGTGTCCCAGCTCCACCTGTGCCGCCAGGGTGGGTCCCCGCCGCCGAAGGCCCTGAACAGGAGTTAGCAGAGTAGAAAAATGAAGAAACGCATGAATGAAGAAATACAAGTGTAATTGCTGGGCCCTTATTTAGAAGTTTGGGGGTGTTTGATGTAACCGTAACCAGATATATTTGGCTTAGATTGAAGGCTCTTATTTATATCAAGGAGAACTGGTCAAATTGTTTCCTTCTACATTGTTTCACTTAAGGTTGCAATTTCCAGGAAACTGTCTGGGCCTTGAGTGAGAACTGGCTGTAGTTTTTGACTTTGTTAACTGCCCCCATTTTCTCACGGCCTTTCTGTAGGGGTCAAGGTGACTTGGTCATAACCAGCCCACCCCCTGTCTGTGGCTGCATGGTCCCCCTGAGCCGTCCAGATTCCCAGATCAGCACATGCACGAATCCGCCTTCCCCAGGCACATTCGCCTGGGTCACCACCAGCAAGATTTCCAGCAGTCGAGATGTCACCCTCTGCCAGGTACCCTCCAGACCCCCATGTCACTTACTTTGGGGTCTTCTGGCCAGCCAGGCAGTGGGTGACCCATCCCAAACCCATCTTACCACTTCCAGCATCAACTATGTCCATGTGGTTCTTCCACAGGACAGATGCCAAGATGCCATGAGAAATGAGCAGCACTGGTAAGAATACCTGTGAGACAGGCAAGTGCACCTGAGGGGCAGGAGTGGGCAGCAGGGCCAGGACCCCCTGCGAGGAGGGCGGAGGAAAAGCCCCTGGGGCAGAGCTTATGATGGTGCATTTTATGTGTCAGCCTGATAGACCACGGATGCCCAGGCGTTTGCACGTTTTCCATGGGTGTGTCTGGGAGGTCATTTCTGGAAGAGATGAGCATTTGACTTGGACAGAGGAAAGCAGGTGGCCCTTCCCAGTGAGAGCCAGAGGATGGAGGTGGTTGAATTCATTGTCTGCCTGAGTGCTGAGCTGGGCCACTGAGCTCGAGACTTAGGCCTGGACTCACCGCCACACCACTGGCTGTCTCACTCTCACGTCTTGGAACTATGCTGTCTTTCAGGGTGTCCAGTGTACAGATGGCAGGTGGTAGCACTTCTCAGCCTCTATAATGCCATGAGTCAATGCCAGTTCAGGGCTGTCCAGAAAGCCCAGCGGGAAGAGCAAAGGTTGCTCGTAGTGCTGCCTTCCTGTAAGAACGTGCCCTCAGTTTGCATGCGTGGCTAATCCACGCTGAGGGGTGCTGAGGCCTTTGGTTGATTTTGTTCCTCATAATGGGTTCCCTCTTGAAGAAAGAGCTGAGCCGTGCCTCTTGGCTGCTGCCGTGGCCAACCACGCGGTTCCCCCCACACACCTCTCATTTCGTTTTCTATGACATTGCCCTTCACTCACTGGGGTCCACCGTGGTGTCGTTCTTTTTGCCCCTAGAAGACAACCAGCACAGTCCCACCTCAGAGTCTTTGCACGGGCCTCTCTACCTGTGATCTTCCACCCTTTCCCTAGTTGGCTCTTGTCATTTAGGCCTCAACACAGATGTCACCTCAGAGAAGCCCTCCTGGATTCCCAAATGAAAAGTGAGTCTTTCCCATTCAGGCAGGTCATATCACTTCTTACTGTCCTTACACGCTGTCATGCTCTGAAATCCATCGCGCTGTGTTCTCTTCCCCACAGGAACACATACAGCATCGTTGGCACTTAGAGCTATGTCCTAAGGCCTGGACAGCACAGGTGTGTGTAAGCGCCAGGTCAATGGTCATTGAATGAATGAATCAATGAATACTTAAAGGGATCGAAACCTTCGGACTGTGAAAAGACTAAATTTGAACATTTACAGTCCCCCAGTGATGGTGCTTCAAAGGATTGTGACACCAGCCATGGAGGCCGGGGCTTGAGTCCCAGCAGATGTTTGCAGCCTGACAGAGTCTGCCCAGAGACGGTCAAACTGGCTGGCTGTCGTCCTGCCCGGCTCAGTGGGCTGACCTCTCACACCTCCACCCGCTGGGGCCGTGACTCCACCTTAAATCATTCAACAAGTGTTGACTGAGTGACGCGGAGCAGCGAGGACACAGCAGCCATGACCCTCTGTCCAGTCTCATCCCTGTGGAACCGACCTTCAGTATGTAAACCGTGAAGGCTCAGAACACTGCTGGGTACACAGGAATCCTCCAAAAGGATTGTTGTGGTTAGTGCCATGATCAACCTACTTAAGCTGCAAAGTGAGCATTCCGAAGTGCTGGGTTTTTATTAATTTGTTTTTCAAAGTGTTTTGTTTTGTTTTGTTTTTAAAGAGGACACTTTGCTCCGTGTATTTTGAAGTGAGAATGAGACACGAAGGAGGTGGAAACACTGAGCCTGGCAGCTGTTCACTCAGCCGCCTCGGGAGTGGCTGTGGGGTCACCTGACGGGCCAGGGTCGGGTATTTGCTCACCTGGGCTGTCGCCAACAGAAGAGCTTGTGCGTGGGGATGTTTTCGTTCTTGTTTCTGCTCTCCTCCTGCAATGGCTGGTTCTGACTCCTCTCCTTGAACGCATGCTCCAAAAAGGCATTTTAAGGCACCAGGACAGAAGGGCCTGGAGCTCTGCCAAGCACAGAAGCAGAACCTGGGGGTGTGCGGTTCTGGGGCCTGCCTGGGGGGGCTGTAGGTCCGCAGGCGCCAGGCCCGCGCTCTGGGGCTCGAGGCCCACCTCTCCAGGACCCCTGTGGAGCGAGCCTTTCTTTTTCCCTTTCTTTTTAAAGTGTTTGTTGGCCTCAGCGCTCAGCCCCGCACCTTTCCTGTTCTGCGCTCTTGACCCTCTTTAAGGCCTCCCCCCTCCCCCGGCGCCCTCCTGGGGCTGCGACGGGAGGGGGGGGGACACTCAGGTGCCCCCCCCACCCCGCTTCCCTCCAGCGGCCCGGGAAGCCTGGGCCGAGCTCCGCCCCCTCAGCCCCAGGCGCGCCCCCAGGGGCTCCTCAGAGCAGCTGGAAGCCCGGGACACCGTGTGCGCCTCAGAGCCCCCGAAAGCGCCCCCAGACTCAGAAGGGCGTCGTGACCCGTCCAGGGAGCCCCGGGATGCTGCTTCTGCTGGCCCCGACGGCTGCGAGCTTCTGCCTTTGGAGAGGGGGCTCCCCGCTTCCCAGGGGCCGGCTCTGGGGGGGCTGCGCTGTGATTGACACCCGCGGCTCAGTTGGCCAGGCCGGAATCCCAAGTTCACCCCTGAGGTTCCCAGCGGGGCTGCGGAGGACCCGAGGCGCGGCCGCGGCACCCGGAAACCCCCAGGAAGGGGTGCTGGCGCCCCGTGAAGAGGCGGGGGACGGGCGGGGGCAGCCAGGGCCGCCCCCCACCCCCGGGCCTCGGCCTTGGGCCGCGCGTGACGGTCCGCGGCACGAGGACGAAGAGCACCCGGACTTTCCAAGCGGGGCCGGCCGCGGAGGAGGGAGCTGCGGCGCGCACACGCCCCATGAACCAGCACCCCAGAGCCCCCCCGCCGCGGGCTCGCCCTCCGGCCGTGTCTAGCGCGCCCGACGGAGGCTTGCGGCGATGTCGGAGGCTCCCCCAGACTGCGCGCGCCGTCACCCCAGCGCCCCGGCCGCTTGGGAGGGACCCGCAGGCACCAGCCGAGCGCACCTGTCTGGGCGTCGCCCGCGCCTCCCCGGGGAGCGCCCAGGCGGTGGTGCCCGCGCGGGCCTGAGGCGCGGGGCTTGGAGAGCCCTGGAGGCAAGGGGAGGGCCCCGGGGCCCAGCATTTGTTCCGGGCGCTTTAGGGGGGTGGCGAGGCTGCCGTGAACCCCGGTGCCTGCCCGTGGACTCGCGCGGTGCCGCGCTGCGCGCACGCCCCAGGCCAGGAGCGGGGAGCTCGGCGCGCGGTCCCGGGGCGCCCATCGCGGTGATGCGGGACACGTTCCCGCCCCATCGCCTGTTGCTGAGGTCTGGACGCGCCTTGTGAGCTGTCGGTGCTTGTTCCTCCCTCAATATAGTGTGTAAACCACGGGTGTGTGTCTCTGTAAATGGCCTCAGAATCAGGGGACCTTGGTGTTGCCTACCTACCCCTCTGATTGACAAATGCTAGGGGAATTCGTTTTCTCTTCTCCTTGCAGTCTCCGAAAATGTGCACCTGTAGTCTCCAGAAGAAAAGGGTGCGGGAAGAGAAGACCCCGCAGCAGTGGGCACCCCTAGTCTCCACCCCAGAGTGGCAGACAACTTGGTAAATCAGCAGGACCCCCAGAAAATAACCAGTCTGAATAAAATGCTTCATCCATCAAACAGAATGGAAAGGAAGCAGAAAGTTTTAAAATATTTTGGGAAAATTTGCCCAACAATAGAGAGGAAACTCATTTGGGTGTGATGCAGTGGCTACAGAATAAAAGAAAACTGGGCCAGGAGCAAATTAATCTGAAAATAATTGCAGAAAAGAAAAAGGAAGTGTGCCGTTCTCGCTCCTCTGGGAAATCTGATGAGAAAGGAAGGCTTTCTGCAGCTTTATTTCCCCTCCCAGCCCTACGATAATTGGCATCGCGGCCATGTGGGGGGAAGTAAATGCCAACCCCCGCCCCTGGCGACTTCGCTGTCCTTCCACTCGGAGCAACTCATTCTCTGTGTCACAGCAACGTCCTTGTGATTCTTTCCTGGTGGAACTCGGCCTTATTGATGGGCAAGTTAATGCTCAGTGGAATACAACCTGCTGGATTTAACTCATAATTTATATGATACAAGCAAGTCGCATTAGGGATTGCATCGTGTCTTCTGCTTAAAAATAATACTGGAAGGTGGTTAAGAGAATGCGTGCGACAGTTCAATTCATCTCGTCATTCTAACCCAGTGGTCTGAGCCGGTGCACCCAGTGCCGGCTTCTCAGCACCCAGAGCCTGAATGTGGCTGTAGGATCTGGAAGGACCAGTGACTCTTTGGATGTCCCTCCCTCATCCGAAAATAAAGGGATGGAGTAAATCGCCCATCTCTGTAATGTTCACTACCAAGTATCCTTTCATACAAATTCAGCTGAAGGACTTCGTGTTGTAAATGACTTTGAAAAACCAGCTATTTAATCAAATGTCTTTACTTGCAAGGAGTAGAGTTACACTGGTCAATTTTTAAGACTGTAACAGAACCAGTGTTCACTGGCTCTAATTGCACGCTGAGCACCGGGATGGACTGGCTCGCCATCTCCTCTGCAGCCCAATTAGGCAGCTCCATCACGAAACCCAAAGGACAGAACAGGCACCTGAGGCTTCCCGCGCTCCCTTCCCTCCTGGGGAGCCCAAAGCTGAAGAGAGTCACGTTTCCTGATGGAATGTGTGTCTGGACCCCTGTGACCGACGGCCGGCCCTGCTGTCCAGCACACGCTGCCCCACTGACACGCTCGTTATATATGACGTGGAATGGGACGGGGGACGATCTGGACGCGGGCAGCCTAGGTACTGACCATCCTCCCTCCCTCTGCTGCCCTCGCTTCCCCGCCCTGTTGCCCAGAGTTATTTCTGCTCTCATCGCTTTGCCCTGCGCTCGGCTCACCCGCCCCCTGTGACCTGGAGAATGGACGCCTCACAGTCACTGACAGCTTTTCTGTCTCCTGTGGAAACCGAAGGAGCAGGCAGGCCTTTGCTCAGCACAGCTCACTTTTTCACAGGAGACCTCAGGGCAGGTTCTGGGCCTAGGCCTGGGGCAGACCCATATCCTTTAATAATTAGTAACCACTGCTGCTTCCCTGCCTTTCTGGCCGAGGTTTCTCACCGGGATCATCTCCTCTCCTCTGACACCAACAACCCCGGAGTCAGGCATGATATAGGGGAGTGACTACTGACCCTAGTCTGGGGCCAGTCCCAGGAGGCAAGTCAGCGTTTTTCCTTACAACAGCCATACTGGGAAGTGATTCAGCCACCACACAACTCGCCCAGTTAACATGTGCCATCGGATGGTTTGTAATCACCGAGGGGGTGGACCATCAGTACTGTAATCAATTTTGAACGTTTCCATCACCTCAACCAGAGACCCCCCTCCTATCCCGCCCTCCCTACCAGCCCTGGGAAGTCCCCAGTCTACTTTCTGTCTCTGCAGATTTATCTATTCTGGACATTTCATGGAAATGGAATCTCATGCTCGGCGCCCTCCTTTGGTGACTTAGCATGGTGTTTTCAAGATTGCTCATATTACAGCACAGCAATTGTTCATTTCTTTTCATGGCTGAATAATATTCCATTTTATCTGGGTTGTTTCTACTTTTTTGCTGATTACAAAAATGCTGATATGAATATTTGTGCATGTTTTCCTTAGACATATGTTTTCATTTAATGGGGGTAGTGGTGGTATTTTGACTCCCTGCTCCTTGAAGGCAGGTAAGTTTCTGAAATCTGCCTATTCAGTGTGCAGATCACTTACCACTATTTGGCTCTATCTACATTTAATACTACATTTTTAATGAATGGGTTTTCTTAGTATATGTAGCTGAAAATTAAGTAACTAGGCCTCGAAGTTTGCTTATAATTCTTTGAGAATCTCAACTCTCACTTCCACGACCACAGAAGGACCCATGTATGCATATAACTGATGCTGAAGACTATATTGGCACGCATGTGTTTGCATAGTAAATACATATTAAGGACCTACCACGTGCTGGGCACTGTGGATGAAACTGGGGAAACCATGGAATCAAAAGGAGCATCGGGGAGCATCCTGAAAGCCGCCTACCCATTCTAAATTCTCCCACCATGCCAGCTCTCTTGGCTGTGTTGAGTTGTCGGGACACCAGCACAGGCCAGACAGGCTCCTCGGAGGTCTCCCCTGGAAACAAAGCCCCCCCCCCCATTTTGGGCACAAGCTTCTGCTCAAGGGGTACTGATCACAAGTGATGATTTCTTTCTCCCCAAAATAGACTTTTCAGGCAAACTCTACCATTTCCTTACTTCCCTACCATTTTTCTGCTTCACTATAGATTGAGATTGTGATGCAAAATAAAAGCCATAATTTAATGGCTGCAGTTAATCAAACTGTCATCCCTAGCTGGCTAAGAGTTACTCCGCGAAGCACTTGGCTGTTTTTCTTCTCTTTACCTTCTCACTTGCGCGGACATGTCTGCGGGGGCCACTGCTTCAAAGCCCTGTTCCAAAGTAGGTTAGCCTGATAAGTCTTTTTTTTTTACCTTTTCTTTTTAATATTGGTGCCGCTTCCCCTGTGATAATGTTCTGAAAATAAGTTAAGTGGGAGAGAAGCAAAGGCTAATTTCATCTGAGAACCTAATTTCTAAAACTGATTTGGGGTCAGAATATACATTCCTTAAAAAAAAAAAACAATAATACAAATATATTCCGATAGTAGTATCGCACCCTACTTCCTTCTCAAACCCAGCGAACTTTTTCAAAACCAGATGAACTTAAAGAGTTTATTTTCAAATTCTTACCTAAATCACTTTTCATGAAAGGCCGGATCTGTTTACTTGTTACAACAAGGGATGTTTTCATTGAGTCTTATAGCATTTTTTTTTTCAATTCAGCTTCAAAACAATACATCCAAACACTTAGAAAGGAAGGCCTTGCTTTTCCTTTGAATGGGATTTTCGGGGAAACAACAATATTTTTCTTTTGAAAGGTTTTTATTTATTTATTTGTGCATGTACCGATATAAGAACTAGAGTGTAGGCCAGAGGTGTGGGGGGTGAGAGGACTCCCCAGAGACAGAGTGGGGAGCAGATCAGGTGGATCCACTGAAATCTACTGCTGAGGGGAGCAGCGGGGAGACAGGAGAGGTGTGCTGCGCCCTGTGGTTTGCTCCCTGGCCGGCTGGGGATGGAACTCGTGCTGCAGAGGCTGCAGACAGCTTCATAGGTTGCGTCTTAACCCCTTGCACCACCAGGGAGGCCCCAAATATTCTTATTTTTTATGTGAAGTGTACTAAGTGCCTGTTTCATTTTTCCTAAGGAGCCCTCACCTTACGGAATGTCTCATCTGCTCCCGGGAGAGCCAATTGCACCTGTTCCTCAAGGTATTTCAGCTGCAGGGAGAGATTCAGACTGCCTTTCAAACAGATGTGCTTTCTGCTTGCTCCTCCTCCTTCTCCTAAGAGGTAGCACAGTTATAAATGTAGATAAAAGGGCTTGTTGTTGTAAGATGAGTAGAGAAAGTACTCGGAAGAGATTTCCCTTTGTCACTTGCTGCGATGTTCAGTATGTGCTTCAGTGGCAAAGGACCATGTTGCCATCATGTCCTCTCATGGGGAAATATCCGCACATGAACTGACAGGTGCCTGGATGGTGGTGAACTACCTCAGGTGAGCCGGGGGCTGGCACAGCATCTCGGCGATTTCCTAGGTCACAGCTGCAGTCTGAAAAAAAAATTGCTAGAAAGCGGTTGGGAGAATGGAAAGAAAGACATGCAGAGGACTACAACCTTTGATCAAAAAGCAGCCAACCTTCCCATTCGTACCCATCTAAACACTGCATTTGAAACTCCTCTGGAAGGAACGTGGTGACTAGGATAAAGGCAGGCATCCTATCAGTCTGTGCCACTCTCTGCTGTGCCCAGTGTGGTAGCTGTGGAATGCCACGGTGCCCACTAATTGTAGACCCTATACAGACAGGCACTGCCCCATACACAGCACCCTCTGCCCCAACCCCACCTGCCCATTCCCCTTCCCTGGGTGACTTACTGGTGTGTTTCGTGAAGGGTTGACCTCAAACTCTCATCTGGATTGAACTCCTGATACAGGTTACCCATATCCTCGAGCTACAACAAGAGGGACAAACTATTTTCAATCTGGGGACAAAATTAAGTCAGGACAGAAAGCAGTTAATTTGTTCGCCTGCTGATACAGCAGAGGAAGTGAAATGTGTGCTTTCTACTTGACTGGTAACTGAATTAAGTAGAATTCAGGGACTGGTTTAGTGAATAGGTCTATTGATCATTAATGAACTTGCCCAGGAGGAGGGAAAAAAACGAGACCCGCAGGAATTCTCAAGTTTCCCACTTCCTTCTACTCATGCATAATTCTCTTTGCTTTTCTGGTTGACTTGAAAAGACCCCTGGAAGGATATATTGCAACACGCAGACTTGCTAGCAACTTTGGAGACAGTTGACATAAAATTGCCTAGTTATAGTAACTCACTCACTTTGCATTTGCTCTAAAAAGTTAAATGTAGATTTTAAAATAGCTTCTTACACTTAACTTCACCTTTAAAAAATATAAAATCACTCTCCAGCATCATTTTGAAATGATCGCAAAGATGGCCATAGAAGTATCTATAAATGTGGCAAAATGTAGATTTTTTGAATAAGATAGACAGGTAGGAACACATAAACATAATATTTATATTAAATAGATTTGCATTTTTGAGAGTGAGTTTCAGACATCATGAAAGTCCTCCTTTGTTTTATTTATTTATTGATTTATTCATGCATATAAGAACTGGGGTGCAGGCCAGAGGTGTGGGGTACGGGGCAGTGAGAGGATTCACCAGAGACAGAATGGGGAACAGTGCCGCGGACCAGCACAGCAGTAGACGATGAGGCCGTCTCAGGGTTGAGAGACTGCGCAGGGTGGTCAGGGATTCGGTTAAAGAAATGACAAACAGACACACTTCAAGAGAGAGTGTAAATCTGAGTGCTCTTTATTTTAGTCAGTGGTCAGTATATATATGTTTTTTCTAAAGGCATAGGATCAGTGAACATCAAAGAAATCAGCTTGCTTATAGGTTTAGCTAATCATTGACAGGGCAGTGATTTATGTCCAAAATACATCTGGACCTAGCTGCATTCCTAAGTAGACAGGCTATTAACTCTTTCTATATTCTTGTACTAATTACTACTACTACTACCTACTTATGTTTACTCATAATTAATTGTCATGGGTGAATTTATATTATAATGCAGTTAATATCAAAGGTACTAAAGTCAAGCACATAATAGAAAGATTATTAAACTAACAATTCTATTATAACACAGTGTTGAGTAATGTTTCATTTGCATTAGCCTAATTATTAAATTACGTATGTTTTCTAATTAGCAATCAATGACCAGAAAAAGGAAAGATTTTAGAGAGACAGTTGTAGCAGAATAAAGTTTGTGGGCCTTGAGAAAGCGAGATAAGGTTCCAGGTGGTCAGCATTTCTTTTAATCATCTTTGTGGCAGCTTCTGGTGGTCGTTATCTCTTGGCAGGCATTCGGCTTCTCTGCATCTTAGGGAGTTTGCTGTTCTCCCCCTGCGCGCATGGTTCCTTGCCCACGCCGGACCTCAGGGACCATGGCAACAGCCATTAGCCCTGAGGGTCACTGCAGGGGGAGGTGCAGCAGAACAGAACAGTTAGATCTACTGAAATACACTGCTGAGGGGAGCAGCGGGCGAGGCAGGAGAGGTCTGCTGTGCCAGGTAGATCAGCTCCCTGGCTGGGGATCGAACTGCCTTGGTTGGCGATGGCTTGATAGTTTGGAGACTTAAGCACTTGCACCACCAGGGAGGCCCCTACAGTCCTCTTTTAAATTCCTAAGGATGAGGGCATTGGCCCATAGATCTCCAGCACCACACTTACACCGAAGAAAACGAATAATGCCACAATTTATTTTATTTTGTTTTATTATTTTTATTTATTTTTGTACAAGAGCTGGGGTACAGGCCAGAGGCGCGGGAGGGTGAGAGGATTCACCAGAGACAGAGCAGGAAGCAGAACAGCAGATGGACTGAAAGCATTGCTGTGGGGAGCAGCAGGCGAGACAGGAGAAGTCAGCTGTGCCATCTGGGAATCTCCCTGGCCGACTGGGAATCGAACCCTCACTGCAGAGGCTGCGGACAGCTTCACAGTGCTGTGCTCAACTGCCTGCACCACCATGGGAGGTACTGCTTTAGTCCTTTTTAATATAAATATCTTCTGCCTTTCCTCCCCAGGAAACTGATTGACTTGCTGTGTCCAGGCCCAAGGTGTGTCATGGCCCCCACCTCCTGGGTTTGAGTGATGTAATCCTTAAACACTGTGCAAGGACATTTATGTGGCAGGGTGGATTCTCATGGAATCCTATCAGGAGGAGGGTAATCGGATCATTTGGTTAGCGTGGGTAAATGCCGTGTCACTTCATTGTAAAGGTCCACATTCCATCCTTTAATAAGTGGGTAACTTATGGGGGAATTTTTAGGATCCTGTGACTATCCTGTTTCCCATCAACATTTCACCCCCAGGGATTTGGCATCACTTGGTGTTTTAGTCTAAGTAAATCATCACCCTGGAAACGGCAACGTGGTGATTTTCTAGTTGCCGTTATCCTAATTCCTGCGACATGTATGGACTGACTTCTTCCATGAGGAATTCTGTTTTCTTTTCAGATGTTTCCTTTCATGTCACACATAAAGATAAGATAATAAGCCTTTCCTGAGGTTACTTCTGACCCCCCTTGTGGTTCCGATAATCGATTAGCCAGTACATGCCCAGCACTGGCTCTGGGGCCAGAGCTGAACTAGATGCTGCGAGGGGCACAAATGTAGGACGGTTCCCCTTTCCAAGAGTTTAGCACAGGAAGATAATCCAGCCTTGCAGGGATGCCTGCGAAAGAGTTTTGTGGGTCAGCACAAGAAACACCAAGATCTGATGCTAAAATTATGAGTTGTCTGTGCTGTTGGGTCCGTGGGTTTTATAAGAACCTCAAAAAGGACTGGGGATCCTTCCCTACCCACAGAGAGTTAACGACTGAGAGAAATTGGTTGGAGGGCTGGAGTCATGAACCAGATGGAAGAAATAAAGTGGACTCTCTGGCTTCAGTGTGGTTCCTTCTGCCTGGTTTGGAGACGCTGTTCCTTTAAGTCCTCAGGATCATGGGCACAGGCAGTGGAGATCTCCATCTCCTACCTGGGAGAAGACTGGGAACGGTGCTGCCAGGACCCGGAGCTCCCTTGGGCACTGAGCATGTGTCACTTTCTCTGTGCTGTTGATGGTGTTTGATGGTCTGGCCTGGGTGGGCCTGCAAAGCCCTTCCATGCCCATGGCCCATCTGATCAGTGAGGCTGGCAGAGCAGGATTGATGCCCAGAAGATTCTGCAGAGGGAGGTGGTGGACAGAGGGAGGTGGCGGGGCACAGGTCACATCGGGTGTGGCCGATGTCAGAGCCAAGTTTCCCGATCCTGCCTTCTGCAGCTCAACCTGCTGTTACCCTGGTGGCACCTGAGGGCCCCGCCTCCCGTGGTGGAGTCAATTGTGGTCTTTAGTGTGTGCTGTTGGCCGAGGCCTGTTTCTAATTGTAGGGTCCCCCTGGGGGAGGCCGGTGTGCTAGTTTTGGACATTCTTCAGACTTCCGCTCAGGCTGTGACACTGTCCTCATCTGCAGAATGCTCCCACCTCCCCCACAGGCACTTCTAGGGCAAAGGCATGACGGCAACTTTCAGGGCTGATGATCATCCTGAACACGATTCTGAGAATCACGTGCTTGGTTTTCTGGAGCAGCACAGACTGGTGAGCAGCGAAATTAATTCAATCTCTGATTTTATTATATGAAATATATATTACCAATACATCCAAAATATGATCATTTTGGCATGTGATCAATATAAAAACTATTAATTAGGTATCTTACCTTTTTTTTTTTAAAAGATTTATTTATTTATTTGTACAAGAACCAGGGTACGGGCTAGAAGTGCGGGAGGGTGAGAGGATTCACCAGAGACAGAGTGGGGAGCAGAGCAGGCAGACTGACAAAATACTCTGCTGAGGGGAGCAGTGGGAGAGACAGGAGAGGTCTGCTCGCAATGTGGGAACCTCGCCTGCCAGCCGGGATTGAACCGGCGCTGCAGAGGCTGTGGACAGCTTCAGAGCGCTGCGCTCAAACGCCTGCGCCACCAGGGAGGCCCTAATTAGGTATCTTGCCTTTTATTACATCATCTTTACAATTCAATGTGGATTTTCTACCTACTTCACATCTCAGAATCAGAACTAGTCAGAACATCTGATGTGCCTAAGTGGCTGGTGGCTACTGTATTGGAAAGTAGGGGTCTAGAAAGTTCTTCCAGGGGAAAAAAAGAGAAGAAAAAGCTCTTTCCCCCTACTGAGCATGGAGAATGAATTGGGCAAAGATTGTCATCAGCCACGACCCGTCATCACAGAGAGCTCCTTTGCATCACAGCAAATTTAGAAAAACTTCCTTCTGGTGACCTAGCAGCTTCTAGAACTTGATGCCAATAGCAACATGTTGGTTGGGATCATCTGAGCCCACAGGTAGAGGAAATAGCAGGTGACCAAGAGGGGGCTGTAAGGCATGTGTGCTCAAAAAGTGTGTTTATTTAGGGCCTCCCTGGTGGTGCAGCGGTTGAGCGCTGGGCTGCGAAGCTGCCGGCAGCCTCTGCAGCACTGGTTCGATCCCCGGCCGCAGGCGAGGATCCCACATGGCGCGCAGACCTCTCCTGCCGCCTGCTGCTCCCCTCAGCAGTGTACCTTTGTCCTTCTGCCTGTTCTGCTCTCTGCTCTGGCTCTGGTGAATTCTCTCGCCCTCCCGCGCTTCTGACTGTACCCAGTGCTTGTATAAATAAATAAATAAATACAAAAAAAAAAAGTGTGCTTATTTAGCTGACGCCTATTGAAATACTTTTCAACAAGCTTTCCCTGCAGGTGTAGCCTAAAACATGCAGACAGGTGAGTGGAGCCTGCTGGATGCAGGTGGCAGGGAACACATGCATGGGTAAAATACGCCCTGCCTCCAACGGCCTGGGCGGGGAGGCCATGGGTGCAGCAGGAGGGAGTGGGTGTCCACTGCACGCGAGGAGGAAAATCACCCACCCAGCTCTCAAACACCAGGACCTTCTCTGCAAACGCACCGACTGCTGCACCGTGCCTGGAGTGACAAGCACAGGAGAAGTTACCCTTTGGTGTTTACTGAATTTGTTTGAAGAGCCTAAATTCCTTTCAAAATGGAATAGATTGTTTTCATGAGGGGGGAAGGAAGAGGTCAAATGGGGAAAGGAGTGGACCCCTTTGCTGTGACCGGCGGGTGCTGGTGGCTGGCGCGGTGGCCTGAAGCAATAGGTGGAGACGCCGGTGCCCAGGGCCCGGGAGGGCGCTGCGAGGACAGGCACCCAAGCTTGGCTGCAGAGGACTGCCCGGTGCCTGGGCTGGCAGGAAAGGCCAAAACCAGCAGGAGGTGCCCGGTCCATTTGCTCCTGGGAGGTGGCGGGTAGCAGCCGAGGTCAGGGTTCCCGAGGCAGACGCCCGCCACGGTGAGGCTTCAGGGCAGTCACTTAACCTCTGCGCCTCAGTTTTCTCATGAACGTTCATGGATAGGGCTGACCAGGCGCGCACGGGAATGTCACCAGCGAGACTCATGCGCCCGCGCGCACCGGCAAACGCCAGCCGGGTCAGCCGCGCCGAGTTACGGTTCCAGCGGCGACGCCCGACTCGTGCCAAGCGGCTCTGACAGAAGCAGATTCGTTCTAAAGTTCTAAGTCCTCAGGTCGGTTCTAAGTCCTCAAAAGGGGGGCAAAGAGCTGAAAACGACCCGCCCCAGGGCTCGGAGGCTGCTCCCAGGACTGGGGGGGAAGCGGTTTTTCCAGCCGTGGCGTCGGATTTCCCGACGGGGACGGAGGCACTTGGGGGCGCGGCCCTCCCGGCGGCTCCTGGCACCTCGGACTCGCCGCGGGTGCGCGCCCCGGGGGCAGACCCGGGCCCGGCCGGGGAGGACCCCGTGGGGGGGGGCGCGGCCGGCTCCGGAGCCCGCGTCCCGGGGCTGATGCGCCCGAGCGCGGGAGGCTGGGCCCCCGGGGCGCGTCCCGGGCCGGGTCGGGCCGGGTGACCCTCGCGCCGCAGCCCCGCGGCCCCCGCCCCGGAGCCGCTCGCAGCCCGGCCAGGGCGCCGCGGGGCCGAGGCCGAGACTGACCCCCACCCCGCTCCGCGCGCCCCGGGACGCGCTCCCGGCCGCCGCCGCTCCCGCCCGCGGTCACCGCTTAGGACGCCTCGGGGCGCGGAGCAGGGGCGCCCGGGAGCAGGGGGGGCCGGGAGCAGGGGGGTCCCGGAGCAGGGGGGCCGGAGCAGGGGGGCCCGGTGCAGGGGGGTCCCGGAGCAGGGGGTCCCGGAGCAGGGGGACCCGGAGCACGGGGGTCCCGGAGCAGGGGGGCCCGGTGCAGGGGGGTCCCGGAGCAGGTGGGTCCCGGAGCAGGGGGGCCCGGAGCACGGGGTCCCGGAGCAGGGGCGCCCGGGAGCAGGGGGGCCGGGAGCAGGGGGGTCCCGGAGCAGGGGCGCCCGGGAGCAGGGGGGGCCGGGAGCAGGGGGGTCCCGGAGCAGGGGCGCCCGGGAGCAGGGGGGCCGGTGCAGGAGGGTCCCGGAGCAGGGGCGCCCGGTGCAGGGGGTTCCCGGAGCAGGAGGGTCCCGGAGCAGGGGCGCGCGGGAGCCGGGGGGGCCAGGAGCAGGGGGGGCGCGGAGCAGGGGGGCCGGAACAGGGCGGGCCCAGATGGGGGCGCGCGGAGCAGGGCGCGGGCCACGGCCGAGGTCGCGCCTCGCGTGTTTCCTGGCCCGGCGGGCGCCAGCGGACACCACGCGCCCGCGCCCGCGCCCCCGCACCCCGCTTCGGGGCCGACGCGCACGGGCGGGACAGGGGCAGCCGCGGCCGCCTCGCGCCTCCTCCGCGGGCGCCGGGGTGGCCGTGGGGCGCCCGGGGTTTCTGAGGTTCTGGGCTCGGGGAGTCGGGGCGGGGGGGCGCGGGCAGAAACTTCCCAGGGCAGACCCGCCCGCCCGCCCGCCCCCGGCCACACCCCGACCTGCCAGAGGCCGGCGGCACCGGCACGCGCCCGCGGGGTGAGGGGCGCCCCCGGGGACCCGCGCCCCGCGCCCCGCACCGAGCGCCTGGGGGGCGCCGAAGCCCCGCCCCGCCCCGCCCCGCCCCGCCCCGCCCCGCGAGTCCTCGGGGGCCGGTCCGGCGCCCGCGGCATCCTGGGACTTGTAGTCCCGCCGCGCGGCCCCGGGCGCCGCCGACCCCGCGCCGGACTACATTGCCCAGGGGGCGCCCCGGCCTATATAAGCGGCCGGCGCCGCTGCCAGGAGCAGTGACCATGTGGCCGCGCTGCTGAGCGCTCGGCGCGCGGGGGAGGCGGGCGCGGGCGGAGGCGCTGCCGGAGCTGCGGGTTCCGCCGCCGCCTAACGGAGCCGCGCGCTGCCGGCATGGGCTGGCCCGGCGGCCGCTGACCCGCCCGGCGCGCGCAGGTAGCGGGGCGCGGGCGGGGCGCCGGGCTGCCGGCGCGCGGGGAGTCGCGGGGAGTCGCGGGGGCTGCGCAGCCCGCGCCGTCTGGGGCTCCTTCGCTGGGGCTTTTCTGGGGGTCGCTTGAGGTGGAAGCAGGGGTCTGGCCCCCCGTGGAGGCTGCGGGCGCTGGCCGGGCGCGTCCCTCCCCCGGGCGGGAAACTCTTGCAGCAGCTGCAGGAAACCCGGCTCTTATTTTTTCGGGGGGCGGGGGCTCGCGCGGGGTGCCCTGCGCGAGGGCGCTGCAGGAAACACTTTCTCACACGTGCAGCCCTCGGGGAACTCGCGGGCGCGGGGGCCTGCGGCGGGGCCGTGGGCCGGGCTGGGGACGCGGAGGAAGCGGGGCGCGGCGAGGGGCGCCCCTGCGGATGCGGCTCCGCGGGGGCCGCGGCTCCGGGGGGCAAGTGCAGGGGCATCTGCCAAGCCCTGCCCTGGAGCCGCAGCCCCCGCGCCGCCAGGGCCCCGCGCCCTGGCGCTGTCAGTGGCCCGCCTGTGATCCTCGCCCAGGTGACACCCCAAGCCGCGGGGAATACGGGGGGGCGGGGGGGGGCGTAGCTGAGGAGGGTGGGACGCGAGCCGCCCTGTCAGAGCCCCGCCGGCAGCCTCTGACTTTCTTCTTTCTCAACCCGCAGGAGCTGACTCCAGAGGCGCAGGACTGACACCCCTGGCTGCACCTGCTTTGGCAACAGAGTACCTGACTCAGGTCAGGTGAGTGTGCAAACCCGAGGTTGTCCTCGCTGCTGTGAGCCGTCTCCGAAGAGCCCTTGGAGACAGGGGGCAGGAAAGGAAACTCCCTGGCTGAGTGTCCACAGTTTGTCTCTGCCCGGGGAGCGCCTTGGGAGGCCGGGGGAGCCAGGGGGCGTCCCTCTGCTCTGGGCCAGGGCTCAGCCCTGGAGCAGCCTGAAGGGCTGTGAGAAGAGGGAAAAGCCCTTCCATGGAGCAGTAACAGGGATGCCCGTTGGCGGCCCTGGAACCAAACTTGCCAGACAGTGCGCTGATGCCCAGTTCTGAAGGGTGCAGAGCGTTTCACCTGCCAAGACGCGTAAGCAGGGATGAGCCGCCTCTGTCGGTCACAGAGTCACTTTCTTTTTGCTCGCTGGGAGCGTGTGTTCAATCAGAGTAGGTTGGAATGCAAGAAATGAAAGCGGTTGCTGGCAGATTGAGAGTTAGAACTTGAAAAAGGGAAGTTGGTCTTTGAAGCCTGAGATAGTGGTGGGCAGTCCTTGACACCTACCTGGTCCTCACAGCATCTGTGGGGCTCCTGTTGTCTTGGAGCCTGCCGTGGGTGAGGAGCGAGGGCAGCGTTTATCTGTACTCAAGCAGCTCCTGTTTTCATTTTTTTTTTTTTCCCCAAAATGGTCAGACTTGCAGAGAGGGAGCTTTCCATGAGTGCATGGACATCCCCATTGCTTGTAGATTTGGCATCGAAAGCTTTTGCTTCCAGAATGGTGAAGAGCAGGGTAAACAAGGGGTGATGGGGGTGGGGTGCAGGGACTTGATAACTTCTTGAACGTTCTAAATATTTGGCTGTTCCCTGGGCTACAATCTTTGGGCTTTTCTAATTAGAAAATAAAAGCCAGACCCTTCATTATGGTAGTAGAGTGCTCTTGTTTCCTGCTGATAAGATCCTCAGGCGTGCTGGGGCGGGGTGGGGGTTGGGGGGGGCCTTGGATGTGTGAGATCTAGGTCCTTCTCGGAGCTCTGTTGACTCTTGAGACTACGTGGGCACTCCCTAGGCCAAGGTCAAGGATTGACTTCACAGCTTCTGGCTCACAGACTCTTCAAATAGTTGCTGAAAAATAACACTGACCCATTCAGTGCAGAGGCAAACCAGGTCTAGGGCTAGCATCATGGCAACAGGCGGCGAAGCCGAGGGCCAGGGGTGAAGCCACTCACACAGTGGCCATGCGGTGGCCACAGCATGGACCCCGAAGCAGTGGGGCTGCACTCTGTCGGTGTCCCAAGATGCCGGGAAGTTGGGGGTGGGGGCGAGCCGGAGTGGGAAAGTGATAAGCCTGTGGCTGTTGATGAACCTTGGCTCTGGCTTCTGTCCCACCAATGGTGAATGAAAGATACTTCCCTGATGTGAGAAGGAAAGGATGTAGCCGGGGGCCGGGGGTGGGTATTTCAGGAGGCAGTGGATGGAGTTTGTTTGGGAAAGCTGCGTGCTGCAGGCGGGGTGAGCAGAGAAAGCAAAGTGAAAGACAGCAGGGCCCATGAAACCAGGCAGGACTGTCGGTGGCAGCATTAGGCTCAGCTTGTGCCTCAAACGTCTTGATCAGCTGCACCTAGACCTGGGAGCCGGTTAAAAGAATCGGGTGTTTCTCCTTCTGAATGATTTCAAAGTTTAAATGGCAGTGAGTGCTGCAGCTGTGAGCTCTGCAGTGCCGCTGCTTCTCACATACCCTGCAGTTTACTTTGTGGCTAGTTTGCAGGACACTTTCCTTTTTCGTGTGTGTGTGTGTGTGTGTGTGTGTGTGTGTGTGATCACATGATAGAGAGAGAGTTAGGGGAGAGAGTGTCGAAAGTACAATCTGCTTTTTGAATCATCCCCATCAGAACAGAATATTTTGCCAAGACCTCCTTAACAGGCCAGGGGAGTTCTTCATGCCCTAAGTGACTTGCTCCTGCCCTCCACATGGACCCCTGCGAGTGTGTGGCGCTGCTGAGCCCATCTAATGAAGCGGCTGCCTTTTGCGGGGATTGGCATCTTGTCTTAGTGAGTGAGGGGGAAATGGTTGCGTGGAGGAGAATAGATGGACTCCACGAGCCAGCTCCTCTTTCCTCAAAATAGATGAACCCAACAGAGAAAGGAGGAGAAAGTGGGAGGAAGAGAAAAGACACTTTGAATCCAAAGGTCTAGAACCAGCTGACTTCCAGAGCAAAAGTCTTGTGGCTTTTTGGCTCCTCTGGATGGTCTCCTGGGAACTCTGAACCCCTCACAGGCAGCTCTAAAAAAAAAACAAAAAACCAAACCACAACTAGACAAGAAACACCAAGAATGAACAACAACAGGTACGGAGACAGAGAAAGTAGGCAGAGAAAGTAGGACAGGAGTTGGGTTTCTGGGCCGAGCTGTCCTTGGGTATGTCTAATTAAGGAGCCTCCCGAGGCTGGCGGCCTGTCTCGTTGGCTGTTGGCTGGATCTTGTAAAACAACACGCAGCCCAGGCTCTCCAGGAACCGGACGCGCATGCCATTTCTTAGCTTTTACTGTTGGAAGTTTTTGCGTGGCTCTTCCAACACAGTCCCTCTAACTCGAAGTCAGTGGCTAGAATGACATCATTTCTGTGACTCCTACCCATTGTCACCCTGTCTGTGGCCCTGAGGTCGTTGCCGGTGAGGACGAGCTGAGTGTCGGGCTGAAAGCAGCACCTGTCGAGCTGACCCTTGTGTTGAACTGCGCCCACTTACACTGAACGTGGTTTGGGTGATAAATCTGTTCAAGACGTCCTAGTGCCTGTGGATGTTGTGAGGGCTCACTGTTTATTTCAGCCTCCAGCACATTCCCTGGGCGCCTGCTGGGGCCCAGGGCCTGGGGCCATGGCAGTCCTCTTGGAAAGATTCTTAAAGCCTAGTGTGTGTGTGGGGCGGGGGGAGGGGGGACGGGGAGGAGCAGGCATTATAACTTAGGAGGTAGCATGGTATGAAGGGGAGTAAGTGCTATGGGGGAAGAGAAGGCAGAGGAAGGGAAACAGAAAGTAGCACGTATCGGCCAGGACGGGGAGGAACTGGACCCCTTGTGCGCTGCAGCTGGGAATGCGAAACGACGCGGCTGTGGTGGAAGACAGCCTGCTGCTTCCTCAAAGCACGTAACGCAGGGTCACCACATAACCCAGCACGGGACAGGTGTGGACGCCCATCTTCACAGCAGCGTTGTTGACTCAGATTTGTCCCGGTGGGTGAATGGGCAAACAACACGTGGTCTAACCATGCGACGGAATATTACTCAGCCTTAAAAAAGTGAAATTCTGCTACATGCCACCACACAGACTCCCCTTGAAAACTTTCTAAATGCAATAAGCCAGACACAGGTGAACAGAGTGTGCCTCCACCGATGCCAGGCATGGAGAGCACCCAGTGCATCTGCCAGAGGGGAGGAGTAGGTGCTAGGGGAAGGGGAGCAGGGCATGGGGTGCTCGATCAGTGGGAGAGTCCTGGCGGTGGAGGCCGGTGATGGCTGCGTGGCAGTGTGAGGTGCTTAATGCCACTGAGTGGGCCAAGTGAAGGTGGCCGCAGTGGTGAGTTTCGGGAAGCACGTGTATTTTGGCATAGTCAAGCAAGCGAGAGCAGTCACAGCTACAGACCAGCGTAAAGAGGGTAGAGGAGCAGTAACAGGGCTTGGGGGCCAGAGACGGACTCCTCGGTATGCAGATGCTTGGGCAGAGATCTGGTGAGGTGGCAGGTGGGAGGGAGGTGACTGGCGGGTGTGTGTGTGCAGCGGGTCCGAGGCCAGGAAGCTCGACGGGTCCAGCTGGGACAGTGTGTCGTGTCAAAGCATGCAGTGGCCAGGTGCTGCAGGTAAACAAGGGTTTATTTCCCCAAGGATTGCAGACCTCTCAGAATTTTCGGTGTGGTTCTCCACCTGACCGAACACCATCCTTTCTGAAGAGTGAACTCTGGGGAGGCTGACGAGAGCACATACCAGATTGGAACTTGATAGGGGTGAGACTCAGATTTCTTGACTGGCTGGTTAATCACCTGATATACCTGGGATTGAAATTCAGCTCAGTAGCAAAGGAGTCTTTTCAACCTGCCCTTGGTTCAGACAACAAGTGCCAGCTAAGCGCCTACGCGTTCTCCTGGGGTTTATCTTCGACTCAGACCTCTGCGCCCACCAGCCTGCAGCCCGTCCAGCCCATTCCACAGGAATCGCAGGAGCAGGACCCGGTCAGCTGTTCAGCCTCCGCCAGGGGATACGTGAAGCCTCCGATGGCTGATTCTCCCCGGGAGGGAAGTCAGGTTCAGACTTAGGACAAACATATATTGGGCTGTTTGCTGCTCATTTTAGTGAAAGTTGGAGGGGGGCAAAGAGAAGCAGCAGAGCCACCAGGCACCCCCAACCCCACCATCCACGATTAGGGGTTTTGTTTCTGTTTATAGAACTAAAAGGTGGGTGTATATTCAAACTTCACAAGGGCCGGTCCAGCTCTTTGGACCCTGCCTTTTGACTGCATATCTGCACACATGTTCTTATCAATAAGCACACACACGGCTGTGGCTTTTGCAAAGCACCTTCCCTTCCATGGGGCTTTTTCATTTGCGTGATGGCCTGGGTGGAGTCCGTTGGGTAAAAGAGCCAGACTTCATCACCATCGGAATCCTGGCTTTCTCACACGGTGTATATTGTTTTTTAAGATAACCGAATGGAGGGCCTCCCCTGGTGGTGCAGGCGGTTGAGCGCAGCTCTGTGAAGCTGTCCGTAGCCTCTGCAGCGCGGGTTCAATCCCGGCCGGAGAATCCCATGTGGTGCAGCAGACCTCTCCTGTCTCGCCTGCTGCTGCCCTCAGCAGTGTATTTCTGTCAGTCTGCCTGTTCTGTTCCCTGCTCTGTCTCCGGTGAATCCTCTCATCCTCCCGTGCCTCTGGCCTGTACCCCGATTCTTGAATGAATAAATCTTTTAAAAAAAAAATAAGATGACTGAATGGAAGGTAAAGCCTTATCTTAGTGCTACCTGCCCTAGTACAGGGAGGAAGCCTGGCAGTCAGTGCTTCAATGTAGAATTTTTTTTTTCCCTTCAAAGTAACTGAAGCCAGTGAGGTCGGTAGGGCTGTTTGCACTAAAAGGGAAAACTGGACTGTAGAAAAATTGAACCCCCTGCAGTACCGTAGCATGGAGCTTGGTGTGGAGAAGCTTCTCTGCTCATCCCTTGCCCTCCGGGCTTACGAGTTCCTGTGTTCTGGCCTCGTCTGTGTCCTCACGCACACCCCTCTCCCTTCTCAGCTTTGAAGCCCTCCCCCACATGTGGGTACATTCATATTTTAGTATTTATCGCTGAGGTTGGGATTCTTTTTTTTAAGTCACAGTATTATCCATCTCCAGAAAAGACAATTTTTGTCGATTCTGTGTTTTATCATTTTCTTTTTTTTTTTTTTAAGATTTATTTATTTATTTATACAAGCACTGGGTACAGTCAGAAGCGCGGGAGGGTGAGAGGACTCACCAGAGCCAGAGCGGGGAACAGAACAGGCAGACTGATGAAATACACTGCTGAGGGGAGCAGCGGGCGGCGGGAGAGGTCTGCGCGCCATGTGGGATCCTCACTGGTGGCCGGGGATCGAAGTGGCACTGCAGAGGCTGCGGGCAGCTTCACAGCCCAGCGCTCAACCGCTGTGCCACCGAGGAGGCCCTTATCATTTTCTTGATCCATATAGATCTTTAAGAGCACACACACACATATATATGCATGTGTGTATATGTGAGCGCACATACACACATTTTTAACGCAAAGCCTAGTCAGTCAGTAGTACAGCATCGCAAATGGCTGACTTGTCTTTGAACCTGTGCGTTTTCGGTCCACCTGTCTTACTCCCTGTAGGTTGTGTCTGAGGAGGCCGTGATACGTTTCCCCACAGTTTGGCCCTGGCCGGCCCTCGGTGTGCCGTGGCTGAACATGCCCCTCTCTCTGCCAGCATTGGCTAGTTCCATGTGGGGAGTTGAAGAGGGTCAGTTCCGTCAGCTTCACTCCGGACTGAGTCTGCCTGTCTGGGTGTGCTGTCCTTGGGGTTAGCACCTCGGAGCTGCCTTGCCTTGACCTGCTGGTTCCTTTAGGGCTGCGGGACTCCTGATTCTTCCCTCCTGTGTTTGTTCGCTGAATAGTTATTAAAAGGAATTTCCTCCACTTGGTTTTCGGTTCCCTGGGGTAGAGCTCGTCCATGACCGGGTCAGTACTGGACTGCATTTTGCCAGTTTTCAGAAATCACGTGTTGATTGCCTGGCGTGACCTGTGGCTGTGGTTCTCAACCAGGGGCATTGGGCAACATCTGGACATTTCTGGCTGTTTCAACTGGGGAGCGGGCGCCAGGGCCCTGCCGCCCCAGGGCCAGCGTGCAGCTTCACCCGACGCTGCCCAGCCCTGCGTCAGACTCACCTCCCCCACTGCAGTGGGGCGCTGCCGCGAAGCCTGGACCCAGGTGGTCCATCAGGCATCACATGGACTCCTGATCTCAACACAGTCTGTGCTCCACTCACGCCATCCTTCTCGTGCCCCCGGCCCGTCGCTGCTCAGCACGCGGGAGGCCACTCCCCCTCCGCTCCGAGGCTCCCTGGCACCTGGAGCCATGGCGTGCTTTCTTGTGTTCTGTATGACGAGACGCCCGGCACTTCTGTGTTTCTGGTCCCACACCCAAGTCTGCCTTCCCCAGGATCCCGGCTCCTTCCAGTGGACATGAGCAGGGAGGCCTCTGTCAGGGCCAGGTAGGGAGGCCTCTCGTTCTCACGCAGATCAGGAGACAGGAATTCCAGGCGAGGAAACTTAACACCCAACCATTCCTACCTGAGTCGAAACAGCCTTGCCTTTTAAAAAAGATTTCAGAATATGCTCTGAGCTTTTCACGTTGGTCTCAGGTTCAGCCTCAGCGCTGGGGCCCAGCACAGACATCCCCAGACAGCAGGCATGGCCTGTCGACCCGGCGCGCCTCAGCGAGCTAGGGAGTCAGCTGGAATCCACAACATTGGGGAGGAGGGGGGCAGTGCGGGCGCGGAAAAGGCCGTGTGTGCCGCAGCAAGCTCAGGCCCCTGAGCTCTGTCTCTCCCTGTCTCTGTCTCTTTACACACACAAGCACACACACGCGTGCGCGCATGCACACACACACAGGCAGCTTCGCTGCAAGTTCAGCGTACATCTCACCGCAGTGGCTGTTAGCAGCTGGAGAACTTCACCTGCCTCTGGCTCTGTGCTGGCTCTGGGAGCACTAGAAACCCGACCCTCGGGCCCCGGCCCCTGGGCAGAAGTTGCATCTCAGCACAGCCTCAGGAGCCTTCTGGGCTGCTGCCCCTGTGCCCGTCAGGTTGTCATCGTCCACAGAAGTCCCTGTGGTTCCTGGAAACAGCGAGCTGAGCCTGCTCGTGAAGGTGTTGGAGCAGCAGCGGCTCCCGGCGCCCCAGCTGCCTGTGGGGATGGCCCGGCCCGTGGCTGTCCTCCTGGAGCTGACCTTTGTCCTGACCTGCAGCCCTGTCACTTTCGGTTTCTCAACAGGCTGGTCTCCAGCTTGAGGGGAGCGAGTGCAGGGCCGTGGGGTCCCCTCTGACGGAGGCGGGACCTCTCCTGCGGACACTCGGGGTCCATTGGCAGGCAGCGGCAGAGCCGGCCCTGTGGAGGCCCAGGCACGGCACCCCCAGCCACCCTGTGGCCTCGATGTGGGCTGGGGTGGGGTGTTGGTGCCTCATGGCCATCGCGGATGAGAGCTGCGCAGCCTGGGGGTTCCTGGGCTTCAGGAACAGTTGAGCACTGGAGAAAACATCCCGCCTCGCAGCTCCTCTGCTGACCTGCATCTCAGGAGCTTTATCTCGGGAGCTGATTTAGTTTTGTAAAAATAGCTTATAAGTACCCCATGCCCCTAATTTGGACCAGAAAAAGCTGATACAACACCTGGGCCTGGGCCCATCATTTATTTCTCTGTGTGTGTGTCTGTGTCTCTGAGTGTGTTTGAGTGTGTTTCTGAGTGTGGCTCTGTGTCTGAGAACGTGTGTCCATGCGTGTATGTCTGTGAGTGTGTAATCGTGTGAGTGTAATGTGTGTCTGAGTGACAGGAACTGGGCCTGTCCCTGGCTTGGCATGTGATGTCCTCTCTGCCTGCTCTGCCTCCCCCACCTGCCGCACATGCACGTTGCCAGATCCTTCTAGTCCCAGCCCAAATGCTTCCTCTTCTGGGAAGCCTCCTGGCACCTGCGGCTCCCAGCACTCTGCGCCCGTTTTCCTTGTGGGCCTTTTTGATGTGTGCCCACAGGGCACCTGACAAGTACTTGTGCTTTCTCACCTCTGTGTAGCCTGCTTCTCCACAGAACCTGGTGCTCCACACCCTCTCCTGATGGACTCCTGAATGGCCCCAGAGCTTGGAAGGGCCCCTCTGCTGGGGAGAGCCAGGTGCAGCCTGGGGCCGGTGGGTGGGTCCTTGGTGGCTCCCCGAGGACCAGGCCGGGGGCCTCTGGAGCGCTGGGCAGGGAGAGGAGGCAGAACCGGCTGTGCAGCCCCATTGCTTGGGGTTCTGGCCTGGCCCTGCTGACCGCAGGCAGTGCCCAGGGGGCCAAGTGTTGGCTACTTCTTGGGGTCAGACCCAGAAGCCACCATCTGCGTGACTCTTCTGAGTAAGTATAACAATACCTGCTTTGCGTCACTGCTGCCAAGTGGTAGAGTAAGGAACCCTTGCCGAAGGTCAAGGTGAAAAGCCCGAAACAAAACCCCAGGTGTGACAGTGGGGCCTCGGCCGGCGCCAGGCCCGCCTCCAGGGACGGTGACGCTGTCTGTGGCTGCTGTGGTCGCGGCTGGGGGCTGAGGGACTGTGGGCATCTGTCAGGTGGCGGTCGGGTTGTGTTAAAGCTCCCTGTACAGGTTGGGCCCCGAGCAAAGAAGTGTCCACCCTACGTGGCCCTGAGCTGGGGGCCTGCCCTGGAGCGATGGCCCGTTTCCGTGGTCCCGGCTGCAGGCAGGGACATCTCAGGCTTGGCCTGACTTTAAATTAATTTCACACAATTACCGCCCCTCCCCCCCCCCCCAGTCTGGTTTTGGAGCCCTGTGGTCTCAGCTTTGGCCACAAACCATCTGTGTGGCCTCAGAGATCAGCAGAGGTTGTGTGTTTGTTTCCATGTAGAAAACGAGTCTGGGCTATACAGTGGTGAGGCTCTGCTGACGGCCGCTCTGCCGGGCCCTCAGTGGTGGTGTGAGGGCGGGAGACCGGGGGCGGGTTGGGTCGACATCTTCGCTGAGAAGTCCCCGAGCAGCTTCGGTCCCTGTTTCCAGCCCGTCACAGGAATGTGCGTGGAAGGGCAGCCGGTTCACCTCCGTGTGTGTCTCTGCGCCACGTCTGAGCCCACGATGGCCCTGCTTCCCTCCGCTCGTCCCGAGAGGCTGCTCCAGGCCCTGCCCTGGGGAGCCCCCGAGCTGGTGGCTTCCTTTGGGCCCAGCTGAGAACTGTGACTTCCTGGGCTCCAGGAGGAGGGCTCTGGGGTCGGGTGATGACCCGGGCTGGGGGCTGCATGTCTGACCAGACCTGGATGGGGCAAGAAGGCCAGGAGGGGCTGCACCCAGCTGTGCTGCAAGGACCAGCTGGGGCTGCTGCTGCTTGTCCTCCCCTCCCGGTAGAGATGAGCGCGTGGCGGGTCTGCTCAGAGAAAGCTCCAGAATTCACCGTGGAGGAAGCCTGGTCCTTTTCTTGCATGAGCCCACCGTGCATGGCGGCTCCTCGCTCACGGCTGCAGCCACATCACCCTGTAGGCACCTGTGGGGCGGGGGGCAGTCTGAGGCGGCTCAGACGCTGGCACCTCTTTTCTAGGGCTCACTCTTACGAGGCCTCCTGGTGCCCATCGTGGCCCATGGAAGGTTTTGCACCTAAAAGGGAAGTAGCTCCCTTTTGTGTGGGTGTCTTGGGGCCACGTCTGGTCTGCGGACGGGCCGCTGCCCGGGCCCCACCCTCCCCCCCACAGTGCTTTGAAGCCTCCAGCGCGAGCCCTTTGCTTTGCTGCCTGACTTAGAGGAAGCCTTTTGATTTTATTCTTTTCAAAGCAGGCAGCCAGATGCCCGGCACTTGGAGGCTCTGGCAGCGCCCTGGTCCTGGGGGTGGAGGTGGGGTGCCCGCCTAGGCAGAGCAGGGAAGGTTCCCCAGCCCGGCATTTTCTGTTGGTGAGGTTTTCAGCAGGCGACTGGCCTTTGGGGCCTACGGGGGAGCCCCGTCCTCTGGTGGTGGCCGGCGCTTGCTCTGGCTCACGGGTGGGGGCTGTCCTGTGGCACTGGCACCCCCACAGCGAGCCCGGTGTCCCATCCTTGTGGCGTGGACTGGCTGGGCGACTGGGCTGACCCTCAACTGACCCAAGCCCTGAAAATTCAGCGAGATTGGCTTGGGAGAGCACGAAGCACAGCAGGTTAGAAGGTTGAGGGTGACAGCCCGGGAAGGTGCTCCGTCTTGGGCTTGCTACGTGTCCTCTGTTTCTCGTCACTCCTGCACACGCACTCACGCTCACGCCTCCCCCTTCTGCACATGAGGAAACTCAGACCTGGGGAGCGCGTGTGAGCTAGTCAGACCAGGTCTTGCTGGGCAGGGTCCAGGCCTTGTTCTCGCAGCCTGAAGTGCTTTTCTTTTCTTTTCTTTTTTTTTTTTTTTGGTGGCACCCTCGCCAGTGGCCGGGGATCGAACTGGCGCTGCAGAGGCTGCGGCAGCCTCTCAACCCAGCACTCAACCACTGCGCCACCAGGGGAGGCCCCTTTGAAGTGCTTTTCTGCGTGGCCTCCTCCGTCCTGACCCCTGGCCTCTCCGAAGCCTCGGCTCTTCCTGCACCCAGGTCACTGTCCCGTGGCCAGTGTTAATTCTCCGCACAGGCCTGTGTCTCCCTCCCTCTGCTTTGCTCTGTGGCTGCCTGAGTGCCCCCACTGGACACAGGGTCACCAGGGCAGGGGTCTCATTGCCGCCTGCTGACCCCCGGTCCTGGCCCAGGGCGGCACTTAGCCGGCGCTTCTGCAGTGAGCTGAATACAGGGGAGTTTCGACAGCAGGGACCCTCCTGGGCTGTTCTTTGCACCTTAGTCTTGTTCTGCTCAGGTTTCGTTTCCTTGGAGCAGGAGTCCTAAGCACAGGCAGCACCAAAGCAGATTTTAAAGAAAATTTACGGCGGCATTTTCCGAACGTTTGGATCTCTGGAGTGCGTTCCGTTCCTAAACGGTACGGAGGACCCCAGAGGACCTCTGTTTATGTGAGTCGTGACAGCCTGTATTCATCATATTAGAGATGAACACGGAGCAAACATAACAAATAAGCCCATTACACAGTCACACAGCACCGTGTTATTTATGAACAATAGCTGTATTTTCCAAAACAAAAGAAGCCAGCAAGCACAGAGGCGTTGGTCTGCCTTCCTGCAGGTGGCTGTAAAATTCAGCTTCAAAGGCGCTGGCAGGAGGCGCGTCGCACACTGGTTCTGCCTTCAGCGCCTGCGACCTCCCTGGCCCCGCAGCCTCTGGAAGACTCAGCTGTACACACATGAGAGATGAGGGGGAAGGCAGGGGGCCCTGGTGTTATTATCAGAGTAGTTTTGACTTTGAAGAGCCCCTCAAAGGGCCTTGAAACCCCTAGGAGGGAGTCCCTGGTGCACCTTTGAGAGCCACTGACTTGTGGGCTAGGTAATTGGAAAAGGGGGGGTGTGGTACCTTCTGAGAGAAAGAGACATGGAGGCTTAAGCGGCAGGTGCCATTGGTTCCCCCAAGTCTGGCCCTGCCTCGGAGGTCTCTTCCAAATTATGCACGTGAGGTACACCCAGGCTGTCTTTGCAAAGCATCATCCTTCTAGCGGTGCCTCCTGAATTGCAAAGGAACACTGGGAATTTGGATGTGGGTCATGAAACACGAGAACACATAGGTTCCTGTCCCAGCCTGAGAACAGTGGTCTTGCCCGAAACTTCTGGATCGCTGTGATTCCACCAACCCTACCTGGCTCGTAGCTCTCGGCCTCTGATAAACCTGGGCCTTAGGATGGATGCGAGCTTGTCTGCACGCTTCGTGCTCTTAGTCCTGTCACCCACGTGTTGACGCCTTCAAGGTGGAAGCTGTTAAAAAAGGGCGAGCCCTCGTGCCTATGGGAAGGCGGGCGAGTCAGGCCCGGCCCTGGAGAGCGTTGCCGGTGGGTGACGCACACGCAGGAGCCAGAGCTGAGGTCATTCGCTGGCTGGGGGGGGGGGCTTCTGATTTCCTCCTTGTCCAGCCACCCTTGAGGGTTAAGCGGCACCTTAAGCAACTTCTCGGTTATTGAACGTGTTCTAATTTCGTCTCATCTCAGGACTCGTTAACTTTTAAATTCTGAATTGTGTGTAGGCGAAAGTTGAGGTTTTTTTTTTTTTTTTTAGAAAAATGAATATAATGCAATTAGTTAAGTGCGTGCATGAGAAATAGATGGAAAAATCACAGAAAGTGAGTTTCCTACCACTTAAAGCTTTTAAGCGAAAGCACATAAAATCCAATCTTGAGCTGCTTAAAATGAAGTGAACAGGCTTTAGTCTAACACCAAAGTGGAAGAGGCTCTAAATATGAATTCTCATTCCTTTGAAGAGGCGCCCTCCTGTCCAGGGGCCTGTTTGATGTGGGCAGAGGGGAGGGCAGTGGATTCTGCCTTTGGGCCAGAAAGCACTGGCACCTCGGAGGGCTGCGTCAGCCTGGGAGGCTGCCCGGCCTCAGCGTTCCTGGGACGTTGTTTACCCGACGTGCTGGTGTACGTGTGCACAGTCAGAGCTGGCTGTCTGGTAGGAAATAGCAAGTCTGGGTGGACGTGTGTGAGGACTATGATGGGAGAAAAGTGGATGTCTTTAGTCTGGCTTGAAAATGCAAAAATGGAAAAAAAGGGCCAAAAAGGAGGGAATTATGCAGCTGAGCACTTCGGCAGATGATTTGGTTTGCCCTCGCGGTGCCCCTGCCAGATGGACGGGTTGACCCCCTCTCTCTCCCCTCTATTTTTTTTCCCTGGGTGAGGACCTGAGGCTCAAAGAAGTCCCAAAGGTGCCTCGCAGCACACGCAGGCCATCGAGGAAGCGGGCACCAGCCCCAGGTGTCTGAGTCCAGGCTGAGCCTGTGCAGCCGCACAGCCGGAGGGGCCTTCTTTCCAGGGATGGAAGTTTAGCAACTCAGTTTCCGACTCCCAAATTCCTCATAATAGTCTGCCGAAAACAGCCCCAGGCCTCTCTTCTCTCTCCCTGATCCAACAGTATGAACGTGACTTCAATTAGTTTCAGGAAAGCAGTCACTCAGAAAACAGTTTAGGTTCTTCCAGGCAGCAGGTGAAGTGACACTGTGGTTCTGTGCCCCCACGTCTGACAGTGGCCCTGCCCGGCCTGCCTGGGAGCTGGGATGCCGCAGGTTGGAGGAGTCCCATCCTTGAGAAGACACGCAAATAGCAAACAAGTGGACACGCGGTTTTAGGAGAAGGGTAGAGACCCGGATAGGGCAGGGGGTCTCACACAGCAAAGCGTGTTGGGGACATCAGGCCCAGATGTGGGGGGGCAGGGGTGGTGACATCAGACTGGGCTGCAAAGGTGACTGGGAGTTAGCAGTGGTGGGAGAAAGGAGGGTGTTGGGGCAGCCCCGCAGCATGTGCAAAGGCCCGGGGGTCAACGAGGCACCTGGGCAACGTTTACTTTGCCCGGGGTGTGGGGGCCAGGAGGGGCAGGGCCGAGAGATGAGGAAGGAGAGGTAGGCAGGGACCAGATCATGAAGAGCCCTAGAGGGATTCTGGAAGTGTCTAAACAGGGGAGTAACATGGTTTAATTTACGTTTCTAAAGGATCGTACTGACGGTGTGTATGGAATCGGGTGCCAAGGAAACATGCATCAGAGACAGGACTAGGAAGGTTTTATGGAGCCCAGTTGAGAAATGATCCTGAGATTTGGTTGGGGGCGGAGGAGTTTGAAAGGATGGGAGGATTCAGGAGATAAATTAAGGCTTAAAATCAGTAAAATTTAATGCTCGATTAACCCTTAATCAAATTGGGATTTGAGGCAAGCTCATGTACTTGCTGAGTGTTTACTGAGCCCTACTGTGTGCTGGCGTTCCTCGTGGGGACACTGGGGTGCGCAAAACTGAGCCCAAAGCAGATGTGGTGCTAACTCGGGTGGTGGGCTGGGGAGGGATGCGCATGTTCCAGGCTGGGGACAGCTGACCCGAGGCCCTGCAGCAGAGGCCAGGGGCGGGAGGCCGCTGGTGCTGCTCTGGGGTGGCTGAGAGTGGGCGTGGAGGAGCAGCAGGGCGGGCACGCAGGTGGTGATGCGCTGAGCTGCTGTGGGAGTCCAGGAGCAGAACCTGAGTTGCTGCTGACGTGAGACGCAGATCAGGGCGTCATCACCAGGGAGAAACCCTGGAGCCAGCAGAGGGGACAGGACACAGGAAGGTGGGGGGCGGGGAAGGTGGGGACCCCACAGGTGCAGAGACTGCAGGTTCACAGCTCCGTCACCCCTGGTTCGTGTTCTCCAAGGAGATGCCTCCTCCCTAATGGAGAGAACCCTCTGCACTTTGCTGGGGAGCTCACAATGAGCCACGGTGGTGCCCCCCATATAACCCCAGGGCCTCCCCAACCAGGTGTGCTTGGCATGAGGCCTTAGAAGTAGTTCGCCTGCTCTGCCTGGTCCAGCCCCCTGGGGGAATGGTCTTTCCACAGCTGTCCTGTGTGCACCTTGCTTCCCACTGGGTGCTGAGTGCTTCGGATATCCCCTGCCTGCAGAGGAAGCCATTCCTAGACCCCCATTTTATATATGCGGAAGGCAAGGCTTTGTGGGGGCGAGGGGTGGCAGCACTGGCTGGCCTCCTGCAGTGTCCAGATGACCTGCTCACTTTGGGCCCAGCGCTGTGATCCTATTCTTCAGCGACTGCCCAACCTGGGGTGTCAGGAGCGGCAGGTGGGTGATGCTTTGCAAAGAGCAGCAAAGTCAGACAGAGAGCCTGCCCGTGGAGACTGGGCAGCGGAGGGCAAGGCCGGGGCCATGTGCAGGGAAGGGGTGGGGCAGGCAGCTTGCTCTCAGTTGCGGTCTGTACAGAAGTTCATGCCCAGGGGGTGCGCTTCTTCCTTGCCAAGTCTGGTTGTTCTGGGGGGTGCTTCTCCCGGGCAGTGAGCGGGGCTCTCTCACTGTTTCCTCCTGCTGAGGGCCCTGCGGTCACTGCCGCAGGAGAGCAGCCTCAGGCGAGAGCTTGTCCACCCTGCTGCGCCTCCCAGTGCCTGGGGACTTGAGACGGCACAGATGTTTTGGGAGGTCTGCTCTGGAGGCGAGATCTTGGGGAGCCCCGGCCACCTGCACCCCCAGCTGCATGCACGTGGTGGGAGGGGTCAGTGGCGGCTGCCCCTGCGCCTCCCCAGAGCTCAGCTTGTGGTTTAAATGTCACCTTAGCTTTTTATAATTGGCTCCCACGCCTTAATATTTATGGCCTGATGAAAGCCGTTTCTGTGAGTCATGTCAATATTTTTGTTGGGGTGTGTGTGCGCGCCTGAGTGCAGTTCCTGGGCAAGGTAGACACACACAACCAGGCAGTTTCCTAGGACTGCCCTGGCTGGCCACGTGGCTTCCTCACCAGGGCTCTTCGCTGACCCCGGCCTCCAGGCCTGCGCACCGGGAAGGGCTAGCCCCTGCCGTCGGAGATCCTCTCCCTCTGCAGTTTCTTGGTGACAAGTAGCAGTTGGTTGAAGTGCCAAAGGCGGTGAGCTCTGTGGCTGGACGTCCCCGGGCTCATTCTGAGTCCTTGCTCGTCCCTCAGCCCGACCTCCAGGCCAGGCTTTGTGGCAGGTGCTTCGCCGTGATGCCACATCCCAGGCCCCGGCCATGTTCTGTCAGACTTTGCAGCTCCTCGGGACTGCCGGGCCCTTGGCCGCCTTCCCCATGGTCAGTGTATAATAAGCAGTTAGTTTTGTATTGAGGGTCCTGCAGAGTCGAATTTGGGGACTGTTCCCCATTGCGGCTGGAGTGTGTGGAGGTGAGGGGGCGCATGGGACAGACTCCATGCCCGCCCCATCCCTGCCCACCCCACGCCCTCTGTGTGCCGCTGGGACCAGGGCACCAGCGCCAAGGCCACTTTCCCCGCCTTTTCCCCCCCAGAGCATTGCTGTCCTGGTGATAATGTTCCCTTCTCTCTCCCTTCTTTAGGGTCCCCGAGAAAGACAGACATGTCTGACAAGATGTCAAGTTTCCTACACATCGGAGACATTTGTTCTCTGTACGCGGAGGGGTCCACAAATGGATTTATTAGCACGTTGGGGTAAGAGCGTCCGATTTCTTATGTGGCCAGATTTGCTGGAGACATCGCCCCGCCAGCCCCAAACTCGTGTTGCTCAGCGTGTTGCCACTTTACTTGGCTTTTCCAGGATGGTTCGAATCCTGAAATTCCACGGTCACCAAATTTATCCTTTTACACAGAAAGAGTTTTCCTGCCAGTGCTGCAAGAGTAAAACCTCCCGAACAGGACTCTTCATTTCAGCTTCCTCTCCCTCTGTCGTGAGGGAGGCGCAAAGCACTTGGGGTGACGTTTGGAAGATGATTGTTTACAGTCCCCCCAAGCAGTGCCTTTAGCTGGGTCGCCGCGGCCACCCTCGACGGCGGCTGTCTCGGAAGCGAGGCCCGGAGCCCCCGCGCCGTCTCTCTCCTCCGAAGCTGAAACCTCCTTCAGTCGCTGCTTGCGTTTGAAAGTTGGAATTTCGCACAGGTCTAGAACTCAGATTTTTGCTCTTTTATGCCTTCTTCCATTTCCGCCCAGCTCCGCGGGATAGAAATACGTTCCCGGGTGCGCTCCTCTGACTGTCTTCTCCCCCTCCTCCCACGCCCACTGTCTGGGAGAGGACGTGAGGCGCGCGGCCCTCGCGGACAGCGGTGCGGAGCCCGGTGCTCACGTCCAGAGCGCAGGGCTAGGGCGTGTGTGTGGCGAGAGCGGGGCCGGGCAGTTTGTTGCACTTGGCACAAGCTCATCTCAAATAAGTGGGGGAAGGAAGGCAGCAGCCTCTCCAAGCGCCTCCTCCTCGCTGCCGCCGGGACCGCGCGGTCACAGCTGTCCCTTATTGTCCCCTGTTGTCCCCTGTCCATGGCGAAGGCTGCCCCAGATCTCCCCCAGTCTCCCCAGCCTCAAGGAGGGAGGGGTTCAGGTGTGAAACCCCAGCTCCTCTGGATGTCGCCCTAGACCTGGGCCACTCTCCTGCCCCTTCCTCCTCACTGGAGTCACCCCAGCTTCACTCTGGTTCCGAGTTGCTTCACCTAGTAGGTCAGGTATGCGTGGGGGGCTGCCACGTGCGCATTCTGCTCTGGGTTCTTCATAGAGTCTCAGGCCAGCTGCGATACTGTCCCTGACTCTCCCTCCTGTTGAATTTTGGAGCCCAGGAGGCAAGCAGCTGGCAGGCTTTTCCGGACCTCTGCAGCCCCCCACTGAATAGATAGGAGCGTCCGGCCTAGGCAGTCGCCTCCCTCTGAAAATGCCCCCTCTGCATCCTTGCAGCTGCCTCAACTTCCAGCAGCGCCACTCCCCGCCCACGCAGGGGGTTTCTGACTGCTTTCCTCTTGCTGTCCACAGAGGGTCTGGGGTATATTCCCACCACTCTGCTTCCAGGGGTCTGGCCCCCACTGCGAGGTTCCAGGGCAGGAACCCAGCTCAGCAGGTCTCGCATCCCAGCGCCCAGACTGGCCCCTCAGCTACTTTTTTTTTTTTTTTAAGATTTATTTACTTATACAATAGCGGGGGTACAGGCCAGAGGCGTGGGAGGGCGAGAGAATCCACCAGAAACAGAGCAGGGAACAGAACAGGCAGAAAGACTGAAATACACTGCTGAGGGCATCAGCGGGTGAGACAGGAGAGGTCTGTCATGCTATGTGGGAATCTTCCCAGCCGGGCGGGATTCGAACCGGCCCCTCGGAGGCTGCGGACAGCTTCACAGCACTGCGCTCAACCCGCTGTGCCACCGGGGAGGCCCCCTCAGCTACTTTTACTTGCTGTTGCTGAGCCCAGCTCCCAGCTTCCGAACCATTGTGTGTGGACTCAGCCCCACGCTGGACGTGCACAGGGGAAGGGGTCTAAAATGTGGTGTGTCCACAGCATCAGCTTTGGGATCAGGATTATTAGGCCCTGACTCGGAAACCTCCGGTGGAAACGGGCCCTGGCGGGAGCAGGCGTCCAGGCTTTGCACAGGGGCAGCGGGTATGTGATTGTTGCCTGGGGCGTCTGGCGTGCTCAGGTGCTTAGGTTTTATTTTTCTGCACTGGGCTTGCTACAGCGTTTGTCTTTGTCTCCCCTGCAGCCTGGTTGACGACCGTTGCGTTGTGCAGCCTGAAGCTGGGGACCTCAACAACCCACCCAAGAAATTCAGAGGTAAGTTGGTGGCCTTCCTGGTGTGGCAGCCTTGCCTCTGTTGAAAATTCTCGAACTCTGTTGCTGGGTGCGATTTTTTTGCTCTTAAAACAACTGTACGTTTATTTACCGACGTGTGTTTTCAAGTATGATTTCGGTTCCGAGTTTTATGGTGTCTCTAATGCATAAAGAAGTTCAGTGTCAAGATGTCGGGCGACTTTGGTCAGTTGACCTGGTGAGCACGTGCTGGTAAGTGCTTGTTCAGTCTGCAGGTGTACTTTGGCACAGATTGGTCTCTAAACAGAGGGTTTGTGGGTCCCGTCGCAAGGATCTTTGTTCTGTTAGCAGTCTTGCTGTTTTTTTGGGGGGACGGTGACTTTCTGAAGTGCCTGAATGGGGCTGGGAAGTGCTTGGTGATGGCAACTGCTTGTTGAGTTGGAAGACACAGGCAAGACAGCCTTCCCGTGGCTTTCTCCCAGAAACGCCTCTCTCGCATTTGGCAGCTCCCTGGGAAGCAGCCTAATTTATTCCTGGAGGTGTTTAAAATACCTTTGGTATCTGGAGGTGAGATGAGCTCTTTTGTTACCTCTTTGCTGTTGGTGTGACTGTGATTTGCAGTGACTGTGATTTGCAGTGATCGTGATTTGCAGTGCCGGTTGCGAGGCAGGATGATCCTGAGGGATCTAACATTAAACAGGTGCCCAGGGCTCCCCTCCACTGCAGGTGGGAACCTGGGCACCCGCATTTCTTAAGGCTTCCCGAGTGAGTCTCACACACAGTGGGGCTTGAGCACCCGGCTCAGGAGTTGGACTGAGGGCTCAGCCCCAAGCCTTGCCATTTGCCGACGGTATCGTTTGAGTTACACGTGCTTATTGTTAAGGGATTTAGGGAGGGCTTGATTTCTTTTGGAGAAAAGCTAAAGAAATTGGAATAAAACAGAAGGCAGACACTGGAGGGTGGGAGCCGTTTGGAGATGCTGGCTGTGGCGCCGCATCCAGTTGGCGTCTGGTTGGCTGCTGTCTGGAGGGTGCTTTGCCCGGGAGGGGCTGTTACACTCACCGCTGCCATAAGTGCGTGTGACAGGAGCTGAGGGAGCTGCTGAGTCCCTGGTGCCACCTCCAGAGCAGTGCTGAGTGCAGGAGGGCCCGATCCAGCGACCACGGTCGTGGCAGTAATCCCCATCTGATAGCCTGCTGTACCTCAGTTTACCTTTTCCCAGGGCCAATCCTGGTGGACTGGGAGCCGGGGCCCTAGACTGTGCTTTTAGGTCCTGGTGCCTCAGTCCCCGGCAGGAGGGGGCGCGGGGGGCTGCTCAGGGGCCTCCACAGTTGAGGTTAAGTGGTCTGTCTGGGATCCCACAGCTGAGTGGGTAAAGTGGGGCTGTGGGTCTCAATTTGGCTGTGTGGTGAGTTCACCTGGGCGAGTCCCAGAAAGACCGATGCCAGGTGGCAGCCTCAGGGCTCTGATGTCACTGGGTGTGGGGGTTTGCGAAAGCTCCCCAGGGGTTTCCCTCTGGCAGAGAGCCGGGCTGCACCACTTGCCATTGGGGGGGGACAGCCTGGCCCCGCTGGGCTTCCTGGCTGCCAGCAGCTGGGTCGGGAGCTTTGGAAGGTTAAGCACTGAGCAGGGGTCACAATGGCTGTTTGAATGCAGGCCTAGGACCTTGCGGTGGGGACGGGGCGGGAGAGGTGCGTGTTTTCCCGGCTGACGTGAAGGGATGTTTTGAGAGAAGGCCCTTTGGAAAGAACCAGACTCCATTCCCGGCTTGGCCTGGTGCTGTCGGGGACAGACCGTGAGGTCACAGGTGGACCACCTCCGTCAGTTGAAAGGAAAGGCCCCTGGGTTGGGAGCTGCTCTGCACGGGGGGTGCCTGGCTCAGCACAGGCTGGCTGCGGGCCTCGTGGGCAGTGGGCCCTGCTCAAGGTGAGACCCTGGAGTGCCAGGGAGACCTCGCCCAGCTTGGGCCCCGGGCAGCGAGGCTCCGTACTCTCCGGTCTGTGGCTGTATCCCTGAGCATTCTCCAGCTGTGCTTTCTGAAAGGAGAAGGCCTCTCTCGCGGAGGGGTGTCTGCCCAAGTATGAGTGTGTTTTTGAGCTGAGGTCATTCCACTGTTGATTAAGTGACCCTTGGGCGCGGGGCAGTTGGGAGGCCTCACTGCCATGCCTCTGTGCCCCGGTGTTCCGCAGGCCCCCAGAGGAGTGAGGTGCTGGCCCGACGCCCGCTGGATGGAGGCGTCGTCACCAGAGCCCTGCAGAACTGCGTTCGGTCATTGGTTCTGCTGTGGCTTCCATTGCTTCCTTGCCAAGTTATTTTCTATATTGAGAACCATCATAACCTGTTCTTAAGTAAATGGAAACCAAAGGCCTATTTATGCAATACTCCCTGTGGCTTCCGACGCTGGGTTTTTAATTTTGTAAATGGCTCTTGGAATCTGCTCCCCTACTGGTTAATAACAGGGGCCCTCAGACCTGGCTTCCTGGGGTCAAATCCAAGTTCCCCTGTTCTCAGCCCTGTGCCCCCCGAGAAGCGGCCTAGCCTCTGCAGACCCGGGTCTTCTCATTGTTAAAGGGAGGCGGTGACCTTTCCTGCTTGTCAGGCTGTGGAGGCCCTGATGTGTGCTGGCCCTGATGTGTGTGGGCCCTGATGTGTGCCCTGATGTGTCCTGGGGGCCCTGGGCCTCACCAAGGGTGCGGTGAGTGACGCTGCTCCCGCCTCTGCTCCCAGGACCCAGAGCTGAGCCTGGACTCACAGGTGGAGGCGGAAGGGTAGGGCTGTGTGCCGGTCCCTCACACGAGTCATCGGATGCGGCCCCCCTCTCTGTCTCGAAGTGCCCTTGAGGGTGGGGTGTCCACATGGCCCCCTGGGCCCAGATTTGATGGCCACTGCAAGCCGAGGGCCCGGGGTGTGGTGCTTGATCTTCCAGGGCTTGCTGCCTCACCTGCAGCCTGCAAAGCAGGGTGGGGAGCGCTCCTTCCTGGGGAGGTAATAGGTGGGTGATAGCTGGCGAGGTGCCACGGGGTGCCCGGTGCCAATGCTCAGGCCCAGGCGTGCGAGGCTGGGCTGTTACCACCACGCTTCTCCCTACTGCAGAGAGGTGCCAGCCCAGGGTGATTTCTTACTGGGCCTGCTGCCCTGACTGCCCGTAGGAAGAGAGGACTGGTGCCCATCAGCCGCGGTCTGCATTCTGGATGTGTGCGGGCGGCAGCCCTGCCCCTGGGCTGTGTGAGCCCCTGAGACTGGCCAGGCCTGCTCTTGCAGGGCTGACTGACACGGCACGGGTGTCCGTGGGTGATGGCAGAACCTTATTTTCTGTTGCTTACGTTCCCCAACACTCCAGTGCCCTCGTCTCCCCCCACCCTAACCTCAGGGTGCTTCTTGGTGCCCCCTGGTTTTTGAAAGTGTTTTGCGTTGTTGCATTGTCTGCTGCATGTGTCCGGTGTTTGCTTCCATTGTCCAGCTGACTTCGCTGCACGTAATTCCCTCAAATTCCCTACATTTTGTTGAAAATGGCTGCATTTTGTCCTTTTGGGGTGGATCGACCACACTGTCTGACCGGTGTCCTTCAGTGGACATTCAGGCTGTTTCCATGTCCCGCGGTCCTGAATAAGCTCCATGAGCGTTGTCGGGTGCACGGGGCTGTCACTTAGGGGTCACAGTCTTTGGGCAGATGCCCACGAGAGGGGTGGCCGGGGTCTGGTAATTCCGTTTTCAGTTTTTTAAGGCAAATCCAGGTTGCTTTCCATAAGGGCAGCAGCGGCTCACCTTCGGGGGCGTCTGAGTTTTGCTGATGTCACGTTGACCGATGGCAGTTGAGCACCTGGCTCAGCGCCGAGGCCCCTTAGTCTCAGTGTCAGACGAGAACCCTCTTCCTGTGCTCGCCCCTGCCAACCCTTTCCCACGGGGCCCGGGGCCCTTGCCTCAGATGCCCGTGGCCTCTCCTCGTGGCTCTGATGGGGCATTTCAGCGAGGACCAAAGTCCAGCGGGAAGAGGGCAAACAGTGCCCGGCGGACGTGTGCATTCTTTAATGCTTTCTCAGCTGTCCCCAGTGCCAGCCACGGGTGGCGGCGTGTCACCTGCGGCTCGTCCCATGCCTGGTGCAGCGCTGGGAGTGTGGCCCTGCCGCTGGCACTCCCCTCTGGAGACCCCGACTGCTCAGCATGTGCCCTGGTGGCCTCAGTGCGAGAGGAGGGCGCTGGCTGTCTCGGAAGAGCCACTCACGCACCTTAACCACAGCCAGGAACTTGAGCCCCAGCCTCCAGGACCCTCTATCCTCATCACAGAGAGCTGGTCGTGTGCCCCCCGCCCGGGGCTTGCAGGCACTGCAGGGCTTGGCTGGGAGAAGAGTCTTGTGCTGTGAAGCTTTGTCCACTGGCCTTGAGGCTCACAGCAGCTCGAAGGGGGCCTCCAGCAGAGGGTGGGGAGTCAGGAAGGAGAGGGGCCCCGGCCTGTTGCGCCTGCAATGTGGGAGCTTTTAAAGGACTTAGGAAATGGGGGTGCGCATGAAGCACCCCAGCTGTGTCTGTCCCCTCTGATGCTTGGGGAGGGGGTGTTGTTTCATCCCTCCTGGCCTCACTTTCCCTGTTTGTTGAGTGGAGTGTAAGCGAAGTCATTCCTGAGATCCCTTTTGTTGTGAGACTTTGAAATCAGCGCCAAGGAGACAGTGTCCCAGGGATGCGCAGGAGCCAGCGCAGTCCAGAAGCTTCTGCTGCCTGGGGTTGCCGGGGGTCTTCGTCTAGAACAGACGTACGGACAGAGGCGGCCAGGCCTGCCCCCAGAGCCTCTTGGGGACGCAGCCAGGACCTAGGGTCACAAAGGTCACTTGGGCCGGGTGGCCTGGACAGACCGCCGGGCTCGCTGGCCTTCCACCGCCCTCCTCGGCTGCACGTTGCCTCAGGCGTTGCTAAGCAACGATCTTTTTAATTTTTTTCCTCTTGGCAAAAGGCATCCAAGGAATGAACCCATATCTGACTGAGTTTTAAATACCACATGCAAAGGGGTGGGCCTAGCTTAAATCTTGTTTGTCCTTTTGATTCTAACCCACGACGGGCCTTTCGCAGTGGGGCTGAAGGCCTTCGTTTCAGGCCGTCTGGTTAAATTAGGCAGAAAAACGCATCTGTTTAAGGTGCTCGTCACGCCAGTGCCTCGAGGCGTGAGCCAGTTTGTGTGTGCAACGCAGCGCCTGGAAAAGTCCCCGTAACTTGTTCTGTATTCACAAAATCAACTCAGATTTAATAAAAAAATTAGTAGGTTTTTTATAATCGTTTCGGATTTACCAGCTTATCTCAATCAAACCAACAGACGCCCGAGAAAGGAAACGACACTATAATTTAAATCAATTCCCCGGGCAACAGGGAACGCTCACAGCGTGTCCCCCGGTGGCCGGGCCGCGGCCGGGCAGGACTGTGCTGGAAGCCCGCGCACCCTCGCCCGCCTGGCCTCCCGCCTGCTTGCTCGGGGCCGCCCACGTGGGCCTGGCCCCGCACTCCCTCAGCCCTGAGGAGCTTCCCCTGGAAGACCTGTCTCCAGGCAGCAGACCCCAGGCCCCGTGTGACGTCCCTCCCGTGCAGTCCGTGCGCCAGCCCAGAGCTGCGCCAGCCGAGAGCCGCGCCCTCTCCCGAGGTACACAGGCTCCAGCAGCCCACAGCCGCCCTGTCCCAGGTCGGAGCGCGGCGGGGCTGCGCGGCTCCTCCAGCGGGGCCAGGCCAGCCGGCGCGAAGGACGCGGAGGAGGCCGTGTCAGGCCGTGCCCTGGGCACACGTGGTGGGCGAAGGGCTGGGATGGTCGGTCCTGTGTTCGGGACACCCCTGAAGCTGGGCGGCGAGCCCCTTGCTCCTGACGACCGTGCTTCCTTTTCTGACAAACGCGGAAGTTGGAGAGAGTCTCTTGGGGTCAAAAGCATGTCTGTGTCGAGATTGGGGTTGGAGCTCACCCTGAGTTCTGCTCGCACTGTCTTCTAGCTGCGGTGCTCGCACCAAGGATTAAAAACATTTTTCCTCTTCCGTCATATGTGTCATCGGTGATAATCTGTTTTCTAGCTATGCAGGTAATAGTGCCTTACCTGGCGCTTCCAGGCGCCACCTGTGTCTGTTCGTTTACTCGGAATCGCTGCTTTTTATGCTTTCCTCCATCGGACCCTCACGACCCATCAGCATCCCCTGTGGACACGGTCGTGCAGGACGCCGAGTGTCCCTCCGTCGCGGCAGAGCAGGAAGCGGCAGAGCCCAGAATGAAGCCGGAAAGCCCTCTTGATGCTTCCTCCCAACTGCCTGGAGTGGGTGCTGGCCCGGAAGTCTGTGGATTTTAGTGTCCGGTTCCACCTTTGCTGCTCCAGAACAAGTCATTTTGGGCTGCGCTGACCTGAGGGCATGTCCCTGCATCATGGACACACAGCCGCCCACTCTGCTGCCAGCGAGGTGTCTCTCACTGTCGCCCACTTCCAGACAGACGGGGCTCACCTGGCGGGGGCAGCTGACCCTGCCCTCCCCTGCCCAATGCGGCAGGTGCAGGCCCTTAGGGACAAGCTGGGTGGAGAGGATTGACCTCTGCTCTCAAGGGGTTTCGCTGTCTCCCCGTCTGTCCATCAGGGATGCATTCTGCACGGCTGCCTGTGCAACCTCTCCCCACGCTGCCTGGGTCTGTCCTTCAGCGGGGTCTCTTGCAGGTGACAGTGTTCCTTGCGGCCAGGAGACTGGCCCCTCCTCTCCTGGACCCCCCTGTTTGATCTGTGGTTTTGGCCTTTCCTTGGCCCCTTTTACACACGATGCTGGGAGACAGCTGAGCGCCTTCTCACGGGGCCCTGACACCTTCTGCTCGAGACAGTGAATGCCCTTGGGGTGGCCCTGCCTGGAGAGTCTTTGCTGACTGTGTGTGGAGAAGAGGCCCCTTCCTGTGCCCAGACCCCTGACCAGAGGGCTCGGACTGACTCCCGGCCTGGGGATTTCAGTGCGTGGAGTTTGCAGCCGTCCCTGGGGCCGCGGGGCTTCACCCCTGCTGGTCTCCCACATCTGACTGCTGCGCCCCAGCACCAGGAGGGGGCGGTTCTGGAGTGTGTGGCCTTTGGAGGAAGCCCACAGGCCAGCTCTCCCCCTGCCCAGCTCTGGTCCTGACCGATGGGGCATGCGCCCACATGACGATCCTGCCTTGGTCTGGACTTGGAGCCCGCCAGGGAGGAAGCGTGTTTATCTCAAGCCAGGGGCAGGCGTTTCCACCACGCTGGGCGGGCCGGGGGGAGATAGGCCGCTCTGCCGCTTTCCTGAAAGCCCCTCCCCCCACGCATGCTTGTGTGAGTGCACATGTGTGTGTGAGCGTGTGGTCGGTTCAGAGGGGCCCCTCTGGGGGGCCCGCCTCGGGTTCCCTCCCTGGCTTGGGACAGTCCAGGAGAAGGCAGGACAGTGGCCACCTGGAGGGGATGGCCGGCGAGTGACCACCTCCGGGGGGGCTGTGCTCGGTGCAGGGGCTGGGGGAGGGCGGCCGCGCCTGGGGAGACCGTGTCTCCTCAAAGAGCCGGTCTGTTCTCCTTCTCGAGCAAGCGCGGGGGCCAGTGCCGAAAAACTTCAATGTGGGCAGTTGCGAGCATGGGGAAAATAAGTCGGGCATGATTCCGCCTCTCGAGATTTAAAAAGTTCCTTTTTTTGTCTGGTATTTTTCCGGGTACATTCGAGTTCCAATTTGGGTGTTTCTGAAATGTCTGGATGTTTGGTGAGGCTAAAATTGTACGTGTCTAAAAATGTCACGGTGATGGCACTTCTTTGTGTGCTGACGTGGACGCAGGCGGCACCTTCCTGCCGCCACGGACGCCCCCAGCGCCCCCTCCTCGGCCGGCCGGGCCGCATTCCAGGTGAAGGCAGGAGCGGGTCTGATCCGCCGCCGGGGAGGCCCAGCTCATGAGAACTTTGCTTCAGTGTTGTCGGCACAGAATCCAGGGTTCTGTTGCCATAGTTTCAGTGAAAAATTTGACCTTAGCTACAATAACATACAGTTTAAAAGAACTAGCTAATCGGTTTTCTAAAATTAGTGTTCTCTAGTACATAAACCAGTAGGAATGGAGTATTTAATTAAATATCATACCAGGATGTGAAAGCCCGAGGGAATGCAGTCCCTGGAGCCGGGGTGGGGGGGGCAGGCGGGAGGGAGGAAGCCCGGAATCCGTCTCCGCTGGTCTCTCGTGAGCTCGAACTTGTAGTTTTTTTAATGTTAGCATTGCCTTTATTTTCAGATTCGTCAGGGAGGAACATAGAAAGCTTGCTGGGAGGGCAAAACAGAACATGCAGCATGATTTCCCGTGTGCCCTGCGGGCTGTGGACAGAAGGCAAGGTGTGGCACACACCTGCCCGCGACCTCCTGGGCAGCCGGGTGGACAGAGGGGCCTGGACAAGTTCCTCCCTGCCCGCGTGTTTTTGAGCAACTGCGTTCCAGATGCCTGTTCTTTGCTCGACGTGTGTCCGGGGGCTGGCGGCTGTCTGGGGCCCATCCTGAGCCCCGGCGCATCCCGGCAGGCCCAGGCACCATTTTTCTAGGTGTACAGAGCTGGGCATCCGCGCCCCTCCCTGGGAAGAACCCCCGACAACGCTCATCTCCTTCACAAGGACTGAAAATGTCACCAATGTCGTGGGGGCCCAGACAGACGAGGCCCCGCGTCCCCCTCAGCGGCTGCTCGTGTGCTGGTCTCGCCTGTCCCGGCCTGCATGGGGGCCGCTCGGCCGCCGCTGGGCTCGCCGCCCTGTCAGCTTTGCTTCTGGTCGGGAGCGCTCCTCAGGGCGGGCTTCCTGGGACTTCTGTCGGTGGATCCCCGGCCACTTGACACATTTTCTTTCTCAATTTCACTTTTATGATTTCAGCTCTTTTTTTTTTTTTTTAGCCTGAGAACAGTCTTTACAGGAGTGGAAGTGTGGGGTGTGTTGCGGGGAATGTAAACCTTTTCCGTTTGACTTGTTTCCCGGGCTGCTGGCTGCTGCCGTGGCATCTTAACTGTTGCAGTGGAAAATATGTCCTTGGCAAGACTCTGAGAAGCAGCCCAAAGGTCGCCGGACTGAGCGGAGCGAGCGCCTTGCCTGTTGACGAGGTCGTCTACCTGGACGCCAGGACGGCGGCTGCCCGGGAGGAATGTGCAGTGTCAGGGGCGACGAGTGACGGCTGCTTCTGGGGATGCTGGGCTCCAGACACGTTCCGCCCGTTGCATCAGGCCGTGGTGCTCAGATGATCTGAATTCACCGTAATAACAACTTAGGAAAAATGCTGTCGGGGGCTGGTCAGGGAGGTGATGCCCAGGACGGCTCGACCCGGCTCCCCCAGCCCGCGGCCTGGCCTGAACGGGGCCACCTGAGTCTGGGACATTGAGCAACAGCCACTGAGGAGGTTGGATGTGGCAGTTGCTTGGTGGAAGGGGGACTCGTCAGGGCACTGGTGCTGGCAGGCAGCCAGCTCACACGGGCCCAGGCCGCAGGCAGCCAGCTCTCAGCCTGAGCCGGGCAGCCGTGTCCGTCTCTCCCCCCGCACGCTGTTCCTTTGTGCTCTTGTCCTGTCCTCACCTCGTTGGGCTTCGGGCTCATACGGCACCCTTCATGCGAGTGGTGGGGTGTTCCGAGGCTGTGCCCTCTGAGAGCCCGGCCATCCATGTCACCTGTCTGCCGCCGGGCAGCCCCGGGGAGCCCAGCGGGCTCAGCGCTTCTTCATGTCAGCATGAGCTGCCAGTTCATGCTCCCGTGTCCTCCGGGGGCTGGTTATTCTTGGGTCCATTTTATAAGCTGTATTTTTCTAGAAAGTTACCTATGTCCTCTAAATTATGCTTGGACCTGTCGTGTCCTGGTATTATCTCTCCCATCCCCACGGTGTCCATCTGGTCCCCCCAAGGGTGTCCACTTTGGAACCCCAGAACCCGTGACCACACTCACTCCTTTGTGAAAGGAGCTTCGTGGACAGGGTTAGGTTCTTAAGCTAGGAAAAGGGTCCCGGGCTCCAGGATGTGGTGATGGACTCAAGGGCCTTCTCAGAGGGCAGCTGCAGGGTGAGAGCTGTCCTCGGAGGTGTGCGGAGGGAGGGAGGCTGCAACCCAGGGAGCCACCAGAGACAAGGACAGAGTTCTGCCCTGTGGCCTCCAGCAGCAGCCCTGTCGACCGCTAAGAGAACAGGCCTTGTGTGGCTTAGACCACTGTGGTTTCAGTGATTTGTTTCAGCATCTGCAGGGTTAATATAATAATACTTTTTATGTCATTGTGCATTTTATTTTCTGGATGAATATGGACATGTTTTTCTGTCTTCTTAGTTTTCACAGAAACATTTTGGCTTTATTAATGGCATTGTTGGTTGGACTGACTTGAAGTTCTTTAATTTCTGCCCTTTTATTATTTTCTTCCTTTATCTTTTGGGGATGTGTTTACTTTTCCTCGACTACTCTCAGGGATGATTGGATTCATCAGATTGTGAACCCTCTCCAACAGTGAGCGTTGGAGGCCCTGAATTCCTTTTTATACTTCAGTCGCAGCGATGGATTTTGATGTGTAGTAGATTTTGTTCCTAATGTGAAGTGTTTCATGTTGTGTGTGTGTGATTTCTAGTTCTCACTTACAAATACATTTGTCGGCTTCGCTGTATGTTGGTCAGATTGTCTGACCATCACAGCCATCCTTCAGTCTCAGGGGTGTGCTCTGCAGCCTGGCCTGGGCCTGCCTTTTGCACGTGTCACCCTGCAGCTGGAGTGCACACCCCGAGTGGACCCCACTGGGGCCTTTGGTGGTCGGCTTCATCTATCAGATTTTGAAAGACTCTCATTAAAATGTCCCACTATTGGTCTCTTGGGGTTATGAAGCTGTTCTACATCCTTACAGTGGTGGTACGTGTGTCTGTTCAAACTCATAGATTGTTTACGACAGGACAGAGTGAATTCTAATGTATGTAAACATTTAAAACAGGTTTAGAAATTGCCAGCTCTGGCAGTGGGATTGCAGTTCTGCCTTGTCATTTTTAAGTTCTTGTTCTTCTTTTAGGTATACTGAGGCTATGTGTGTTTTTTTTTTTTTAAAGATTTATTTATTTACATAAGAACTGGGTACAGGCCAGAGGTGCAGGGGGTGAGAGGATTCACCCGAGACAGAGTGGGGAGCAGAACAGGCAGAATGACTGAAATACACTGCTGAGGGGAGCAGTGGGGAGACACGAGAGGTCTGCCGCACCATGCGGGTATCTCGTTGGCTGGCAGGATTGAACCAGTGCTGCAGAGGCTGTGGACAGCTTCACAGCGCTGCGCTCAACCGCTTGCACCACCAGGGAGGCCCATACTGAGGATATGTTAAGAAAGGCTTACACTTATAAAATTGTTATGACTTCCTGGGGAAGTAAGCATTTTATCATTGTGTAGGGTACTTGTTTATATATTTTATGTCTGAAGTCTTTGTTATCTTAATAACAAACGCACACCAGAATTTTTAGTTAGTATCTCTCGGGTACTAACTTTATAAAGTTTCTTTTTCTTTTTTTTTTTTTTTTTAAAAGATTTATTTATTTGTTTATACAAGCACTGGGTACAGTCAGAAGCGCGGGAGGGTGAGAGAATTCACCAGAGCGGGGAGCAGAGCAGGCAGAAGGACCGAAGTACACTGCTGAGGGGAGCAGCGGGCGGCAGGAGAGGTCTGCGCGCCATGTGGGACCCTCCTCCGGTGGCCGGGGAGCAGCCGGGGATCGAACCGGCGCCGCAGAGGCTGCGGGCAACTTCGCAACCCAGCGCTCAACCGCTGCGCCACCGAGGAGGCCCCTCGGGTACTAACTTTAACTGTTATATTATTTGTCATTGTGATTTAGAGGTGTTTCTGATTGATTGCCTATAACTGGCTGCCTTTGTCTATTAATTGGGATTTTAGTCTATCAACGTTTGTTGTAATTACTGATGGTTTTGGATTTACAATCTTAGGTGGTTGTTTTTTTCCAACCTCAAATGGCCTGTGTGTGTCTGTATTTTCTCTTCTTGGTGTGTTTAAGTTTCATTGAAGGATTTTTGTTTTTCTCTATTCCATTTTCCCTACTGTTGTTTTGAGGCTTATGCTTTATATGTTATGTTTTATGTATCAGCAGCTACTCTGAAATTTAAATTGTGTTTAAAATGCATTTCTAATTAAGGCTGAGGTTAATGACCATTGTCATTCTCCTACAGTGTAAGAACCTTAGAATATTTTAAATCTTGTTACCCTCCCAGTTTATGCTTTCATTGATCATAATGTTAGCATTTTATTTATTTTTAATTTAAACTTGCATATTAATTGATTTCTTTACTGCCATTTAAAAATATTACCTATGTAGAATAATTTTCTCTCTGCTTTAAGAACCATCTTTTGACTTTAGAGTGTCTATTAGTTATGTCTTATTTGAAAATTTCTTCATTCTCAAGTATAGAATTGTGGGTTGATGGATATTTTCCCACCTTCATTAAGCTGTTAATGAAGCTTCACTAATGAAGCTTCACCTTCATTAAGCTGTTAAAAGCAACTGACCGAAACTATGCTTTGTATTTTCTCTCTAGTTGACTTTAGGATCTTCTCTGTGCCTTTGATTTTCTCCACTTCTAAGAGTTATAAATTCCCGGCGAGGGTACATTTTTATTTATCTTGCATATTTGGTTAGTTCCCCGAGCTGCACTTGTTCGCTAACAATCATGGAGAACTCTGAGCTGTTACTTATTGCAGTGCCTCCCCACTCTCTCTGAGATTCTGGGGCTGCGCAACGTGCCTGTTTTCATGTCTTCATCTTTGCTCTGCAGGCTGTACTCTGGGTAATTTGTTCTAAAATGACTAATTCTCCTTGTCTGTAAATTTTGTTCTAATGTGTTCTTTATTCTTTGAGAGTTTAATCTCAGCTATATTTTCATTTGTAGAATTTCTGTTTTCTAAAAGTTTTTGTTCATTCTCATGCCTCAATGTTTTCAAGCCTCTATGTTGCTTCCTGTAACACAAAAGCCATATTCTTAAAATGTTCTAGTTCTAAAAATTCTAGTAGGTGAAATCTCCGCAGATCTCATTTTTTGTAGTGGATGGTTATTCTATTTTTCGTAGCAGCTGGTTCTAAAAATGGCGTCTCACTTCCCTATATGTTTTCTCATTTTCCTGTCAGCTTCTGTTTCTTGGAATTTCATCTGTGGAATTTTTTTAGGCCTGGGTTAAAGTTAATGTTCCTCCAGAGAAAATGGTTTCCTTTTGCCAATTGCTTGAGGGCCAGTTAAATGCAACTCTGGACGACTTTAAACCAATTCTCTGCCCAGACTTGTCTTTAAGGTTTTTTTTTGTTGGCTTGTTTTCTGGTTAAAGCTGTAAGGATTTTCTATACAGTGTGAACCTGAGGGACACAGCAGTGGGTCACTGTGGTTATGAACAATGGGGGTTTCCTCTCCTGTCCAGCAGCAGCGTCGAGGGACACAGGCCACCTTACCCGTCCACTCTCCAGGGTGCCTGGCTGGTTACTCAGCGTGGCTCGGGAGGTGTGAGTGCTGGGTGGCCCACGCCATGTCACCTGACGGCTTCTGGCTTCTGTAGGCTCAGAGTTTTATCTCCTGTACCCAGTACAGGACCAGAATCATAGTCTGTGGTCCCCAGGTTTTCCAGACAGCTGCAGGCTGACCGCTGACTTGGGCTGACTGCCCGCAGCCTCTGACCTGCGCCCCAGTGTTGGCTCTCGGGTCCCTCCTGGCCAGCTGCCTTGGGACGTGGTTTAAAAGTGTGTTTTCATGGTTGATCAGGCTCCTCTGTTTTAATCCAGAGGCTCATTCAGGGCAGCTAGTTGGTCATATTTTCAGAAATGGACGTATACCTGTGCTACTTTTCACCTCGTTGCAGCGGCCATGTTGGTGTGATGGAAATTATGGACGGCAGCAATTTCCGAAATTTATAGTTTCATAGCTTTTCCTTTGGGGAGAGTGGGCTGTGTAGTTTTAATATTTAGAATTTCCAAGAAGAGGATTCTGGTTGAGTTTGGGTCCAATGACTTCTGGGCTGGTCAGCTTAGACCGTGGGCTTAGAGTTACCTGTGCTGACAGGGAGCCTCCCAGGAGGTCACCTGGGCTGGGAGTCCATTCCTAAAAAAGGGGCACTGGGCATGCTCCTGATTGTCTGCTGGGTGAAAATTGTGGGGAAATGGGTGGCATTTGAGTCTGTTCGTAACGATTTTGACTACAAGTAAAGAGAAAAATCCATATCCCAGTGGCTCACAACCCGTCTAGGTCATCTTCCCACAACTCTAAGTGTCTAGGTCACAGAGGCAGTGCTGGGCAGAGAGAAGGACGCAGGAGCCCTAGATTTTGCGCCACATCATCAGGATATGGACTTTTCATGAGCTGGTTACCTCATGGTTGCAGAATGGCTGCTGTGGCTCCAGGCATCCTGTTTGCATTCATGGGAAGAATGAAGGGGCCGCACGGTGAAGACGTCTCTCATTCCCGTCCCTTTTACGCAGCAGCGAAAGCCGCTTGTGTTGCTCAGCAGCCTGCTTCCACTTCATAGGTCTGTTGGGCTCCGCACTGTAAGGGCCTGTAGGGGTTTGAGGGAGTGATGCTCTGTCTCGGCAGCCTCGGCGTTCAGAATCAGCCGGGGAGAGAGCTGTGGGAAGTGGCTGGACATCGGGGTTTCCATGTTGCGGTATGGCGACTGCGCAGATCTTTTCCTTTTCATTTCCTGTCCTGGTGATGGAGGAATACTGACTTTTATTTCCATATTATAAGTGATGCAATGTACCTGTCCGTAAGAACAGCAGAATATTCCCGACTGGAGTCAGCCGGGAAGAGCAGCACTGTTACTGAAAGCGGTTGACTTGATGAGCAGTCGCCACTCTCACTGACGAGCACCTGAGTAGCGTGTCCCGCGCACGCGAGTAACCTCTGCCTGTATCTGTAACTCCTTCCCTGGGCTGGGAAAGGCAAGGGATGAAGCAGAGCGTTTCGCCCCCACGGCTGGGCTTGCACTGGCCAAGCCCGGTGTTCTCTGTGAAGCTCGTCTGGGGCGGCGCTGCCAGTTTGCACAGAGGAGGGCTAGTCCTCGACTCCTCACTTACTGTCACTGCCGTGTGAGGGGACGTCAGAAGTCATCCCGGGAGCTCACCCTGGGGTTTGCGCTCCCTGGAAACGCTTCTCAGAGCCGAGCTCCCCTGCGGTCTCCAAAACAGTTGGGTTGGTAACTTACATCCTCAAAAAGATGAAGCCTCAGAGAAAACCTAAAATAAATTGCAGAATCTATTTTAAGTTCAATATGTTTTCCCGTCTCGTCTTGAGGGGGAAGTCACTTTTCCTGGAAAGTGGCGGGGAAGCCTCCCCTTCTTCCCGCGAGCGCTGTGGGGCCCGCCGGCGGCACTTGCGGAGCTGGGCCCCGGGAGCGCCTTCGGTGGCTGCAGATCCTGGCGAATGCGTGGTCGTGGGCAAAGGACCTGAGTCTTCTACGTCTTGATTGTCTTGACTCGCTCACGAGTGAAATGGCAGCTGTCAGTTTAGGGGGCTCGGGCCGGAGGACGTGGGCATCCCGAGGGCAAGGCCGGGCGTCGCAGCACGTCCCCGCCCTCCGCCTGTCACCCCGTGTGGCTCCTGGGATGCAGCTCGGCCTCCTGTTGGGAGAAGGGGTTGCCGTTTCTTCAGGAGCGTCAGGTTGGACGGCGGAGAGCGGCTTCTCGAGGTGCCTGGAAGGCAGGGACATGCTGGTGGAGCCTCGCCGCCCTGTCCCGTGGCGGCTTTGCGGAGCGCGGGATTGTATCCAGTTCAGAGTTGAGGGAAGATGACCCCAAATTCAGAATCCTAGAAGCGCTGCTGCAGGGTGCACAGCTCCGGCCCTCGGCTCCTCTGCAGGCGCTCACCCGCCCGCCTGCTGCCTTGTCCCCACGGGGGCATGGGCACCTGGCCTTCACCCCCCGGACTCCGGAAGCTGTGTTCTCGCTGTTTGCTCTCAACGTCACCTCCTCAAAGGGCTGTGTCTGTGTCGGGAGTGGGCATGTCACCGATGGCAAAGATGTTAACAGGTGACGCTTGAATCTCACGGAACCTGTCCAGCGCGGGCAGCGCTGCACTCTGGAGCACGCGCTGTGGGGTTGGCGTGGGCATGAGAGGCAGCACCAGGGACGAGGGGTGGCCAGAAAGCTGCCAGCCTCCCAAGCCTCCGCTTCTGCCCACTGAGCTCCGTGACCTCGGGCCTCTGCTGGTGCGTGTGTGATGTGAGCGTGGTGACTGGCTGTGAAGCCCCTCCAGCGCCTCGCACGGGCAGGGCCTGGCCTCCGCACGGCCTGTGCCACGTCTGTGCTTGCAGCCTTCTCCATCACTCGTGTCCCTGCACTGATGATTATTTTAATCTCTGTTTTATGCAAGGCTAGGTCTAACATTTTGTTCTCGCATCCCAGTTGTAAGACGCAAAGAACAAGCCTCCAAATTGGTCACCCACACTTGGTTTATGAATAAATACGCTAAGCGTTTACTAAGCCCACGTGGCTGAGAAGTGACAATAGTGCCCGAGTGTGTCCGTGATGGAGGCTCGTCTTCAGCCACCCCCGGTGTTCCTGCCCCTGGAGTCCTGCCTCCACCTCCCCCCAGGGGGATGCCCCTTGATGCCCCGGCCCCATCGGGCTTCAGCGCACTCAGGACTGCTGGCATGGTGGTGTGGCAGAGATGCCGCGTGCCCCTGGGCCCCCGTGTTAGCTTTGCCAGATGCTGGCGCTGATGTCTTCCAAGCGCAGCGGCTTCTGTTGCAGGTAAATCCCCCGTCATAGTGATGGTCCTTCTTGACCCCTGCCTCTCCCTGTCACTTGCCCACATCCAAGGGGTTGAGCCTCAGACGCACCGGGGGCATCTCCCTCCCTCCTGCCCACAGGGACCTGGGCCAGGTGTGGCGGGTGGGGGCAGGAGCCCCTGTCTGCAGAAGGACCTCCGTGTCATCCAGGTCGCTGCACTTGACTCAGCTAAAGGCATATTTCCTCCTTCCCCTCTTAGGCAGCAGGACCACGGGCCGGCTCAGGCTGGGCGCCTGCCATCCTGCTTCCTTATTTGTCACGGGCATTCGCCCTGACGTAGTGCCAAGCCCTGGCAGGCTCCAGTGGGGTGACCGGGCGAGCACCGGCCGAGGGGTGCTGGGGAATCGCCCTCCTGCTCCTCTCAGTGGAGTCTGTCTCCAGCTCTGCCCGGTTTGTTTTCAGGATTTTAAAGTTAATCAGACCTTCCGCCGGCTGTGAGTGAAGAGGCTCTGCCAAGATGAAATTGCCGTTGAATGAAAGCCCAGTGCAGTCGAATCAGGTTAATTAATTGCCCATGTTATCCTCGCTTTGCACTTTCACAAGAAACACCGAGTGTGCGTCGGTTCCCCCTTGGCACGACGTCCTTTCTGCAGCCCCGTGCTCCGAGGACTGGCGACGGCGTGCGTGTGCGTGCACGTGCGGGCGTGGGGGGGCCGGTCTTGTCTTTCTAGTAAACTCTCAGGCCTTCCATTCTCGTTCCCCGGGTGGCGTTTCAGTTCAATTTGGTTGGTCAAGTCGAGCAGCTGTTTAATCTCCCTCATGCAGAAGACACATCTCAGCGCCTCCCGGCCGCGTGCCCTTGGGCGCTGGGCAGCGTGAGAGGGCCCTTTGTCCTGCGTTCGGATTGGCGCCAGCGCCCGGGCACGGCTCACCCGGGCTCTTCAAGGTGACAGGAAGGACGTTTTGTGTGTGTGTGGGGGGGAGTATCCTGAGTCAGGAGTTGGTTTGGGGATGTTGGGCCTAAATGATCCTTTCATCTCAGCTTAAAACCGCCCCCTTCTCTGAGGCCAGAGAAACATTTCCTGTGTTTGCTCTTCACACATGGGCCGGGTCCCATCCCCACCTGCCCATCACCCTGTTAAGAAATTCTGGAAACAAGTGAAATGCCCCAAACCAGAGGAGTGGGTCGAGAAGACCTGGTGTGTGCACACTGGGTTGTTCCTCAGTGATCAGAAAGCGAGAAACTCGTGTCATTTGTAGCAACAAGGACAGAGCTGGAAGGGATAAGTCAGGAGGAAGGTACTACTGGATGGGGCCTTAATGTGTGGACGATAGAGAAACCGAACGACAGGCAGGTAAGACGGGCTTGCACACCCCCTGACTGCAGACAGCAGCGCTGGAGCCCCCGGGGGCTGGGCGGGGGTGAGGACAGAGGAGGGGAGCGCAAGGGGCGGACGGTGGGTGATGTGGGTGGTGGGCACACTGCCGTGGCCGAACTTGATAGGGGGATCCTACCATCACCTCAGTTGAAAATAAATTAATAATTAAAAAAGAAATTAAAAAAGAAAAGAAGACGTGGGCTGTGAGCTCTCCCTTCTCAGCAAAAAATGGCTTCTCGGGACCGGCCCGGCTCCGCAGGGTCTCCGGAGGGCGGTGACTCCAGAGCCCTCTGCTTGTCCGGTGGGCAGGGAAATCCTAGGCCCTCTTGATGCGTCTCCATTTCTGTAAATTCGGGATTAGTGAGAGAAGCATCACTCGAAAGCATTTTTTAAAAATCCTCATGACTTTACCTGCCGTGCCGGCTTGGCAGACACGCGCTTCCGCACAGACCACGCGAGCAGTCGGCCTGCGTCTGCTCTGAGGGTGCCGAGACGAAGCCCCGGACAGCGAGCGGACCCCCAGAGCTGTGTAGGCAGAGGGACTTCCAGTTGTTTTTCTCTTGCAAAAAAGCTGCGAAGGACACGTCCAGGGCTGGGTCCTGCTGCTGGGGGTGTCTAGGGGCTCGCAGTGGTTTTGGTTTTTTTAAACCTGGACCATTCTGGGATCTCTGCGTTGGTGACGTTTCCTGTTGTGGAGTGGATGTGTCTCCCCCAGGAGGGGCTCCCCAGCGTGCTGGCCTGGAGCCGGGGCTCCGCCCGGGGCAGCACCTGGAGGAAGGACATGGGGAAATGCAAAGGATGTGGCGCTTCTAGGAACTGCACAGCCAGGCGGTGCTTCCCCGCCCCAGACAGAGACAAGGCTCCCTTGTTGAGCAGCCCTTGGGGCCCAGTGTTCTCTGGAGACCTTCTTGCTGATGAAATCAGGGTCTGCAGCCTTTCCAGTGCCTTCTATCTAGAGCTGGGGCGCTCACCTGCCCTTGAACCTGCCGGCAGGTTGGCACATGCTGGAAAGCAAGTCATTCTCGGGGCTGTTAATTTCTAGCGACGCAGAGTTCCCCAAGGCCCCGTAACCCTGAGCGGGAGGTCCCAGGACCAGCGCTCCTGGGCCTGCCCCTGGGGGTCTTGACAATGCCCCAGAGCGCAAGGGACACCCAAAGGGGATGGGAGGTGCAGGGCCTGGGCCAGGTGCGGGGCCCCCACCCACCTCGGGTCCACCTGGTGGGAATGTGGCCATGGCTTTACTGGCGGCTTCCTGGAAACCACATAGTGCCTGGTACATAATAATTGATGCAAACCATCACCACCTTTGCCTGGACTGCGCTTTGAAACGACTCGCCCCGTTCCCAGGTGCATGGCCTGCGGCGCCGCAGAGCTCTGGTTCTGGGGAGTACTGGGACAAAGTCAGGAAGCTTGGGGGCTGGATGGGCAGGTTCCTGGACCCCAGCAGCCTCTCCGTGGGGGCACAGTCTGGGTGTTTCCCAGTCAGAGTCTTCATGGGGGTGCAGCAGCTGGTGACCATTGTCCAGGGGGCCCAGTCCTCGAGGCCGCTGGGCTCCCGCAGCAGGCACGTGTCTCCCAGGTTCCCTGTTCATTGGCAGCAGGTAGAAGTATGTAAAACGTACATTTTCAAGAGTTTTCCTACACCTGGGAGTCGTCTGCATCTTGCTTTCTCCACCAGAGTGTTGCTGCCTTAACCCTTAAGAAAAAAATCAGTGTCTTCGTTCTTTTTAACAGATGAGGCTTATTCCACAGGACGGCTGTGCCAGCGCGACAGTGGCCATGCTCTGAGTGATGGACACGTACATTTTTTCCCTATCATAAACAATACTGCAATTTATCAAAAATTCATCCAGCCCCTACTTTGTGCCAGATGCTGCGCTAAATGCTGTATAAATATTTAACTAATTTAATCACTGTAACTGCCTAATGAGGCTTGTCTGCCTTACCTACCAAGAAACAGGAAAGAATTAAGTAATTTGCTTTTCTCCACGTAGCCTGACGCCAGAACCTGGAGGCAGGCAGCCCGGCTCTGCCTGTTCTAACCGCTGCTGAGCGGGACTGTCCCTGAAGCCACACCCCGGTGCGGCCTTTGTTCACGCTGGCTCTGGCGGACACTTCTGCACGGTGGGCAACATCAGTCTAGAATTAGCAGAAAAATTAATTTTTATGGAGACGTGGCGCACCATTCTGACACAAACCGGCTCCCGGCGCTGACAATGGGGGCCAGCCTCATGGTGACACGGTGCTCGGTGCTCTGTGCATCGTTAGAGTCACCCCTGGTGGCGCCTGGGGTGGCTTTTCTTTCAGGGAACTGCCACGTGCTAAGGCTCCTGTGAGCCCAGACCACCACCCACCCACCTGCTCGGCTTCGTCGAGCGGTGCCAAGCATCTCACGTTGAGTGTGTTTCGGCGTGCGTGTCCTGCTTCCATGCGGACACTGCAGGCCGATCCTCGTGAGGTCATGAGCTGACATCACGGTTCTCTTTTGTGATGAGAACCTTGAAGACCTGCCCTTAGCAACTCTCAGGCATACGGCGTGGAGCCGCCAACTGCAACCACACGCGGCGTGCCAGCCCCTCAGGACCTGCTGCTCCTGTCACTGGGAGCCTGTGCTTCGGCCAGGCACCTTTTCTCCTCCACCGCCTCAGTCCTTGGTGGCCGCTGTCTGGTCTTTATTTCTATGAGTGACGTTTTTAGATTCTGCATCTAAGTGACCTGTTTCACTTAGCATAATACCCTCAAGATTCATCCAGGTTGGTGCGAACGGCAGCCTGTCCTCCTTTCTCCTGGCTGCGTAGTATTCCTGTGCCTGTGTCTGACCACATCCTGTGTTATACATGTGCACATGCACAGGCCTGTGTACGCATGTGTCTGCAGATATACACACGCGTATCCTGCCTATCACACATATCAGTTTGACCCATCGGCTAATGGACAGAAAGTTTGCTTCCTATCTTGGCTTTTTTTTTTAAGATTTATTTATTTATTTGTACATGCACTGGGTACAGTCAGAAGCGCGGGAGGGTAAGAGGACTCACCAGAGCCAGAGCGGGGAGCAGAGCAGGCAGAAGGACCGAAGGACACTGCTGAGGGGAGCAGCGGGTGGCAGGAGAGGTCTGCGCGCCATGTGGGACCCTCCTCCGGTGGCCGGCGAGCAGCCGGGGATCGAAACGGTGCTGCAGAGGCTGCGGGCAGCTTCCCAACCCAGCGCTCAACCGCTGCGCCACCGGGGAGGCCCTATCTTGGCTTTTGTAAAGAATGCTGCAAGAAGCAAATAAGTGCACACATCTCTTGGAGACCGTGTTTTCATTTCCTTTGTGTGCATTTCCAGATTGGCATTGCTGGATCATAGGGTAGTTCTATTTTTAATTTTTTGAGACTCCTCCCTACTAGTTTCCACGGTAGTGTCACCAGTTTCCAGTCCCACCAATACAGTCCCACCGCCGAGCTGGTGACGGATCACTGCTGGGCGCGTGCGAGCTGGTGATCTGGGACGCTTCTCATGCTGTTGGGTTTCTTCCTGCCCGTTCGGTTGGGCCTCCAGCAAGAAAATATTTTGGCCAAAACTTTGGCCTGAGACCCATGTGTGGCTTTCAGGTTTAAAACTATGTGTTTTTTAGCATTTGGAATTCAGCTTACAAGGTTGAGTAATTCTGTTGGAGGTTTCTTTTACCCTCAGATTATTTTTGCAGATTCTGTATTTTTCCCTCTGTAACGTCACAGTGCAGGGATGTGAGTCAGAAGCCCAGGTGAGGGCTGAGACGTTACTCGCTTTTCTAAATGTAAATCAGAAGCTTCATGTGGACACACGCTTCGCCTGCACAGCAGTGCTGACGTCTCAGCCTCCCAGGGGGAGTCACTGGGGTGCCGCAGTTCTTGTTGTGAGTTCATCGAGTCTAAAGTAAGTTTTCTCACAACCACATATACCGGGCCCCCCACCCACTCCCCCGTTCCCTACAAGAACCCCCTCCCCACTTTGAATAAACTAAAAGCGCTTGGATAGTTCTTCAGCCAGTCGGCTTCCTAATTCCATTTAAAAACAGCTTAAAAATATTGGAATCGGCCTTCTGAGGGGGAGTGTCTTCTGTCACTGGACGGGCTTAGCGCGTGTGCAAACACGGCAGGAAGAACAGGGGAGGCCGAGCTGCCCGGTGGAATGCGGAGAAGAAAGTCTGGACACGCTTGATTGACTGAAGGCAAACAGTGCAAGACAAGGGAGAGCAGTTAGAAAGTCTAGGAAAAAACCAGAACTAAAGTAAAAAGGAAGTGTGTTCCCACTGCATCTGGCGCCGCCAGCGCGCGGAGCAAGGCGGGACACTCTCCTCGGGACGCCCGCCCCCAGCCTCGGGGAGGGAAAGTCGGGTCAGGGAGGGCAGGGCAGCGAGGGGACGACCGTGGCCGAGCGCGTGACGCAGCGGGAGGCGAAAGGGGCCACACGTTTTCTTTAAAACAGAAAGCCACGGGCAAGGAAATAGCAATTTTTTCTTTTTAAAACAGGAAAAGGATGAAGAAGGGACAGAAGAGTTCAGGGCCCTGTACAGAGGGCATCTGGGAAGGGCAGTCGGGGTGCAGGGGAAGGGGGTGTTGCTTTGCATTGTCAGCTCATTAGACTCTGAAAACCTTCCTCCCAGCCCTAAGGCAGAGCATCACCGTCCCCTCAGGGACCCGACCGCCAGGCTGAGGAACAGGCCGGTCACCGCTTGCCTCTGGTTATGCCTTCTGCTGCCACGCTTTGAACAGCTCTCGTATCGGGCCATTTGCCTCTAAGTTCTTACAGCCGCACCTCAAAATAAAAAAGCCGTCTCTTTGGATAACTCAAAGCCGTCACCACATCTAATAAAACGAGCTCTTCCTGCCGTTGCCGTCCTGAATTTTCTGTTCCCTGAAAACTCCTTCCTAATAGTTAATACATTCCAGGGCCTCCCCTGGTGGCGCAGCGGTTGAGCGCTGGGCTGCGAAGCTGCCCGCAGCCTCTGCAGCGCCGGTTCGATCCCCGGCCGCCGGCGAGGGTCCCACATGGCGCGCAGACCTCTCCTGCCGCCCGCTGCTCCCCTCAGCAGTGTACTTCGGTCCTTCTGCCTGTTCTGCTCCCCGCTCTGGCTCTGGTGAATCCTCTCACCCTCCCGCGCTTCTGACTGTGCCCAGTGCTTGTATAAATAAATAAATAAATCTTTAAAAAAAAATAGTTAATACATTCCAGCGAGGCTACACATCAGGCTCCTCTGCTGTGTCTCCATCCCCTCTGAGTCTCTTAATCTCGAATATTCCCCTTTCCCTCTCTGTCACACCTTTGACTGGCTGAATTTAACTTGATAGTAAGAACACGTGCTTGCACTAGATTAGTATAGGCAGCCTTGTCTATTTTTACAAACCTTATGTTCTCCTTAACTTTTAAGCACATTGTCATAAACATTCGTTTTTAATGCCTAAATTTAGCCGTCCCTAAAGCGGGAGCGTTCCTCTCTCAGCTGTGTTGTCCAGGATTATTGGGGTGCAAAGGTGGACATTGTTAGCACGGGGCGGGTCTGCACATGTCCCTGCTGGAGGTTCTGACCTAACAGCTAGTGGGTTCCTTGTCAGGTGCAAGCCTCTGCGCTTTCAGTGCATTTTATTTAGTCCTTACAATTGGGGAGGAAGGACATGTGGGGACCCATGGGTGCTGCAGGCCTTGAGGAAGCAGCCGTGAGGCCGCGGGGGTCAGCGCCTCCTGCTCCGCTTTCAGCAGCCCCTTCCTGGTGCTGAGCTGCCGGCGGACGGCTGGTTTGGACAGGGAGAGCGTGTCCATGGGAGGAGGTGGTCGGGCTGGCCTGGAGCGGAGTCCTCCTGTGACTGCTGCCGATGTGGGCGAGAGTCCGCCACTGCCCTCGCTGAAAGGACAGCTGGCGGGGCCACCGTCCTGACCCACACCACGTGGCCTGCCCGGGGACGCTGAGCTCGTGGCCCAGGGGTCACCGACGGCTCCAGAATCCTCGCTTGGTTTCCCTGGCTTTTGCTTTTTCAACCTTTTGAACTTTGCTAACATGAAATTGTCCAGAACTGGCGTGCTGAGACCCCAGGCTCGTGAAAATGCGCTTCTGTGTTCAAATGTTGACTTTCTTCGGTCCAGTGTGACATGCTGACCGAAAGGGCAAAGGAAAAAAGGGAGCAAATGAGAAGGACCGTCTGGCGCTTTGTGTTAACCTCTGGGCTGGGAGTCTGGAGGGGGCGCTGGGCAGGGACAGGGTGCGCGTGCCTGGAGGCGTCTCCGCTGCTTCATTCACGCGGGAGCCGCTGACATTCCCGGTGCCGCCTGAGTCATGGACCTTTCTTAAATGTGGGGTAAATGGAGCGCGAGTGACCGATCTGCTGATCACTGTCTGCAGCCCAGGGCGCTGTGCGTGCTGTCCAGGGTCACAGCGGACTCAGCGCTGGGGACTCTCGGGACGGCTGGCTCTTAGGCGGATTAGGCAGGCTGGGCTGAAAGCCCCGCTCAGGGATATGTGCCCCGCTTTGCTTTTCATGCTTGTCGACATTCTGGACGTGGGAGAGATTGGAAGGTAGACGCACCCCATCAGAATACCTTGATACTCCGCAAAATTCTTAATTCCTGTTTTTAATCAGGAAAAAAATGGTTGGATTGCAGTGTCAAGTTGCAACAAGTTAGCTTTGCATTTTGCCTTGGAACAGTCCCCAATTTTGTTAAGCCTTGTCTTGTGGTGACCGTAGATTTGAAATAAGAAAAACAACTGATAGTGAGGGCGAAAAAAAAAAAGCTCCGAGTGGGTGAAGCAGTTGGACTAATTGTTTCGGCTGAGGTTCCCAAGGAAAGCTGTCTGACATGTTTCTGTTACACTGAGCAGACTGTTTACAGCAGGGATCATTTAAATATGGCCCACCAATACCTCAGGTTTCAGGTTGCCAGCTCTGTGTGTTGAGACTTTCCAGAATCTTCTAATTGCACCGTGAGTGTTTTTCCTTTTTCCTTTGTGTAAACTGCAGGACTTTGTACCTAGCAGAAAATAGCTCACCTCCAAAGGTGACGGTCATGCATCCATTCAGAAAATACCAGGTGCTGCAGTGTGCTCACGCACCCCGCGGAGCCCGGAGCCGGGGCGTCTGCACCCCGAGCACATGTGTCCCCGCAGAGCAGGGTGAGAGCAGAGCAAGGATGCGTGCGTCTGCAGGGGGTGGTGGGTGCAGCGGGGTGGCCGCCCTGAGGAGGGTGGCAGGGGGTCTTCTGGGGGGTCATCTAGGTTGATACGTGCAGAAACACGAAGAAAGCTGGAGCCCCTCGCCATGTCCTCACCCATGCCACTGCACCCCTCAGCCCGCGCCACACGGGAAGCCACTCGTCCTCACCCTGAGAGACCCAGAGGAATCTGGGGCGTAAGTGGGTTTGATCAGCATCTGAAGGTGAAGTGACCCAAATCTGATTTCCTCCCAAGCACAAGAGCCCCCACCCACCCCTTCATGTCCTGTCGCACCTGCAGCCGCCCTGCGCCAGGTGGGACTTTCAAATAAGTCCCTTCAGAGGTACCCAGGGTTGGGACTTGGACCTATGAGTTTTTGGGGGGTCACAATTGAGCCCTGACAGAGGCTGGATTTAGCATAATTTGGCTAAATTCTTCGTTCCCCGGCAAAGGGAGCGCTGGGCGGTGCCCGAAGCCTTTCTCCAGCTGAGGCTCCCGGGAGCCGGGGCGGCCGAGCCCCTTCCCACCCCAGCGCCGGTTCCCTGGGCTCTCGCTGGGCCCTGGCTCCTCTGCGCAGGGCGGGTTGGGGGCCCCTGTGGGGTCCCGCTCAGACCCTCCAGACTCTGTAATCCACCGACTTCCCACTCGGGACCTGGGCTCAGTCCTGGGGGAGCCCTGGGCTCGGGCAGCACGTCCAGTGTGGCTCCTCGTGTTGCCCTTAAACTGCTGAGTTCCAGAAACCTCCATCCACGGGGAAGGGGCCTCCTCGCCGTGGGGGTTTCTCACCCTGACTCTGCTCCTTGAAAGACGTCCTCCGGCCGCGCCGCGGAGGCTCATACCCAGGGCTCGGGAGCAGCAAACGCTTACGAACACTTTGTGAAATTAAATTTTGTCTCCTGCTGCCAAGAAATGAAGAGTTTTTCTCTTTCCCATTTGGGGTCAGAGGCTCCTGCTAGGTCGGGGAGGTGTCCTCACAGGGCAGGCCATGGGAGGACCCGCCCCAGGGGACGCGGGGACCGGTCACCCACTCTTTGACCTGGCCGGGTTCTGGAGCCACCGGGCGGCTGGCTCCGCGGAGGAGAAGCGTGGCTGATGCGGGAGCAGGTTTGGAGCGTCGGCTCCCGAGGAATTCAGCTGGGCGCAGCCGGGCGCGGGATTCGGAGGCCAGACGAAGCGTCTTAGCGCCAGCAGAGGCCCCGGTGTCCAGACGCTGGGCTGCTCTGTCTTCTTGTCCTCTGCATTTGTCACCATTTTGGCCCAAAGTTCGTGCCAGGATGTTCAGATGCCTCCCTGCTCGCTGAGTGGCACAAAGTTGGCTGCCTCGCCCGCGGCGCGCCCCGGAGCCAAGTCCCTCTACGATGAGCTAGAACAAATCCTCAGATGAACCTCGGGGAAGAATGTTTGAGCTGGGAGAGGAGAGCAATTCAAAGGACAAATAAATTTAAAAATCACGACTTGTGAGGCATTGTAAGCCGAATTAGGAGCCCACTTGGAAACGGGATCTCAGATTTTAAAAAATGTGATTGTTTCCCTGAGCTAATGCTGGTTCGCAGCACTGGGTATGCTTCAGGGGTAAAGGGTCACACCTCCTCAGACCCCACCCCGGCACCCCTAACCGTCCACCTTAGGCCATCCTGGGCCTCAGCGCCCCCACCCCGCTCTGCCCCTGTGGTCCGAATCATGCACTTACGTTTCTGGGGTTTGTTTTTGTTTAGTTTTGTCCCTTTGCTTGTTTCTTTACAGTCTACAAATAGTGAGCTCCTCCAGGATTTCTTTGTCCTTCTGACTGACTTTATGTAACATAACCCCCTCCTACTCCATCCAATTTGTTGCAAAATGGCATAATTTCATGGTTTTATTTTTTTTGAAGAGCTCAGTAGTGTCCCGCCGTGTACATAAGCCACATCTCCCTGCCCCACGCTGCCCTTGGGCTCGTGGTGTCTCCACACTGGCGTGTGACTAGTGCTGCCGTGAGCCCCGGAGGGCCTGTGTCCCTTCACGTCTGCATCCCTTCACCCTCAGCTGGGCCCCAGGGGTGGCGCTGCTGGACCCGATGGCAGGTCTAGTGTGATATTTTGAGAAAACCACATGCTGTTCCCCACGGGGGCTGGGCCGCCTCCATTCCCACCACCAGTGGACAGTGGACGGGGCCTTTTCCTCCACATCTTCACCAGCGCTTGTTGCTTCTGGTCTTTTTGGTCTGGTCCGTGCTCGCAGGCTGAGGTGGCCTCTCCCTGTGGTTTTGATTTGCATTTCCCTGATGAGCGATGACATCTTTTCATAAGCCATCTCTATGTCTTCTTTGGAAAAGTGTCTGGTTTTTCTTTTGGTCGCGTTGTTTTCTTGTTGAGTTGTTAAAGAGTTCTTTGTAGACACTGGGTTTTAGGCCCTGTCTGACGGATGATGTTCACATATTTTCTCTCAGTGCAGTGTCTTTTTGTTGTCATCAGTTTCTATTGCTGTGTAGAAGCTTTTTAGTTTGATGTAGTCCCGTGACTTTTTTTTTAAAGATTTATCTATTTATTTATTTATTTGTTTGTTTGTTTGCTTATACAAGCACTGGGTACAGTCAGAAGTGCGGGAGGGTGAGAGAATTCACCAGAGCCAGAGCGGGGAGCAGAGCAGGCAGAAGGACCGAGGTACACTGCTGAGGGGAGCAGCGGGCACAGCAGGAGACGTCTGCGTGCCATGTGGGACCTCGCTGTCGGCCAGGGATCGAACCGGTGCGCAGAGGCTGTGGGCAGCTTCGCAGCCCAGCGCTTAACTGCTGCGCCACCAGGGGAGGCCCCTTTTTTTTTGCTTTTGTTTCCCTTGCTGTTGGGGTAGTTTCCACAGGCATCCCTCATGCCAATGACCCAACTGTTTTGCCTGTTTTCATCTGTGTATTTTATGGTTTCAGGTCTTACATCCAAGTCTTTATGTTGAATTTCCATCTGTGGCATGAAGTAGTGGTCCAGTTTCAGTCTGTGCATGTGGTTTCTCCTTTTCCCCGATGCCAAAGGAAGTCAATTGTCAACTGTATAGAACAGGCTTGGGGGCAAGTGTTGGTTATGGAGGGCTTCACAGAGGAGGTGATGCTTGAGCTAGTTCCTGGGGGTGGAGAGGCGTTTGTCAGGCAGGCAAGATAGAAAGAAGAATTCCAGGAAAACATAACCTCACACATGAAAGAACAGAGAGCGAGAGCACCGTGGGGCCTGCACGAGAGACTCGCCAGGGCGGGAGGAGGGCTGAGGATCAAGGTGCAGAAACAGGAGACCAGATAGATGCACAGGGACCCAGATCCTGGAGGGTCGAGCGGCAAAGCAGCTTGGACTTGACCGCAGCCACGGTACTGCAGAGGAACTTTGGCAGAGGAGTGAGTCTGGCGTATTGGCCTTTTAGGAGGACAGCTCAGGGAGCACTGGACAGATGTGTGGTGAGGACAGGGGTGACCGCGAAAGCTACGGTGCGGGTGAGGGATGGAGCCCACTGGGCTGTGGGGTGGAGAGAGCAGTGGGAGATGTACTTGGTCAGGACGTGGCGTCTGTTAGGCGCGGGTGCTGGTGAGAGGGAGGCTCGGGAGCAACTCCCCAAGGCCTGCCTTGGAGCCTGCGGCAGTGGGGGAGCAGGGCGGGGACTGCTGCAGGGTCGTGCATCGGGACCATGCATCGGCCTGGGTGGCTGGACCCGCTCCTCTAGACCCGGTGTTCTCTCCCTGAACAGGGAGACCTCTGAGCCGGCGTGGCCATGGGGTGGAGCGGGCATGCCCTGTGCACGCCACGCTCTCCTGCCGACCCCCTGCTGTCCTTCCTTGCCTCTGTCACCGGCTGCCCCTCCGAGGGTGTGTGAGTGCCACAAGTGAGGGGTCTGCCTAGGCATCAGGGCAGTGCTGGGCTCCATGGTGCCCGGCAAGTGCTTGTTGAGCACGTGGATGAAGTGTCCTTTGTCCTTCTCGCCTCTGCAGCTTGGCTGTGGCAGCAGACACACCTGCCTGTGTGAGGCCTTCCACCTGTGGCTGCTGCTCACCAGACCTGACGGAGGCAGAGCACCCCCCCGCCCCATCTCTCTCTTTTTAAAAAAAGATTTATTTTTATTTTTATACAAGAGCTGGGGTACAGGCCAGCGGCGCCGGAGGGTGAGAGGATTCACCAGGGACAGAGCGGGGAGCAGAACAGACGGAGCCACTGAAATCCACTGCTGAGGGGAGCAGCGGGGAGACAGGAGGGGTCTGCTGCGCCCTGTGGGTCACTCCCTGGCCAGCCTGGAATGGAACCCGCGCTGCAGAGGCTGCGGACAGCTTCACAGCGCTGTGCTCAACCCTCTGCACTACCGGGGAGGCCTCCCCGCCCCCCACCATCTCTTGCTGGAAAAGCCAATCTGAGGATGGGTGGGGTGTGCCTGTCCCTGTCCACGTGGCCCTCACCGCCCATCCTTAGTGGGTCTTGGCTGCTCGTTACCTGCAGCCACCTTTCCTGTCGGGGTGTGAGGGCCACGGCTTGTTTGCACAGTGGGTGCTGGAAAGAGGTTTTAAAGTATCCACAAAGCCAGAAACTCCTCCTGCAGGGGAGAGGGTATCTTGGTGAGTCTGATTACGTACCGGGCTCTCCTGTTCTCCTTATAAAGCACCCCGGAATGTCAGCAGCAGTGGGCTTGTCTCCCCGCTCTGTGGGGATATTCCTGGCGCTCTCCCACCTGCCTCTCTGCGCCGGGGGTGGGACCGGAGCGTGTGTAACAGCTTTGTTCCCAGCCTAGCTTGTGATGCAGTGATGCCGGCGGAAGCATCCAGTAAATTCTGAAGGATGCGCACGCACTTGCCGAGCAGAGAGCGTCTGCCCTCAATGGTGCTCTGGGCCGGGGAAGAGCGCCCAGTGACGGCATCCCGGGGGGAACGGCATCTCTGCCCATTTGTGCCTGCTCGCGCCTTGAGACGTTTCCCTTGCCTGTTGGCACAATGATGCTTTACTCCTGGGCCTCTCAGTTGCTGGGGATGCGAAGATGACGGCACGTGGGGTGTGTGCTTCCTCGCCTGCGTGCTGCTTCTCGGACACGGTGACTTCCTGAGAATCCAGGCCTCTCCCAGGGCGGCCCGGGCTGTTCCGCTCGGGGGTCATGCTTCAGTACAAAGGCCACCTTGAGAGGATACGGCGTGCTTCCCGCCTGCAAGGAGAACTTGGGGGCCATGCCGAGTGGCAGGTTACACACGTGGTCCGAGTGCACAGGGCAGGCCGTGCTCGTGTTGGAGGGCAGGATGGCGGAGGCCAGAGGGGAGCTAGGCAGGGATTTTCTGCCACCCTTTCTTGGCTTCTTCCACACGCGATAAGGATTTATAAGGAGGAAGTAAGTCCCTTAGACTCTGGCTCTGTGCTGTCATGCTTGGAAGCTAAAAAATATCATTGCCTACAAAAGCAAAAAATATCCTGTGACTATTGCGCCACGGGGAGCTTGCCGACTGGCCTGCAGGCCTGCCTGGCGTTGCCGTGGACGAAAGGACAGGAGAGAGGCACTTGGCCGGTCTGTCCATGCGCTTTGTTGATGTGCAAGAGACAGTGGCTGGCAGTGACCTTGTAAGGGAGGAGAGTGACTTTGATGCTGTGGTATTAAGGCTAAGGCGTGGGAGGCAAGTCATAGCTGAAAAACACGCCTGTTTATTACCCTGCTGCCTGCACCCAAGGCAAAGGAGACAAAAAGTGGTTTTATTGTTTCTTTTCATCACCATGGAGTGAAATTGTCACAGGTAGTAACTAGCAAGCAATGTGTGGCAAGCAGGGCACCTGCTTTGAGGGGACAGAGGACCCTGGCTGGGGGAGGGGCGGCCCGCGGTGGGCACTGGCTGGAGACCTCACTGTTGTCGATCACTGGACTGCAGACGTGGGGTGCCGCGCAACTCTCGGTCACACCTCTAAGGCATAGATTCCCAGGTGGTGACCCCTGGGTCTGGGGGCGCCCAGGGTTCTGCAGGTGTGGACAGTCAGACGGTATTGTGAGAATGATGCCCAGAAGTGCCGGCAGGGAGAGCGGGGCGCGGGACGGTGGGAGCAGGGAAGGACCAGGCAGCAGCGTTCAGGCGGGAAGGCTGATCCGGGGAGAAGCCCTGCACATGGAAGGCGCCGACGTGGCCGTCAGACTGCCGCTGCGGGGGCTGGTGGCAGGACAGAGAATGGCGGTTGGGCCTGACGCATGTCCTGCTTTCATGTGACGGTGGCCCAGATGCGAGATTGTTGTCTAAATGAAAATGCCTCTCCTGAAATGTCATCGGTGCTGAGTGTCGCAGGGCCACCTTGTGAGGACTGTGCGCTCTGGCTGCGACTCGCTGGGAGGCAGCCCGGGCCTCCCTGGGCCTTGCTGCCTTCCTGGAGGTGCTGGTGGGCCCAGCCCTTGAGTTTCGCACAAGCTGCTGTGGCTGATTCGGGCCGGTTACTGCAGAGCTTCTTGACCTTTAACATGCAAGGCTCCTCCCCAGGAGTCCTAAATCAGACTCTGGGGGTCCAGAGTGAGGGTTGGGATCCTGGCGCGGCGGGGGGCCTCACGGGCAGCGCCACCCAGACCCTCGGGGCCACGGACCAACTCCTCCATGAAAATGAGTTTGGTCTCTGCCAGCGCCGGCCAGCGGATTTGTGTTCTCCTCAGCGTATGATAAGAAGGTGCCCCGTGACGGCAAAAATACATTCACCTTTGAAATTCATCCAGAAGAACAACTTCCCCATTGCAGATCCTCGTCTCCCTCGCTCCTCTTTATCTCATGGAAAAATTGCGACATCATTTTGGATACAACAAGGTTCTTGAGTTCCCCGGCTGCCACGTCAGAGCAGAGCAGGCTGCAGGACAAGAGTGACGGAGGCCACAGAGGCCATGCGGAGGCCTTGGGGGTCCCTGGTGGGGTGCCTGTGGATAGCAGCCGCATTGGCCCTGTGCCCCCCGCCCCCAGGCTGTACCCCGGCAGCCTGTCCCGGCGGGGGTCTGGGCAGGGCCCACCGCAGCGCCAGCGCCTCCTCCCTCCCGAGGGCCAGCCCTCCGCTTCCCGTCCAGTGGAGCAAGCGGAAGGAGAAAATCGACGCTTTAGTTCCTATAAAGCTTGACACTATCGGGCTTTTTAAAGGTCTTAAGTGGATAAATTGGGCTTTCGTGTAGGTGTGTTTCCTTTTTGAAATTGTTTGATAGGAGGTTAAAAACTTAATTGCGTGAGATTCTATAGAAAACAGATTTTCTCTGCCAGTTTTCTCTGCGAGTGACTCGCCCATCTTCTGAATGACAGCGTCGAAGAGCGAGGAGAGCCACGGGGGCAGCTTGTCCTTCCCGTGCGTTTCCTGCCCCTGTGGACCTGCCTCCGAGCTACAGGTGGGGTTTCCTGTGGCTGACGGCGAGGGCGGGAATCCAGGCCTTGCCCTGTCCGCCTGCCCTGCGGATGGCGGGCCAGTGGGGGCCTCGGGGCTCCTGTGACCGTCCCTGTCCTCATCCCACACTCCATCACCCAGCAGCACCACGGTGTGGGGTCCGGCCCAGAGGGTCCCTGCCCCACCAGGGTACAGCCTGGGGGCGGGGGCACAAAGCTGTCCCAAGGAGCTGCTGCAGTGAATGCAGGGCCAGACCTCAAGTCTCTTCCCCAGCTCCTCGTGCTCCTCACCTGGGGGCCCAGAGCCCTGTGTTGCCCTGCGCAGAGGCGCACCCAGCGCGGGCACCCCGCACCCCGAGCAACTCTAGAGGGCCAGAGGGCCAAAGTGTCCTCCTTTTACCTCATCCTGAGGCCTCTCCAGTGCTGACTCAGACAGACCTCTGACAGCCACACACCGCTGCGGAGCTGGCCCTCAGACGGGGTCGCCTGGTGTGAGTTACGCCTTGTTGTCGGGAGCGGAACGTGACAGTTGTGCAGAGACGTGTGGCTGGCCCGGGGCCCCGCCTCCAGCCCGTCGGCTCTGTGACGCTGGCCCTGACTTACCTGCTCCCTGTCATGGTTCATCCGAAAGACGATGCTCTGAGGACAACATGATGATACTGTACAGAAAGTTTGCGTGTGGACACGGATCTGTAAATGCTGGCCATTGTGTACTGATGAGCACGCCGCCTCACCGACATGCGTTCCTGGGCTTGTTTCCTGTCTTGGACACGAGTCACGTCTGTCCATACAATATGGTTCAAAAGAGCGTGTCCGTCTTCACACAGACAGGCCAACGCCGATCTCGCTTCCGCTCCGCTGGAGTCTGTGTCAGGCAGCGGCGTGAGCTCGAGGCCTTGGTGGCTTTGATGATACAGAACAGAGGAGTCGCCTCCTCAGATGGGAGGTGGGTCCTTTCTGGTGACACACGGCATGACGTGTCACGGCCAGAGACTTCCTGTGAAATTGTTTTCCTTCGCTGCTTCTTTAAAAATCCCTGCAGACCCTTTGCAGATTATAGGCATAGCTCATCTGGGTTGGATAATTAAATATAACTTCATTTTGACTGTTGAGTCGATTCTTTTTAAAAGAAAATTAACCTTGCAAGACACCTGGATGCAGAGTTTTCACCTTATTAAGTATTCGGGGGTACAGGGGGTTAAGTTTCAGGCCAGTTAAATACAGACATGGCTGGGCTGTGGCTTGGAGACGGGGCCTCTCAAACTTACTCCTCCAGCTATTCCTATGACCCACGTCACCCTTTCAAAGAACCCCACAAATCCCCCACATTTCACTTTATAGGAACTACCAAGTGAATTATTCAAATTTACATAGTTATCTAATCTCCTGGTCTCCCTGGCAGCCAGAGGGAGGGTTGCAGGAAGGTTTCGATGAGCAGACAGAGCGCTGCTGTCCCGTCCCCAGTAACTGCAGGTAAAGCTGCCCCTGCTGTCCCTCTGTGTTGCCCCTCCCCCCACCCCCTGCAGGGCCTGAGTTTCACAGCCCAGCTGATGGGAGCCCAGCTGATGGGAGCTGCCCACTGTGTGCCCTCGCCTGGGCTGACCCGAGCTTGCTGGCTTTCTCCAAGCCCCATCCAGAGCAGGCTCCCTCCTAGCAGGTGCCAGAGAGGGGTTTGGGGAAGGGGGCGAGTGCCACCCTGGGGCAGATTACCCCTCCAGGGAAACACAGGAAGCGGGTGGAGGGTCCTGTCTTGTCCTAGCAAGTATTTATTGTTTCTGTGAACACCGGGCAGAGTGTTTGGTGCCAACCAGCTCGTGAGTCTCCGCGCGTCTGAGATGCCACAGCCAGGGGACTCGGCTGTGCTCACCTGGGCCTCAGCCAATCCCCACTCTGCACACCAAGCTCAGGTGCCTCCTGCTCTAAATCATCCCCATGCAGAATGCACCTCTGTGTCTGTCCACCCTGGAGGGAGTCTGGCCGAGGCAGCGGAGCAGGCTGGAGGGGCACCGTCGGGGACAGCTGCCCATGGACACGTCTGGCCCTGTGATGTGGATGGGGTCCCAGCTCAGCTCCCCGGGTCAGGCTGCCCTGAGCTTCCCAGACCAGCACAGCCCAACAGGTCACGTCCACATAACTGCAGGGGCTCGCCCTGTGCCCCTGAACCTCCTTCTGCACACGCAGGACAGAAGTGGGGTGTCCGTGGGGACTGTGCCGCCTCCGCGTTAAATCAGCCTGGGCCGGGTGCCGCCCACCCCGTTACAAGTTTTATAGGAAGCAAACATCTATTTTGGCTTTGTGCAGACTCCACTGTATGGAGCACTAAAAATAACCAAATGCTCACAAACCATTTGTGATGTAAAAATGCCTGCGGGGACCGAGTTGCCTTTGCCCGCAGGCTGCCAAGTGGCCGGGCCAGATGCCCCGAGCCCGCTCTGCCGGTCATCGGGCGTTTCTGGTGTTGGAGGGACCTGCTTTCCCCGTGGACTTGAAAGGTCGCCTTGCCCACACCAACTGTTCAAGACACTTGAAACACTTTAGACAGGCTGCTGCTTCCTTTTTTTTTTGATTGCCAAAGAAATGGTCTATTTGTGGCTTGAAGATTTTGTGAGTTTTGTCTTTAGCCCTTGTGAAAAAGAGGGCGCGAGCAATGGAGGTAAACAGACCACGGGTTAGACTCGCTGAAAGCCAGGGAGGTTATCCCTCTTGAGTCCTCCTCACGTTCCCCCTGCTGACACATTTCTGGAGCTGTGCTGTGGGGACCCGAGTTCTCCAGGTCCCTGGTTCAGTGGGGTCCCCGCACCCCGAGGCTGTCTTTGCTAGTGTTGTCACATGCGCTGGAAAACTAAAAACCACGCTCTGGATCAGGGGCCAGAGGCCTCTTCTTTACATCAAATAGTCATTTTCTCTCTTAGCAAATAAACAAGATTTTGGATCCAGAAACACATCAGAGCTTGACCACAGAAGAGCCGGCTGGTTGGATGCCTCGAGGCTAGTTGTTGCTGGTCTGTAGGAAAACTCCCTCCTCCAGGCTGAGCGGGTCCCATGAGCCCCCTGACCCAGTTCACCTGGTCCCAGCTCCGCACTGCGCTGCCCGCAGAGTGCCAGGGTGGGTGTGAGCCTGTGTGCCCATGTTGCCCCTGCGCTGCGTGCTCTCTGCTGTCCAGGAGTGCTGGCCCGCCGTGAGAAGTGGCTGACGGCCTTGCCTGCGTTGAGGCAGTGACTGGAACAGCCTCATGACCGTGCAAGTGTCTGCCTGACTGTTGGATTTCTCGGAGATCACCGGCTCTCAGAAGCCAAGTGCTCCAGGGAAGTGACAGCCAGGGTTTGCTGGAATAACCCATGGAAGGTGCCAGTCTTCCTCACCGGGCTGTGTGCTCATGGGCTCTGCCCCCACCCCCTGGGGGGCACATTCTCTGGGCTCATCGGCCTGAACCACAGGAGACAGCGGCAGGTCTGCGGGGGGCCGGGGGGAGCTGTGTGCGCCCTGCAGGCCTTCATTTCAGCGCTTTTCTCCTCTAGAATTTAAAGGCATCTTCAATGTCTAAAACACTCAGTGCCACTTTGGGGGTGGGGGCGATGGAAAAGATGTTTTAAAAAAGCCAATTCTCTTGTAAATGGTTGCTAAAACGGGAAGTTGGATTTGGAACTTCTTTGGAAGCAAAACAAATATTTAAACGATGAGATGCACGTATCCTCGTAAATGCTTTCATTTTAGGAAAACGAAAATTTGTGGGGTGACCTCATGTCAGTGTCTGACCATGCAGTCACTGAGCTCCATGGTGGAAGGTCGCACAGATGTGACCCTGGAGCCCAAAAAGCTCGTGCTGACTCATCTCAGGCCGTTGCTGCCTGTGGTCTGGGTACGCTGGAGCAGCCGTGGCTTCCTGGGGGTGCAGGGCCCGGGCAGTGCCCACAGGCTCCCGGGCCAACCTGCCTTCTGCCCTCCTTGCTTCCTGCAGTTTCCCTGCCTGCCCTGGGGCCAGTGGCTCTGGGAGCCCACGGCTGGTTAGAGACGCACAGCTCGCCCTGCTCTCCCTGGCTCCGGCTTTCACTTGCCTTATTTGGTAAAGCTCTGGGCCTCCTCCTTCCTGGAAGGGGCTGTTTCGCCCTTTTCAAGGACTGCTCCCACTTTCTCTCTTGAGCCCCACCAGCCTGCAGCTCTGCTGGTCCCCGAACCCCGTGTGGTGGGGCTGGAGCCTCCAGCATGCGCAGGGCAGCTGGTGGAGAACCCCGTGCACAGGGCAGGCCAGCTCAGCTTCCCTGCGGAGCAGGGCCCTGGGCCAGAAGTGCCTGCCTGGGTCCTCAGGGCCGGGCCTGCCCTTCCCCCTTCCTGGGAGCTTGTCCTCCCACCTCTCCCGCTGTTGTTTCCCGCTATTGTTTCGGCCTGTGGTCCGCTCCCTTGCTCGGGGATCTTCCCTCTCCTTTGGAAGGGAGAGATAACTTCGCTCACACAAGAGCGTCACACCCCAGGTTCTTTTTAAAGTTACGTTTCCAGAAGTATCGTTTTTTTAAAAAAGATTTATTTATGCATTCAAGAACTGGGGTGCAGGCCAGAGGTGCAGGGGGGAGAGGATTCACCAGAGACAGAGTGGGGAGCAGAACAGGCAGATCCACTGAAACACACTGCTGAGGGGAGCAGCGACACCCCAAGTTTTAAAAGTTTTCATGGATTATTCTTCTCTGAGTACCACTTTCAATGTTACTTAGAGCAAAACGCCTTATCTATCACCCCCTTAGCCCCGTGTGAAGTCATGTTCTTTGCACCTCTCACCCCCCCCCCCCCCGCCCACCTTCCTTAACCCTGTGGCGTCTAGAGTTTGACCGCACAGCCTCTGTGGTTCCAAGTAGCTTCGTTTAAAAAAAAAACAGCCTAAATTTGAGAGCTAGAGCGGGGAGGCTTATTTCTTGGAGCGTGCATTTGTTTAGTGTTTTAGCCTAAAAAGGAAGTTTGTAGACCCCCGCCCCCACCCCGAAGGATGCTTGTGCTCTGAAATAAGATGGGGATGGAGCGCATGGAGCGGAAGCGAGGCTGGTGGGAGCCAGTCCTTGCTCTGGCTGGTGGTTGCTCTTTGTTGTTTCGGAGGCAGGAGGAAGCTGGATCTCCCGGGTTTGTCGGGAGGGCCCTGGCCCAGAGGATGTCTTACCCGGGGGCGGGGGCGTCTGCAGGGAGAGCCACCCCCTGCGGCCACTTTCGTTTTCAGCCACGGGCCTTGCAGCCTTTCCCCTGCACTGGCTCTCTGCAGTGCCTGCTCTGACAGCTTCCGGCTGGTCGGCCTCGCCTCCAGTTCAGTTTTGGGGTGCAGTTCAGGGGTGCTAGCACCACAGGGTACCCCAAAGGCGAGCAAAGAGGTTCCTGTGTGATGTCTAGATACTTCCTGGGGTGGAGGCCAGAGGAGGAGTGTAGAGGGCTGCCTCTGGGTGTCAGGTCCCAGAATTAGCCCCGCTCTGGCCGTCAGGGGGACCCTCGCCCCACGACAGGCGCCCGTGGGCCCTCCTGTGGCAGAGGTGGCCGTCCCCTGCCCTCCCCCACGCCCCTGCCAGCTCACTCACAGCCTGGCTCTCTAGGGCTTTGCCTCCCCCACGTCTCCCACGCAGGTGCCCCGGCAGGTCCTCTTTCTGTGCTTTTCTCCAGCAACGAGAGGCCCTGGCTGCCCAGGGCCATGCTCTGTGCAGGCACCTGCCTGAGCCAGGGCCCTGGCGTTCTTGGCCGAACTACGTCTGGAGTCAGAGGTGTCGGTCGCACTAGGTGACCTGGGGGTGTGCTCTCGAGGTCCCCGTGGCCCAGCATCCCCTCTGTCACGCCACCTGTTTCCCGTGTTGTTGCTCATGCTTGTGCTGGGCTATGGCCGGTCCACGTCACAGGTGGGTGAAAACCTGCCCTGCGGGTCCTGGGAAGCCCTGGTGGGCTTGACTGTGCCTCAGGAGCTCCCTGAGGCTGGATGGGCTTGGGGTGCACACTCTCACGCCTGCCGCTGGCCCTTCACGTGGTGGTCTTCAGACCTGACGGATGGAGCCAGGGTCATGTTCTGGTGCAGATTCAGAATCGTCTACCCAAGAACCTGCATTTCTCACCAGCCCCAGCGGTGCCCTGGTGCCAGTGCAGGGTTTGGCCAGAGCTAGTTTGCAGAGGCGGGACCAGCCTGCGTGTCCTGACTGTGCGTCCTTTGCAACTGATGTGGTGAGTCGCACCTGCAGGGAGCGGTGGTTCCCCACAACCACTGGCGGTGCCTCCAGGGTCGAGTGAGAAAAAGGAGCGGAACCTAGGAGCATGGCGGGGACTCTCGTTCGTAACGGGTTTGTTGGAAAGGCAGGCGCTCCTAATGGGTGTCTCATCTTTGTCGCTGGAGGCTGCACCCCGAGCCGCCTGCGTCCTCTCGAGACAGCCTGGAGCTGCGGGGTTCTCACACCTCCCCTCTGACTCTGCGCAGCCTCCTGGGATCCAAAATAGCAGTGTGTAGGGAGAGTCTCCCACGGCGGGCTCCACACCGGGCGTCTCTGCGAAGTGGGGCTGATTTGTTCTCTGGGGAGGAGATCAGTCGTGGAAGACCTCAGTGTCCTCAGAGACATGCGGCTCCCGCTGGTCTTTGATGCTGGCCTGTGTCCCTCCCCTTGGGCATCCCCACCCCGTGGTCCCCGGCCTGGCTGCCGCTCAGAATCATTTAAGCGCTTTGCAAGGTGGTTTGCCCTCACTAGGTGAGAAGTAGAAGCTGAGCAAATTAATACACAAAATAAACTTTTTAGACTCTGAGCACTAAGTAGCAGTTTTAGGGGGCAGGAGGGGACTGTGTGGGCTGAAGGTTACCTCGAGGGTGGCGATGGGAAGGCTAAGGCTGCGCACTGGGGCCACTGAGGTTATGAGCCCAGGCTGCATCGGTAACGAGTTCACCAGGACACTGCCCGTCTTCCAGCCCCTTCCTGCCCGTCAGCCCCTGGCCCTGTGACCTTCCAGGCTCTGCCCTCTGCATTTACTCGTCACGCATCCACCAGTTTCACCTGTCACTGAGGGTGGGTCTTTAAACCCGTTTCCAAGCAGCTGTGAAGTCTTTTATTCCACCTGGCTTTGCAGGCACCTCCTGGGCTGGTTCTCCAGAACCTTCCTGGCTGCTCCTTCTGAGTCTCCCGACTGTGTCTTCCTCCTTGTCACCCCTGAATCCCGATCTGACCCTCGCTCTGCTCCGTCTCCTCTCTGGATGGTCCCGTTCAGTCCTGCAAGGTACCGGTGTGGAAGAGCCACCCGGGTCTCTCCAGCCCCTTCTGAGAGCCAGGAGGCCTCCGCGCACTGACTCCAGCGCCTGCGGTGTCGCGGCCCACAGGGGCCTGCTCTGCCCTGCCCCGGGCAGCCTGTCCTGCCTGGAATTCACTCATGTTTTGCCAGGAATCACCCCCTCCCGTCTGTGTGTACGTGTCTGTGCTCACATCGCACCCCAGAGCAGCCCTGGTTTCCCTGCCTTGGTCCCCTCAGTAGCTCCAGCCCTCTGGGGCTCTCTGCCTTCTTCCATTCTTCCCAGACCCAGCTGTGTCTGTTTCCTTAATCTTGGCCCCCTTGAGAATCATCCAGAATCGAAGGTACATGAGGACAGAGCTGGGGACAGAGGCCATGTCTGTCTGGGTCCCGGCTTTTCCGGCTCTTTACTGCTGTCTGCCCTGCTGGGCTCCGGGCCTGGCGCAGGCGGCCTGCCGGGCTCCTGGCGTCTGGACCAGGGTGACGCGGCCTCGTGTTTCCTGGGGCAGGAGTGTGAAGAGCAGGGATGACTCGGGGAACCCAGCTCTTCTCCTGAATCCTCTCCTGAATCGACGGCCCCCTGGTCGTCTTCTCACCAGGTCTTGCTCCTCGGGCAGGGTTGGGAAGCTTTCATTTAACCTGGTGGTGGGGCGGGGGAGAGAAGCTTCTGATGGAATAACAGAAGCCCCTGGCTCCTCGGCCGGAGCAGCCTGCGAGGTTGGGGTCCCTGAGCTTGAATTTGGAGGTGATGTCTTTAAACAACTGCCTTTGTCTTGGTGGATGTTTCTGAGTCGTCCCTGGAGCCCTGTCAGTTTAACAGATCTGACATAACCGCTTACATAAGCCGCCTCTTAAGGATGCAAATTGAAAACGCATCATAGTCAGGGCTTAGAGCTCCCTTCACTCTGCAGGCTCTGGGGGCCGGCTTGCAGCTCTCAGCCTCCTCCCCCGGGTAGTTCAGAGCTGGGTGCGAAGGACTTTCCCACCTAGAGAAAGAACAGGAGAAAACGTGAGTGTGAGTGCGGCAGGGTCTGTCACTGTCTTTGAGCCTCCACTCTGGCTCCTGTGGCCCCTGGGGTGGGGGGGGCAGCCTCAGCAGCTGCAGCCCCGGCCTGGTGCCCCGCACACTCAGGCCCAGTGACTGGGCCCTCTCAGGTGCCTGCACCACCTCGCATGTTGTTGTGAAGCGTGCAGTCTCTTCCTGGTGAGGCCGCGCCTGTCGCTGTGCCCTCGCGTCTCGGGCCCTTCAGGATACAGAGGGCCACAGCCCCGCTCGCTTCCGAAAAGCTGGCTGCTGTCAGGGCTCAGTCATGTTGTAGACCTGGCTCCCCCGCCCCCAAGTGATTAAGGTGAAGCTGGAGTTGAAACCCCTTGCTGTGGACACCAGCAGCATTTATAAAATTGTGCCAAGCCCGACAGCTCTGGCGGCCTGCTCCGGAGCTCCCCACTTTGCAGAAAGGTCACCACGCTTAAGTCGCTGCCTGTTTCAGGGGAGTCTCCATGGTTGAATTCCCGTGCGAGCTAAGCATTGTGAGTGCTGTAAAGCGTTTCCCTTCACACCTGAAAACTGGGGACAAGCAAACAAGCAAGTCCCCCCCAGGCCTCCCTGCCCTGCTTCAGAGTCTGGCTGGTTTGGGGCCAGAAGGGTTTAGTGACGGTCACAGGCCACGTGCCCGCGTGCCAAAGCTCCTGCCCTGGGAGCCACGGGCCGGCGTCAGCCCCCAGGTTGGGCCTCCGTGCGTCTACTGACTGCCTCTCGGCTGGCTCCTTCCATCCACACAGGCTGTCTGCCCCCCAAGAACCCCCACAGCTGGATGCCACCTCTCAGCTCAGAGACCCGTCCCGCTGGCCCGCCCCAGGCACCTGCGTCTGTGTAGCTGGTCAGGGCATCACCCAGGCCCTTCCCCGCTAGCGGCACTGGCCAGGCAGAGTCCTCTGGACTCTCACAGTCCTCTGGGCGTCGGGCTGTGCCGCAGGCCTCCTTGAAACAAGTTGCCTCCATTGTGCTTCTCTGAGGCAGTAAAGTGTGTGACCCGTTGGAGGCTGAGAGTCAGCGGGGTCGCGGCCTGCTGGACCCAGAACTCAGGGCCCCAGGGGAACATGTCTGCTCAGCAGTGACTTGGGGCCCATGAGAAAGTGTGTGTCCATTCATGAGGTCCTCTCACCTCCAGCTGCTGGCTGCCCAGGTACCAGGAACCCAGCATGGCCCAGTCCTGGTGTGCGTGTGTCGTGTAATGAAGCGTGAGAGAGCTGGGTTTTAATGTGAAATTGCCCGCTTTAAATAGTGTCAGTCACTCTCCACTTGCCCTGACAGTAGAGGCCAGATACAGCTGTCCGTGTGCCGAGTTAGGCCTGAAGTCACCCCTGGCAGCTGGCGCTGAGGATAATGCTGTTAGGTGAAGCTTCTGTTAGCTCAGTAAACGTGTCCGTGTAGACAGCTGAGGGTGAGGTTTTGTGGGGCCTTGGGTTTGGGTGATGAGGGTGTCACCCGAGCCCCACGTCCCTCGTGATGCAGAGGGTACACCACGAGCCACACACAGGTGCCGTGGACTGTCCCGGCTGGGGTCACTGCGAAAGGGGGCGTTGGAGTTCTGTGGAGAAGGGAGGGTGGGTACCGAGGAGCCTGGTGACGATGGAGGCGCGGGAGCACCTGCTTTGGCTTGAGACCAAGTGCTGTGTTTCCCCCGGGGATGCTGGCCAGCCTCTCCTGGCTGCCTGGTGGGGCCCAGTGGTCTTTGCCGCCGTTCACTTCCACGCTTGGGTTTGCAAACAACAGAGCGGTGTGTTGGAGGCCGAGAGTGTGAGAGACTGGACTCAGGCCCGCACCAGGCCCTCCTGCGGCCCCCATCCTTGAGCCTGTGGCCGATGCCCCAGTCTAGGTGGAGGCCGGAGCCCCTGGTCAGGAGCCAGCGTGGTCAATTGGTCAGCGGAGGTTTGCCTCGCCTCTCCCCTCCCGGTGCAGGAGGCCGGCCCTCCCTTGCGACTTCCCCCTCCCTGTTCCTTTTCATACGGGGCGTAGCTGGCATGCCGCCTTGTGGAAGTTCAGGGCTTGTTGACTGGATGCGTTTATATTGCATTTCGTGGCTCCCTAACCCCTCTGCCACATAGCTGCCATTGCTTGGTGGTGGCTGGAATGGCCAGGGTCACTCTTAGCGGCTGTGAAGCCACCGCTACTGCAGGGGACCAGGCTGCTGTGCTGCGCGGAGAGCTCGGAGCCCCCCTTCTGGGTGCGGGCGTCTTCCTTCAGCAACACCTGCCGGCTCCTCCCGGCCGCGGCCCCTGGGTCCCCTGCTCCACGCCGTTCCTGCAGGGCCAGCCGTGGTTGGCCCGCCGAGAAGCGGTGTCGCGAGAGCTGTCTGTGTCTGGGCTGCTGTGGACACCACCACGGTCAGCTTGGAGAATCACTCTCCACTTACCCCAACTCCTCTTTGAGGCTCCTCTTTGAGCTCCTGTTTTCTCTCCATGGGTGTGTGCGAGTCCCCAGAGTGGGCACACCCACCAGCCGTGCACCCGCGCCAGCCTGCTCTGTGGTTGCAGGGTGGGGGGGGGGACGCTCCCCGGGGCTTCCAGTCCCGTTTCCCTGACGAGCGAGGGCGAGCCCTTTAGACGCCCACTTCGGGAACCAGCTCTCTTTCTCTGTTGGGCTTTAGGATCCGATTCCTTGTAGTGCTGCTGACTTGAAGTTCTTTCTCTTCGTGGACGGTGGCCTCTTGTCCAGGGTGGGGTTGGCAGGGGGGGTTCTTCCATCCTGTAGGTTGCCTTTTCCTCTTGTCAGCTGTCTCTGTTGCGTGATGCTGTTTAGTATCAGGTGCAGAAAAGTCACCCCTAAAACCATTGCCAAGGAGCTTCTTCCCTTTGTTTTCTCCTGGGAGTCTGACAGCACCAGGTCATATGTTTAAGCGTGACTTGCTTTCTTCCCAGAATGGTGCCAGATTGTCTGGGTGCGTGTCGTTCTGTCCGGCTCTACCCAGCGTGCTTCTGCTCCTGAGTGTGGCTTCTGAAACTCAAGTCATGTTCCAGGCTTGGGTTGTTAACACTCACTACAAATTGGTGATATTAGGGCCGTTCCCAACAAGGCTACTCTTTGGTGCCACATAACACTGGTGCATTCCCTCGCATCCTTCCCAGGTGCTTTTCCCCTGTCTCAGGAAGCAGGATTGCTCCCCCTCCCGCCACCCAAAGCTTATTTGTAAGTGTGTCGACACACTCACTCTTGTGTCGGTGGCAGCACTGTTCACAATAGCCGAGCTGTGGAAACAGCTTAAGGGATAAAGAAGCTGTGGTCTGTTTTACACAATGGAATACTACTCAGCCATGAAAAAGGTGCAGCCCTGCCAATTGTGAGAACACAGCTGGACCTGGAGGAAATGATGCCGAGTGAAGTAAGTCAAAAGGAGAAAGACAAATACCAGATGGTCTCACTGAGGTGTGGAGTGTAGAGAAGCCAAACGAGGGGACAGACAGAGTCAAACCAGGAACAAAGTCTGGAAACCTGACTAGCATCGAGGCTGTTGCAGGGAGGGGAGGGTGGAGAGCAGTGTGTGGAGGGTCCCGGGGACTGTGGTGAAGGGCTCCGGTGGTGGATGTGGTGTGGTAACCTCCACCTGTGATCCTGTACCTCTGAATCACATAGTGTTGTCAGCCAACATTTTCTTAATAAAAATCACAGCAGAAAATAATGTGAAGAGGCTGCTTTGTCCCCGCCTCTGGGCTGCGGTGCTGTTTGACTCGTGTTCCAGGGTCAAACTCTGACTCCAAGTGTCACACCACTTACGGCTTCGATATAGAAATCTCTCTCTTTGGGGGAAAGCTCGACGGCAGTGAGGCGTGCTCTCATTTAGAGAATAATATTGATAACATTACAGAGGCTGTGTTTAAAAATAGCTTATGAAGCCCACATTTTAAACATGTACAATTTGAAAAGTTTTGACGCCTGTGTAGACCAGTGAACCGTCACCACAGTTAAAATAATGAAGATACTCATTGCCCCCAAGTGTCATCTTGCCCCTTTTTAATCTCCCCTGCCTCCCTCCTTCCCCCTTCTTACCCCCCGCCCCCCGGGAGCCCCGATGACACGTCGCCGTAGCGCAGTTTGCATTTCCTAGGACTATATCCAGTGTGTTCTTTGGGCTCTTCCACACCGCACAACCATGTCAAGACTCATCGGCGTTGCTGGCCCTGCCCTCCCGGCTCGGTGCCCCCCACAGCACGCTTCAGCTGGCTTATCACTCAGGGTGGTCAATGGGCACCAGCCTGGCCCGTTTCCGGACCCCACACCACTCATCACACCCCCGCTGGCTTCCCGTGGGGGAGAGTCGAGCCTTCCTGAGCTCACGCGTGGTCTGTGATTCTCTTGAGATTCCAAACCTGCCCTTGCCTGTTGGCGGGAACCGGCCCGTGGGCTCTTGGGGGTTCCGGGCCGGAGCACAGGAAGAACACCCTCTCTGGGAACTGCCTCTTCTGCTCTTTGAGAAGAGCTGAAATAGCTTTAATTCTTGGCTTCTAAATGGAGAAGCTAGGAATTCCTGGCATTTGTCAAATATAGGTGAACATTTCTGTGTTTTCTATGTAAATTGATAGTGTGTGGGCTCTTTGGAAATTGTCGTGTGGAGACTGTGGTGGGGCAGGTGGTTTTCTGGGAATGTGCACGTGACGGTGGTGGACACGTTTGTCGGAAGAAGGTCAGCACTGTGCCGGTCAGCTGACTTCTGCGCCTGCCCCTCTGAGCCTGGTTTCTCAGAAAGCGAGTCCCACAGACAGTCAGGAGCCACCGCAGCCCAGGAGGGAGGGGTGGCAAGGTGAGGCCCGCCGCCTCCGGCTGGGCGCTGCAGCCAGACCCCACTTCAGGCCTCCGTGGCCTTCAGGGGGACGCTGCGTGTCACGTGTCCCTGGTTCCGGGAACAGAAGTTGCCCAGAGCGAACTTTGCCAAAGAAGATGGCATCTCTGTTGCTCAGAAGGGCGCAGCAGGAAAAAAAAGTGGTCTTGAGCGTCGCCTCCCAGGTCTCCCATGTCGGCAGAGCCGGGGCCACAACCGCCCCTGCCCCTCCTGTTCCTGACAGGTTGGGTTAGCAGCTGAGCTGCAGCCCCGCGCTCTCTCTCCCGGGCACGGCGTAGGCGCCATTTTTGTTCAACATCTAGAGGAACTGCGGTGTCTTCAGCTGTCCTTGGTGCGCTTCACAGGCTTCGTCAATGAGTTTCCAGAACAACTGACTGAACATCGAGTCCTTTTTTCCCGTCGTGGCGGTGCTGGATGTGGGAGGGGGGTGTGAACATCAGTCGCCTCTGAGAAGGGAAGGGAAGGAAACCTGCCATTAGTGATCAGCTGCTTTCCAGCACGGCTCCCGGACAGCCGGGAGCCCCGCGCAGGGCCCTGGCACGGGGGTGGGGTGGGGTGGGGTGGGGGGCTGCTGGCAGCGGTGGCCGCGTGAGCAGCGCTGGGGCGGAGGGGAGCCCTGTGCTGTGGGTGGGATGAGAGTCGGCCCCGTCACTGTGGAAAAGCAGTTTTCAGGTGGATCACAATTTCCAAAGCAGAACTGCCCCGGGTCCGTGAGATCTGCCCTGGGTGTGAACGTGTGCAAACAAAGTCACGCGCTCAGGGAGGCTCCAGCGCCTGCGTGTTCCCGCGTGCCCAGGTCTGGACGGCTCGGGGGAGGCCGGCCCGGCCGGCAGGGGAGCGGGCCAGGGTTTCCGTGCGGAGGAAGCATCCGGTCGCCCCCGTGGGAAGGCGGGACCTCGGTGGCCTCTGTCTCTTAATGACAAGGCCCCTCTCTGCCGACAGGTTGGGGGCTGACACGCCAGTCCCACCTGCACAGCGTCACGACGTCCTGCTTGGCGGGGACGTGGTTCCTGTGCAGCGGAGGCCAGATGTCACCTTGGCTTCCTCTTGGAGTAAATGGGGGTTAATTACTTGCTGGTGACAACATCAGCAGGTTTTCCTGTTGCGAGCTGCTCTTCTAGAGCGTTCTTCCACCTGGGTTAGCCACGCATTCATTTCCGGGCCTGTGATTTGCTGAGCAGCCGAGGTCACAGTGCCGAGCGAGGCAGATAAGTGTTTCGGAAGCCGCTGGCCTGACTTGAGCGCGCCCTCGAAGTGCAGGTTATATTGTTTTCCCTTCCATGGCGTCTGCCTCCGTAGGTGGGAGACTCATCCCGCTTCTCTTCGTGGGTCACCTTGTCTGTTGCCTCTTAATCCTTTAAAAAAAAAATGGCAAGATGAATGACCAGCGCTTAAATCTTTCTTGTTTCTACCTTATGTAAACCCCCTTGATTTCTCCCTCCACAAACTCTGTGGTGTGTATGTGGCAGCTGAATGAAGAACTCAGAAAAGGTGGCCAGTGGGTTGCTTGTCTTTTTGGCGACTGCTCGAAGAGCTCAGGCTCTGGGTGGGCGGGGACTGGCTGCATCCAGCGGATGGGGAGACTGGTGTGAGGGCTGCTTGGTGGCCCGAGGACAGGCCCTGGGGGTGGCCGGGTGCACACAAAGCATTTCTCCCCCGGCCTCCACCGAGTTCTGGTTTCTCAGCTGCTTTGCCCCATGGTGGAGCTGGTGCTGGGTTGTCACTGATGGCGCGTGGACAAGTTTGATGCTGCCGGAGGGCCTTCTTGTGCCAGGACACCCTCTTCAAGTAGGGGTGCGGTGCTGGTGCCCAGGGGGAGCACTTCTTGGGCCCGTGAGCCCGGCAGAGACCTGTGGATCACGGGCTGTAGGTTACGTGTGTTGCCGAATTTGACGGTCACCCACAGTGCTGCAGCCATCAGGGGCAGGGGTCTCTCGCTGCAACGTGGGGGCCAGGAAGCGGATGGCGATGGAGGTCACAAGCCTTTAAACAAGCTCTGTGGACTCCTGCGTAGCCCTGAAACAGTGAGGGGCCGGGAGGCTGGCAGGGAACTGCTTCACAGATGCGGGTTCCTTTGGGGGTGACGAGGCCGGTGTGGGGCTGCCTAGAGAGGCTGGTTGCATAACACAGGGAGCGTGCTAAATGCCGCCGGGTTGCTCACTTCAGAATGGTCGTTTTATGTTACGACCAGTAACATACCAGTAACATTTTACCAGTATCGGTAAAATGAAGAATAAAAGTAACAGTCCCGTATCTGACGCCCGGTGCCTACCTCCCCACTTTCCAGAGGCTGTGCTTTAAGATACTCCAGTGTTTTCTTCTGGCATTTGCTGTATGTCTAGATGATGTGTGTCTCTTGGTATCTGGCGATTATTTTGAATCTCGGCTGCTGACTTCCGTCCTGGATGAGACAGGCTTTCTCCTGCCCTCCTGCTCCCCCCCCATCACCCCATTGGCCTTGTAACCTGTCCCCCCACCTTATTTTCAGCCAGACTAATACTCAGGCTCAGATTCTTATAACTGTGTAAATATTGACACTCTGGATTTTAATATGCAACTTCCCCTGGCATTAGCGGTCTGTTTTTCTTTATTTGCATAGCTCTGCTGTGCCGTCCTCTGCCCTCGCCCCCTCTGAAGCCTCAGCATGTGCGGGTGCTGTGCTGCCCCCCAGCCAGGGCTGCTGAGCCCTTAGGGAACCCCCTGGGCGGGCGGGTGGGCCTCTCGCTGCACCCTGTGGGCTCACCCCACCCGCCATGCACCACCCTGCAAACTCCTCCTGCCTCCCTCACTGTGGCCAGGGCTGAGTTTCATTGATGCTGAAGTTGGGCTTTTTGTTTTCAGTTTTCCTCATGTGGGATTTTTTTTGGGGTGGAGAAGAGGGTCCTTATTCTGCTCAGTGGACTCCAGGTCAAGCTTCTGTTAACCTGGGAACGTAGTTTCTGGATTGCCGAGTGCTCCCTGCTCAGGGTCGGGGGCTGCATCGACTGTAACTCAAATTCCTCAGCTCTCCATCCTCGCAGCGCCCGCTGTCCCCTGCCCTCCTGCCGTGTCACCGTCAGTAGTGGGCTGTCCGCCTCCCACCTGCCGTGCGTGGGCCGCCTTCTCGGCGTTTCACCCGGACTGTGTCCCAGGAAGCCCCGACGAAGCACGAGCAAATGGGAACTCTGGATTTCCTCTCCTGTCCCCACTCTGCCCTCTCCGGCCTGCCCTTCCTTCGTGGGCACCGTTGCCAAAAAGACCGTGTCCTTAGAGATGAGCGGGGTCTCAGCCCAAAGGCCGTGGGCGCACGCATCCCGCTACTTCTGCATGAATCCGCCGCTGTGCGTGACCAGCAGCCCGAGTGTCCCCTGCTGTGCCCCTGCTGTGCCCGCCTCTAGTCCTCGGTGTTGAATTTGGCCACAGATGCGTAGAGCTGGCAGCGACCTCAGAGGACGTGCCTGCCGTGGCCTCCGGAGCCGAGGGGAGCTGTCCACTCCACAGCCACGAGGAAGCCCACGCTCCCTGCAGCCGGCGGTTACCCAAGTGTGCAAAGCAGGCAAGGCCTGCCGCGGGCTTGGGGGACCATGGGAGAAGTGGGGTTCAGCTGTGTCACGGCAGCCTGTGTTCGCAGACTGAGCCCCTGACAGGACTCCCTGTGGATTAGGCTGCTTTGCTGTCTCACTCTCCTGGGGCCCCATTGTGGGGGCTGCAGGCTCGCTGGAGGCCCTTTGTGCTCCTGTCTCCTCAACTGCGCTGCTGTCCCTCCTGAGCCAGCCACGCGCTCCCTGGCCAGGTTCTGGAGGCCATTTTTGAGCAGCGCCCACTGAGGGGAGGCGCTCGCTACAGCCCCCCAGCCCTTGAGCTCTTAGTCAGGCCCCGGTTCAGCCGACTGCGCCTCTGCTGCTAGTCCAGCGTGGCATGTGTGAAAGTTTAGGACTATTCCAAAGAGAATTTTTGGAAAACTTTAGTTTATTCTGCAAAGGCCTAAAATAAAATAACACTCGTCACACAAGATACGCGCATGGCATTTCTTTGGGGTGAGCTTGAGCCACAGTGTGGGGTGTGTTTGTGTGTGTGTGTGTATACACACACTCACTTCCCCCAAGTAGGTTTTATGTATATTCTGCTACTGGATTTCCTGTATTTGCGGGTTTCTATCCTTGGCACAGTATTCGCATCCAGCGGAACTTTAATTTTGCCCAGCGGTACAGTCCAGATAGCGAAGGACAACATGGAGCCAGCAAAGTGAAGAATTTGGGAAGGCTACTGTAACATCCCATTTGAATTGCTTAATTTGATTTTGACTTGGAATCAGTTGCTAAGCAACCAGAAGGCAGGACAGAATCAGCAAGGCTAATTCACTTCTGTTACTAGCGCGTGAGCATGGCTTCTGTTTACATAGACGGCCGAGGTGAAGACACATAATCCCATGCAGATCCCCGCTCTGCCCCGGAAATAGTTGGTGTGGCCCTGACAGCTCCGCTTTGGCTGCACCCGCTGCTGAGCCACACTCTCCGGGACGCGAAGCCGAGGTGTGACCCTGGGGTGCGGCCCCTGGTCTGTGGGGGGCGCTGCCCTCCCTGTCCGGAGCAGTTGCAGGACGCGCTGTGCCTTGTGGGGGGCACGTGGCATCGGGGATCCAGCCCAATTTTCCCAGAATCAACCGAAATCTGGAAAACTTTGCAGTGCACGTTCTTTATCCATCATCCCGTGAAGTCTGTCGGGGGACGTGCGTTTTACATCCTTTCCTTCTCAATGTCTTTTTGATGAAATTTGAAATCGTTAACCCCATGTGATTCTGAGAGTAACTCACATATCAAATATTAACGCCAGTGATGTCAGTATCGGGAACGCCAGCTTTTGCTTTACGTTGTGTGATCTTCAGGGACGGCGCCCCGGCCCAGCCCAGGTGCCGCCCCCTGCTCTGTGCCAAAGACAGAGCGGCAGTGTAGACCGCGCCTCTGGGCTCTGTGTGTGTGCCTCACCTGGCGGTGGAGACGCTGCCTACATCCGCCGGGGAGAAGACCCTGGTCTCTGCCGCGCATCACGACGTCTCCGAGGATACAGCAAAAGACAGTGACTGTGGGCTTGTTTGGAGGTGGGGAGGCCTCCCTGCTTTTAAACCTGCTTCCTGCCATGACTGTTGTTCCCTGGAGCCCTTGATGGTGTCTCTGGTGTGTGGCCTGCTGTCCGGGTGGGGCTGGTCCTGTCGAGAGGGGCATCAGCCACCATGGGCGTGTCTTAGAACTGCTTGGGACTAGGTCAGCTGTGTGGTGAAGGAGAGGATAGGAGCGGGGAAAGTGCCTTTTATTCCTGCAGATAAACCATCTTTTTTTTTCCCTGAACAACTTCAAGTCTGAATTAGGGGGAAATCCTAGTGTTTCTGTACTGACAATAAATGAGTTTTTCTTACTTTGAGATAGTTACTTGGCGAAGATAGTCACCAGGTTTTTACCTGTTCGAGGCGCTGTAAGGGCACCTGCCTTAATGCACAGTTAGTAGATCGAGTATTCCTAGAAGCCTGGTCTGTTTTCAGGGTACCCATTTTCCCAACTATGCATATTCATTCCAACTTTATTTTTATAAATACCACTTGAGAACTTAGTATGTCAAAAGTAAATTTTCCAGAGAGCATCATCTTTAGAATTCCTGTTTTATTTTATTTTTTTAAATAAATCTTTTTTTTTTTTTAAAGATTTATTTATTTATTTATACAAGCCCTGGGTACAGTCAGAAGCGCGGGAGGGTAAGAGAATTCACCAGAGCCAGAGCGGGGAGCAGAGCAGGCAGAGGGACCGAAGCACACTGCTGAGGGGAGCAGCGGGCGGCAGGAGAGGTCTGCGCGCCATGTGGGAACTTTGCCCGGCGGCTGGGATTGAACCGGCGCTGCAGAGGCTGCGGGCAGCTTCGCAACCCAGCGCTCAACCGCTGCGCCACCGGGGAAGCCCTAGAATTCCTGTTTTACAGCAGTTATTTCTAAACTTTTTTGATGGCATGTCCTTTACAAAAAATTTTTTGATGATATAGATATAACCCGTGGGTGTGGGTGTATTTAAGCAACACATGTATTTAAGCATTTTATAAATGTGTTACTAATAAACTGTCAGCTTTACAGAAACAAGGAGAATAGAGGTTAATGAAAAAGATGAGTGATTATGCGGTATCCTTTTAATTGTGATTACAGTCTCATCAGCAATACCTTTGGGGACGTAGGTGCTTTTGGGCCACGCATATCATGGGGGACAATATTTTATTCCTGTTATGGAGGCACCATTGTTTTCCATCCTTGCTAGTGTTTCGACAGTATAAGAATCCCCTCTCGGCATAGTCACTGTAGCCTGCCCCCCCCAGCACCCACAGGCCTTACCTCTCCCCTCACAACCCCAACATTTTCACCCCACTTGCCTCCCCGCTCCCTCTGAAAGCCCAAGATCAGTGGTCAGTTTGCAAAGGTTGGTTTTCAATTTTGTCTTTGACCCTTTGGTTTTTCTGTATTCCACATAGGCGTGACACCATCTGATATTTATCCTTCTCCATCCGGCTTATTTCGCTGAGCATGATCCCTTCCAGCTCCGTCCATGTTTCTGCAAATGGCATGAGTTTATCATTTTTGATGGCTGAGTGGTTTTCCATTGTGTGTATATACACCACATCTTGATCCACTTGAAAGACAGCATTTTAAGTGGTTTGCGTACTCTTCTTTATATGTGGTAACACTTTCAGGTCTGATTCATTCATATTTCCCCCTATTGTGACTGACAAGAGGAGTAAGAGCAGGGTCATTTATGGGCTGGGTTTGCGTGGCTGCCATGTGCAATGTTTCGATTTTTTTGCAGAAACCATCTGATGTCATTAACCCCCCTGCCAGGGTTAGTGCCCTGCAGGCAGTGTCTAAAGTTGTAGAGCCTGTGTGCCCTGGATGGTGGCCCTGGAGGAGGGACAAGGGTCAGACGGGCTCAGTGTGGGGCCAGGCTTGCACCGTCTTTCCAGAGGGGGCTGCTGTACTCAGCTCTCCAGACGCTGCCCGGGAGGCGCCTCCAGATCAGCTTCCTGAGTGATGCTAAGTGGATTGACGTGTGTGGGGTTTCCATGAAGGCGCTGGGATGATTGTTGCACACAGTGAGGACACTGGTCCCTGCATTCCCATCACTAGGACAGGAGGTGGCTCAGGCTGCATCAGGAGCCCTCATCTGGACCCTGGGCCCTCGCCACTCAGAATGGCTGTGTGGGAATGGCCAGAGGGCTGTGGTCACCCTGAGGTGTCCCCTTCCCGGATGACTTGGGTGCGGCCGGGTGGCCAGCACCGGTCTGGGCGTGGGCTGCATAGGCTGCAAGGTGGGCCAGTAGGGAGCTGTGCAAAGGGCCTGTAACCTGTCACTTCTGCTGGTGCCTGAGGGGAGCACTTTGTCCCAGGGAGGCAGTGGGCACATGCTTCCTCGCTGACAGCCATCTGTGTGTTTCTTCCAGATTGCCTCTTTAAGCTGTGTCCCATGAACCGCTACTCTGCACAGAAGCAGTTCTGGAAGGCGGCGAAGCCCGGGGCCAACAGCACCACCGATGCAGTGCTGCTCAACAAGTTGCATGTGAGTAGGGATGGCTGTCGGGGGCAGGCACGGGGCCAGCCAGGCCTGGCCGGCAGTGGTGGGGCCTAGGCTTGTGCCCTCCGGCTTGGGGACTGGCTGTCATACGCCCTGAGATGTCCCCTTCCCGGGGTGTTTGGGCACGGCTGGTGACCAACCAGTCCGGCCTCCCCGCCCCTGCTCAGGCCAATGACTCGGTGATGTTGACCTTCTTCCCTGTCTGGTAAGGGGGGTGGCGGTGCTGTCCACTGACGGGGTGCAGTGAAGGTGTGACGGGATGCAGAGGACACAGGGACAGGGCCTTGCACGTGGGCGTGCCCCGTGCGTCTCAGCTCTTGGCTCACGTCGTGACTGTCACTGTTCTGATGTGCTGTGTGACCACAGCCGCACCTGAGCCTCTGGTTCAGGACTTTGGGGACCGCAGTGTTATTTCAGGGCTTCCAGGCAGACATTCTCACCTCAGCAGGCCAGCGCCCCCTTGGCAGTGGATGTGCTGACCCTGGCCAGCAGGAGGTGACACACAGAATAGCTGAATAGGGACCAGATGGAAAAACAGTCGTGAGGGAGACACAGGAGGAAAGTGGCAGGTGTCACGGTAGCTTGTGTGAGTCAGCAGAGAGCAGGCCCCACTGCCAAGGGCCGGAGACGCTGAAGCCCCAAGGTCTGTGCTGCGCCCTGACAGCCGGCCTCGCGCCCCACGGGTACAGGGGTGCAGCCCTCACAGCCCAGAGGCCCACTTTCCCAATGTTACTTTCCAAAATGCCTGGGGGTCCTGATGGTGTCATGCAGAGTGCGATGTGTCCTCTCCCTCACGAATCGCCCTTGCACTCCGGAAGATGTGCTTGCGTGGTGCAGCAGCCGGGACCCCTCTGGGTGGCTGGGGTGAAGGGGAGTCGGGGCGGGGCTCCAGTTGTGGCCTCTGCTTTAGCCCAGTGACCATCCAGCCCACTGACCGTGCATGGGACAGGCCCGTCCCCTGAGCTTCGGAGCCCCTCCCTCCACTGCTGTCATGTCCGGGGTCCCCTGTGGTCCGTGTCGGGAGCACAGGGCCCATCTGAAGGGGATGGGAAGCCTCCTGGGAAGACTGTCCATTGTGTGTGCCTGTGGGGTGAGCCGGGGGAGGATGGTGCCTGTGGGGTGAGCCAGGGTGACGGTGTCTGTGGGGAGAGCCTGCCTTGCCTTTTCTGGTATGAAACTCCTTGTTTAATGAGATCTTCTTGGGGACTCTCAAGCCCTCATTTCCCCTACAGCTCCGTCAGCAGGAGTGTAAACTGAGGCTCTGCTGGCCGGGCAGGGAGCTGGCTGGGAGGAAGGGCTTGGCGGGCTGGGCTGCAAGTCCCGGCGTGTCCTCACGCAGGCCGTGGCCTGCATCCTGCCGCTTGGGGACGTGGGCTGCAAGCCTTGGGTTTATTGAGAGGAGCTGAGAAGCTGAGTTTTTCTGTAGGACCCTCCCATGAAGCCTGAGCTGCCACTCAGCCCGGGGCACAGCCCCTGTGCCTCATTTGGACAGCGGGTCCTCCGATGCCCCTTGGCGAGCCACCCGTGAAAGCTGCGCAGTTGGAAAGACCCATCCTGCCGGTGAGGGGCCGGAGCTCCTTGTTGACGAGAGAACAGTGGGCTCTCTCCCAGGCCTCTCAGAAAGCTCAGAGGAGGCCGAGTGTCCCCGAGAGGGCCATGGTCTATGTGGGTCCCCTTCCTGCGCCGCTGGGCCTGCCCCGCACGCCCCAGCCTCTCGCTGCCGGCTGCACTGGAGTGATGTATTTTGGGCTGTCACTTGCCTTTGGGGGCCAGCGGCCAGTCTCCAGTGGGTTTCCATTTTTATTTTTGTCAACTCCTGTGAAGCAGCCTAATCAAAGGTCAGAGTATTTTAAATTAATGCCATTTAAGGAATTGGTTGTCTAGACCACTTGACTTCCTTTTGACTGGGAGAAGCGACCTGCTGGCAGCTCTGACGGAGCATGACATCTAGTGGCTGGTGGCCCTGTGTTCACTTCTGCTGCAGGAATTACCGGGGTACCTCCTGCCCCAGGCCTGGCAGCTCTTCCCGGCAGGACAGCATTGTGCTCTTCCCTTGGGGTGGCCCCTGTGTTGTCAGGCCTGCAGGGCACCCAGCAGCCCGGAGAGCCCAGGACCGCCTGGCCTGTCCAGTGTGACAGCCCCACGGCCCAGTGCAGAGCGGGCAGCCCTGCTGCTGTCCCGGGGGCCTTGCTGTGGCCATCTCCTGGGGCTTTTGTATTTCTGAAATCAAAGAGCAGGGGGCCGGCCTGGGCCGACAGGTGTCCCCAGGGCCCAAGTGAGTCTGGTTACGTGGGTGTCCAGAGCAGCCCTCGCATGAAGGAGAGGCAGCAGGAGGCGAGACTCAGCGTCCCTGAGTCTTTAGGAAAAGAGTTCCAGATGGACCAAGGAAGGAAAGCTAAGGGTGAAGGCCTTGGCTGGTGTGTGGGGTGCACCCAGCCCCTCCCCCAGGCCTCCGCGCTGTGTCCTAAATCATCTTAAATTATTAACTTTTAAAAAGATTTATTTATGCACTCAAGAACTAGGGTGTAGGCCAGAGCTGCGGGGTGGGGGGCAGTTAGAGGACTCCCTAGAGACAGAGCGGGGAGCAGAACAGGAGGATCCACTGAAACACACTGCTGAGGGGAGCAGCGGGGAGACAGGCGAGTCTGCTGTGCCCTGTGGGTAGCTCCCTGGCCGGGGATCAAACTCATGCTGCGGTGGCTGAGATAGTTTAATAGCGCTGAGACTTGAACCCTTGCGCCACCAGGGAGGCCCAGTCATCTCAATTTATGAATTAAGTCTTCTCAGTCTCTAACCGCCTCTTCTCCCATCTGGTCTCACAAGCAGACTTGTTCTTGCTCGCTCTTGCTCAGGCTCCCGGCTCCCCGTTGTCGGCGGTCGGCGCTGTGACTTCCCTGCCCAGGCCCGCGTGGGCAGCAGCCTTCAGGGTCCTGACAGCTTCCTCTGTTGTGGGGAAAGTCGCGTGGGCTGTGCATGTGCCGGCTCTCTCCCGAGGAGACGCGCCCGGAGCGGGTTGCTGGGCCAGCCGGCGCCCTGAGAGCAAGGGGAGGAAATACCTTCATGTTTCAGATGCGTGTTTCTTAACTGAGGCCACAGGAAGTGCTTCAGATGAGAGGAATGTCCACGGGAGCCCTCTCTCCGCGCCCAGTGCCGTGTGGAGGCCCGGGAGCCCCGCTGTGTGGGTCTCTGACGTGAATCCTGTCCGTGTGTGTTTTGAGCAGAGAACAGCCACATTTGCACACTTCCTTGTTGGAGAATGTTTATTTTACTGAACCCATTGATTTTCGCCCTCTGGCATTTTTCTCTTTCTTGTACTTCCCGTCCAAATTAGCCGAGAGCTGCTTAGCAAGAACAAACGCCTCTCCCCAGGTCTCGCTTGCCTTCCACATGGATCCTGCCCCGGGTCTTGTTTAGAAAACCCATGGGTGCTGCAGAGCCCTCTGGAGGGGGGGCATCGGCATGAAAACGGGGGGGTAAGGTGAGAAGAGTTGGGCCTTCTGAAGGGGGCAGGGCAGAGGCTGGCCGGCTTCTGCCTGCTGATACTCGTGAAGGCGCCACGGAACTGGGGGTTTGTCTTTTGTCCCTAAGAAGAGCAACTGGGAACTGAGCCCAAAAGTGAGAGCAGGAGGCCTCTGAGTCCACCCTGGTTCTGGAAGGACAAGGCTGATGCCATGAAGCTGAAACTGCCTGTTAGGACAGGAGCCTCCCCTCCTGCCACGTGGGTCTCGTGGGTGCGGGATCGCTTCTTGCAGCTCGTTTTCCTCAGAAGATGCGCCTTCCTAGCGATGCCTGTGCTCTGGCAGGGCCAAGGGGTGCTGAGATGGAAGGAAACGGGAAGGTTGTCCACCAGCCAACTTGGTGACCCTCAGACAGTCTCAGCAGCAGGATGGCCCTTGTGTTGGCAGCAGGTCACAGGCACGAGGCTGGAATGCTCCATGGACGTGCACGCGGCTCTGCTCTGCGCATCAGCCCCGGGAGGATGCCTCGTCCCCGATGTGCAGGCGTCTCCTGAGTGGGGCTGTATTTTGGAGCAGGGATGGAGCCGCCTGGCCCAGGGCTGCAGCTGGTGTGGGGGGAGCAGGACTGGGATGGGCAGGTCCTGGAAATGGGACCGGCATCTGGCCTCTGGGAGGAGAAATGACTGGTCAGGGCCCCGTACCCCAGCCCCAGGTTGGGGACACAGGTTGAAAGGGCAATTCACAGACTGGCTGGGGAAGCCAGGCCCCTGCTGTAAGCTCTGTTACAACTGGAGTAGAGTAGCCGAGTCACAAGGTTGGGGTGAACGTGGAGGGTGGGGTGCAGCCAGGCTGGCTACCCTGGAACCCGCTGTGCAGCTTTCCCCCCTCGCCCGCCAATCTTGGATGAGGAGCGCTGCCCGGCCTCCTTCGTAACTGCGCAGAGCTGGGGTTAGCCCAGATGTGGGTTTGGGGATCATCTCTGTGCCTTAATAAAGTGTAGTCTGTAAAAACGACATTGGTAAGCGAAACCCCAGGTGTCCCTAGAAGTAGAGGAAACGGTGACAGCCCCTCTCACCCTGTACCCCACTGCCTGCGCAACCTCCACCAGACTCGCTGGTTTATTTCTTCTTCTTCAAGATTGGGGTGATGTCCTTCCTGGCAAGGAACAGCCATAAAAACTAAATTACAATCAGAGCTAACAATGACAGCCCCCCCAGATGCCACCAGGACCAGCCCAGGGCTGGGAGGTACTTTCATCCTCACATTGCAAAAGAGGAAACTGAGGCTCACAGGTACTAATGACACATTCCAGGTCACACAGCCAGAAGCACCGCCCAGCCCGGCATTGAAATCCAGTTTTACTTGACTCCAAAGCCTTAAAAGATAAAACTTTTATCGATTAGAGGTGGGCTCAGCAAATCCCCTCTCACCCCTACCCCGTTTTCTTGAAAAGTATATACTTCTGATCAAGCCTCGCCCTAAGCACATGTCCATGAATTTCATAAAATAAACAAATGATCTTTAAAAAGCCGTCGGGCCACCCGCGCGGAGGCCCTGCCCTGGGCTCCCACCCGCCCCGCGTGGCCTCAGAGACGGCTTCGTGGCCGCGCCTTTCCTGGCCCTGCGGTGTGGCAGGGAAGTGTGGCCGCCGCGCCCTCCCTGACCGCTGTCCCTCTCCCGCAGCACGCCGCAGACTTGGAAAAGAAGCAGAACGAGACGGAGAACCGGAAGCTGCTGGGGACCGTGATCCAGTACGGCAACGTCATCCAGGTATGCCCGCGGGCCTGCTGGGCCCCGTCAGGGAGGAGGGAGCGAGAACCAGACCCCGGACCCCCGCCGCCTTCCCAGGTAGCTGCCCGACCGGGGCCTGGCGTTTCTAGTTACGGCCGGACGAGGCTGTCTTCCCGGTCCTCTCGCGCCGGTGTCCACACTCCCCTGCTCCGACTTGAACTGTGTCCTGGTGTCCCCAGTGGGGCGCTCCCTTGCGCACAGGAGAAGGCTGGCCCTGCCCTTTGGTGTAACTTGCAGAGATTGGAAGTTCCTCCTGTGGGGTCAACCTGGCTCCCCGGGGACTCTGGAATGCCCCCACTGGTTGGCTCCAGAGTTGCTGGCCAAGGATAACAGGGAGGCCTGCCCGGGACCAGCTGTCCCACACCCCAGCAGCCTGGAAGGTGTGTGGGTGCAGAGGGGGTATTGCATGTGGCCAGGGTGTCCCGCTGTCTCTCCATGTCCAGGGGCGACCGCCTTCACGCTCCCCTCCAGCCCTTCCTAGTCGGAAGCCGTGGCCTGTGCTTCCGGTCTGGACTGAGCAGAAGACGGTGTTTCCCTTCCACATTTGTAACTGTTCACATCGCCATTCCCGAGGGTTAAAGATTCGGGGCTTAGAAGTCCAGGTGGACGCTGCAGTGGCCACGCCCTTCCCGTGGAACAGCCTCACGGCCACTGTGCCAGTAATGGCCTGTGAGCTTCTCGCTCCCGCTTTGCGCCTGTGATGCCTGCGTCCCTCGTGTGGGGCCGGCCCCTCTCCATGGCCTGGAGCATCCTCCGCCCTCCCAGGGCTGCTGGGAGTGCAGCTCCGGCCCCCCGCACCTTCCGGCCTGAGACGCCCCTGCACGGGCAGCCCCGGTGGTGGGGACGTCGGAGGCCTGTGTCTCAGGTGGAGGGAAACGGCTGCAGCGCTGCCCTCTCTCTGTGGTTTCAGCTGCTGCATCTGAAGAGTAACAAGTACCTGACCGTGAACAAGAGGCTCCCGGCCCTGCTGGAGAAGAACGCCATGCGGGTGACGCTGGACGAGGCCGGCAACGAGGGCTCCTGGTTCTACATCCAGCCTTTCTACAAGCTGCGCTCCATTGGTGACAGTGTGAGTGCAGACCCGCAGGGTGCCCTTCCCAGCAGGGTGCCCTTCCCAGCGGGGTGCCCTTCCCAACCTAGGCCTGCCCTGGGCCTGTTGCCCCCCAGCTGTGTGATAGTCAACTGGGAGAACTTTAAAGTTGGAATCGGGGCTCACCCTGTCTGGAAAGAGGGGGTCACTATGGCAACCGTGTTTGGAACACAGTGCTGCATGTGTGTGACCTAAATAGGGTGGCTGTGCTTTTCCCCCTGGGCTTCTGGAGAGCTGTTGGAGCAGCCTGTACATCGGCAAGCCTCTGGGAAAGCACGGCTGTCCAGTGTGCCCCACCCTGGTCACTGGGGCGGGAGTGCGCTGCTGGGAGCTGGAGGCCGTGTGTGGCGCGGTGGGTTCCAGGAGCAGCCGTGTCCTCTACCGCGAGCTGCCGGCAGGTCTCTGTCCCTTTCTGCAGTGGCGCTTGGTCCCGAGTGGCCTCTCCCCGGGTGAGGGGGCTGTGGAGGCCACCGGGGACCGGGCAGCGTGGTCCTTGTTAGCCACATGAAGAATTCAGGGCGTGGGCACAGCCCTTACGACGGGCTTGTGTGACAAGTGCTGCCAGCTGCATTTCCGACCTTGTTACAATCCGGAAATTGTCAATTTGTACTAGAAAAAATATGTGCCTAAAACAGAATGGAATCGCATCAACATGTTCCACCAGCCTGAACCTACAACCGAGCTTTGCCAGTTTTCAGTGTCGCGGTTTATGTTGCTGTAGGCCCCTTACACATGTGCCCAGCTGGGGGTGTGTGTGGCCAGCATCAGGCCCCCCGCCCCAGTTGGTACACGGTCAGTGTTGGTCCCCAGTGAGACTGGAATAACAAGTTCAGACGCTGAAGTTTCAGTGTTGGCGTTTTTGAGGAATTTGCGTTCACATGGAGCTGGAGAAAGCTGATTGCTTTTGTTCCCCAGATGCCATCACTCCCACCCTCGGGTCCACCCCCTGAGGAAAGACGGGGGCGTCTTGTCCTCACTCCATTCTCGGCCTGGACAGCGCACCTGTCCTCACACTGACCTGCGTGGCTGCACCTGGTGACAGGCGAGAGGCCTGCGGTCTTTAATTGTCCCCAACAGTGCTTTCAGGGGCTCCCTTCCCAGGCCACGGGCCAGCTTAGTGGCCATGACTGGTGCTTTTGCAGGTGGGCTAGAGTAGGAAGCATCCGGCTGTGTTAAGTATTGGGGGAGGGGGGCTCTGTGCAGATAGAAACCTACATCTGTGCCCTCTGTCCATGCCCCGTCTGTGCCCACCAGGCGCACGAGCATGCACGTGGCGTCAACTCCACCATCTCTAGACAGACAGCGAGTCTCTCAGTGTGACTTGTGCTCAGAAAAGTGTTCAGGTCATTGTTCTGGACTTTATTCTTTCAAAGATACTTTTTCTGCTTCTAAGAGTTGGCGCGTACAGGTGTCTTAACTGAACCTCACAGGCAGCAGTGCCTGGCGGCCCAGAAGTCACCTTGGCCTCGGAACACCCCTCCTGCGAGGGTTGGGGGGTCCCCTCCCCGCAGGCTCTACAGCTCCTTCCAGGGCCACCTGGCCCATGTGCAGCCTCTGCTGCTCCTCCTTTCCAGGTGGTCATCGGTGACAAGGTGGTTCTGAACCCCGTCAATGCGGGCCAGCCCTTGCACGCCAGCAGCCACCAGCTGGTGGACAACCCAGGCTGCAACGAGGTGAGGTGGCCGTGGGCCGTCACAGGCACATGGGCCCCGGGGTGCAGGGGGTGGACTCCTGTGGCAGGAGAGAAAACCAGGGCCCAGCACCCAGCGTGGCTGACCAGTGGGTGGTGGGTGGGGGCCGCCCTCGCTGCAGCCCTTCACGGGTAGACTGGTTTTGAACTCATTGAGCCAAGGTGGACATTTCCGTGAAGTTTGTCCAGCTACGGGGCACCTTTTCTGATTGGTCCCCCTAAATTGTGCTACCTCTTTATTGGGGCTTGCAGTGGGCCCTAGCAGCAGCTCGGTGGGTCAGCAGCCCGAGAGATGGCTTTTGGCTTCCCGGGTCAGTCTGCTTAACCCCCCGTGGGCAGTCTTGGGCGCAGGGACAGTCCATCTGTGCCTGTTATAGTGTGTGTGTGAAAGTGTGTCCGTGAGCCCTGGCGGTCGGCCCCACGAGTAGCTGCCCCCTGGGTCCTGGCCCTGGGGCAGCTCCTGGGCCGCAGCATGGCCTCGCCTCGGGCGGCAGCGAGAAGCTGGGGCTGCTTTGCTCTTCAGGTCAACTCCGTCAATTGCAACACGAGCTGGAAAATAGTCCTGTTCATGAAGTGGAGCGACAACAAGGACGACATCCTGAAGGGGGTGAGTGCTGGGCTCATGCAGGAGTGTCCTTAGCTCCCCCACCCCAGCTTCTCCCCTCAACTCCTGGCCTCGCTGCAGGGCGACGTGGTGAGGCTATTCCACGCAGAGCAGGAGAAGTTCCTCACCTGTGACGAGCACCGGAAGAAGCAGCACGTCTTCCTGAGGACCACCGGCCGCCAGTCGGCCACCTCGGCCACCAGCTCCAAGGCCCTGTGGGAGGTGGAGGTGAGGGGGGCCTGGGGAGGTGGGGTGAGGGCTGGCGGGTGGGGTCTGGGTTGGGGGACAGGACTCGTGGGCGGGTGGACTGAGAGCCTCCGGGTCCGCAGGCCCACCCTGGCTCAAACACGGGTGGGCGACCCAAGAGAAACCAGCACACCAGGCCCCCCAGAAAGATGCCGGATGCGCTCCTGGAGGAAAAGAGCAACCTCCTTGTTTTTTTAAAGACCCCCTCATCCCTTATTTCCCCTTCATGCCCCTTCCCTTCCCCCCTTCACTTCTGCCCCACCTGTGCAACCTCAGCTTGGAGCTCATCGTCCACTCGCTTATCGTGCTGTCGGTGCATTCCCTTTGTTTCCTCAAATTACCCCCCACGTCGACTCGCCCGGTGTGTCTTTCATCATTCCTTACGGCCAAACAGTATCCCGGCCCGTGGACAGGGCCCCGCCTTGCCCAGTCCTGCTCGTGGGCGCTCGAGCCCTTCCCTGGGCTCTGCTGGTGTGAATTATGCTGAAACAGGGACAGCTGCTTTGGAGGCAAGCCCAGCCCCGACAGTGGAAATTTCCCTCTCTGGGCTGCTGATCTCCTCTTGCTCCTGTTGGTTCCTTTCCTTGCTGGTTGACCCGTCACCATGACGTGTTGTCAGGCACCTGCCGGGTGCACAGGTGTTGGGGTATAAGACGCATGCTGTGCGGGTGGCGGGTGAGGGGACGGGCCCTCTCCCTGTGCTCGGGGGGCTTGGCTGAATTGGGGAGCGTGGGCTGGGCAGGGACGGAGGACTTCCTGGAGGAGGCCGCCCCGAGCTGGTTCTGGCAGGGTGATCTGTATTTCACGGATTCAGAAACTTCAGCTTTCTGTAGAGAGCGTGAGGCATGGGCTTCAGCTCTCAGGCCACTTAACTTGATGTCGTCATCACAGCTGCCTCTTTTTTTCCCACTGAGAAGAAACAGCTGTCTGAGTCTTAGTCTCCAAAAGTGGGTTCCCTGCCAGATTTTCCCTGAACATCCTAGGAAGCCATCGAATGTCTTCCTTTTGCATTTTTTTCCTTGCAGAGGCTGGAAACTTAAGTGTCCCTTCAAAATAAAAGGCAACCCTGTGCATTTTCATATTTTTAACGACGACAGAGGCTTCACGCTGCCCCGGGGCTGGTCACCAGTAGCTCCCCACGACCGTCCTGTCCTGCGGTGGCAGCTCTGCCCCTTCCTGCCTGTGGGTCACGTCTGTTTGGCTTTCAATACAGCATGAGCTCCACTGTCTTTATTCTGCCGGTTTAAGCAGCTGTCTGCATTCTAGGACACGTGACCGTGGAGACCGGGGGTCTTGGCCCTGCACGGCATCCCCCCCATGGGTCCCCAGTGGCGCCTGGTTAACTTTCTCCCCAAATAGCTGCCTCCGCAGGTCTCTGAGGTGTGCCTGCGGCCTCCAGTGCTCTCAGCACTCCTTAGGGAACCGGAAACTACCTTCATGTTTGTGTGGAAATACCTTTATTTCACTGATTCAAAATCTGTTTTGTTTTTTTTTTTTTGGTAAAAGTAGTAGCTTCATTCAGATACAACCCGTATTCCACACAATTTTCACCCATCTCACGGCAACAGCTCTCATGGGTTTTCAGTCCGTCCAAAGGCCTGGTGCTGTGGGCCCGCCACACCCCCTAGGCCCCACCTGTCCAATCTGCTGGTGTATGGTCTGCTGGACGCATGCGGCCAGTGTGGCGGCGGCGGCCTGGCTCCCTGCGCCACTCCTGATGGCCTCCTCTTGCAGGTGGTTCAGCACGACCCGTGCCGGGGCGGAGCCGGGTACTGGAACAGCCTCTTCCGCTTCAAGCACCTGGCCACGGGCCATTACCTGGCGGCCGAGGTAAGTGGAGGGCCAAGATTTTCTCTTTCTGGGCTGAGGGGCTCCTCTCCCGGCTCACCCATGGCTGGTAGGGCCCCCTTCCTTTTCCTCCCGCCTCACCCCTGCTCCAAGCCAAGAGGCCCACATTCCAGGGCTCCCAGGGCTTCCCTCTGGAGCCCTGCTGAGTCAGAAGCCAGGCCAGTCTGGCACTCAGGATCGTTTGTGGGGTCTGTCCTGCCTCCTGCTCTCCGCTCCTGCCGCCTTGCACGTGGACGCGTCTGGGCTGCTGGGCAGCGAGGTCAGGCTGCGGGGACGTGAGACACGTGAAGAGCTGGCATCTCAGTTCCCGGAGCACCAGCCGCACGGACGGGTCTTGGTTCTTACCTGTAGGAGTGTGCAGAAATCCCCAAATTAACTTGACCTTAAATGTCTGTGAAGGGTTTTGCAGAAAGGCAGTCCTCTGCTGCAGGACTGAGGGCTCGGCCCTGACTCTGGCATTCACTCAAGGCGCATCCGCTGGCCTGGCGGCTGCCAGGCAGATACCCATGTGGACGTGCATGCAGGGCAGACTCAGCGGACGGATGGCGAGGGCATGTCCTCCAGTGGGTGTGGACCTCGCCTGCGTAGCGCACCGAGGGTGGCTGAGGGGCCCGTGCCAACCCCCGGGGCTGCCCTTGGACGAATGTATGATTTTGAAATAATTAAGAACCAGAAGGGCCTCCCCTGGTGGTGCAGCGGTTGAGCGATGGGTTGTGAGGCTGTCCGCAGCCTCTGCAGCGCCAGTTCAATCCCCGGCCGCCGGCGAGGGTCCCACAAAAAAAAAAAAAAAAAAAAAAAAAAAGAACCAGAGACCAAGATGCCCTTAAAATCTGCCATGGAACCATAAAGAGTTGTGGACCCAGCGCCCCAGCTGGGCTGGTCATGGGGCTGGCCAGAGTGGGGGGCCGGCTCCCGGCAGGCCCTGCTGGGCCCACATCGCCGTCCTTCACAAACCCCGCAGGAAAGCCAGCGCCCGCGGAGGGCCTGTGTCCATCTCGGGCTCCAGCTGCCGCTTCGCTCGAGAACCCACTGTGCTGTCACTCGGTCTGCACCACGGAGCGTGTCCGGTGGCGTGTGTGTGTCGTGGCGTGCTCGTGTGCCGTGTCGTCGTTGTGGCATGCTGGTTCCGTGGCCGGAGGGACGGGACGGCGTCTTGCTGGCGGAGAGCCGTGTGCAGGCTGCGGGGTCTCCTGCAGAGGGCCGAGCCCGAGAAAGCAATGGATGTTTTAATTTCCCAATGATTTTTTCCATCAGGTAGACCCTGACTTTGAGGAAGAGTGCCTGGAGTTTCAGCCCCCCGTAAGTATGGAGGGAGCCTGCCCGTCTTCCTCTGTAGGGCGAGGGCATAGCTCAGGGGCGCCGCTGCCGCTGAGGCTGGGGATGGGGCTCCTGCCCCTCAGCAGAAGGCCTTGTGCTCGCTCCTGTGTCCAAGGGCCTAAGGGGGCCGTCGGGCAGCACGTCTAGTCTGAGCCGGCGGGGCCTGCACCTCCCGTGTGTCCCGGCAACCCCAGCCCCCATCCTGAGAAGCCGCTTGTAACTACCACATATAGATGCTGTCGACCTTGATCCCGGGCGTAGAGTCAGTCCCGGGGCGGGCGTGAGGTGGACAGTGGGGGTGAGACGCGTCGCTGTCTAAGCCTGGGCTTGGCTTCCTGCAAAGTCAGGAATGGACTCGGTTGTGTGGTTCGACGCCTGGCTCCTTGGCTTTGTCCTTTCTCAGAGGCGTGTTGCTGGATCATGCCGGTCTGGGGCCCTCGGGGGCTCAGAGTCCCCAGCCGAGGGGCTGGGGGCAGCGGTCGTGCCGCGTGGAGATGGGGGTGGGGCTGCCCTGGTCGCCCTGGGAGTGAGCAGTCTCTGTGTGGTGGGCCGTGTCCTCCTGGACATCTCTGGACAGACACAGGGGGTGGGAAGGTGTGTTCCTGGAGCTTGAGAAAGCTGGACTCGGAAAGCGCTTGCCAAGGGCCGGGGGGCTGAGGCGCTGCCCTTGGCTCCTGCCCGTGGCCCTCTCTTCCCTGCTCCCGAGGGGCCTGCTGCCGCCTTTCTCCTGTTTCCCCTCCCTCTGGAGCCCCTTCGGCGCCTGCTCCCCACTGCCCTATCCCGGAGACACTGGTGGGGCCAGCCCGGCCTGCACAGGGACACCCGCGCTGAGTCTGGGCTGCAGGCCCTGATGGTTCGCACAGCCGCGCCCATCCGGTCTGTCGGAAGGAGTGGCCGAGCCACGGGGTGCTTGCATCTGGGGGCCCCACCTTGGGCACGGAATGGGCTCCCCTCTGCAGGAGAGCACATGCTCGGTGGGCCGGGGCCCTGGGCGCCTGCTGCTCTCTGCCTGGACGTGAAGAGCCCGGCTCGTGGCAGCAGGGTTGAGGACGTGGGGGAGGCTGACCCTGTGAGGGTGTGTGGCTCTGGACGGGGCTTTCCCTTCCCGGGCGCATGCTGCTCGTCTGCAGCTGTGTGGCGGGGTGCTGTGGGGTCGGGGTGCTGTGGGGTCGGGGTGCTGTGGGGTCAGGGTGCTGTGGGGCTCGTGCTCTTGGGTAAGCGGCATCGCCCCGAGGGGACAGAGCGGTCAGGGCTGTCGGTGCCTCGCAGCCCCAGCACGTCTGTGTGCACGGCCTCGGGAAGGAGCGAGCGCGAGTTCATCTCTGCTCCGTAGACGAGGAAGCAGAGCTGGCCTGTCCTCTCCTGTGTCTCGGGGAGTCTGGCTTCAGTGTTCATGCTCCCCAGGGGTGGCAGGCTGGGTGGGCTGGGGCGGAGCGACCGCCGTGCCATGGTCCTCGCAGGAGCAGCAGTGAGAGGCTCCTGCCTCTGCCCAGGGTATTGGCCTTGGGCCGGGGCCCGCTGCTGGCCGGGACACACCCCTGGGGAGCTGGCATTGCCTCTGTTTGGAAGGAGTGGGGCCCATTTGCGGGTCACCTAATTGTTGGAGGCTGGTGGAGGCTCTTGGGCCCCACCCAGCGTTGCTCACTCGCCCTGCTAGAGTGCTCAGCACCCACACTGCCCCTCTGGAGGACACAGCACAGCCCCTCTGGGCCTGGCGCTTGCGCCCTCCCCCCACTAGGTGGCACCTGCCGCCCATACCCTGGCCTGGCCCGTGTCCCCACCCTCCTGCCCTTTTCAATTTTCTCCAGACCCTCACGGTCTGTGAACTCGCCGGCCTGCAGCTGGGCCTGGCTCTCCGCAGAATCGGGCTGGCCTTTGTGTGCACATGGTGTGCGAGGGCCCTTGTGGTGACCGCACTTGGAGGAAGCTGAGTCCAGGCCCCCAGTTTTGGCCCCACAGCTGGCGTCCTGCTCCAGGGCGGACAGGGTCAGCGGGGATAGTCATGGGGAGGCAGAGGCCTGGGGTCGGGAAGGTTTGGTGGTCAGCAGTGGCGGCTGCTGCAGCTTCCCGGCTGAGGGCCCTCGTGGCTGGCCGGGGCTCAGTCCTCGCTCCCCCATCAGACTTGCTCCCCCAGTGTGGCAGGTCAGCAACGAGGACTTGTGGCTTCCCAGGCAGGGGTGTGGGGTGGGTGGGTTCTGTCGACTTCTAAGGATGCTGGGCATTAAACATGCCCCCACGAGGTGTCCGGTGCCCACGGGGTGTTGGCGTCTGAGCGGCTTCGGGAGCCGGCTGCTCCGGTCTCCAGGGCAGTGGGCGTGGGGCCCAGGCTGCTATCCAGTTTCTCGGGAGAGCCTTCGCTACTGAGTGTCGCCGGCAACCCTCCTGGACTAACGGCCGAGGTTTTTTTCAGGGCTAGTCTGAATCTCAAATATTTTCTTGGCTGCCCTGGGATCGCTGCTCGGGAACATGTGCCTATAATCGATGTATTTGACCTGTTCTCCTGGGAAGGGGCCTGGCCCGGCCGTCCTGGGGCAGTAACCCCTGCAGGTGGACCCATGGCCCAGCACCAGGCCTCAGGATGGGCTGCTCGGTGCTTTCGCTCTGCCCTGCCCTGCAGACGCCGCTGCCTCCAGCCCTCTGCCCAGGGACCTCCCTGAGCCGCCGCGGCCATCAGTGCAGCCGAGAGGGGTGGCTGCTGCCGCTGCAGGGCCCGGTGTGGCTGCGCAGAGCTCCAGGGCTCCTCCCGCGGTCCTGGCCCTGCGGCCCTCCCTGGGCTGCACGGAGGCGGTGGCGGAAAGCTGAGGGCTTGGCCTGCACCCGCCTTGACGGACCCTCCCCCGCAGGTGGACCCCGACCAGGACGCCTCGAGGAGCCGGCTGCGCAACGCCCAGGAGAAGATGGTGTACTCCCTGGTCTCTGTGCCCGAGGGCAACGACATCTCCTCCATCTTCGAGCTCGATCCCACCACTCTGCGGGGAGGCGACAGCCTGGTCCCCAGGTGGGTTCGAGGCGCCTGTTCGGGAGCCGGGTGGCGTGTGGGCCCGGCCTCTGGAGTTCCTGGTCCAGCGTCTGGTAAAGGATTCGTCCCCCCTCTGCTGGCATCAGCGCTGCAGTCAGATTTCCAGGGTCTGTTTTGGTTTAGTTTTGTCTGAATTCCTTGCGACGCAGGCGAGTCCCAACTTTCCTGTCTGCCGTGTAAAATTTGAAGTTCCAGCTCAGGTTTTCTGTAACAAAAAATGTCTGTGACGCCCCTAAGCTTCCTGCTCTCCGGCTCTGCGAGCCTGCGCCGAACCTGGCCGTGCCCACTGAGCGCCTGGTCCTGTGCGGCCGCCCCTGTGTCTGCGTGGCAGGCACCGTCCCTCCGCAGCGGCCAGGCGGGGCCTCGAGGAGAGAATGGCGTCATCACCACCACACCTACGTTAACGGAGAAGCAAAGTCGAAAATTATAAAATGACCCATGCTTAGAAGAAATCACAAGAATATCTTAATGCTCACCAAGAAGCAAGTAGAAAATCACTTTTAGTTTTTAACCGAGCCCTCAGCGATACCTGCTGTTAGCCCTTTGGCTTGTGTGGCGTCAGGCGGGTTCCCGGGACACAGGTGACCCTGTGGCTCCCCTGAGACTCACAGCTGTTTTTGGCTCAGTCCTCTCTGAACCCCATGTTCCAGACACACGTCCCAGCAGGGGCTGTCGGGAGCATCGTGCTAAGTGACGGTGCCCCTCTCCGTCACTGAGATGAACTCGGCCCTTCCCGAGACACGGCGTCTTGCCGTCTGCCTGTCACTGTTTGAGGAAAGCTTTGTTTAGCAGCTTCGAGCCTCGCTCTGTGCCAGGCTGTCATCTGCTGGGGGAACATGGGAAGTGGGGCTTCTGGATGGGAAGACGGGTGACTCCTCACATGTCACCTGACCCCTGGGCTGGCTCCGAGCCCTCCTAGCTCACACCGGCTGCGTGGGGGGCACGCCCCCTGCCCTCTAGGCCGCACAGGGGACGGACGGTAGAGTTGGCAGGTGAGAGTCGTGCCCTCGGGAGGCTGGGCGCCTGCTTCTGCCACGTGTCGGCCACCGGGCTCTGTCACTGAAGCATCGCCAGGTCCTGGCCCGACTTCCCCGCCACACTCGTGGCTCCCCTGGTGTTGGGGTCCCTTCACACAGGCAGGCAAGTGACCTTTCCTGCTCTGTGTTGTTATTTTATTTCCCAGCTTGCCTTGTTTCTTTCCCAGCTTGATTCATGATTTTTATTTTACCGCATAGAAGATACAAAATGCTCATGACAATTAACCATTTTACTTTTTTGAATTTAGGGATCTGAACTTTGCTCCGTGCTCTCCCTCCCCAGGGTTATTAACTAGCCGCTCATCTTCTTCGAGGAGTTTTCGTGATCTCATTTTTCGTTTTCTACCATAGAAACCTTAAGATATTGCTTCGCTGTCTCTCATTATAAACATGGCGGATGCTCAGTGACCATTTCTGGTCCCTCCCCTGCTCACTCTGTCCTGAGACCCCCAGGCACAGGGTGAGACCTTCTGTTTAGAAGCACAGCGCCTCACGGTAATAGAAGCCGTTAGGAGCCACCGTCCATTGTACACGCACCGAAATGACTGTGGGCCAGAACCACGGGCTCCTAAGTTTGTGTTGTCCAACGTATGTGCAGACAGCTGCTTGGGTGTTTTTTCTATTTTGACCGATACCCTCTAGACTGCTGGCTGCAGAGAAGACTTAAGCATTCCTGGCTCCTGAAACTCTTCTTTATTCCCCTTAGGAACTCCTATGTCCGGCTCAGACACCTGTGTACGAACACCTGGGTTCACAGCACCAACACCCCCATCGACAAGGAAGAGGAAAAGCCGGTGATGCTCAAGGTGAGTCCCAGCCTGGCTGCTTCCCGCTGCGCCCGCCGAGAAGGCGCCTGCGGGGATGCAAGAGCGCATGTGGCCTGGGCGTGAGGCGCTTGGGCAAGAGTGGCCCCGGACACGCTCAGTGTGATGACGAGTCCCCCCTGGGAGCTGGGGAGCACACCCAGGGCTTTTGAAATAATCAGCACCGACAGAGGGGCGGGCGCTGGTTCGCGTCTGCCTGCGGGTGAGCTGATGGGCCGCTGGCCCTGCCTTCGGGGACACCGGATACCACGATGAGTTCCCTGATCTTTGTTGTTTCTCTGTGTGTAGATGCAAGCTTTTCTTGCAGTTAAGTTCTCCCAGCCCCTGTCTTTCCCCGCCCAAAGCCGCCTCTCCTGGCCCGCCTTCTCTTGGGTCACAGAGCGTGGGTGCATAGATGCGGGTGTCTGTCTCAGTAAACGGGCCATACGCTCACATGCGTGCGTTGGTGACGAGGGAGGTTGTTGGAACCTATTTTTCTGCTTTCATGAACATTTTCAAGTACATAGAGAAGTTGAGAATATGGTAGAGTATCTGCCCTTATAACACTCTTGAGTCAACATGACCGTCTTGCATGTTTCCCTCCCCCGTGTATGTGAGCACGTCTCTGAGGACAGGCATCCCGGGTGCTGTCTGGGCGGGGGAGCTGTAGGGGCGAGGCCGTGTTTCCGGCCCCCAGGCCTGACCGTGGCTCATGGTTTGGGCCCCTCCCTGGTGCTTCCTACAGCCGCGTGTTTATAACTGCAGAGCAGCCCGGCGCTTCGGCCGCCGCGTGTGCAGTGTTTGTTGGAAGCCTCGCCGCTCCCCCCGAGTCGGTGCCCACGAGGCTTCTTTGCATTTCAGATCGGCACCTCCCCGGTGAAGGAGGACAAGGAGGCCTTTGCCATCGTCCCGGTTTCTCCGGCCGAGGTCCGGGACCTGGACTTCGCCAATGATGCCAGCAAGGTGCTGGGCTCCATCGCGGGCAAGCTGGAGAAGGGCACCATCACCCAGAATGAGAGGAGGTGAGGGCCGGGTGCCGCCCACACCCGCAGTGCTTGTCGCCGCGGGCAGGGTGTCTTTGGCCGTGACTGCGGAGAGAGCGTCGCCTTCGCTGGGTCTCTTGGGGGCTGCCCCTGTGGCGAGCCCTGTCTCCCGCTGGGCAGGAGTCTCTGGTGCCGCCACCAGGTGTCAGGCGGGTGCTGCCGTGATGCTGGCGCTCGTGCCAGTGACGGCCTTGCGTCGTGGGCTTCCTGCTCTTCCGTCATCGGCCTCGGCCGGCAGATCAGGAAGACCTGGTCGCTGTGCCTGGCCATGGGTGGACGCTTCGCTGCTGACCGCCTCCTGCCTCCGCGGCCCCAGGTCTGTCACGAAGCTGCTGGAGGACCTGGTGTACTTCGTCACGGGTGGCGCCAACTCAGGCCAGGACGTGCTGGAGGTGGTCTTCTCCAAGCCCAACCGCGAGCGGCAGAAGTTGATGCGGGAGCAGAACATCCTCAAGCAGGTCAGTGGGGTGTCCGGGGCTGTGGTGGGAGCTGGCACCCGCCCGGGAGGACGAGGCGTGTCCCCCGGAGAGCACAGACTTGGTGTTCCCAGAGTGGCTGAGGGTTAGTGAGGGAAAAGTTCGGAGCTGGCGACTCCATGTCCCCACATGACCCCCGCACCCCACGTCCAGCATCGGCGTCCTGCCAGCGTGGGTGTGCGGTGGAAGCTGGTCCTGCGTGGACGCCCAGTGCCGTCCAGAGCCTTGGGGACCGGGAGCCGCTGGGCATTGTGGCTTCAGTGCCTTGGACGGCGTCCCGAGGGGTCAGCCGAGCGCCCTCACTGCCCCCGGCCCTTTGTGTCCATGCATGCGTCCTTCACGCCCTCCCCGACAACTCAGTCGATCACTGGCGCTTCTGCTACTGGCAGAGTTTTGCCTTTTCCAAAATGGTCTGTGGTTGGAATCACAGTCTGTGGCCTTCGCAGAGGGCCCCTTTCTCCCGGAGACAGGGTGGGGCCCGGCGGCCTCTGCACGGCCAGTCTAGGTGAAGAGGTGCCTGTCCCAGGGTGGCCGAGCGAGCCTCCGTCTGTGCTGGGGCCTCCCCATGTCTCGCCAGTGTAGATGGAGCTAGACCAAGCTAAGAGGGTCGCAGGCTTGTGGTGTGGCTGGATGGGCAGATCTCCATATGTTTGGGCAGGGAGACACTATGTCCTAGGTCCGGTGACTTGCCGTGAGCCCAGCAGTGACAGGGTTTCTCTCTGTTCACCCCCAGATCTTCAAGCTGCTGCAGGCCCCATTCACGGACTGCGGGGACGGCCCCATGCTGCGGCTGGAGGAGCTGGGGGACCAGCGGCACGCCCCCTTCCGGCACATCTGCCGCCTGTGCTACCGCGTGCTGCGGCACTCCCAGCAGGACTACCGCAAGAACCAGGTGGGCCCTGGCGGGAACACTGCTGTCTGCAGCCCGGGAAAACCCAGCAGAGTCCTCAGGTGGGACTCCCTGGAGCACACCCCCCCACGCCCATCTTCAAGCAGACTGCATTCCCTGTTACTGTTGGTGATGACCTCGTGCCGCTTTTCCGGCCTGGCCCAAGCGATTCCGCGTGTCCGTGCCAGGAGCGCCCAGTCTTCCCTTCCTGTCCTCCCAGCCCCCCAATGCCCCCATCTCTGCTGCTGATGTCTCGGTTTTGACTCTGGCCATTCTCAGCCACAACCTGCATACGGAAGTGTGGCTGCCTCTCTCCCCAAGAACCGTGTGTCTGGCCTTGCTGGGGTCCCCAACTGCTTGAGCCTCTAAGAAACAACTGTCTCTTGCATCGTGGTTCTCACCTGGGTGTCCCCTCATCCCACAGGGGACACTTGGCGGGTCTGGGCCCTTTGAGATGTTGGGACCTGGGGGCACTCCTGGCACCTAGTGGGTGGGGGCCAGGGAAGCAGCTAGACACCCCGCAGCACACAACAGCCCCCCTACAGCAGGGTGATCTGATCCACGAGTCAGTGGGGCTGAGACGGAAACCTGTAGCCCATGCGCGGTGGGGGTGTTTCCTGTCACCCTCCTCACCCCGTCCAGCCGGCCTGACATTGCAAAGGGCTTCTGTTCCAGGCTTCTATCTGCCATTGTCCCCAGCCTTTAAGTCTAGACATTGCTTAGTTTAAGTTTGCTGTGGTGTCGTAACGACAGTGTCAGGCTCAGGCAGCTCTGTGAAGGACTAGACAGACTGGACAGACCTCGTGGGCAAGTGTTTCTGAACCTTTCCCTCAGCCTCTGCTGTTGCTTAAGGACAAAGCACCTAGGCCTGTGGGTCTGTGGTCAGGACGGTGGCCGTGGGCACTGTGGCCCCCAAAACGCAGCTCCAGGGTATCAATGCTGAGTCAAACAGAGCCCTGCCGTCCTCCACGGACAAGGCCAGACCGCGCCTGCCCTGTCTGCCTTGGACAGGAAGCCAATGCCTGCCTGTGCCCCTGTGCATGGGCATCCGGTCCAGGCTGACGTTGGGTGGTTTCTGACAAGGGGTGTGTGTCCGCCGTGTTAGTCCTGAGCAGTTCCGGGGTCTGGGAATAAGAGAAACCCAAGCCAGCTGCCAAGGGCCTGAGCAGACAGGCTGACAGGAGTGGGTCCTGCGGTAGATCGGAGCGCTGGCAGAGGCTCCTTCGGGTCTCGGGGTTTCACGGACAGTGCCGTCCGATCCCAAGGAGGGCAGCCGAAGAGGAGCTCCTGTGGATGTGATTGATGGGCCCAGCGGTCCAGCTTGTTTCCGTGGCCCCTGATTTTTAGACGCGGGCTTTCACCCCATAGAGGGGCGGGGTGCAGCGACGTTGTTGTGAATCCCTAGGGAGGGTCCCTGCATTCAGTTCGGGGCGGGGCACATAGGGAAACCCTCTTGAACGGGGCAGGGGAGCCGGTCGTGGGCAGATGCTGTCCGGTGGTTCCTGAGCAGAATTCTCGTCAGGAGCAATGCTGCCATACATGAGTTTGGACTGACCAGCGTCCAGTGCCCCCTGCTGACCTGCCTTTCCCCCTGCAAGGAGTACATCGCCAAGCAGTTCGGCTTCATGCAGAAGCAGATCGGCTACGACGTGCTGGCCGAGGACACTATCACCGCCCTGCTGCACAACAACCGGAAGCTGCTGGAAAAGCACATCACCGCGGCTGAGATCGACACCTTTGTCAGCCTGGTGCGCAAGAACAGGGAGCCCAGGTGAGCCGCGCGATGCTGGTCCTCGAGGCTCTCACGGGCTCCATGTCCCCGGGGCTCGGGCACAGCCCCCATCCCAGCACCCTCAGTCGGCTGCTCCTTGGCCGAGTTGTCCCGGGGGGTTCAGTTAGCGTTGCTGAATCGTGCCCCTCTGTGGCACACGCACCCACCCTCCCCACACGCATACCCTCTCTCCTCCCTGTGGGTTGTGACGCCCCTTCCTGCCCCCCGGCTTGCAGCGAGGGTGTCGTGAGCCCTGGAGAGTGCTGCGACCCACAGGCCACCCCACCCGTGAGGATGCTTTGTGGGGCTGAGCACAGGAACTAGCTCATTTGATGCTCTCCTCTGAACTCGCACTTTATCTCATGAGGGCAGGCTGGGCACTGAGCCTCCCGGCCACTGTGCCCAGCTTCTCTCCTGCCTCCTCCTCACCCACCAGGCACCGCGTCTTTCCTCCCTGCTGCCCTCTGGCTCCCCTGGGGTTGAGGTGCCGGGGACACTGCACGTGCAGGGGAAGGTGCAGTGTCCGTGTGAGGCGGGTGGGGCTCCGGGAGCTGGCCCTCTGCTGTCTGCGGGAACCATTCGCACCTGCGCCCACAGATTCTTGGACTACCTGTCTGACCTCTGCGTGTCCATGAACAAGTCGATCCCGGTGACGCAGGAGCTCATCTGCAAGGCCGTGCTGAATCCAGCCAACGCTGACATCCTGATTGAGACCAAGTGAGTGGGTCCTGGGGTCCAGGTGAAGACAGGAAAGGGGCGCAGGTGGCTGATGGGTGGTTCAGGGCTATCTGGGCTCAGCTGTTGACCCTCAAGTTCCCCAGACGCCCTGAGTTGGCTCCCTGGCCTGGGCCATCTCTCCCCGAGCTCTTGGTTTGGGACCTGTCCTGCCATCTCCCACCTGCCTTAAAGGTGACGTCAGCTCACAGGAAACATTTTACACGTGCTCAGTTGAATTTTAAGAGTTGAAAGTTCTCTGCATGTGGTCGTTACTGGTACTTTCACGCGGCCGTGAGGCCGATCCCAGGACTCACCCTAGTTGGTGGGAGGTCAGCCAAGGTCTCAAAAATAACTCCCCCACCCTGCCCACCCTGCTTCCTTTCCAGGCTGGTTCTCTCTCGTTTTGAGTTTGAAGGGGTCTCTTCCGGGGAGAACGCTCTGGAGGCAGGCGAGGACGAGGAGGAGGTGTGGCTGTTCTGGAGAGACAGCAACAAGGAGATCCGCAGCAAGAGCGTGAGGGAGCTGGCGCAGGACGCCAAGGAGGGCCAGAAGGAGGACCGAGACGTGCTCAGCTATTACAGGTGGGCTGCGAGCCCCTGGCCCTGCGGGTGTCCCTGGAGGTGGCCAGCGGGAGAGGTTTCGGGACCACGTGTGGTTTAGAGTGCTGGTGCTGCTGGCACTCGGGACAAACTGCTGTCCGCGTGTGGCTGCGTCTGCCCCGATTCAGGCCCTGCCCTGTGGGGTTGCGTGGCGTGGGCTCAGACCCTGGCCTTCTGCTTGCTGGCTCCTTTCCTCTGGGAGCTCGTCCCTCTGCAGGCTGGTTCCTGTCTCTGCAGCACAGAGACAGTGATGCCAGCCCCACAGCGCTTTTGCAGACAGTCATGAAATGTGCATGTGTGGGAGCTCTGTCTGTCTGTGTCTGTTGTCCATCCACCCAGCACAGCGGGTCTGTTTCCATGTGGCTCTGTTCAGGTTCATAATGACCGTGAGTTGCCCTCAGGGCTTCCCGTTCCACCCCAGCCCCCTGCTCTGACTCCCTGATCCATAGCAAGAGGCCTGGGGCTCGCCCCGAGTGTGCACCTGTTTGCGGCTCTGTGGCCACCTCTCCCATCAAGGGTCTGCTGGGCCCCAGCTCAGCCCTGCACCTCAAGGGGAGGGAAGGGAACAGAAGGGAAAGAACTGATAGATGCATTTAAAAGAAAAAGGTGGGAACCCGCTGCAGCACTGCTAACCCAAGCCGCCTGCGGTGACACTGTCCCCGTGACCGCCTGGGCTCCCGCCCTCCGCCATGTGTGCCTTGCCGCCTGCTCTCAGGACGCCACGTGCCCCTCTCCCCGCCCCCCGACGCCTGGGTCTGGGCGGCACACCCGGCACTACGGAGGCAGATCCTCCTCCCACTTGACTCGTGGGCAGGATTCCACTCCCTGAGGGACCTCACGGTCACCCCTTGCACCCAGCACGGCTCAGTCTTTCACATCAGGGTGTCCCTGCTTGGCTGTCGGTGACAGTGTCTGAAATTTGGAGGGCGGCGCTCGCCGCCAGAGCCGTGTCTGTTGGATTTCTCATGATAAGCGAGTTCCTCTTCTGATGCCTGATGACCTCCCGAGGAGGCGCGCCTCGGCCGGTCAGGTGTGCAAGTTAGCAGGTGGCTGTGATCAGGCAAGGAAGAGAGGAGGGACGCTCAAGGAGGCCCCTGCTTCCTGTGTCTTATTTTTTGTGTGCGTGTGAAGTCAGAGGAGAGATACAGGATGAAAGTTCTAGAAGTCCTAATCAGATTGATGGCAGGCAGTATCTTGATGCTTTTCCAACATGTGGCTTCCCTGCGAGTGCCTGTGAGTGCTGTCGGAGCCACAGCAGAATAGACGGCCTGTCTGGTCAGGTGCCCCTGCCCGTTTATAGAGCTCACAAGGCCGCAGTGGGATGGGCAGTCCGTGCTCACCTGAAACAGGGCAGGACACGCCTGCCTGCTGGTCCAGCCTGAACTGGCCAGTCTACAGGGTCCTGGAGCCCAAACTGGGGGTGCCGAAGCCCAAGCTGGGGGTGCTGGAGCCCAAGCTGTGGGGGCGGAAGTGGTTTTGGGGCTGATGTCACCCCTGTGGGCGTCGGTCCTGGACCGTCCCCTGAGCCTTCACCCCCCACCCCTCGCGCCCAGAGTCAGCTCCTGGCCTCGCCGTCCCCAGGTACCAGCTGAACCTCTTCGCCCGGATGTGCCTGGACCGCCAGTACCTGGCCATCAACGAGATCTCGGGGCAGCTGGACGTGGACCTCATCCTGCGCTGCATGTCGGACGAGAACCTGCCCTACGACCTGCGCGCCTCCTTCTGCCGCCTCATGCTGCACATGCACGTGGACCGCGACCCGCAGGAGCAGGTCACGCCCGTGAAATACGCCCGCCTCTGGTCCGAGATCCCCTCCGAGATCGCCATCGACGAGTGAGCCGCCGGCGGGGCTGGGCGGGCGGGAGGCGGGCGGGCCGGGCGGTTTCCGGGTGCGTCGCCCTGTCCACGCAACAGGCGCGATGCGCCCCGGGCTGCGGAGCCCGCCGGGAAGAGCCGGCCTGACCCCTCCCCCCTCCAGCTATGACAGCAGCGGGACGTCCAAGGACGACATCAAGGAGCGCTTCGCGCAGACCATGGAGTTCGTGGAGGAGTACCTGCGCGACGTGGTGTGCCAGCGCTTCCCGTTCTCCGACAAGGAGAAGAACAAGCTGACCTTCGAGGTGACGTGGCCGCCGTCGGGGGGCTTCTCCAGAGAACAGAGGGCGCCCTTGTGGGCCTCACAAGCCCGGCGCTGTGGGGAGGCCCGGGCCTGGCTGCTCCAGAGGGTGGCAGAACTGACAGGGAGGCCCTCGGGGCCCCCTCAGAGCAGGGCCCGGCTGTGCCAGGACTCCCGCTGACGGGCCAGAGGGGACGCTGTGCCTGCAGCCTGCCTCGGCCGTCCCTTGCTGAGGGCCCCTCCATCCCCGGTGCCTTCGAGCTGGGCTGTTGCCCCTGGGCCCCACTCTGGAGGGGGTCCCGGGGTGGTGCTGTCGGGGCGGGCCCCCACGGCGGCCAAGTGCTGACGTGGACATCTGGCGTCCCCTCGGGGAGGCTGCGTGGACGCGATGATTAGGTCTGTTTTTTGTCAGACATTGTAGTCACCAAGGCAGGTCACTAGCTTTAGAGGTTTTGCATTTAATTCCCCACCTTACGAGATAAAGCGAAGTACCGCCAGGAAAGGGCGAGCGAAACATGCTTGCTTTCTACAGTCAGGAAAGGCGAGGTCGGCCACTTATGAACAGTCAGCCTGCAGTGGAACTGAGGGATACAGGCTGTGAAATGCTCTTTTCTTCTTTTTTAACACAAAAGGTGGTCAATTTGGCTAGGAACCTCATCTACTTTGGTTTCTACAACTTCTCGGACCTCCTGCGATTAACCAAGATCCTCTTGGCGATCCTGGATTGCGTGCACGTGACCACGATCTTCCCCATCAGCAAGATGGCGAAAGGGGAGGAGAACAAAGGTGAGGGTGGAGCCGACGCCCGGCCCGGCCTCCCCCCTAGTCACTGGGACATGTTCAAGTACAGGGGGCAGCTGGAGGACTCCACAAACCCCCAACCTGGCTCCAACCCCAAGAGCTGGAACTTCCTGGCCGTTGTGTTGCGTGGGGATCTGTGTTCATGGGGCCACCTGGGAGGTCCCCACCAGCTGGGATGCTTCTCGGGGTTCTTGGGATGTCGGAGCCCTCCCTGATAATGTGTGCATTAACTGAGAAATAAATCCGGCATCGGGGCATCCTCCTCCCATTTGGGACGGTGGCAGCCTGCCCTCATGGGTCCCTCGGGGGGCAGAGGCACCTGCTGGAGCCTCGCGCAGACATGGTTCAGTGTCCGCAGCCAGAACAGAGACCTCGTGGCCCTGCTTGGTCTGTCTGCATGCGTGTCGCCCCTTGTGCCATCGAGTGCCCTTTTCCTGCTCTGTTGAGGGATGCACAGGGGTGACGTGATGTAGCTGAGAGCACAAGGGTATGGCTGCGCTCGAGGAGGGGCCGCTGAGGTGGCCGGGTCGTGGTGCCGGCGTGAGCAAGGTGTGTCCACCCTTCTAGGCAGTAACGTGATGCGGTCCATCCACGGCGTCGGGGAGCTCATGACGCAGGTGGTGCTGCGGGGTGGTGGCTTCCTGCCCGTGACACCCATGGCTGCTGCCCCCGAGGGCACCACGAAGCAGGCGGAGCCGGAGAAGGAGGACATCATGGTTATGGACACCAAGCTGAAGATCATCGAGATCCTCCAGGTAACGTGCTGGGTGGCTCGCAGGGGGGCGTCCAGTCCCCTCCCTACTTTGATGAAGGCCTGGACCCCTGGCAAGAGAATGGGGAGGAAGTTCCCAACTCAGCCTGTCGGGCCTCTTCTGAGCTGACCCCTTCACTCCTCTGCTGTCACCTCCTGCCCTCCCCTCAGCCGTGGCCCTCCAGCCAGGCCAGGCCTCCCATCTTACCTGAGCCTCCCATCGTCCAGGCCTCACCCCACCCACGCTCCCCCCTGCTGAGAGCGCCCTTGCTGTGCTGCTGCCTAGAAGGCTGAGGCCCCACTCACGACGCAGCTCACGGGGCCCTTTGCTCTGCAGCGCCTCTCCCTCCTCCCTCCTGTCGGAGCAGAGGGCACGAGAAAGACCTGGGCGCCCCGGAGCCTCTAGATCAGAGGAAATGATCAGAAATAGGAATAACCAAGCTAGTTTTCAGCGGTAAAAGCGCAGCTTTTTCTGTCCCATCTCAGGTCAGAGGCAGCCAACTTGACCCTCTCTCTGGAGGCGCTTTCTGAAACGCTGTGGGGATGGCTTGGCGGCTGCAGTTGTGTGTGCTCAGTAACCGATCTGTTTCCATTTCCACTTGACTCCGTAGTTTATTCTGAATGTGAGGTTGGATTATAGGATCTCCTGCCTCCTGTGTATATTTAAGCGGGAATTTGATGAAAGCAATTCCCAGACTTCGGAAACATCCTCCGGGAACAGCAGCCAGGAGGGCCCAAGCAACGTGCCAGGTCAGTGACTCCAGGACTGGATGTCAGCCGTGGAGTGGCTCGGGGGTGGCGAAAGCCAGGGGTCCGAATGGCTCCCTAGGGGGACCCTGGAGGTGACCTCCTGGCCGGGGACTGCTGAGAGCGCCCGTCTCCCCAGGCAGACCCGACCCTCCCTCTGGCAGGGGTTGCTGTAACAAAGCAAAATGTCCATGAAAACGGATGGGTCACAAGGGCCTTTAAGCCATGACGCGGCTTCTCCGGGAGTTCTGCTGAAGTAGGAAGTGGGGGGCGTGTTGGTGCCGACCCACCTGTGGAGTGGTGTGATCTGGGGGCGCCTGGTGCTCTGTGGGGGGCCCCTGTGTGAGACTGGGGGTGTAGCCACAGGCAGGGCGAGCAGGTCGGGGTCAGCCCCAGCAGCCCGTCACCTGAGTCCCGGCTCTCACTTCCAGGTGCTCTTGACTTTGAACACATCGAAGAGCAGGCGGAAGGCATCTTCGGAGGAAGGAAAGTATCTTTTCAGCCACTGGCGTGGGTGGTGCCGAGGCATCCAGGAGCCGCGGGGCCTCTCCTTGGCTCTCCGGGGAGGGCGTGGGCTTTGGGCTCAAGCTGGGGCAGCTCCCCTGGGGACGCTCAGCACCGAAGCCACCCCGGCCTTTGCCGTGGCTCAGAGTGCGTGTGTCCACGCGTTCTGCCTGGGAGGACAGGGTTTCAGGAGACCGCCCGGAGCACGCGCATTGCAGGGTTTTCTCCAGTGGTGAGAAGAGCAGGGCCTGGGCTGGGAGTGGGAGGTGAGGGGACTGTCCCCTGGGGCTGCGCGTCTGGGGCCTCACCCGGAGCTCCTCAGCGACCTCACAGCAGGAGCCCCAGCGCTCTGTTCACATATCAGTGCCTTTTGCAAAACCCAGATTTGCTCCGTGCTGACCTGAAACACTGAGACTCAAACACCCACGAGACCGAACACCTGGGTATAAAGCAGCCCCGCACGAGGTTCTCCCAGTACGCACATTGGGGCCTTTGCGCCATCTCCTGCTGGGAGACCGTCCCCCCAAACAGTGTTGGGTTCAGCCAGCAGGTGTTGGATTGCACTGCACAGTGCTGTGAGTTAGCAGGGGCTGCTGCGCTCCGGGCCTGCAGAGGTCTGTGGTGTGACTGTGGGTGGGTCCCTGGGACCAGCACCTCCGTGGTGCACTGCCCCCCTCGTGCTCCTGTGGGGACGTCTCTAAGCTGGGGTCTTTATCTCCCTCCCTGCCCCCCACAGAGCAGTTCTCAGGGGCGGGGGACCGGCTTGCAGGGCCATCTGGTCCGTGGGGGGGGCTGCGTTTGACCACTGTGACTCTGAACTGCCCGAGTTCAGGGAAGATGGCTCCATGGGGCACCGGGTCCGGGTCTGACCGGCCAGGAGGGTGCATGCTCACCGGCCTCCACCGCGTGCCCTGCAGTGAGGAGAACACCCCGCTGGACCTGGATGACCATGGCGGCCGGACCTTCCTGCGCGTCCTACTGCACCTGACGATGCACGACTACCCCCCCCTGGTGTCGGGGGCCCTCCAGCTCCTCTTCCGCCACTTTAGCCAGAGGCAGGAGGTGCTGCAGGCCTTCAAGCAGGTAGCGCGCCGAGCTGTGCGTGTGGCGTGTCTGCAGGTGTGTGGGTGCAGGTGTGCGTGCGTGAGCCGCGCGTCACTAAGTGGCTGTTCTTGCTCAGGTCCAGCTGCTTGTTACCAGCCAGGACGTGGACAACTACAAACAGATCAAGCAGGACTTGGACCAGCTGCGGTCCATCGTGGAGAAGTCAGAGCTGTGGGTGTACAAGGGGCAGGGCCCAGACGAGGCCATGGATGGCGTGTCCGGTGAAAATGAACATAAGAAAGCAGAGGTGGGTGCGCTGGGTTGTGCCACCTGGGGCGGGGTCCCGGTCCTCTCCAGTCCTGCCCGGTCCTCTCCGGTGGTTTTGGTATAAATGCAGTTCGCAGGGGGGGCTTGCTCTCCTCCGGAGGGACGAAGCTGCCCTGATGCGCAGCTGTGGTCGCAGAGCCGTGCCGACCGCGCTGTGTCCCTCTGTCCCTAGGAGGGGAACAGCAAGCCGCAGAAGCACGAGAGTGCCAGCAGCTACAACTACCGGGTGGTGAAGGAGGTGAGCCCATGCCCCGCTCCTCTCCGTGGCTTTCCAAGGGGGTATAGGTTCGGCAGGTGAGCCCAAGGTGCGGACACAAGCTTCTCCCTGTGTGTGAGTTAGTGGGAGAAAGCCGGTTGCGAGGCCTAGTGCTGGGTTTAGTGTCTGGCTCTCAGCTCACTTGTGGCCTCGTCTCCCTCCCTGAAGGAGCCCCTGGGCCTGGCAGCCTGTGGAGGGTGGAGGACTGGCCACCTGCAGGGAGGGTGCCTCTAGCCCTGTGATGGCTGTCCTGCTTCACGCGTCTCCATGAGGGTGTTTGGGGCCTGGGGCTGTGGGGGCTTTGCTCCTCTGGCCAGGATGCCCAGCTTGGCATCTCCGGGGCCCGTCTGGAGCCCCCCACTTGCTGCTGCAGCTAGATCCCGTGACTCTCCTGGAGGGCCTGTTCTCCCTTGGCCTGGTGTGGGCCTGGCTGGACACCACTGGCAGGACACTACTTGGGCCATATCACCCTGTTCCTTCATGCGTTGTGACCCTTCTGCCTCCCTGCCCACCACCCACCCAGAAATCTTTTTCTAACGATGGCTGCTGGGTTTTATTTTTGCTTTGGAAAAGAGACGTCCAGCCTTACCCAGGCGTAGCTGACAAAATTGCGGTGCACTTCCAGCATGACGACGTGTGCACGTTTCATTGTAAGAGGGTGACAGTCAGGTGGACGGTCCACCCCTCTGCGTAGTCCACCTCCCACAGGGGAGACCTATCCCCACTGGTTTCAAGGCGGGTGTCTCAACCACAGTCCTCAAGCTGCTCGTTTCGACCCCCACCCCCAGCATGAGACGTGGGTCAGCGGCCCCCACATTGGTGCATTTTCTCCCAGATCCTGATCCGGCTCAGCAAGCTCTGCGTGCAGGAGGGCGCCTCCGTGCGCAAGAGCCGGAAGCAGCAGCAGCGCCTGCTGAGGAACATGGGGGCCCACGCGGTGGTGCTGGAGCTGCTGCAGATTCCCTACGAGAAGGTGAGCGCCTGTCCTGCATCTCTGTCCCCGTCCGGATGTTGGTGAGACACAAGGGACGTGTCCATGGTGGCTGTGATGCGAGGGGCGGGGGCTTATACGAAGCAGAGCATGGTCAGTGAGGTCACAGCCCTGCCTCCAGCGTCCAGCTCTGTCAGGGAGGATCCTGTCCACTAACTGCCTGCTCCACGCCACGTGGCTGGGACAGGGCAGTAGGGGTGGCCCAGTTCGTGTGGGGCCTGGACCTGCCCCCCAGTGCTCCCTGGGGCTGCAGGCCTTCCTGTCTGGCCTTCCAGGTGGGTCTTTCTGTTGGTGCCAGAGTTCTGCTTTGTCTCCTGGCAGCTTCTGTCATCGGTGGTGATGGGATTTAGGGGAGTCGGTCTTGGCAGTGTTTTGCAGGGAACTTCCTATCGTGGGAGGTAGCAGGCCCAGGTGAGGCAGCTGTGAGTTGTGGTGCAGGTAGCGCACATGCCATCACCCCGTTTTGCAGGCAGAGGCTCAGTGTAGGTACAGGATGAGCTGAAGTGGCAGGAGGCCCCTGGCCAGTGGCTTTGCCCAACTTCCCGCTCTGCTGGTGCCCTCTCCTCCGCTGCAGATTAATGTAGCCCAAAGCTGGGTGGCTAAAGGGTCCTGTGCCTGGGTTGGGTCCCCTCTGGGTCAGGTCAGCCCCGTTCCTCTCTGGGGCGGGGGCATTTGCAGCTTCCTTGCAGGTGTCAGTGTTGTTTCTCTTTCCCCAAGTGAAATCTCTGGTCTCTCCTGGACCAGCGGCTGGAGCTCATTTCCATCCAAGGGGTATAAGCAGTCACCAGCTTCTCCCAGGACCGCAGTGCAGCCCTCGCTGTTTTCCCTTGGCAGGCACCGGGTGTGGGGTCCTGGGATCCGAGGTAGCACCACCCCCTGGCCTGCCTCCTCCTGTCTGGCAGGGCAAGAGTTCTCGTTGGCCTTCATGGACCAGCAGGGACTCACATCCAGGCTACATCACACATGCAGCCGCATCAGGACAGAGCCTTCCCAGCCCGATTCCCCATATCTCCTCCCTTGCAGGCCGAGGACACCAAGATGCAGGAGATCATGCGGCTGGCGCACGAGTTCCTGCAGAATTTCTGCGCCGGCAACCAGCAGAATCAAGCCTTGCTGCACAAGCATATAAACCTGTTTCTCAACCCTGGGGTGAGGCGGGGCTGGGGGCAGGGCGGGGGGTCAGGCAGGGCTGGGGGTCTGGGGGAGGAAGAGTTGTGATAGGGGATGTAAATGGGGCAGACTTGGGAGGGCCGCTGGGCAGTAACTTCCTAAGGCAGGCGTGTCTCTACCAGTGACGTCCGGAGGGCGGCCCAGCAGAAGCACATCTGTCGGGTCTGCCGGACGGTAAGCAAGGATGCTCAGAACAGGCGATGTATAACAAAAACAGTGCTGCACTCGTCGTACTGCCCACCCGAATGCCCGCAGCCAGCAGTAGGGTGGACACGTCACCTACTCCCGCCCCGGGTGTCTACACCGGGCTCACGCCTCACCGGCTCGTGCATCGGCCTGGGTGACGACATCGCTGACTCAACCTTGAGCAAAACAGCCGGGCAGAGAGGAGGCCTTAGCTGCGAGGCACAGCAGGAGCCTCTGCTAGGAAGCAGCAGCGGTTGGGGTGGGGCTGGGGCTCAGAGGAGCCTGTCTGGGCCTGGGTCTGCAGCCGGTGTTTCCGTTTAGCTGAGTGCTCGTGATTTTTTCACTGTCGCATGAGATCAGAACCGGTTAGTGAAGAAGCAGGCAGGATGGAGACAGCAGAGCATGGAGACACCCTCTGGGCCTCGGCTGCCTGCCCCGGCCACCCGCCCTGACCCTGTCCACCCCTCCCGCAGATCCTGGAGGCCGTGACCATGCAGCACATCTTCATGAACAGCTTCCAGCTATGCAGCGAGATCAACGAGCGCGTGGTCCAGCACTTCGTCCACTGCATCGAGACGCACGGCCGCAGCGTCCAGTACATCAAGTTCCTGCAGACCATCGTCAAGGCCGAAGGGAAGTTCATCAAGAAGTGCCAAGACATGGTCATGGCCGAGGTGACAGCCGTGTCCCTGTGCTCCTGTGCCGGTGTCGCGTGGGGATGCCGAGTGACTGGGTTTTAGCAGCAGGAACTGGTGCCGACGGGAAGCCGTACAAAGGGCCCTTCTGAGGGCGGGACGTGATTGTGCGTGTGCACCTTCTCATGTGTGTGAGCGGAGTCTTGATCTAGGCAGCAGTTTCATTTTTTTAAAAAGTAACAAATCCATTTGTTTTACGAAAGTTGGACTCAGGTTGTCCTAAGAGAACCTGAAAACAAACAGAAACCCAGGAGCAAGGAACCATCCTAGGGAGGAGAGTGACCGGGTGGAGCCTCCCTTCTTGGGAATTTTATGACTTTTTCTTTCATTATTCCCCCAGATTCACTTGCTGGAAAAATTGTTGTTTGGTGACTCCTGAGAGCGGGCTGTGGGGTGGGAGCTGTCCCCCCAGTCTCTGGGGATGTCAGTGCCCCCGTGTTGTGGACGGAGGGCCAGTGACCAGGAGCCAGAGTCCAGTACTTGCTCATTAAGTCTTTGTGGCTTCCTAGCAAGTGGGGGCTTATGCGGATGCACTCAGCGCCTGCAGCTCTTGTCCATCTGTCTGGGCCCGTCAGTGGTGCTGGGTCAGGGGGGCTGTGCCACCTTGGGGGAGGTCACGGTGCCACTTCACTGACTGCGCAACATGGCACGTGTTGTTTCTCAAACCGCATTGGAGGAACCGCCGTCTCCTGCAGAGGTGGTCATGGAGTGAGGTCGCGGGGCAGTGATGGGGACCCGCTGGAAGCCCCCAAGCCCCCACTGTGGCGGCAGTTTCTGTCTGGTCCTGGGCTTAGCCTCCGTGCCAGTGCCGGGGCAGGTCCGGGCTCACCCTGGTGTCCCGGCGGGGTGGGCACCCAGCCAAGGTGGTTGGCCTGACAGGCTGGTCAGGCACCTGCAGATCGGTGCTCACCGGGTTGGGCTGCTGAGGGTGTGGCCCTGCTTACTTGTCCCCTGCGCCGGCCCTTTCTGCACCCCCACACCCAGGCAGTGCTCAAATGGACTTCACCTCAGTAGATTCTTGAGCAACCCCAGCTCTGGGGGCCAGTTTAGAAGAAGGATGCCAGGCCAAGTGTGGCAGAGATGCCTCTTCTTAGTCGAGGCCAGCAGGTGTGACTGGGGCAAGCACAGCATGGCCAAGCCGTAAGGGGACTCCTGGCACAGCGGACGGAGGCCCTGCTTCTCACGCCTCGGCTGGGGTGCAAGAGCAGCTCTGCTTTCCCCTCTGGTCTGCAGACGCTCCTGCCCTGGTGGGTTTGTGGGGCCCCCATAGTCCCACGTCTGGGGGGTAAGGTGCTCAGGACGTGTAGTTGTTCAGTGATGAGAGAAGCGAGGCTAGTTTAGGGTGACGTTGGTGGAGCGTCCCCTGCTCCGCTCGGGACACTTGGGCTCTGCCGCCTGCTCACCAGCCCTGTGCTCCCACAGCTGGTGAACTCGGGAGAGGACGTGCTGGTCTTCTACAACGACCGGGCCTCGTTCCAGACCCTGATTCAGATGATGCGCTCGGAGCGGGACCGCATGGATGAAAACAGCCCGCTCATGTACCACATCCACCTGGTGGAATTGCTGGCTGTGTGCACCGAGGGCAAGAATGTCTACACGGAGATCAAGTGCAACTCCCTGCTGCCCCTGGACGACATCGTCCGCGTGGTCACCCACGAGGATTGCATCCCCGAGGTCAGCAGGCGGGTGGCTCTGTGTCTCCCCTGGGCGTGCGCTGGCTGGGGTGGGCTCCCTGGTGCTGGGGGGTGAGGCCCAGTCCCGCTGTGTGTGACGGGAGTGTGTGTGGGCCGGGCGGCTCCCTCCTGTGTCTCCCTGAGGAACAAACTCGGCCTGCTGAGCGTGAGCCTGGCCAGCGCAGGGCTGTCCTCACGGTGGGGCTGCCTGAGCAGCAGGGAGGTGGTTATCCAGCGTGTCTGCTGCAGGTGATCTACGGGAAAAGCACTTCCAAGAAGAACGTGAAAATAATCTGTAGATCCTGCCCCCGCAATGAACTCCTGCTGGGTTTTTGACGTAAACCCTTCCTCAAGGCTGTCTCTCCCCTTCCATATTATAAGGCCAGGGACCAAAGCAGGAATTTCACAGCGTGTTATATATTTTATGATGTTGTTTTAAGCTATGCATTATATGTACAGAGCAGGTGTGCTGTATATTAAATACACATGGTTTCTTTTTAGTTTAATTTTTTAAAAAGCTAATAGTTTGAAGTCAGGCAGCAAATGATAAGCAACTGAAAAATCTAGCCTGCACCCCCCCACCACACAGAAAATGGCTTCCTACGGCCTTCCTTGGCGCTCCAGGCCGTGCTTGTGAGCACACACCAGCCTGCGCTCACCCTCTGCCCCCTATTTATTTCTTAACAGGAAGGTGACGTCTGGGCACACGCCCCATTTCACGCCAGTCCTGAGAGAGGGCCCTTGTTCTTCCTTCCAGTCCCATGACATGCCGCTGTGTGTGTGCTGGTACCTTCCATGACAGTCTGACATGTTTGTCATATAATGAGGTCCAGATCATTCCTAAATATGAAAAGAAGAAAATAACGAGACTGCCTTTCTCCCCAGCATGTCCACACAGCCATGTCCACACAGCATGATATCAAATTTGGGGGTTCTTCGGTAGCTGCTGGTGAAAAGGGTGTGTTCACATAGCTTTGGTGCACACTTCTCTTACTGTGGGTGAGGGAGGTGAAATATTAGCCTGCTTTTGTCGGAGACAACCTCAGTGTAGAAAATCAAGCCGGTTTGAAGTGGAGCGCCAGGCTGGCGTTGCAGAAAGGCCCCTTCTACCTTCCAGGTCAAAATCGCCTACATCAACTTCCTGAATCATTGTTACGTGGACACCGAGGTGGAGATGAAGGAGATCTACACCAGCAATCACATGTGGAAGCTGTTCGAGAACTTCCTGGTGGACATCTGCCGGGTAAGGCCCTGGGCTGGGAGCTAGGGTCCTGCGTGTGCACGTGTGTGTGTGTGTGTACATATGTGTGTGCACACATGTTTACGTGTCCGCCTGGGCCCTCGGTGCAGGCATGCGGGCGTGTTCACTTGATTTCAGCCACTGACACGTGGCACCGGAGGCTCATTTCCATCCACCTTTGATCTGAGCCCAGAATAGACTTTATACCTCCTGCTTCCAGGAGACGGTTCTCTCTGGTTTCCCGCCCCCTACTTGGGGGGCTGGGTGACAGCCCGGGCATGCTCAGCTGAGCCCGCAGGGTCTTCCTCCATCAGGAGCACGGTCCCCAGCCAGACCCCTCCTGATGGGAGCGTGTGCCCGGGCTCCGGAGTCCACCTGTGGCTCACGCTGCTGGGACGCCCCCATGGTGAGGGTTATAGTCAGGTGTCATGGGGAGGGCCACGGCCAAGCCTCCTCAGGAGTTTAGCTGATGTCAGAGAAGAGGTGCACCAGAGCCCGGTGTGGAGTGGCTCTGCCTGGCTGGGACTTAACCGGCACGCCAGAGGATGGGAAGCTGCTCTCCCTGCCGGGCTGGCTGGTGCTGATGCTCAGGGGTCTCCTGTCCCCCACCCCGCGCCTCCAGCCCGCTGGCCCTGGGGCTCTGCCAGAGTGAGGCCAACTTCGCTTCTGCCAGCCGGGGCTGGGCAGAGCCTTCTGTAGAGGCCCTGGGATTAGGCGTCTGGCCACCGGGTCCCTGCCTGAGTGTGGTGGCCGAGTGAGGCCCAGCACCCTGCGGGCGGGCCCGTGACCCGATGAGTCAGCGGAGCACCCGCCAACCCTCACCTGGCGACTCCCCGCTGAGCTGGTCACATGTGCTGTGAGGTCACTGCCCAGTTCCCTCTTGGGATGTGTCCACACGCTGCCCACACTGAGCTCAACGCGATAGTGGCTAGTGACACTCAGTTTAAACAATGTGTTCTCGGGACCAGTCAGCTGGGGAAGGGGGGTGCTGTTACAACGAGGGGGCGGTGGCTTCAGGCTGGGTCCGTCATCACACATGCAGAGTGAGTCTCTTCGGTGAGGAAAAGCGGGGGGAGTATTCCCCCGTAAAGCTCTGGATGATTTGCTTGGGCATTAATCAAAATCTCTCTAAAAAATTTTCTTTGAAAACGCGTAAGTTACTCTATAGACACGGTCAGATGTTTTCTGGAACCCTGTAAATAGCTAATGATATTCAAAGCAGCAAGATCAGAGGAGAGACGGAGCCTAAGATCTCAGCCCCATCACGCCCCACGCCCCTCAAGGGCCCGTGGGCCCGGGGCGCTCCCTGCCGTGGCAGCTGTACCCCCTTCTCTCCCTGCGGTGCACTCATAGCTCCATGGCCAGGGCGGATGAGTCACTTACCAGGACTGTTCACTTCGGGGAAGTTTCCTTATTTTTTTTTAAATATTTATTTTATTTATACAAGAACTGGGGTACAGGCCAGATGCACGGGAGGGTGAGAGGACTCACCAGAGACAGAGTGGGGAACAGAACAGGCAGACTGACGAAATACACTGCTGAGGGGAGCAGTGGGCACGGCAGGAGAGGTCTGCTCGCCATGTGGGTTGCTCCGTGGCCGGTGGGGATCGAACCGGCACTGTAGAGGCTGCGGACAGCTTCACAGCATTGCGCTCAACGCCTGCGCCACGAGGGAGGCCCAGAAGTTTCCTTATTTATTAAACTATTTTTAGTTCTAATGATGTTTATTGAATTAATGTCAGTTTTGGGCAGTGTTTTAGGGGTACCGGTTCACACTTCCACAAATGTGTTACCTCACCGTGCCCATCACCAAACCCAGCACCCCCATGCAGTGCGTGGAGCCCTGCCTGCATGGCCTGCCTCCGCCTTTCTGGGTCAGGGTGCAGATGCCGGAGCCCTGCCCGGGCGGCCCTTGGGGCTTCCGCCTGCCACTTGGGCTGGGGCTGCACTGGGTTCCCTGTCCTGTGTCTCCCCCTGTGGTGTCCAGGCTGGCCCCCCTCTTTCCATGGGCCAGGTTTTCACTGTTGTTACCTCCAAGGGGGCGGCTCTGGCCTCCAACCTTGCCGTGGGTGCGTGGGTGAGGGTGGCTGTCTCCCTGCCGGTGTCCCCAGGCCTGCAACAACACAAGCGACAGGAAGCACGCAGACTCCATCCTGGAGAAGTACGTCACCGAGATCGTCATGAGCATCGTCACCACCTTCTTCAGCTCCCCCTTCTCGGACCAGAGCACCACCCTGCAGGTGAGCGAGCGGCTGGGTCCGGCAGCCTGCACGGCGCTTCCCCAGAGCTGCCGCGGGCCCCGCACGAGGACGGTCCGAGCCTGCCGTCCTGTCCCAGTGGTTCCCTTTCTCTTGAGACGCTTCCTTCCCTCCAGCTGTGCCCACCCCCTTCTGGCTTAGGAGCCCCAGTCTCCAGTGGCAGGAGAAGCAGCCTTAACCATCCTTGGCGTGGGCAGGGGGCAGCTGTTAGGGGGCTGATGGGTACCTGGGGTGGGGCGGGGGTTACAGACAGGTGACATGGAATTAAATTTCAGGTGATGCTCAAAGGGAGGGTAACTGGGGTCCACTGAGTGCTCACTGGGGTGTGGTTGGCAACGGTTATTTCCATTGACTGTGGGGGAGTTGACAGGAGCTCAGTGCAGCCTCAGAGGCAGGGCGCTCCCTGGGTAAACTGAGGTTCAGAGGGTGTAACTCCCATGCTCAGCCATGGTCAGCTGCTTCCTGCCCACTGGCCTTCCTGGGGGCCAGGTGCACCCTGTCTGGCACTGTCTGCAAGCAGGTGGACTTGTCCTGTCACAGTGACAGTCTCCACGGCAGGACCCATTCTCCTGCAGAACCAAAATGTCAGAGCAAATGCACCCAGTGAATTGTGAGCCCATTAAACAGGACTGGTGCTTTCCTGTGTCCACATGGTGTGCTGAGCCCCCCCAGAGGTGCTCAGTCGCCCGCTGCCCCGTGGGCCCAGGAACCCAGTGGCCGGGTTCCTCAGCCGGTGCTCTTGGGCGTGAGGAGCAGGGCAGAGTCCTCCCTACGGGAGCACGGGGACCCTGGCTCCCACTGAGCTGGGGAAAGGGCTCGGCGCCACTTCCCATCCTGTGGAGGACTTCCCCTTCCCGGGCCGTTGCTCGCCACTGGCGGCAAGAGGACGACTCCCCGGCCTGGGCTGTTGTGGGTCCCCGTGAGATCCCGTGAAGCGCAGGTTTTCATCAGTGCATCCTTGGCTGGGTTTCCGGGGGCCCTGCAAACTCCCTGCTCCCTGGATTTCCTGGCCCTAGCCGTCCTTCCCCCAAGCCTTTTCTGAGGAAAGCTCTCTAGGGTCTATTGATCCTTTTTCCCTTTGTTGTATTAACTCTCGCTGGTCTTTGGAGGGGCTGTGCAAGTCCTCCCCCCATAACTAGAGAGCAGGGGAACGGTGCCCCAAACCCAGCATCTTTGCCCTCAGGGCCCCAAACCACCCGACCCTGTGGCTTCAGGTGGGGACAAAGGCAGTCCCTCGTGTACCCAAGAGCTGGGATCACCACGTGGTGGGTGTTCGTGGGAGTGCAGGAGCACGCCTCCTCGGGGAGCGCAGGGGACGACCCCGTGTAGTCGCTTCTAAGTCCTGGTCTCTGGGGTGATGGCCCCGGAGCTCCCGCCAGACCGAGTTTGTGTCACCGAAATAAAGCAGACAAGGCCTCTGAGCTGCGCTCCCCAGCCTGCTGTTGCTGATTGAGACTGTGGGCGCTGCTTATGGCCGTCACGTCTGGGGGAGCCTGGGCTGATGTGCCCATTCCGTTTATGTCGTGTGTGGGTGACCTCAAGGCCGGGAGCTGGCGCCCTTTGCTCGCGGTCCTGGAGCCGGCCTGGTAACCAGCAAGACCATGTTCCGCTGGGGCCCCGCTGCGCCTCCTAGTGGTCAGATTGAGATCGCGCCATGTCTGGGCATCGCCCGCCAGTGCTTCTGAAACTGCCCCCGTGGCCAGGCAGCTCTGGACCCCAGCTCACGAGCGGCCGCCCCTTCTCACTTTCGCACGCGCGCCCCAGTCCCAGGCTCACCTCCCGCCCTCTGGGCCTCTCTCCCGCAGACGCGCCAGCCCGTGTTCGTGCAGCTGCTGCAGGGCGTGTTCAGGGTCTACCACTGCAACTGGCTGGCACCCAGCCAGAAGGCCTCCGTGGAGAGCTGCATCCGGGTGCTCTCCGACGTAGGTAAGATGCTGACTCAGCGCTGGCCGAGCCCCTCCAGGAAGTCTGGGCCAGAGCCCAAAGTGCAGCCTTACCCCCCCTTTCGCACCCCCCCCCCCTCCGCCACACACATGCGAGAGCCAGCACGTCCCAGGGCCGGCCGGCGCTGAGCGGGCAGCCACGTCCGGCGTCAGGCAGCTCCCGGCAGGCGCCCGCGCACACAGCTGCTTCAGGGCCTGGGAAGTCCCTCGTCAGGAAACCCGTCTGCTTAATCTCACGAACGTATCTGACCACATGGAAACTTTTTCCCCTGCCAGGCATCCTTTAGTCCCGAGAAGTGCCCTTTCTCGGAAATCCGCCCTGTGCCTCTCCTGCCCCCTCGCAGGGCCACTGCCCCTCGCCCTGGCCTCCATCAGTGCCTTTCAGGGGTGCTCTTCTGCCGCCCTCGCTCTGAAGGGTTAATGCTGTCTGGGCCCCAGAGCCTGCCACCCGGCGTGGACCGCGGGGGTCCCCGCCCCGTCCAGCACCTGCACCCATGCACAGGGTATTGGTCAGGGTGGGCGCGGCGCCTGTGCTCTCCCAGGGAGGGTAGGCCGCTGGGGAACTTGGAGGCGGTCTTGTGGTGGAAGATGAGCCTCCTGAGAGTGGGCCAGGACCACGTCCTGAGCGGCTGTCCAGGGCCAGGCCTGAGCCCCGCCCCGCCCAATCCTGGCCTGCCCTGTGTTCCCTGGAGTTGCTGGTGGGATTGGCCTCCTGACTGGCTCCGTGCTCAGAGATGCCACCTCAGCGGCCCTGGGGGCGTGTGCAGCCCTGAGCTTCGACTCCATGACCTGGAGGGGCCTCCATGGAAAGCCTCACGCCCCCTGGGCTGCCCCCTCCCACGCGCTCTCAACTCGCTGAGCTGAGCCAGGGTGTCCGGCACAGTGTCCAGCGAAGCGGGCCAATTTTCTAGAGGGAGAAGAATCACCTGTGTGGAAAGAATGGCTTAGGTTGGGCCTACGTCAGCATTTTGTAAGTTTGGTTGTAAGGAACCCCAAACTTGAGAAAGTTTGGAAGAAGCGTTCACCGGCTGGATGAGTTCCATGGCTTGGTGATTCTTAACTTGTGTGAGCGCTTCTGAGACCCTGAAACGCTGTTCCTGGGGGAGACCCACTGAGGTGGGCGCTGCCCTAACTGTGATCCTGGGGTGTCTTAACACCCCATAGAGCTGCCGCCCCCAAGGGACCGTGGAGTGGAACCCCTCAGTCTTCACCCTCTGTGCCGTGTACACAGACTCTGGGTGCGGTGGCAAGAGAGGTTCAGTCTATCTCTGGGGCTCCCTCCTGAGAGCTCCAGGCTCACGAGTCCCCTTTCTGCACAGCCAAGAGCCGGGCCATCGCCATCCCCGTGGACCTGGACAGCCAGGTCAACAACCTCTTCCTGAAGTCCCACAACATCGTGCAGAAGACAGCTATGAACTGGCGGCTGACGGCCCGGAACGCGGCCCGCAGGGACTCTGTGCTGGCGGCCTCCAGGGACTACCGGAACATCATCGAGCGGCTGCAGGTAACACCCACCGGGCCCAGGGAGCCCCTGTGGGCCACCGTCTGGCTGTGCGGGCTTGGCCTAGAGCCGGGCCGCCAAGGCGCGAAAGCTTGTCCAGGCCTGAGGACCTTCTGGTGGGGACCCATAGGGGAGGGGCAGGAGGGCCAGGCATGCCTGGGATGGAAGGAGCAAAGCCAGAGAACAAATCAAGACCATCGTTAGCCCCCCGGCGGGTTTCACATCTCGTCCCTTCCAAGCCTCTCCACTTGTCTCAAGCCCCCGAGTCTCGTTCCACGTCCCCAGTCCCTGGGCAGGTCCACGGCTGAGAGGCAGGTTGGTGCTGCTTCACCTGTCTCTGCTCCAGGTACCTCCTCCAGGGCTCTCCCCAAGTCCCCTTGCCAAGCCCTTCCCTCCCCCCCCCCCCCCCGTTGCTCAGCTCCACCCCCAGTTAGCTGGGGCAGGGAACACGGAGCCTCCCCTTTTAGGTTACGCCGTGAGGGGCCTCTGAGCCACATCTTGAGCAAAGACCATTCCCCACGGAATGCGTCCTGGCCCTTCTCTGCTTTGCAGAAGGGCCAGGTACCATCCACTCAGCTGGGAACCACAGCCTTCTAGGCCAGCGACAGACGCCCAGTGTCTCGGTTCTCAGACGTCTCACCTGCGTTGTCGGGGAAGACAGTAGAACACTGACGTCTGCACGGCGCTCGTTCCAAAGTCTTGGCTGTTGGCTGAGGGGACCCTCGTATCGCCATTTGTTGTCAGTCTCTGTTGTGACGGGATGTGGCAGCAAAGCTGTCGTGATGTCACAGGAGCCCCTTGCGGACTGACCGCTTCTGTGATTCATCCCATGTGGACACCCTCCCCATTGCGTCTCCATCCTTCTGGCCCGCCCTGGCCCCTAAAGGCACGCACCTCGCAATACCATGCACATCAACTGCAGCCTGAAGTCTGGCCGACCTCGCAAAGGTGCAGGAGTCCCCCTCCTGGGGGACTTCTTGGGCTATTGGAGCCCGCGCTCCTGGGACAGGGTCCTGTGGACAAAGTGCTGCCCGAGTTAGGAAGGGTGACTGCTGATGGGCGATGTGGGTGTTTGGGGTCCCCAAGGAGGTCGTTTACAAAACTGACCCTCTCTAACTATGTGGTGAGATTGGTTTGAATCAAGGGATGTTGCAAGGCATCATCTCACAGTCTCGTGGGAACGTTGCCCCCCAAAGAGGTCATTTGATCCACTGGTGCTTTCTTTATGCGTCCTCGGTAGCGCTGCGTGAATACAGGCGCCGCCTGGATTTGGCTGAAGACAATCAAAGACTATCCTGGGTTTTAGCTTTAACTTCTGGGTATGAGGTTGGACCAGGGCTTCCCTGGCCAGAGCCTGCGCCATGTGGGTCCCTGCTGAGGTATGTGCAGGGGCCTTTTCCATACCACTGCCGTGGCTGGGGCCCCTCCACTTCCCAGTGCCGTGTCCTGCGCATCTTGGCCGGCTCCAGGCAGGTCCAGGGCCCTGCCACACGCAGATGACAGCACCTTAGGGCGCGCACATCCCCTCTGCCCCCGGGTGGCGTGTCTGGGTGCTGTGCCGGGGCTGCCACTCCTCACCTTCTCTCTGCTCTCCCACAGCCGGGTATGTGGCGTCTAAGGACCCTTGTGCTGTCTGGTACACTGTAGCATGTGGACATGCGTGGGCTGAGCCCTCGTTTTTGTGCTGTGTTTACTGCATGGGTGACGGCTTCTCGGGAACAGCTTGACAGCACTCACACATACTGCTAACCGGAAGCGCAGGGCTGCCCGTCCCCATCCCCTGGAGAAGACCCCAGGCGCTGTCCCTGCCCCCGCCGCAGGTCGTGGGCGGCATCCATGGGCGTCTGTCCCGTGGCCCTGCTGGTCTCCCACCACTTACCACACTCACGCTGTAGGCTTTCTCTGCATTGAGTGTGATTTTTGTGTTTTGTTTTAACATTTTGGACTCATCCTTGAGAGGCCTAATGGGGCAGGTGGGGAAGCTGCCTGGTTTGGGTTTGTTTTCTGCCTTGGAGGTTGGTGTGTCCGGCCTGCCCCCAGGGAGGCCGCCAGTGTGCTCACGGCACGAGGACGCTGCCCCGTGGGCACCCCGGCCCCAGCTCACTGTGGTCCTCCGTTCCAGGACATCGTGTCGGCCCTGGAGGACCGTCTGCGGCCACTGGTGCAGGCCGAGCTGTCCGTGCTGGTGGACGTGCTCCACCGGCCTGAGCTGCTCTTCCCTGAGAACACGGACGCCCGGAGGAAGTGCGAGAGCGGGGGCTTCATTTGCAAGTAAGCGGCGCCCCCTCCGGCCAGCGCAGGCTCTGGGCGCCAGGGCAAAGCCTCGTCCCGAAGTGGGCCTGGTGGGACCCCGGTGGTGCGATATGGCCTGTGCAACCCCAGCGACCTCCCCAGAGCCAGCGTGGATGACGCCAGCTGCTGATGCTGCTGGGAGTCTCCTGGCTGCAGCCATTTCTCATGGCCCGCTCGGGGGGTGTGGGGAGCGCCCCCAGGAGCCAGGAGGCTAGGAAGGGCGTGATCTCCAGCCCCCCTGGTCTCCTGTCGGCCTTCATGGGGTGGGATCCAAAGGAACCTCGAGTCTCTGTTGGCTTCTCCCCACTGAGGCTGTGGGCGCTTTCACTCATGGGCTCTGCCCAACCTCAGTCCTTCCTGGGTGGGTCCAGAAACCACCTTAGTCCAGGGCAGGCCTGGGGATAAGGGAACAGCGTGTGCTCGCAGCAGCGTCCTCATGAGGCTTTTCCACGCCGGCGCACTTGAGCCGGGTCGCTGCTGTGCTTGGTGGTCGATTGGCCACGCTGTATAAGGGACAGCTGGGGGGCCTCTGCCTGTCCCCTCCCGGCCACCCCTCCGTGGGCCAGCAGGTGTCGCTGTCGAGCCGTGCTGAGCCCTGACTGTGGTGCCCGAGCCCTGGATGAGTGATGCCTGTTCGAGCCATGCGTGGCCGTGGCCGTGCTGCTGGTGGGGCAGGCCGTCCACGTGCAGCCGCCCTGCTGTAACCCTGTCCCCTCCCCCCAAGGTTAATCAAGCACACCAAACAGCTGCTGGAGGAGAACGAGGAGAAGCTCTGCATCAAGGTCCTCCAGACCCTCCGGGAGATGATGACCAAGGACAGAGGCTACGGAGAAAAGGTATCACACCTGGCTTCAGGTCAGACCGCATCTCTCTTCGGTCAGAGGATGGGTTCAGAAACCACCTTAGTCCAGGCGTCCTGACCAGGGTTGGCTGGTTTGGACGCTCCGTTCCTCCTGAAGATAGCACAGACACATGCTCCCCCGTGAAGTCCAGCGCGCACAGTTGGCTTTCCCAGGCGGCTTGCCGCGTGGTCTGTGGTTGGAGAGATGGGATGACGCGATTTCCCGTCTGCTTGAATTCCCGACGAGGACGCAGACGCCTGTGTCTGTGCCTTCCTGGACGGGGTCCAGCTCAGCGTGCCTGCAGGCTTTGCTGCTCGTTTCTGGCGAGAGGTTGCACAGGCCTCCGGTTATTAGGAGATGCCCTCCAGCCCTACCTGGAGTGGAGGAGGCGGACATTCCTACTTGAGGTACTGGCGTGGGTGGTCCTGGGCGTGGGACTCGTTATGTGTGTGCTGGGCTGGGGTGCTGGGTACCCCCCCTCCACCAGTTTGGTCTGAGTTGGACAAAAACCACCCATCGCCCCCCTGGTGTCTCCAGCAAAGCATCACAGGCCCGACTTACTCAGCCCGCATTTCATGTGGCGCAGCACGTTCATGGGTCTCGCTGCCCACCAGGTCCCTCGGCGCCCCCCTTACCTCTGGAAAAGCCTCGAGGGCTGGTCCACCGCTCTCCTGGCTGGGGCGGGTGGGGCGGCTGCGCTCTCGCAGGCAACGCGGGACTTTCTCGGCAGACAATGTCCCGTGCGAGCATCGGAGCCGCGGCAGGCAGGGGTGTTTGTGTGTGGAGAACGGAGCAGGAGTATGCAGTGGACGTCCCCCCACTGTCCCCAGCCCAGGGCTTTTAAGTGTTCCCCCACACTTGTATAGCGGGCAGACGCGGCCGCTGCGGGAATTTGTACCTGTGACTCAGTAGAAAACTGGGGGGGGGGAGCTGCCAGAAGAGTCCTATGTCGTGGTCCAGGGAGGCCGGCGGGTGGGCTGGCCTGTCCACACACACCTGCCCTGGTCCCCTCCCAGGAAAGCACAAGAGGAGACACAGGAAGGGCAGTGCCAGGCAGACTATGGTGACAGCCTCTTCCGCAACACTTTATTTTTCGTGAGGAGAGCTTGGAGAAGTGCCCCTCGAGTGTCCTGGTGACAGCCAGCCTGTCTCCGTGGTCAGGTGAACGTCTCCAAAGGCTCTTAACCAGGTGTGAACATACTTGCACCTTTGGGACATAAAACTTGATTTTAAAATGCAGAGAGCACAGTTTTCGCTTCTGGAGCGTTGTCTGTGCCTTTCTGTGGCAGTATTTAAAGTCAACTTGGAGTGTCTACCCCAGTGAGTGTTCCAAGTGGTGATTATACTTTCATTTCTCTTCAGCTTTCTTTTTATAACATGCGAAGTGGAAGCCGCAGGCCTCTGTTGAGTCCCCGTGGCTTGCTGAGAGCCATCGGGTCTTGGGCAGGAGAAGACCGGACCCCATACCCTGCCCCCCTCTGACGAGCCTGGTGGCCGGTCACATGCAGGCCCTGGACGCCCGGAACTGGGCGTGGAACCTCCCACGAGCTTGCTAAGGCCTGGGCTTGAGGACAGAGAATGGGTGGCTGCTGAGGCCAGAGTCCCCGTCACAGCCAAGCAGAGCGAGGCTGGGGGAGGGTGGCCGCCCTCCGCCCGGGCGTGCCTGTGCTCCCTTGGTGAAGGCGAGCGCCCACCAGGCAGGCCTGGGAGGCCCCGCGGCCCCCAGAGGACGTTTTCTCTGGAATCCCTTGTGCGGCTCCTCCAGGACCCGCGGCCGTGGACTCGACGTACAGAAAGGGCTGGCACTGAGCGCTCTTTCTGCTCCTCAGGTCCTTGGCGACGGTTTTGTCCAGTTTCACTGAGGCTTTTTGAAAGTGCTTTCCACGTTCCTGGCGGTCACTTTGACTAAAGACCCCTTGACGGGCAGGCAGGCCAGTGCATTCGTGGCTGAGAGGAGCGAGAGCCGCGGAACTCGCCTTCCCAGGCCAGCCAGCAGCTTTGTTGATGCAGAGCCCATGCTGGGGTGCACCCCTCCCCGGGGTCCAGGGCGCCTCTGCCTCTGCCGGCGGGGGGCGCTGCCGTGATGCCCAGGGTCCCGGCTACAACCCAGTCACATCTGACGGCAAGGGAGGGGCTGGCCGAGGGCGAGGGTCAGCGGAACGTAGTCGTGACCGCTTAGGAAGTGGAAGACTTGTCAGCGGTTGTCCCCAGAGTGCAGAGGGCCCCGTGCACATCCTCTGTGGAGTGGCGCGTACTGAAGACCCTCTCCCAGAGTAGCCGCGGTCAGGTGCTCCCTGTGAGGGCCCACTCAGAGCGGGGACCTCCAGGACCGACAGCCACCGCGTGCCAAGGTCCCGGCGGCCCATCCCTGTGGCAGAGATGGCCTCCCTGCCGCAGGCTAGAAAGCGTGGCCAAAGCTGTCCCAGGGACAGCATGGGCCCCCGGCCCTCCTGGGGACAGTGGAGTTAGGGTGAGGCTGCTGTGCGGCCCCTGGGGGTTACTGAGCTGCTGTTGACTTACATCATCAAAGAGCTTTGGAAAGGAATTCAGGGGCCGAGAGTGGATGGGAAGGGCGAGCTCAGGACCTGCCTAAGCCCTCTCCTTCCTGAACGGCAGCAGCTGTCTTCCAGGAGAGAGGCAGTGGCTCGGGGGTGCCCGAGTGCCCCCCAGGAATGGCCAGGTGGCTATCACCAGCGCCCTCTCCTCTGGGCAAGGATGGTGCCCAAGCTCCCAGCCGTCGGTGTTCCCAGGGCCGGCTCTGCCAAGCGGACTGAATATTAATGACGTATAATGAGAGCTCGCCGAGGGCCGTCCGTCTGCTCTGCCCAAGGGTGCCGCGTGGTCGATGCTCTTGTTTTTTCTTTTTTTGGGACTCCAGGCTGCTAGTGGTGTCGTCGCGTTGGCACCGCCACCTTAGGAGACGATGTCTTCTTTGGTCATCAGCAGTGCCAGGAGTTGGGGCCTCTGGGCTGGGGACGGTGGGGCTTACCACCTGCTGAGCCTGAAACTCTGATTAACCCACGGGGCCTTTAGACTTCAGGCCTCCATGAAGGGTGAATGAGTCTAGAGAATGTTCTTTCCAGATGAGCCGTAGCCCCCGAGTCCCTCTGCCCTGTTCTCTTCTGCAAGAACCTGCCTCCCTGCTGGGGGCCGTCACAGTGGGTTCAGGTGGTAGGTGCATGGGAGGTGATACAGGCACGGTCTGGGGCCCTGGGTCATGTCCCTTGTGAGGTTGGTACCTGGCGTGGGAGCAGAAGTGGCGGAGGATGTGCCAGAGCAGCTATCCTGGGGGTGGGGGGTCGTGTCCAGAATGCCCTTCCTCCCCAGGGGCCCTGCCTCAAGTCCCGTCTACCACGCGGGGTCCTTTACGAGGTCTCTATCGCTGAGCTGGCTTGTATTTCCTCTCCTAACCTCTCCTCCTTCTCTCTCCCCCTTTTTTCTCTTCCAGCTGATTTCCATTGATGAATTGGATAATGCTGAGGTTCTAATTTCACTTTTTCTAAGTGTCCCGTGGTCCTGTTTCCGTGGCCCTGTCCCCGTCAGCGCTGTGCTCTGTCGTGCCCTCTGGTGTAGTGTGCCCCCGGGAGTGAGTCCGCCCGCTGTGTCTGTGTCAGCATCTCCCGTGGGTGTGTCTGCCTCTGTCCTTGGTTGCCCATCCAGTCTAGATAAGGGTCTTCTCACCGGCTGTGACGCTTCAGTCGGGGGAGTCTAGACTCTCCCCTGAATTTCTCATGGACTCTGGCTGTTCACCTGTCGCTGAGACTCAGTGTTGATGCTTTAAAGAAAGGTCAGATGCAAAAAGAAGTAGCTGCACTGGTGCGGTGTGGGCAGTGGGGAGCCCGCTCTCCCCTGGTCCACACATGGGGCAGGGCTGAGGGTGGCGGTCTGACCCCAGCCGCAGCAGGATGGGATGTGCCGTGCTGCCATCTCTCTTCGAGGGACAGCATCTAGAGACCGGGCGGTGGCCTCGTCTCCGATGCTGTCTGTGCTTAAGGGTCAGGTTGGCGTCGCTTGCCCAGAATCACCCTGGAGACCCAGGGCGGTGTTTTGTGTGGGATTTGGGGACCCTCAGACGTCGTCTGTCTTGTGAAGTTTTAAACTCTTCTTCCCCCTTCTTTAAGAGAGATACGTGCTTAGCTAGTGGTCCTGGGAAGAATTTGGGGAATAAATACACATCACGGAGGGAGTTGAATTGCTTGGCAAGTTGGAAAAAATTTTTTTTTTTACTTCAAAAGCACCTGTCTGGTCTGCTTCACCTGCTCACTCTTCTGGTAGGCTAAGCAGTCCCTTATTTGCAGGAGCTGGAGGTGGCATTACTCCGATGTCCCCTCTATCGGCCAGGTCAATATCTACCCCCAGATCGCAGAATTGTGTGGTGATGCAGATAGACCCACCAGGGCCTTGACACTGAGTCTGCCTGGTGGTTAGAAATGGTCCGGGTCTTTCAGGAAGGAGCTTAGAGGTTGCGTGGCTGGACTTGGCTCACAGCTGGACAGTGGCCACTCCAGGGCGCTCAGGGCACCTGCTGTACCTGCTGTGCGGCCCTGGGCCTCCCACAGCCATCCCGGAGCGGGTCTAGCCTGCCCCTCCTGGGGGTGGGGGTGGGACGTGCCCGCAGGCGGTGAGGGGCGGGGAGGCACTCGGTGGGGGGTGTCCCTCTGCCCTTCCTGCCGGCATCTGCCCTGCTGTCTGGCAGGCACATGCCTGCCAGGCGGTGGTTCCCCTCAGGTCCCGGCTCTGCCCTGGGTGGTTCGAGCCTTGCAGGAGAGGGGCCTCCCGGCAGGGGTCTGCGGGCCCCACCTCGCTCCTGACCAGTCCGTGACACGTGTGCTCGCTGAGACAGGCGTGGGGCTCCGGCTGGGAGCGGCCCTGGCTCGGGAAGATTCCCAGTCGGAGCAGGTGTGTTTATAATTATCCTCGAGGAAATAGAACACTGTCTGTTTATAAAAGAAGAATGTTCTGGCAGTCGCTTGGATTCTTTGAAAATCCCCCGAGGAGGCAAGTGTGTGTTGTCGTCGGCCCCGGCGCCCATCCCTGCCCCGGCCGACACCCACCCTGGCCTCTGCCCTTGCTGGGACTGGCCCGCTGCCGCCTCCCGGCCCATTGGCAGAGCCGTCTGCAGCCCCCTGAGTGCCGCACCGCTGCCGACCTGGGGCGGCCCGCTGGGAGCTGCTGCGTGCGGAGGGTTCCGGCTGGTCCAGGAGCCCTCACCCCACCGGGGCTCCAGGACCAGGCCCTGGGGTGGCCCAGCACACCTGGCAGGGAGGGGCCCCGCTGTGGTGCGAGGGCAGCTGTGCGGTGAAGGGCTCGCAGGGCCTGCCAGAATCGGGGTGAAACAAGGACAGAGGCAGAGCCGGGCAGGACGCGGGCACGGCCTGGCCTCCCCGGGTCTTCCAGAACCGGGTCGGCCTGAAGCCCCAGGAGTGACGGCCGCTGCTGCTTCCTTTCAACCCTTTTCTTTTTCTCTCTCCCCCCACCTGCTTCCCCACCGCGTGTCCCCCCCCCGCCCTCCCCCTTGACCCTCCCTGACCCGTCCACCTCCCTGTCCTTCACTTCTTCCTGCTCTCTGTGTCCTTCTCCCTCCTCCCCACCATTCGGTGGCTCCATCCTCACTCCTGCTGCCCCCTTTTCCTTGGGGGCTGAGGGGGCAGAGAAGTAAGGGGGCTCCTTGCACACTGCTGGGTGAGGGCGGCACGCGGGGGCCAGGCGCGGGGACACCGTCACCCCAGGAAGCGTCCTTATCTGCCCATGAAGCAGGCACCCATGGGTGCTGAGATGGAGACTGAGGTGCCTGGTTCAGCCAGACCTGAACCTGAGGGGCCCGGGGCTGGGGTACAGTCAGGCCTGCGGGAGGCGGGGTGTTGGCCTTCTGGAGCTTACAGTTTTGGGGGGAGACGGCAGCAGTTCAGGTTAATGTTGCAGGCCAGCCACTGACCAGGAGGAGGCCACAAGATGGGGTTACCAGCGGTCATCCGGGGCCCCTCCCAGGCAGGGAGCCGCCTGGTGGCTTAGGAGCTTGGGGGCAGCAGTAAGGCGCCCCTGCAGGGGATCGCGAGTCCTGCTCCGCACTGTGAGGTGCTGCTGAGTGATGGGGTGATTCGGGGGAGGCTCCAGACGGGAGGCTGCGGCGGGGCTTGCGGTGCCCTGGTGTCCCCGGAACACCCTGAAAGGATGGAGGGCTTCAAGCGGGTGCCCGGCCCTGGGGACAGGCTGTGTCTCCCCCATCAGAGATGTCCCGGCGTCCCTGCCACCTGGAGCCACGAGATGTCCAGCCTTTGCCTCCCTGCCCGCCATGGGCCAGACAGACACCGCCTGCTCATGGGGCCACTGCCCACCACCCACTCCGGGCGGCCTCTGCCGGCACAGGGCGGCCCCACAGGCTCAGGGCAGCCGGGAAAGCCGGGAGAGCTGTGGTGACAGCCTTCGCCTTCAGGGGGCATCCTCACGACGCCCTACTTTCCTCCTCGCCCTGGGCGGCTGGCTTGGGCACCTGCCAGCATTCAGTGGCACTTACATAAGAGCCCTTTTTTCCTGGAATTTAGGCTCGCTGCTGATGTGTGACCTTCAGCAGTAATTGCCAATAAATGCGGTGGGGCTGTTTACTGTTAGACGCGGCAGCCAAGAGCCGGCGGGCTTGGCTTGCTCGGCACAGACGGTGCGGCCGCGGCCAGAGGCCTGGTGCCGACCTGACTGTGGCAGTGGGGTACCCTCAGTGCCGTCAGGATGCTTCTGTGGAAATGAGTGTTTCTGCTAAGCCCGTTCTGCAAATCGAGGCAGAGCTGCCGGTTGGAACCCAGTGTGTGCCTCCTGGTTCCGGCACAAACACCGCCAGTGAAGCCCGCCCGCCAGCAGGTGCAAGGAGGGGCCCCTCCTGCTGGGCCGCGAGGGCTGCCTGATCCCCAGTGGGGCTGCGACAGCCCCACCCCATGGCTCCTGGGGGTGAGCAGAAGCTGGCGGCCGCGTCCCGAGGGCGGGAGGGCAGCATCCACTCGGTGCTCTGGATCCACTTCTCAGCAGCTGTCATTTGGGGCGACCCAGCAAGGAGACACGGTGTTTCAAAGGAACATTCTAGAAGCCTGGGGGTGAAAGCATCTCTGTTGGGAGCCTCTGCGTGGCCATGCTCTGCGCTGGCCTGTTGGAGGCACACATTACACACGTGTGCCTGGGACGGGGGTGCTGCTCTCCGGGAGCGGCGGGGCCCTTGGTGGCACATGGGTTCTGAGCCCCGAGAGTGAGCCCCACGCACCTGACCAGCTTCTGTGCAAGCGTCCAGGCTCTCCAGGAAGAACACCTTGGTGATTGGAGACACGTTTTGAAATCCTGTTTCAAAGCCGGTCATTGGAACTCCTTTTGTCTACTCATTTTTATTTTGCTGACCTCGTCTAAAAGCCCAGGGGAGCCTAAGGTCAAGGAGGCCATGTGAAGAGGCAGAGGGGACAGCCGGGCGAGTTCAGGCCTGGCCAGTCTTGGGGGCGCTGCCCTGATCTGGTCTCCCAGCCCCAGACAATGACCTGGGCCCCAGCCCAGTGGGAGAAGGGGGGCGGGGGTTCCCACGTGCTGTTTGCTTAAAGCCCCCTCCCCTCCCATGCGGCACAGCGGGTTGCCTTTCGTGTAAACACTCCATATGCTCATTCCCTGAGCATCCTTTGCTTTGGCTATTGTGTGCTTACGTAGCCGCCGTCTTATTTGAGCACATGTAACTCTAATATGCTTATATATTTCAAAGCGCAGCTTGCTGCCGTAAAAATAAGCTTCCCCCCAAAGAAATACAGTTGAAATCCTGCTAGGAGGAAGCCTTCGTGAGAGCTGCTTCTTACCAAATTGTGCCGCGAACAACTGACTTTTGCCTTGGCTAGAATCTTGTCAGGTGCTGGCAGGTTGTGATTTAGGGGGCTTGCAGGTTAGCTACCGTGAAGTGCAGTTCACTGAAGTCCTCCAGGCATTACGTGACTAGTGCCTGGGCAGGGTCCTGGGGGAGAGCTGCTCCCTGAGCCTCGGGCCGGGAGGTGGCCGGCTCAGGGTCACACACCATGCTGGGTGAGCTGCAGTCAGTGACGCCTGTCCAGGTGAGTCCTGGGCCTGTCTCAGTGGGCTTCATGGAAAGTTCGAAGGAAAAAAACAATCAATTTGAATCTTGAAAGATGATCTGATTTTAAAACAATGTGACAGCAGTTTTGGGAGGCGGTAGATGATCGGCGGATCCATGAACCTGCTGCCAGCCCCGGACCTGGGTGGTGAAGACAGCCGCACGCCGCCTTCCGAAGATGCTGCTGTGGACACAGACCTCAGACGGGAGAATCAGAAGAAGTCACGCCAGCTCCCATTCATCTTCGTTTCTTTAGCTTTTGGCCGAGGAAGAGGAGGCCAACCTTGGGGTCCTGCAGGGAACCTGTGCCTGTGACCCTCCTTTTCGATCACGCAGGCTCAGTTTTGAGGGTGTATCTGTGGGCAGGTCACCAGTGCCCCCCCCCCCAGTGCCCCCGCTGCTGCGAGATGCCTGGGCAGTTGCCGTGATTCTGCTGCTTCCGATCGGTCCGGTCGGCACCAGCATAGACAGCAGGGGCACGGCAGGGTCTGCGTGGCACACAGCAGCGTACAGAATGTTGGGGTGCAGTGCAAGTATGTGATGGACTCCCCACCACCTTGGAAAGATGCAGGCCTGAGCTCTGCTTGCACGTGAACCAGCCGTACCTGCCGTCTGACTTTGGTCCCAGACGACTGAGTGGGGCCAGGTTATAGCTGGCCCTGCACTATGACATACTGGTGGCACTGCTTTCACCAGCACTGGGCCCCCGGGAGAGGACTGTCCAGGCCCCTGCTGTCATCACCCTGTCTTCCCTGAGCCTCCGAGGGGCTTGGTGTCCTTGTCTCCGCTGTGGGTGAACAATGCACAGGTGTGCGGTGGTGCTTCCTTTGCATCTGCTCTTCTAGAGCTGCCTGTCCTCCATGGCCAGAGGCAGACCTCGGCTTCCGTCCTTGTCCTGGATGTCTCCGTGTCAGGCCCCTCATCTGGCAGCACGTGCACAGGCACATCCGTTTCAAAGGAAAGTGCTCACTGCCTCTGGCCGAAGCCCCTTCTGCAGGTGAGGCAGCGGCGGGCCCCTCATCTTTGACCTTGTCTTCCGTGTTTTGTACTTGAGTGTTGGTCTGGACCTCTCTGTGGCTCATGACGCCCAACTGCTTTAACTAACATGCTGCATTTTACACCCTAGCAGCTGCCCCAGGCCCCAGAGGCAGAGAACTCCTCTGAGGTGTGTGCCTCTCGTGGTAGAAAAGCTACTCTTGGTCGTCCTGGCTGCGTGTCTGAGTTGTCCCGGCAGCGTCTGTCTTGGGGGCAGGGGTGGGGCAGGTGCTGTGAAGCTCTCAGGGACTCTCGGGAAGGACGTTCTGTGGAGCTCCTTCCACAGGCTCCTCCGCGTCTTGTGCATCTCAGTTAGGGATTCTGGTATGTCAAGGCCTTTCTGGAATAGATTCCGGTCCGTGCAGAGGAGGGTAGAGCTGTGTCCTGCATGAGCTGCTGGGGTTGCAGCTCCCCACATGCTCCGCTCTCCCAGCTAATTCCATAAATGAGGGACTGGGAGGGATGGGGGTGCCCGCAGTCCTGCAGGTGCTTCTTGGGGGGTTGTATCTCCAAGTATCAAAATTTGTTCTCTGAATCTGTTCTACGCTCTTGGTAGTCCCACCGAGAGAGGCATGCATGGCATCCAAGCGGTTCTAGTGCACGTGTGCAAGAAGAAACGGGTTGTTGAGTGCATGACTTGCAGTGTGGACGCTCCGCCTGCAGTGTCTGGCTGGAGTTCGGTGCAGTGGGTGGCCTGGATCGGAACCCCGTGGCTGGGGGGACCCATGTCACCCTGGGCCCGTGGTGTCTGCATGTGCATGCGCAGATCCCAGGGCTGCCCTTCGAGTCTTGCTTTCCCAGCTTTTCGGGATGTGTGTGAAAGCGGACATGGTACTCATGATACACAACTTGCTGTTGTCATCATCATAAAAAATAGCATTGGCCCCAAAGCCACTTGCCTGCTTGCCATCACCGGCACACCGGGGTCGGGGAGTTGGGCAGGATCCAGAGGCCCTGGGCCAGTGTTTGGGGAGACAAAAACCGCCTTCCCCCGTGTCACTTGGCGCTCCTTGGGCTCTGTGTGTTTGGTCTGGGACTGACGCTGAAGATGGCCGCATCGGACTTAAAATGGCATTTCTGCATGCTTAGCAGGAGCTTGAGCCGAGCCCGCCGCTGAGGCAGCTGGAAGACCACAAAAGGGTACGTATGTGTGCGGTCTGGGTGCCGGGAGCTCGGCCCCTCCCTCGGCCCCCATGCCTTGGAGATGCTCCTGTGGTGGGTGTCCATCACTGCGGCCAGATCGCTCAGGGCCAGTCCCAGCCTGTCCCTTCAGTGAAACCGCCCGGCCCCAGCGCCACCCGCACCTGCCAGGCTGCGGCCGGCCGCCCCCCAGATGAGGGCCAGGCCAGCCGGCCAGCTCGCCTTGGCTCACTGGCTCTCTACTCAAGTGACATCTTCCAACAAACAGTTTTTTCCTAAGTTATAATTAAGAGGTGCAATGAAAAAACGTTCGTAATTTTGCTGCCCAGCTATAAAAGCTGCGAATGATTCGCAGTCTCCTCCCACCCACTTTTTACAACGCGTGGCACTGACCTCGTGGTCCCGTCCCCTGACACTGGGGTTACTCTTAAGTGCACAACTTTTGTCCCTGGCTCTTTTTTTTTTTTTATAAAGATGTATTTATTCATGCATACAAGAACCGGGGGTATGGGCCAGATGTGCGGGAGGGTGAGAGCATTGACCAGAGTGGGGAGCAGGACAGGCAGGCTGACTGAAGCACACTGCTGAGGGCAGCAGCGGGGAGACAGGAGAGGTCTGCCGCGCCATGTGGGTAGCTCCCAGGCGGGCCGGGATCTGCCCTGCAGAGGCTGTGGACGGCTTCACAGTGCTGAGCTCAACCGCCTGTGCCACCAGGGGAAGCCCGACTCTTGTTTTTCATTACTTTTTTTTGCATTTTTGGGAAAGTCTTTGAAAGTTAACAGCTGCCTAATGTTCCACAAATGGGTGCTTTGTTTTCCTTTGTGAGGAAATGCGCCAATGTGTATGTCTCCAGATAGATTCCTAGACGAGGAATTCTGAAGGGTGGGTACTTTCACGAGGTGTTGACCAGGTCTTGCTAAATCATTTCTAGAAGGTTCTGTGCACTGCATCGATTTCATGGTGTCTATAGCTAGGTAGTAGCTGGATGTCTTCACTCTTTGCTGATTACCGTGCTGTCGGTGCTGACATTGAGCCAGGGCACGACCTTCATCCCCATCTCACAGATGAGGAAACTGAGGCTCAGAAAGGCTGGGCACGTGACCCAAAGCCCCAGGGGTAGAAGATGAGCCGTCCCTGCAAAGATGCCCTGGCAGCGTCGGCCTCAGGCTGCCCGCAGGGTGAATGGGTGGCCTGGGGCACCTTTGTGCTGCTCACACGCCAGCCCGCCAGGCCCCCCACACTCCACATCTGCCCTCTGTGAGTTGTGATCCTTAGTTCGAAGTGAGAAAGGACTCGGGGGGTTGTCCTCTTACCTTCCCCGCCAGGCCCTGCTCCCTCTGCAGTTCACCCACCGGGGCCTGGCCTCCCGGGGCTGTCCTGGGTCTCCGCTCTCGGGGGGGCAGTACCAGTGTCACTCGGCCCACAGCCGTGGATCAGAGGTCTCCTGTGTGGCCAGCCCTGGGGTGCTTGGGGTGCCCTCCCCCGGGCAGTGCACGGGGAACATCACTCCTGCGGGGGTCACCGCCTTCAGAAGGAGCCGCTCCAGGGGTGCAGACACAGGCGTGGGGAAGGGGGAAGCTGCCCTAGCGCTGGCGAAGCCGCGAGGCCTGCTCCCGGGAGAGGCGCGTGGCTTAGAGCAGCTGGGCCCTGAGAAGCCACACAGCCCAGATTCTTCCCTTGGGGGGCCGTGTCCCCTCCTCCCACGTGTGTCCCACCCAGCGGTACCCCTCGTGGCGCAGGAGCCCCCGGCTTAGCCGCTTCCTCTGCCTGACGTGGCCTGGCGGCCCGTGAGCTGTCCCTCCGCAGCCCTGGCTGCCGACGTGTCGGCTTCCCGCCGGAGACAGCCTGGCGTTCCCCTGGGAGCCGTCGGCCCCTGGGCTGCTGGGGAAAGACGAGTGTTTCTTCCAAGGGGGGGGCCTGGCCACGTGCAGCCCCTTCCTGCCGTCGGCCGTCCGCCCCCGAGCGCCCACTGCTGGGAGCAGCTCCTGCGGGAGGCTCCGGGGAGGCTTTGCTCTGCAGATTTTAAGTTTTCCTCAAGGAAACCACCAGCTCAGAAAAGCAGTCTTCCGAGAACCGACGTTCCCACGCTAGGGATTTGCTTAACTTTAATGATGAGTGTCTCTTCTCTCTCTCTGTCCCTCGACCTGAAATCCGCAGTCTTGGTCTTCTCAGGGAAGGCGTGAGCCTCGTCTGTTCACAGCAAGAGGAAAGGAAAGCAGAGCCCGCGCGCTCTCCGGCTTTCCCACCCCCTTGCAGTTTACTCTCCTGAGCGTGCGGAGAGGCGGGGGGGCAGGTGTGCCCGAAGTCTTGTAATTAAGAGGGAAAAAGTTTGTAGAGTGTGTGTGCGAGTGTGTGTTTTCCACAATTGGCACGTTTCCCGATATTCCCCTATGGGGGGAAAATGTACCATTTGATGCAGCGGTCGCTATGGAAACCGCCAGGGTTTCTGTTGGAGGCGAGGCGGATGGTGAGGGGAGAGCCCCGTGCGGCCTCAGTTGGGCGTCCAGACGGCATCGTCTGCAGCCGCTGTCCCTGGAGCCCTCCTCTGGACAGCGGGTGTCCCTTCCCCTCCCGCTTGCTGACCGGCCGGGGTCCGGCCGCCGACCCTGAGGCCCTAGAGGAACCGGAGACTCCTTTTGGCACCCCGGCCTGAGGGGTGACCCTGACAGAGCCCGTCCGCGGGCAGCTCACACTCACCCCTTCTGACCTGGCCACTCAGGCCTTGACCTTCCAGGTTCTGTCCGCGACAACCACACTGGCTGTTTCCTTTGGCTGCAGCGTGGACGTCTGCAAGGCTGCCTCCTGTCCCGCCACTTGCGCAGGGACCCGCGTGCCGGCCTCCAGCCGAGCACCCCCGTTGCAGGAACTCAAAGTCTGTCCCTCAACGTGGGAAAGTGCAGCAGGTTCATCATCACATCAGAGAGAAATCACATTTAACCCCATTACGTCCGACTCTGCGTCCCCTTCCGAGCGTGCTTCCTGAGCCCCTTGAGGCGCGCGCTGCTCCTGTGGGCCGTCCTCTCTGCCCGCAGCGCCGTGGGCCGGCCGGGGCAGTGTCGCTGGGCCGTGCGGGGCTGGAGCCCGATGCCGGCCAGGCGCGCCTGGCCCCCAAGCCTGCCTTCCCTCCCAGGAAAGATTACCCTCAACTCAGTCCGTTTAGAAAGTGCTGAAAGCCACACGCGGCCTCCCGGGTGGGCGCACTGATGGAATTTTGAGTGTTCTGGAGTCAGGTGGGAAATGAGAATCGGGAGCTAGTCAAGGCGGCTGCCTTTGCTGAGCTGTGATGAGAGACAGCATTGTGGGTGGAGTGGAGCAGGGGAGATGGAGATTTTTCATTTCCTGAACTGTCATTTCAGAGCCAGCGCTGCCCCACCACCCCCTGTCCATCCCCTCCCAGTTTGTCTTTGACCAGCAACGGTCCCCGGCAGAGGAGCAAAGCTGCCGGGGCCTGGGCCTCCCACCACTGTGACGTTGAACTAGGCCTTCCTGCCTCTCTCCCCTGCCCCCCCTGGGGCGCCCTTGGATACCCTCCGCCCCTCTCTCAGGATGCCCTCCGTTCCCCACTGCTCTCAGGACGCCCCCCACCCCCCCTGCGCCCCACCATGCCCTCCTGTCTTGTTTTGCACACCCCGCCCTTGAAATCTCCAGGCCTATTCTGGGAGCTTATTAACAAATCACTTTAAATTCTCCTGACTCATGTTTCAGTTGCAGGTCTCGTCAGAAGAGCCCTTGAGTCTCTATTTTCGAGACCTGCTGTGTTTCAGCACCCCCTCCGCTAGACTTCTCACTTACCTCTCAGCGCTGTGCGGGAGGAACTCCAGGCCTGGCGCTCCGGCCTGGGAACGCATCCAGGGGAAACCCATACAGCCTTTGCTGGAGAAACTACCCGACGGGGACGGGTCGGAGGCCCTTAGCCTGACCGAGACGGGCAGGGCTGGGGCAGTCCTGCTTCCCCGGGGCCCCTGAACCTCAGGGTGCTCCTTTCTGTTGGGGCTGCGGAAAGTGATCGTGTCCCGTCCGGGATTCTCTCGTGCTCATAGTTTTAAAACTTCTGGGTGGACGTGTTCGAACACCTACAGAGAGAGTGGCAGGAGTTCTGAGAGCCCCCGATTCACAACCGTCTTGTCTCCCTTCGAGCCTCCCTGGTTATTTCCAGGCAAATCCCAGTGTCATGTCCATGATGCTGATCTTTTGATTTTTTTTTTTATGTGATTTGATGTCTGCCATTGATTTATTTTCTTGAAGGTGGTTTTTTTCTTTAGCATTTGGCCAGTTGGCTGTTTGTGTAAGAAAGGCTTTCTTGCAGATTTGCTGTCATCAGGCACCGTTGTGGCTGCTTAGTATACCCTTAGGGCCTGGGGCATAAACCCCAAATTTGGGGGGGGGGTGTCACTTTTTCACATTGCTATGTGGAAAGTGTTGTCAAAATTTCAGTCTGTCTGAATTTTACTGGCTGATCCCAAAGAGATCCCCAAGGCTTATCCTTGACTGTTGTTACTGTGAGATGTCCTTCAGAATTAATGTCCTATCTTTATCATGCAAGAGAGGATTTCGGATATTTATCATTCTAGATGGCTGCTTTTTTAAAAATCGGGTTTCCTGAAAAAATATTGACGTTAACCTCAGAGTTTCTAGATGCTTTTAATATCTTTTCACTGAGTAAAACAGAACCAATTATAACGAGTCTCCTGTGGTGTTTATTTTCTCGATTATTAGTCTCTCTCTTATGTGTTACATCCAGAGCCTGATTTCCTTATCCTGTTTGAATTAAGGGTGAGGCGCTCAGGCAGATTTTGGTCAACCGTTACTATGGAAACATCAGACCTTCGGGAAGAAGAGAGAGCCTGACCAGCTTTGGCAATGGCCCGCTGTCGCCTGGAGGACCCAGCAAGCCTGGGGGTGGAGGTAGGCCATGCAGATGCTGGCGGCCGCTCTGTCGGGCCCTGGGCGCAAGGTGCCGGGGTCCGCAGAACAGGGTGAAGCTCTGAAGGTGGGTTTGGGTGCAAGGGAGCTTTTGAGCAGCTTGTCCTGCCTCCCGTCAAAAGAATGTCTCCAGTGAGTTGGCTGCACCGAGCTCTTGAGGAAGCCTCCTGCCCCTCTTCCTGGTCAGTGGGCCTCGTGGCGACCACTGAATGATCTAGAAACTTCATTTCCCTGTAACCACTAGGATGCGCTACGGCCTGGTAGTGACTGGTCTGTGATTTGGGCCTCAGTGTGTCCCCATCTGAAGGCCATGCTGTGTGCCTCCCCAGAGTCTCCACCCCCATGGGAGTTTGCCCAAAAACATCCCCGTGGAGAGCCGCTTCAAAGCAAGCCCTGGAAGCTGTTCTAAAGCAGCGTGACCACAGTTACGGGTAGAGGTTGAGCTCGCGGTGGGTGTGCTTTGGGTTTTAAGGTGGGGCTAGGAGTGCCTCTGACTTGCCTGGCTCCCCCTCTATCAAGACTGTGGGCACTGGGGTCCCGTGGGTGGGGGGCTTGGTAGGCCACTCTCCAGCATCTCTGCAGAGGGACCTGGGCTCTCACCCCATGCTCACTTGAAGCCCGTCTGCTCATTCACAGAGCTGCAGCTCCCACAGGGATGCTTGTCAGGGCACCCCAAAGCTGAGCTTTTCCTCCAGAAGCACCCAGGGAGCCTCACGAGAGGTGCCTCACGTCTGATCTCAAAGCGATTTCCCTTCACATGCTCTCAGGAATGTGGTCATGCCATAAATATGAGAGGCCCTGGAGGTGTCAGGAGGGGGGTTGGGAATGTGTCAGAGAAGCTGGAGGAGACAAGGCGTGCGTCTGCCACACATGGGATCTAGAGATCAAGGGCAGCCAGGGTCAAGGGCAGGCAGTGCCGAGGAGGTCGAATCTGAGTTGAGCTCTGCAGGGCAGGACTGAAGCCGAGCAGCCGTCTCTCCGTGTTTCAGAGGAGATGCAGGGCAGGTTCCTTCTAGACAGTTGTCCACTAAGTGGCCTCTCACCCAAAGCTCCCCAGGAACAAGATGTGTTCTGTTCACACCTCTCTCCCCAGCCTCTGGCTCCTTGCCAAGACTGAGTCAATACTCGCTGAATGAATGAACCAGCTAGTGAGTGATATGAAAGGGCGGGTTGGGGCTTAGGCAGCTTTGTTAGAAGGAGGACTGATGCGATCCTCACAGGCCGTGTGCCCTTAGGACTGTTGGAGCGAGTATCGAGGTTTAGTTTGTCCCTTAAACTCAGCTCAGTTCTCAGTACCTCTTCCCTGGATCACTGTACCTCAACTAAGGGGGAGTCTTGGCTGCCCGGCTTGGGGTCTCTGGCTGCAGGGGTCTCGCTCTCTCCATTGTACCTGCCGCCTTTGAGCCATCTCTGCCACTGAGAGCTGGTGTCCTTGGCCGGGGCCTCGAGGCCTTGGCCTCTGCTAGGTCAGCCTGTCCTCGGGAGGCTGTGCAGAGGCCGAGAACTCCATTCCGGCCTCGGCGTCTCAAGCGCTGGCCTGCAGGAAGCGTGTGGTCGGGGTCATTCTCTGATGTGCTTCTTTCTCCCAGGGGGCGGTGCCGGGCCGGGCTCCGTAAGCAGGGGTGAGATGAGCCTGGCCGAGGTCCAGTGCCACCTGGACAAGGAGGGCGCCTCCAACCTGGTCATCGACCTCATCATGAACGCGTCCAGTGACCGTGTGTTCCACGAAAGCATCCTCCTGGCCATCGCCCTTCTGGAAGGCGGCAACACCACCATTCAGGTAGGAGGGGCTGGCTTCCCACTCGTGGGGTCCTACCCGACACGGGGGTTGGGGGACGTGCCATCTCGAGAGCACGAGCCCGCCCTTAGCCCGCGTGGGCACTCAGCCAGAAGCCAGACTGGCCGGGAGACACATGCAGACTGGTAGAAGGGGCGGCCGTGCAGGCAGCCGGCCAGGGCCACCGCAGGAGCCCGTCAGTATTTGCTCAGTGACCGACGCACTGAGGTCCATTTGCCGTTTTTAACCAGGACCCCAGAGGGTCCCACAGATGACAGAGAAGAGCTGTGTGCACGCGCACGTGGCTTGTCTTTCTGGAGCTGCTGCAGCCACTGCTGACTGTGAACGTGTCTGCCTTTCAGCAGCGTCGTCCACAGGAGCAGAGCAGCCTGCGCTCGCGGGACAGCCAGGCGCTGGAGTGGAAGTCGAGCAGATGATGCTTGTCAGCCGGGTTCGCTGACCATTTTTAAATAAGAGCAACTGGAGCTCTTGGTCAACGTCCTTAAAAAAGCACTTTTGAATGATTTTACTTTTACGTGAACTTTTTGTGTAGACATGGCAATTAGGATAATTTCTTTAAATATTTGTGGCGCCCTCTGTGCAGTCTTCCTTCCGTGCTGGCCGTCTGCGTGAAGGTTTGCTTAGGGGGGTGTGTGCACATATTCTGACGACAGCTTTGTTGAGATGAGAAACTCTCCATAAGACTCACCTTTGTGTCTATTGGACTTGACATATTTCTGGTCTTGAATTTAAACTCAGAGTCGGGATTAATAAAGTCAAAATTCTTCGTGTAAGTTAGCAAAGGGTGTTTCTGGCTGTGGCAGGTGAGCTGGGCTGAGGTGCCCACTAAGGTACCTTCCGGCCCTGTGTCTGCTCCTGTGACTGGCTGGCAGGTGCCCTGAACCTATCCTGCATCCCCACCTGCCCATACCCACCTGTGAGGTCGGTGCTGGGACTGGGCCCACGGCAGAGACCTTCGCAGGCCCAGAGCCCCAGGGGCACCAAGCCGTTGCCCAGGGGTGCCATTTGACGTCCTCACGTGCGATGGTGCGTGGGCCCCTCTCACCTGGGGCCCCTGTGGTGCTGACACTGCTCTGGTCTCTGGCCACGGGGCTTCCAGGACCGCACAGCTGAGCTGGGCACCTGCTGGCCTCCCTGGCTTCCTCGGGCGTTAGTCTCCAGGCCCAGACCTCTGGGACCGCCCCTGTGGGCCAGGTGTGCCAAACAAGGCACAGGGTGACCTCTCAGGCCCCAGACGCATCCGGCACAAGGGCCTGACCACGTGCTTCTGAGAACACATCCCTGCAGCTTTCCTGGCTCCGGCGTCACCCCTTCCATGGAATGCTGTTGAGGGACGGCGGTGCTGTCTGTTGCAGCTAAATGCAAGTTGGAAATCGCGGGTTATTCCCTCCCCTCCCCGAGTTTTAATAAAGCTTCACTCCTCTGAGGAGCCCAGAGGAACGGGCAATGTGGCTGGGACGCAAGGCCGTGAGAGTCAGGTGGTGACGCCGAAGTCTGTGACCCTTGGGAGGCCCTGGAGGAGCTCCCGTGTCAGACCGAGGGGCTCAGCTGGACGTGGTGGTCGTCCAGCAGGCAGGCTCAGCTGCCCTGTCACTGCCTGGCCACAGACCAGACCTGGGGGGCCGGGGGAGGTTGTCTGTGGTCACTAGGCTGCGCCGGACCCAGGGACCATGTCAGGGTGGTAAGGGCCTCTGCAGGGAAGCTCGCAGGACTGGGAGCTCTGGAAGTGAGGCAGAAGGGCTTCAGGGGAGCCTGTGGCTCTGAACCTGTGGCTCTGGGTCCTGCCGGCATGTGCTCGGAGGAGGAAGGGACGAGAGCCACCTTCCAGTCCGTCCCGCGGTGGCCTCTGTCCTCCAAAGCCTGGTTTGTGGACAGTGGCTGGAAATGTGCTGCTTGGGCTGATGATGCTGTGTCCTGGCAGTGGCCTGGTCCTCAGCCATAACCGGGGTGAGCAGGCCGCTTGGCTCCTGTGCCTGCTCTGGGGCGGGGGAGGCTGCACTGGTCCTGAGAACAGTCTCTGGGACCGCGGCTCTCCAGAAGTTCTGCATTTCATTGCCTGGACCTTGGAGAACTCAATTTATGGGAACCCCCAAAACAAGCATGTGTGGGACCTGCTGGGGTCCTGTGGGCTGCTGGCATCTCACTCTGAAGCTTGTGACCCGCCGCATCACCTTTTGTCCTAACAGGCCTGGGTGCAGGGTCCATCGCTTCTCCTGGCCCGACATGGCCCGAGGCCATCCCCGTTCCTTCGGCCCGGCTTCTCTGAGGGCCGTCACGTCCAAGGCCAGCCTGACCTCCAGGCCCTCTCCCCCAGGTGTCCTTGGCCACTCAGACCTCAGGGTCAGCCCCCTCCCCCCGCTTCCAGGAGAAGGAAGCACCCCCCACCCCCAGTTCTGGGCCCCGGGATGCGCTGTCAACCTTCTCTGTCCCACGCTGCCCACCCCCTTCCTGCCAGCCCCAGAAGAGATCTTGCCTCTCGCCTTCATGTCTGCAGAAGTGGGAAACCATAAAATAAGCATTTGCTTATGAATTAATTTCTGGCACGCGTGGGGCGCCGCCAGCCTCGCAGCCCGCATATCCGTCCTTGGCGTCCCCGCCAGCGCCTGTGTTCCTTCCTCCTGAGCTGTTCCCACAGCCGGGGGAGGGGGGGCAGCGGGGTGGGGGGTTCCCGCGCCTCCTCTCCCGCAGGAAGGCAGGGCCAGCCTCACCTGGGAAGGCCCAGGGCTGGGGCCTGCAGCCGTGGTGCTGGGTTTGGGTAGACGCCTGTGCTGGGGGTGGAGGCCGCGGCCTGATCAAGGGCCCGGCACAGCGAGTCTCTGGACGCCGGCTGCAGGGCGCAGAAGCCAAGTGAATTGTGTGGATTGCAGAGCTGCCCACGCCGTCCCTCTGCCAAGTCTGGCCTGCAGACACGCCCAGAACGGGCTCTTTCCTGCACGTACGCAGCTCGGCTGGAAAATGTGAGAGGGCGCCGCCAGGAAGCGGCTGCACACTCAGTCGGGGGACCCCCGCGCCGCCCTTCCCCACGCCCCCTCCTCCAGGCGGGCCGAGAGCTGCGCCGCCCCCTCCCCGGACCCCGGGGGGCCGGGCCGGGCCCCTGACCCGGGCAGCGCTGGGGGCGGAAGGGCGGTGTGTGCCTTGCTGGCAGCGGAAGGCCGATGGGAGGAAGGCCGGCCGGGCTTGGCAGCGCCGGCACCCCGGGAGGAGGAAGAGAGTGGTGTGAGCGCGGTTACGTAAAAGGGTGTTGTTGTTGGCAGGGAAGGCGGGAGTGAGTCACTGGTGAGTGGTGTTTTCTGACCTCAGGCTCTGTCCGTGTGGGAAAGCAGCGCAGGCAGCAGCGACAAGGACCAGGCCCGGCTCCCCGGGGCCGCCGGCCAGTGGGCAGGCGGGGACCGTCCCTCGGCAGGGCCTGCGCCGCACCCACCACCTCGGGGGCCCAGGGCCGAGCCTTCCGGGGAGGCTGCCTGCTAGGGAAGCCCGTGGCACGGGGAGCTGGGCCCCCAGAGTGGACACGCCTGCCTTGCGCTCCCGGCTCTGCCCGGGGCAGGTGACCCCACTGTCAGGAGGCTCTGGCGGGGGCGGGAAAGGAGGCCCTTCCCCAGGGCGTGGCTGCGTGGCCTCCCGCCATGACCTGGGGGGGAGGGCAGGGCAGTGGGAGGGAGGTGACCTGCCACCAGCCAGCTCTGGGTCATCCTTCAGGACACGGCCTTCCCAAGAGGGTCTCCGTGTAGCTCCTGGTCAGAGGGCGCACTCCTGGGGACCCCGAGGAGCCCAAGGGCACATGTCCTGGCTCCTGCTGTGGCAGCACTGGGGACCCCGTGTCTCTGCTCCTGGGGTGGCTGTGCGGAGCTGCAGGCGGGTGGGTGTGGGGTCTTTGGAGCAGGACATCCGGCTCCTCCTTCCTCGGGCCGGCATGGTGCCTGAAGGGGGGAGCTCCGAGCCCTCTACTCGCTCTGAGGTTCTCCGCCTGCCCACTTTTCTCTAGGGCTGGTCCCACTCACCCCCAAAAGGCCTTCTCCCCCACGTCCCAGCCCTTCTGTCTTCCATGCTGCAGCTGAGGCCCCCCAAGCAGCACCTGCCCTCCTGTCCCCGGCCCAGCAGCCCTGCATGGAAGATGGACCCCATACCCCGAGACGTCCACTGCAGAGGCTCCTCCGGGGCTGGCACGCTGCCCGCCGCAGCCATGGTCCTCGGCCGCTCCTAGACCCATCCCTGTGTGCACCAGAGCCGCTGCTCCACGGCAGCCTGCCCGGCCCACTCCCCGGCCCCACGTGAAATGCCTTCTGCCCTGACCTGTCCCTCTGACCCCCGAGGCAGAGGGGGTGTGCCCACGTCTGGGTGTTCATCTCCCGAAGAATCTGGAGAAAGAGAACTCGCTCTGGGAGTCAGGGCGGGAGCCCCCGCCCGCGGTGGGGGCTGAAGGAAATGGCATGGGAAGCTGGGCCTGGCGTTTCCACGGAGTCCTTGACCCTGTGGCTACTTTGTGGTTCAAGGCCAGCTCCATCCAGGAGGGGGGACCGAGGTGGGCGCGGGAGAGATGGTCACTGAGGAACAGAATTCCGGCCCCAGTGGCCACCAGGCACTTCCCTGCTCACCCTTCCTGAGAGCCACCGTCGGGTGAGGCGGCGGGAGGTCAGTGCTGGGCGCACTTAGCGGGCTCCTCCCCTGCAGGTGGGGCCGCTCGCCGTGCCTGGGGCCTCGGGAAAGGCACGTGCATTTGGGTAACTGCTCTGTCTCCTTGGGGTGACTGTCCGGGGTGGTGATCCCTTGAGGCACGGCTGCTTTCTGCTCAGTGGGGAGTGGGTCAGGCCCTTGCTCGGGGTCCAGACCTCGCCAGCTGCTGTGTCTGGGGTTTACAGTCGGGCCTGGATCCTTGCAGGCCGAGCCCCCACCGTGGCCTACAGCCCTCCCGGGGGCCAGGGGAGCTCGCAGGGAGGGGGCTTTGCTCCCTGCTGTCCGTGGACCGCCTCTGCCTTCCCGAAGTGCCGGGAGCCGGCTCGGGTGGCCGTGGCCGGAGCCTCTGCTTTGTTTCTGATGTTGCCTGTGGGTGACGGGGAGGAAGCCGGGACCTGCTTTCCTCCGAGCTGGGCAGTGCGTTGCACGTTACAGGCTGGCTTCCGCCCTTCGCCTCTGGCCAGCCCCCGCGCCCAGTGTGTGGTAGTGACCAGGAAACACAGGCACGGCTTCCTGAGCGTGCAGCCGACCAGCCCGTGGTCCTGGCTGGCTGGCCTCCCTGCCGCGAAGGCAACGTGGGCTTGGCCTAAGGGGCACTCACGTCACGTCTCTGCTCTTGCCCGTTTTGCACGAAGCAGCTCAGGCGCTGGGCCCACTCCGTACTCAGGCCGACGGCTGGCTGAGACCCTCCTCTTGTGTGGAAGGGGCGGGAAGCGGCTTCGTGCGTCTCACAGTGCCCGTCCTGGCCTTTCGTCCAGGGGATGGGGAGGAGACGCTGCTTACAGAGAGGAGCCGGGGGTCTCAACAGAGCCCCAGCTAGCAGAGCGGAGCTTTGACCCCAAGTTGAGCTTTGTGCCCCTCAAGTTGATCTCAGCTCCTGCCAGGCTAGATTGCCCCGGTCGCCGGGCTCCCATGGGTGCTGGGCCGGGCTCCCTGCTCTGCTTCACACTCGAGAGCAGGGCCTCTTGTTTCAGGTGGGGCAGCCTCGTCCCCAGTGAGGTGGGCTGGGAAGGAAGACCCTGGGCTGTCTGATGAACCCCGAAGGTGGGCCTGGGGCCCACGGACAATGGAAGGCACAGTGCTATGATAAGGTGGGCGCTCCTCTCTGCCCCACGGGGGTCCTTTCTGTGAGGCGCCTTCTGTGGCCACAGGTGACCCTGCCCCTTACCTGTGATCCTTGGAGTCCGCTGGAACTCGCACGGGGGAGGGGGTCCTGCGGTGGCTGCGGGGAGCCCTCTACTATCCCCAATTAGTGGATGCGTGTGTGAGTTGTATGCCTGTCTTATATTTACAAGAGGAAGTATCCCGTTTAATTTTATTTTCACACCAAAAGCCCGAGTGTTAAGAGAACATGGTGTTTTAACACTCCCTCGGTTATCAGCTGCAGCGCGGAGGCTGTATATTGTCACATACAGTTTTCTGAGTATATTTCCACATTTGTTACCTGGCAACATCGCCGCGCCGGGACACGGGGCTGCCGGGTTCCTCCGACCGGCACCGTCCACCTGGAGAGCGCAGGAGTCCAGGAGTGACGGCTCCGTGCGGGGTGGGCCGAGGTGGGGCCGAGGCTGCCTGACACCAGGGCCTGTGGCTGCGTCCAGGCCTCTGTGCTCACCCGCCTGTTGTGTGGACTAGATGTCCCGCCCCATGGCTCGTCTCCTGGTCACCGCAGCGCTGCAGACGCGAGGCGACTGGGCGGGCGGAGGGCCCGGTGGCTGCCGCATGTCCTCAGGCTGCCTCAGCCCCGACCATGCTCCCGGAGGACCCTTGCACACAGTTGCCCTGGTCTCCCTGTTGAGGCCACACACTCCGAGACACAGGGACACTTCGGGAGACCCCGGCACTGAGCTCTCGTCTGAGGGTTTTCGAGGATACTGAAGGGTGCGTCCTAGGAGGTGCTTCTGAGGATCCTGTGGGCAGCCTGGACGCGCCGTTCAGCCCCACGGTGCAGCCTGTCTGTCCACAGACCCTGGACCCGTCCTCCTGCATTCCCCTGTGTAAGGAGGAGACTCCGGCCCCTGGACGCTGCCTGTCTGGCCCTTGTGCCGGGTCCATTCTGAAACCCACCAGTGCGTGTGTTGGGGCTGCACCCCCAGAAGCGCCCACATGGCAGGGTCTTGCTCTGGCGTCTTCAGGACGGCGCTGAGGGGCGGCCAGAGTCCTGACAGCGAGAGGTACTTGTCTCGAACCCCGGGGCTTCCCAGCATGGACGTGATCCTGCTGTGCAAACTTTCAGAAAACCCCTCTCTGGCCTGGGGAGCTTCAGCCAGCGCCCGGGAAATGCTGCACCAGAAAACAAGGTCACGCCGCATTTTTTTGGTGAGCACAGGAATCAGCAGCGATGTTACATAACTGCTATTTATAGCTCCTTGCTCACTGTCTGCAGGCAGACGGTGCCTGAGAAGGGCTTATAGAGCTCCTGGGTGCGCTCACCTTCCGGGCGGCAGGCGGGAGCCGCTTACTCTCCGTGCGTCAGCACAGGCTCCGCCGCGGGCGGTGGGCGGCGGGTAGGTGGACGCCCGTTGCCATGGCGTTCTGCTCCGTCTCTCGGCCTCGCACCCCTCCCGGCGCCTTCTTCCTCCCGCTTTCCTTTCTTTCTCTCTTTTTTCCAGCCTGTGAGCTTCGCTGTCTCTCACACCTGCTCAGGACCCCCGGGCTGTCTGCAGAAGCAGCCCCCCCTCCAGCCCTGGGGCAGCAGGGCTTGCCTGCAGGTGCCTTTGTCCACCCGCCCTCGGGCTTGTCCCGTTTTTCATTTCCAGCCCTCCCTCCCAGGCTGGGGCCTGGACGCCTGCCTTCTCCCGCACCGAAGCTCGCTCCTTGTGATGGGATTGTCCACTCTAACCACGAGGATCCTGTGGTCCTTGGGACAGACATCCCGGGAAAAGGGCTCTGCAAACCCACCATCCTGCGTGCTCCACCCCGGCCGGGTCTGCTCCCGGCGCCAGCACGTTATCGGTTGGAGCCAAGGAAACGAGAGACCCGTGTGCCTCGGCTGCTCCCAGGCTCAGGGGGTTCTGTTATCTGCAGGTTGAAGGTTGCTACAACTCAGCCCCCCAGCTCTCTGCAGGGGAGCAGAGCTGCTTTCCAGAAGCCCTGGTGGCATCGGGCGTGCCTGCCCGCCGGCCTGGCCATGCAGCCTCCTGAGGGCCGTCCTTGTCCTCCAGCCACGTTGCCACCAGAGCACAGGCAATTAAGGGTCTGCGTGGGGAGGTTGTAATGAAATGTTCTTAGAAAAGAATCAGTCATTCCCAGGAGCAGGCTTTGAGAGAGGAAAAAAAAACAAAACCCAAACCCACCCCTGCCGTGCCCGGGAGTTGTGCAATTCTCAACAGCAGCAGCCTGTTGGAGCAACCAGGGCGAGCTGACTTCCCCCTCATAACTCTTGCTAGACACATCTGCATAAAAGATCCCCAGATTCCACACCGAGAAGGTAATTTTTTTTCCCTCTGAGTAACCGGAGGGACTTTCCCCTTGGGCCCCGTCCAGCGGCCTGGCCTGCAGTTGAGAACGCTGTCTGGGGAGGAGCTGCCAGCGGCTGAGTCCAGGCTCCGGGCTCTGGCAGCTGCCGAGCCGCTGGCCACGACCCTCCTTCCCATGGGGAAATCGAGGCCGCGTTCTTCCCCAGGCTCCTGCCTTCCTCTCCTTTTTCTCTCCGCCTCCACTGCCTGGGTTTGGGCTTTTCCATCATGACGGCCCTGAGCCTGGGGTGGTGCAGCACCTGCTGTCCCCAGGGCACTCGCTGGGGCTCGGGACTCTGGGGTGCCCCTGCCTCCAGGGCAGGCGGCTGTGCCTTAAGGGGTGTGTTCTCCCAGGCGCCTCCCAGAAGCCCACTGAGCTGCTCTCGGCCGGGGGTGAGCCGGCCCCAGCCAGGGGCCCACGTGACCATCCGCCTGGCCCAAGTCAGTCACTGAGCGCCGGCGGCCCAGCGGTCAGCACTTCCCCGTGGGACTCGGCCCAGCAGCGAGCCTCAGGCAGTGTCACCGCTGCCCCAGCTGTTGGCACTTTGCTCCTCTCGCCCCTCAGGCCCACGTGCTGCCGGGCCCCCTCGTTTCAGGGTGGGAGTGCGGGCACCCCAGGTCTGGCCACTGCTGGCCCCAGCTGGGTGCACTCTGCATCTCTGTGACAGGCTCTGCAGAGCTGCTGCCGCACACGACCACTTTCTATATCTTGCAAGTTGGCGTGAGTCTTGCCTGGGCTACACCTGGGGGGCGGCAGGCTGCACCCCTCTGAGGCCCATCCAGCCACGGATCCGATGCGTGGGCTGGAGTCACCCCCGCACCGTCCACCCTCACCTGCCTGCTGGAAGGTGGGCTTATGCGCATCCAGAGCCATCTGTGCCCCTGAGGTAGCGTAGTCACGGTTCCAGGAGAGGAGTCTGTCCTCTCCGGGGTGAGGAGACCAGCGACACCACTATGGCGGCCTGTGTGGGCACCACCAGAGCACTCCAGAAGGTTCTTTTTGTCGCTGCTATGGACTGGCGGCTCTGAGGGTGTCCTCCAGCCTGCCAGGTTGGGGAGCGAGGGCTGGGGAGACCCGCGTCTCGGTGACTGGCTCTCCCATCTGCAGGAGAGAGGTGTGAGCACCTTGTGGGGGCCTGAGTCCTGCAGGCGGGGTGCCTGCTGTGGGGGCTGCTCAGAGCGTGCTCCCCCGTCCCCCTCTGACAGTCCAGGAGGAGGCTCAGCAGGCCTGTGGCTGTGCTGGCCCTGCCCTGGCTGCGTCCAGGTGAGCCCGACCTGGGGCCCACACACCTGTCAGGTGGCACGCAGGTGAGCACACAAGTTCCTTCAGGCCCTGCTGAGGAGCGGACACCATGCGCCGGCTGGGCTACGTCAGGATGGCCCCACCGCGTGGAGGGGGCCGTGGCCCATTGTCCACCTCACTGCTGCTCACAGCCGTTCCAGGCTGGGGCCTGTTCACAGGGACACGTGGTTACTGGCGACTGGTGGTAACTGAATTGTCTTTGCCTCGGCTGGCGGCTGTTTTTATGGAGGACAGGGTCCAACCTCTTCACTCCCTGTTGTACCACCTGGGGCTGGCGCGCATCCCGCGGATGTCAGGCGTACTGCAGATGGTGGCTGGACGGGTGGACAGAGGGTGGATCGCTGCGGGCGCTTGTGGCGGGGGATGGACGCATGGGTGTGTGACTGGCCGGTTGCATGGGTGGGTGTGTGGATGGAAGGAGTGATGGGTGAGTGGATGAAATATCAGGAACTGAAACAAAAGGAGGGGGCACCTGCGGACACTGCTGCTGGGCTTGTTATAGGACAGGGAGAGGCACCCCAGACCCCCACAAACCTGCCTATTCTAAATGGGTTCTGCCATCCGCCGCATCAACACAAAACATATGACGCTGCCCCTCTCCCTGTCCTATAACAGGCTCAGCCAGGGCATGGGCGTCTCGAGACCTCCAGGCGCAGCGAGGAGCTGAGCTTCCGTGGGGCAGCCACCTGTGTCCTGGCCTCTGGGGGCGGCTGACAGGGAGAGTCAGAGGCAGAGCGCGCATGGGAGGCGCCCTGTGCTGTCTGCTGGGAGCAGGCAGGGCTGGTAAAGCTCCCGAGGGAGGGGGAGGGCTCGGTGTCAACCCTCGGCCATGTGGCTGGAGGCCGGAGGAGGTTCAGCATGACCATGGCCTGTGGGCAGGTGAGGACGTGGGTCCCCAGGCTGCTGAGCTGGCTCTGGGCGAGAGGGAAGAATTGGGGCCCCAGGCAGCTGAGAGGCTGTGTCTGCTAGGCCAGGCCGCCTGCCCTCTGGGAGTGCTGTCTGCAGATCCGGCTGCAGGGTGATTTCCTGCTTGGGGCTTTGTTTTACCCCCCTGGAGATGACCGTGTTGTATTTTGATGTAAACAATTCACAGCAGGGAATTGTTGTGAAGAGGCAAAAAGCAGCATTCTTAGGGAAGAGGAGACACCAGACTGTGTTTTGTGTCAACACCAGCACCACTGCTCACAGCAGCCCCTGAGCCCACGTGCCTGTGCCGGCGGTGCACACCTAGGGCCCCCGCGCTCTGGCCACGCTCCCTGGCTGGTCCTTCTGACTGGAGAAGCACGTTTTCCACGCAGGTTGTGTCCCACCAAGGGCATCCTTGTTCTCTGCACTCGGACAGCTCTGGGGCCATTCACCTGTCAGCCTCGTGGCCCGCCCTCAGCCGGCATGCGCCCTGGGCCCCGGGGCTCTGGGGGTGACAGTGGCCACCGCAGGCCAGCCCAGGCCCAGGGCACTGCTCCAGCCAAGACGCCACACGTGTGGCCTCAAGCTCCCAGGAAGCTGAGCCACGGGGTCCGGGGGACGGCAGCGCCGGGCCCATGTGGAAAGGCGAGGCCCTGGGGCGGCCGGGGCCGGTCTAGTTCTCCTGGGGCCGTGGGCCACGCCGCCCCTCACTGGCCGTCTGGTCTCCCGGGCAGCATTCCTTCTTCTGCCGCTTGACAGAAGACAAGAAGTCGGAGAAGTTCTTCAAGGTCTTCTACGACCGGATGAAGGTGGCCCAGCAGGAAATCAAGGCGACGGTGACGGTGAACACCAGCGACCTGGGGAATAAAAAGAAAGATGACGAGGCGGACAGGGACGCCCCATCGCGGAAGAAAGGTGAGGCCCGAGATGCCCCGCCCCGCCGCCCCCAGTGGGAGGTTGTGGGGACCCGGGCCATCCCCGGCGGTGGCAGGGCTGATGCCGCCTTGTCTGCGCTCCAGCCAAGGAGCCCGCCACACAGATCACGGAGGAGGCTCGGGACCAGCTCCTGGAGGCCTCCGCTGCCACCCGCAAGGCCTTCGCCACCTTCCGGAGGGAGGCCGACCCAGATGACCACTACCAGGCCGCCGAGGGCGCCCAGGCCGCGGCCGACAAGCCCAAGGACGAGCTGGAGATGAGCGCGGTCATCACCATCATGCAGCCCATCCTGCGCTTCCTGCAGCTGCTCTGCGAGAACCACAACCGGGACCTGCAGGTGAGGCCGCGCCCACCCCCACAGTGGGGCCGAGAGGAGCGTGGGGGTGCTGCAGGGGGGGGGCGAGGTCGGAGCAGCCACACCGCAGGTGGGTCGGAGCCCATGGGCCAGGCCCTCTCCTGCCCCCGGCAAGAGGGACCCTTGGAAAAATGTACCCGTGTGAACCATCACCTGCTCCAGAGTCACCTGCCCCTCCCACCGCCACCAGACCTGGAAGGTTGAGACCCCTGAAGGCTGGAGGGCGAGGACCCTTGTTAGGGCCGAGCATCGCCTTGAACAGGCTGTTACCAGCTGTTGACACATGTGCTTAGCAAGGCTTCAGTTACACGAGGAACACACCAGTTTCTCTCTGTGGAGGCTCAGGTGAAAACCAGCCCTCAGAAGGCAGAGGGTCTCTGCTCTCGCCTGTGCCCACCGGGCCCTGCCTGGCCGTGCTATGCTCTGGCCCTCCCCGCGCCGCGCCTGCGCACTAAGCTGCGCTTTGCCTTTTTGTCCTTTTAAACGTAACAGCACGTCCTAGATGTCTGTCTGCGTCGCCACACACACTGGAGGTGGCGTTGGCACGCTGAGGATGATCTAGCTGCTGCCCAGCTGCTGGGCATGTCCGTGGCCCCCAGTCCCTTCTGTGCACGTCTTGTTGCCCGGGTTGGCGCGGGAGCAGCACGCCCTGGCAGCAGGGTCCGCGGCCACAGGGCCAGTGCTTTATCCTCCGTCCCTGCCTGCGCCACAACCTCTCCACAGCTGACGCGTGTCACTTACAACCGAACAAAAGAAACGTTGTAGTTAATTTCCCCTGATTTTAAGAAGAGACCATTGGAGTCTCTTGCTCTGCGTGTGAGGAGGGTCTTGCTGTGTCGGGTGGAGGTAGGGCCTGCTCCAGGTGTCCGGTTAGCCTCCGGCTGTGGGGGACACTCCCCGGGCCTTTGTGCTGCGCACTGGCCGCCCCCTCACCATGGAAACGGCCAGGCCCTGGCACCGTGCTTCAGCCAGCCCGTAACTGTCACCTTTCCAACATAAGTCCCGCCCCTGGGGGTGTCACCACCTCTGCACGTCACCCCTGAGGGGGGGAAGGGATAAGAAACGAACAGAGATGACTTGAGAAGGCTGCAGGTGTGTGAGCCGGCTGACAAAGGGGCGCCTCCCCCGCTGCTTCCTGGGGCCCACACCTGGGAGAGTGGCTGGAGGTGGAGATGGAGGTAGAGAAGCTGGAGATGCAGGTGGAGGAGGAGGAGCCGGTGGAGCAGGTAGCAGTGGGCCGTGATGGTGGCACTGGAGCTGGGGGTGGCCGTGGTGGCGTGGCTGCAGGCAGGTCCACGGCTGGCTCAGTGGGGCTCTGGGCCTCTGTGGGATGCTGAGCAGGGCAGGGACCCCCACTTGCTCGAGTAGCAGGACTGACGAGCTCTCCCTTCTGCGCCCCACCTGCGCCCACCCCGGCACGGCCCGTCACAGAACTTCCTGCGCTGCCAGAACAACAAGACCAACTATAACCTGGTGTGCGAGACGCTGCAGTTCCTGGACTGCATCTGCGGGAGCACCACGGGCGGCCTGGGGCTGCTGGGCCTGTACATCAATGAGAAAAACGTGGCGCTCATCAACCAGACGCTGGAGAGCCTGACCGAGTACTGCCAGGGGCCCTGCCACGAGAACCAGGTACTGGCGTGTGGGGTGGGGGTGGGGGTTGTTCTGGACATGCCGTTGGCAGGGACGCCCGGTCTCCGTGCTTGGCTGGCTTTGGTTGGTGTGAGTGTCCAGCTTTAACTTGACAGAGACGGCAGGCCCCGTCCACGCTGCCGCCTCTCCTGGCCACCAGCACGGGTGGGTGGTCCCACTACAGCAGAAAGGGATGGGAAACGAGGACGGTGGGGGAGGAGACAGACGGCATCAAGGTGAATTCCCTCCTAGCCCCGGGTGCTGCCTGCCCGAGAGGCTGGACTTGGGGCCGTGCCTTGGGCTCCTGCCTCATATGGATCAGACAGGGCACACGCCCTCCAGGCTGCAGCCTTGATCAGGAGTTGGCACTGAAGGCCGTGGGAGGTGGACAGGGGGACACACCTCTGGAGGGACAGGGTGGCCGCAGCCCAGCGTCGGCTCCGTGTCCTTGAGAGCAAAGCCTCCTGCCCGTGCGGTGGCCTGGGCATGGCCGACTGTCCAGCTGTGGGGCGTGGGGACTTCCTGCTGCCCACTGCTAATTCTGAAACTGGAGACCGTCCACTGTCTCATTTTACCACTTTCCACGGAAAACACGTGGCTCTTAGAGACACGGCGTGGGCGGCTGGCCGGCCAGCACCGCGTGTCTCAGGCCCGTATCCTAACGCGTGTGTCTGTGCCCAGAACTGCATCGCCACCCACGAGTCCAACGGCATCGACATCATCACGGCCCTGATCCTCAACGACATCAACCCCCTGGGGAAGAAGAGGATGGACCTTGTGCTGGAGCTGAAGGCAAGTGTCCTCAGGGCGTGGCCGGTGGGGAGGCTGGGCTCACCCGCGGGTCCCCGGCATGAGTTCTGGCTGAGACATGAACTCCCGTGCCCCCAAGTTTGGGGCTTAGGGGTGTGCCCCGAGGGCTCAGGCCCAGGGGCTGGCTGCAGCGGCCCTCCCTCTGAGGTCTCCGAGTCCCGCCATGAGCATGAGAGGTGGCTGAAGGTCAGTCCAACCACGCCTGTTCAGAACCCCCACTCCTGTCTCCCTTGTCGGGGAACCCTGTCATCCACCCTGTCGCTGCTCTAGCAGAAGGCGGCCTCACTGTGTTGGTCTAAAATACGGGGAGTTTGTGACCTCTGACGCCCCCTGTGGGTTGGGGCAGACCGCAGGGTGCAGAGGGCCCATCGGCCCCACCGGCGCCCCAGCCCCTCAGAACCAAATGTGTTTAGGGTGGACGTGGCACGGGACCTCGGGGGCTCGGGCTGCTGCCCACCCCTGGCTCTGGCTCCTCTCAGCCGAGCCCCCATGCATGCCCGTGGGCTGCGGCATCTCCCCAGGATTGAATCTGTCAACCCTCCTGGTCTCGCGTCTGTTTTGAGGCCCATGGCTTCTTGGGGCCCATTGCCTTTTAACTGGTCCTGCTGGGCGTGTTGGGGGTCTGTCCAGGGACCCCACCCGTCGAGCAGCCCGGCGGAGCCCAGGACCCCAGGGCCAGCGGCGTGTTTCGCAGGCGCGGCGGAGAGGGCCGGCCAGAAGCCCACAGCGTCCCTGGCGTTCGATTCTTCCCTCCGCGTTTACACGGACAGTCCAGAGTGATTGTCCTGGGTGAACGGGTTGGGTGGATTTTGTGGTTTTGTGGCTTTTCTTTCCTCCTGGGACGGACTTTGTGTAGAACTGACTCGCACACCCGGCCCTGCGCCCGGCCCGTTGACCGGCTTGTGGCACTTTTGGAAACGGGGAGGCCCAGGCGCTCCTCCCGCTCAGCAGCCCGTGGCCCCACCCAGCCCAGCCATCCGAGGACTAGTACCAGGGTGCCTGCCCCAGCTGGGCCCCCTGCCACACCGCCCCCCGGCACCCCGGCACCACAGATGGAGGGCAAAGTGGGGCAGGGCCCCGGGGTTACTGGTACCAGCGGGACCCCTGGCGTTGGGTGGAGGCGCTGACGGGGTGTGTTAGGCAGAGGGGTCAGCTCCAGCACCTGCTCCGTGCCTGGAGCCGGGTGACAGTGGGCCGTGGCCCCAGAGCCACCTCTGACCTCGCTCTCCTCGGGCACAGCCTTCCCGCCACCCAGGTGTGCTCTTGCTTCCACCCGGGCTCACACGGTCAGCAGGGGGCTAGGCTGACCGCCCCCCACCTCTGTGACGCAACAGGGCTGCCACTGTGTGGGGCAGGGCGCTGGGGAGTGTGACTGCGGCCTCGGTGTCCGCCCACGGGGGGCGCGTGCCCAGGCAGCCCCACAGCTCCTGTCCCCCCTCCCGCCCCACAGAACAACGCCTCCAAGCTGCTGCTGGCCATCATGGAGAGCCGGCACGACAGCGAGAACGCCGAGCGGATCCTGTACAACATGCGGCCCAAGGAGCTGGTGAGTCTGGCCGCTCCAGCCGTGCACCGTATGGGTCCCCGCAGACGTCTGGATCTGGTCAGGGGCACACTCACCCCCAGTCTGTGCAGGAGCGAGACTGGCACCCCGGGTGAGCCCCCCAGCCCTGCCTGCCCAGCCCCAGGGACTGTGCGGTGCTGGGCTCTGCCCTTCTCCTGGTCACCTCGGTGGCCGGCAGAGAGCCCGGCCACTGTCCTGCCCCCGTTGCCGGGAGGCAGCCGGTGCTGCTCCCGAGTCCGAGGGCTGTTGCTGTGGAGACCAGGCATGACGGTGAGCTCAGGCCTCCAGGAGCCTGGCCGCTGCCCCCACTCAGACACTCTTCCTGCCACTCTTCATCCAGAGCAGAGGACTCAGCAGCCCTGGTGCCAGCGTCCCGGACACTGAAGGGGCTTTTTTAGGTGCCCTTGTTTTGTTTTTCTCTCAAAACACACTATTTTGGGGTGACTTTCGCAGTCGCTAGGGGTGGTGCCGCACCCGTGAGACGCAGCGACAGTGAGGCTGAGATGGGGCACGTGGGCCTCTCCCTTGCAGGCACCGGGCCCCAGGGGCTCTGATATCCCTGGCACGTGTGCGTGCATGTGAGCGTGTGCAGGTGAGTGTGCATGTGTGTGCACAGGTGTGTGTGGGTTTGAGCACATACGGGCATGTGCATGCGTGTGGCCACCCCACCCCAGGCAGCCTGCTGCCTCTGCGTGGTCACAGCTGTTGCAGAGCGGCCCAGAGATGTAGCTGTCGTGCCCACGTTCCTCTCAGCCCAGTGAGTCGGTCCCGCAGCCCAAGGTCTCAGCCTGAGAAACCCCCCGCCGAGAGGCCCCGCGGGGTGCAGGAGGCCGAGAGGCTCAAAGAAATGGCTCCCTTGTCCTCTGACTCACGAGCTGAAGGCGTTTTGTCCCTATTCTCAGACTGACTTAACCTAAAATGCTGCGTGGATATGGGAAACATTGGCCAGATGACTGTCCTGGCCATTTCACTGGCCACCCTGCTCTGCCCCGCAGACGGGGGCTCCCTGCGAAGGGCCTTCTAGAGTCGGGTGGCCTCTCGGCTGCCAGGGGCTGTGCCTGGGAGCCTGCCCTGGATGTGAGGCAGGTGGGCAATGGGCGTGGCAGAGCTTGGGCAGGAAGAGCTGCAGCCGCGGGAGCGCCTCAAGCCTGCTCCCCGATGGCACCTCGTGCTGGGGCCCCTGCCCCCAAATAGTGGCCTCGGGGCTTTGGCAGGACAAGCACGTTACTGCTGCAGTGAGGGGCAGCAGCGACCGCAGAGGCGGAGCCGCCCATGGGTGGGCCGCGTGTGAGCGAGCCCTGCTGGAGCCCTGAGGCCGGCCCTGTGGCCTGTCCCTCTTGCAGGTGGAAGTGATCAAGAAGGCCTACCTGCAGGGGGAGGTGGAGTTCGAGGACGGTGAGAATGGAGAGGACGGCGCTGCCTCCCCCAGGAACGTGGGCCACAACATCTACATCCTGGCCCACCAGGTAGGCCCTGCGCCCGGCCCGCCACACGCCTTCCGCCCGCCTTTCCTGGAGGACCGGGCCCGGCTGTGTCGCCCTTGGCTGTGGCCGCAGGACTCTGGGAGGCCCAGCCCCATGTGGCGGGTGTATACTGGGTCCCAGGCCTTACACTGCCACCTCCCAGCAGCTGCCCGAGGTGTGGGCACTGTGCCGGGGCACCTGCCACCACAGGGAACACCTGGCCACTCGCTTGCCCAGCACTGAGCCCAGACACCTCCCGTCCGGGCACCCCTGTCAGTGTCCTGCCACTCCTGGGCAACGGGAGCTGCCGGCGGGGGCTGCCGGCGGGGCCGGCCTGCGGGTGCATCCCTGTGGCCTCTCTTGGGCACGGGAAGTAGCTCCGAGGCCAAATCAGGATGGCGGGAGGTTGGTGCACCCCGAGTGCCTGTGCCTGGTCCCCCCTCCTGTCCCGACCAGCATTTAACGTGAGGGGGTCTAGGGTCTTGCAAGTGACTGGCGGCTTGGACACCCAATGCTGTGTGATACATCCAGGACCCGGGGAGCCCTGGGCTGGCCGCTCTGTTCCTGAAGCAGCAGGGTGCAGCGCACGTGAGGGCCCATGACGTGGCGCACTGGCACCTAGAGCTGGGGTGCACGTGTGCCTGCGGCTCAGTGTGGGCCTGTGTGTTGTGTTCAGCTGGCGCGGCACAACAAGGAGCTACAGACCATGCTGAAGCCCGGGGGCCAGGTGGACGGCGACGAGGCCCTGGAGTTCTACGCCAAGCACACGGCCCAGATCGAGGTGCGGGGCTGGGGCTAGAGAGGGCGGCCGCAGCCTGTCAGGGTTCCTGCAGGCAGAGTGTTCAGGGCGCCGTGAGTCCCGAGGGCCGCTGCTGAGGCAGGCGCAGGGAGGCTGTCTGAGAAGTGGCGTCAAGTGCAGGATCTCCGGGAGCAGGAGTGAGGGCAGGAGCCTGCTGGGGGCAGCCCATGAGGGCCAGCGGGGGGCCAGGCCTTGCCGAGCAGGCGAGAGCATGGGGCCCAGGCTCTGCAGAGCGGTCTCGAGAGCTGTGCAGGCCCCTGGCGTCCTGCCCTGGGCAGGGCACCCCGATGCAGTTCCGAGGAGCCAGGTCCTTCACACGGTCATCAGGTCACCCAGGCGGGGCTTCCCTGGTGCAGACTTGGGGCCCCAGGGGCTGGCCGTGCAGTTCCACTGTCCATGAGGGACAGAGATTGTGCAGGACAGACAGACTCCTGTGAGCCACGTAAAACGTTGTGTGGCTGTTAAAATTATGGAGAACTAGTCGGTTCCGCAAGAACTGCTGCTCCCTGGCCATGGAGACCCTCCACCAGACAGACCCGGGCATCACCAAGTGCTCTCCCAGCCACCGCCTCCGGCAGCCTCCTGCCCCGGGCCAAGGTCATGTTAGAGTCTGGGCCCGCGGCCATGGCGCTTGCAGGCTCCGCCGGGGGTCTCAGCGAATCTGGGGACGCGGCCCGCCCGGGCTGTGAGGCGGAGGCAGATGGGCAGGCTGGTGGCAGTCTGGGAGGTAGCTGAGCCGGGGCTGTGTCCCCCAGATTGTCAGGCTGGACCGGACCATGGAGCAGATCGTCTTCCCTGTGCCCAGCATCTGCGAGTTCCTCACGCAGGAGTCCAAGCTGCGCGTCTACTACACAACAGAGCGGGACGAGCAGGGCAGCAAGATCAATGACTTCTTCCTGCGCTCCGAGGACCTCTTCAACGAGATGAACTGGCAGAAGAAGCTGCGGGGTAGGTGTGGCGCCGGCACCTGGAGCCCAGGGCAGGGCGGGGAGCACTAAGGATGGGGTGCCGGCTCTGGGAGGCCCCTGGAGAGGCGTCCCCCAGGGCAGCATTGAGGGGCTGGACTGGAGAGCTCTGGGGAAGCTTCCAAAAAGCTTGATTTTGGATTCTTGGTGTAGAAAACTGAGAGGCACAGGCCTGTGGCCTGGACTGTTCTTCCGGGGCCGCCCGCCCGTTTTCCTGTCCTGGCGGGCTCACCGGGGTGTGTTCTGCTCTTTCGGGGATGGGGCTGCAGGAGGGAGGTGGTCGGGTCTGTTTTCTGGGAGCCTTGCCCCCCCGCCCTGTGGGCTGAGCTGGAGCAGCTCTGTCCTGTCTGTGCTGCCCCTGCCTCACACGGCTGGCCACAGAGGCTGGGCCCGCCCCCAGCTCCCCTGGTCTGCGAGGGTGAAGGCAGGCAGCCTCCCCCAGGGCAACCTGTTTGTCCGCCTCTGAGCCTGCAGCTCCCAGCAGCCACACCCCTGGGGCAGTGAGGTACATGCCACCTGGAAGGAGACCACCCCAAGCCCACCCTGCCCCTCGGGGTGCAACTGAGAGAAGAGAGGCCTCCTGCTGGCATGCTTCCCCATGGCAGATCCACACACCCTTGGGCACAGTCCTCGGGCAGGGGAGGGGGCAGCCGGGGGCAGAGAGGCTGGGGTCACTCTCCCCAACCCCCGACCCCCCTCCCCACAGCCCAACCTGTGCTGTACTGGTGCGCCCGCAACATGTCCTTCTGGAGCAGCATCTCCTTCAACCTGGCCGTGCTGATGAACCTGCTCGTGGCTTTCTTCTACCCCTTCAAGGGCGTTCGAGGAGGTACCTGCCCCCACAGGCCCTTCTGGTGTGGAATGGAGGGTTGTTTGCACGCAAGGGCCAGTGGCCTACCATTGGGTCTAGCTGGGCAAGAGGTGAGCTCCTCGGGTGTCTGCTGGCGGGAAGAAAGGCCACGCTTCCGTCACCCCTGCAAGACATTGCTCCCGTCAGGCCCTGGCGTCCCGTGGGGGCTGTGTCTCGGGCCGCCGGCTGAGCCATGACATGGCTGCGAGGGGCTCAGCCCGCCAGGGTTCCCCACTCTCTGGCTGAGCACGGGCTGTGGCACCTTCCTGCTATGCATCCTGAGTGCCTGGGCTGTGGGTTTCCCCAGGGGGTGAGACCTGTGGGCCTGTCTTCCCGGGGGCTTGCCCAGCACACTCTTCAGCTGTGCCGTTGGGTGTGTTTTCATTTACGTTTCATGTCCCCATAAATATTTAAGGTCAGTTTTTATCTCACACCTTTCCCTGGTCACTTGGGGCAGTGTCGAGGCCGGTATCTAGGGACAGTTCCAGGGACAGTGAGTGGCAGCTCCCTTCCCTGTGGTGACACCTTCGTCCGTGGAGTGACTAGACAGGGTGCCCAGGCTCGGGTGGCCTTGCCGGGCCTCTGGCCCATGGACATGGAGCCGTGGCTGTGAAACTTCAGTGTGGGTTTGGAGTTTCAGGTGTGTGCAGGGAAGGGTCTCCCACCCACTCAGGAGCTCCAGCTCCTGGTACTTGCCTTTAGCGTAGAGACCCAGGGTGAGGTGGCCATCAGGGGCCCGCCATCTGCAGTGTGGTTCCTGGTGGGCAGTGTGGTTTCCAGCATGTGGGTGCTGCCCTGCAAACACAGGCAGGACCCTGGGACACCCTGCCCACTGCAGAGAAGCTAAGGAGCCTCAGATGCCCCTTTGGAGTCAGGGGTTTGGCCTTTTCTTCTGTCGGATGTACCCAGCCATCTTCTACGCTCACTGCTAACCATCTCTAAGAGGAGGCTTGTACCCCCATCTAGAAATAAGGTCTGATTGCTCACCTGAAAGCATTTCTTTGAGATCAGTGTTTGTTCCTGTTGAGCCCTAAAGGATTCCAAAAGTTCCCTCCCACCAGGCTGTGAGGACATGTGAGGTGTGGCTCCGTGGCTGACAGCACACAGCTGCCAAGAACAGGGTGGCCTTAAAAGCTCCTTCCCAAGAGCACTGCTTCCCCCTTCACAGCTGATGGCCTGCAGCATTCCCGCCAAGGGTAGAAGCAAGCGTGGTCCTGTGCTTTAAACACTCCTACTGCTGAGACTGTCAGATAAGCACACGGGTAGTGAGAGCAGCTGAGTAAACTATGCAGCCACTAGCCCAGCTGTACCTACTGCGTCTGTTTCGTCTGCTCTCCTCCTGCAGCTTCAGAGACATTTTAAAGACATCCAGACATCTTGCCGTTTGGCCTGTAAATACTTCCTCATGCACCTTCAATTTATGAGAATATTTTAAAATATGTAATCACCATGCCTTTATCATGTTTACAAAACTAACAGTAAGTCATGTAATGCGTGTCCGTATTCATGTCTTCCCAGATGCCTCAGAGATGTCCTTCAAGAAGTGGTCTTTTGGGATGATCTAGCATTATTTTTTAAACACTTTTGAACAGTGGGAAGACGGCAGGTTTTTACATTGGCCCCTTGAGGGTTCAGGTCCATGCCTTGTACCAGCCCCCTTAGAGGCAGTTTAGGGTGATGATTAAATACATCACAAAAGGGAAGGCCAGCCCCAGGCTGAGGGAACACGCTTACAAAGCAAGTATCTGATGAAAGGCCCATGTCCAGAATCTATGAAGAATTCTTGCAGCTCAATAATAAAATACCCGGTTAAAATGACAGGCGAAAGACTCGTCAGACGCCTGACAGAGAACACACTGAGAGGACTAAAGGAGCGATAACGGGCTTCTCACTGGTTAGATGCAGGGGTGCGGCCGCGGCCTCCCTGCCCTCTTCTTCCCGAGTCTCTGAGAAGCTGCCGCCCTGGCCGGCTTCCTCCCATCAGGCCTCTGTGTGAAGACTCCAGGGAGGAGGCAGGGGCTGGGCCAAGGCACCTTTGCCAGAGACACGTGAGTCTCGGCTGGGGCGGGAGCACAAGCAGCATCTGGCGAGGCGTCTCCTGGGGGCTCTGTGGCCCGGCAGCCGGGGGACCCCTTTATGTCAGTGGCCTCGATGGCCAGGTCTGCTTGCTTACATCTGAAGGAGACCCAGAACGTGACAGCATTTGATGCAGGGGTGGTTTCTTCAACGAGTGTTTTCCAGCCTCGTTGACGCATGTATGTGGCCAGGCCATCTCAGGGGACACCCTAAATAGGACACGCGGGGGCGAGAGACGACAAAGCCTGGTGTGAGCTGCACAGGGAGCATCTAACTGCAGGACGTGATGGCGTGGGGTCGCCCTCCCCTCCCTGGGGGAGCTGGGCCAGGCAGGGCCTGCGTTTTCCTTCCCAGGCCTCAGCAGAAGCCGGCAGGACGGACCCTGGGTGCCTTTCCCAGAGCAGGCGGGACACAGGGATGGGGTTCACAGGGAGCAAGCACCCACGAGCACCTCCTGGGCTGGGTGGCTGGGGCAGGAGTGGGACAGACAGAGGAACAGGCTGCCTGGGTTGAGGGGGGCAGCGAACACAGCAGGGGATACACCTGCCAGTCAAGGTGAGCGGAGGGATGGGGCCTCCGAGCAGGTGGCATCCCTGCTACAGCCCAGGATGAGTCAGAGGGGACCAGTGTCCAGGCAGGGGCAGCTTGTGTGAGGGCTCTGGCAGGAAGAGGTGCACGTGCCCACGGGTCTGGGGCAGAGCACTGGAACTTGGCGTTGAGCCCCAGTGGCGAGGAGACCGGGAAGGCAGGGCCGTGAGGGGTTGGAGGTGGCCGTCCCCTGAGGCCCGCCTGTCTTGCAGGCACGCTGGAGCCGCACTGGTCGGGGCTGCTGTGGACGGCCATGCTCATCTCCCTGGCCATCGTCATCGCCCTCCCCAAGCCGCACGGCATCCGGGCCCTGATCGCGTGCACCATTCTCCGGCTGATCTTCTCGGTGGGGCTGCAGCCCACGCTCTTCCTCCTGGGGGCTTTCAATGTAAGTCCAGTGCCCAGGCTCGCATCCTGGGTCAGGCGAGGGCAGGAACGCCTCCCGGCCGGCCCCAAGCCTCTGCATCCGGTGCAGAGGAGGCTGGGCTGGGCAGCCGCAGGCTGGGTGGAACCTTGGGTGCGACGCCCTGGGCTGGAGACAGTCGGCGAGAGCACGGGAGTCAGGCGGGAAGGAGGAAGCTGAGGTTTCGTTTTTGCTGGGTCAGGAGGTTAGAGGCTTTGTCCCGACACAGAAGGAGCAGGTGGCCCGAGAGGCCCCGCAGCAGTGGTTGCCCTTGGAGAGGTGCCCACTGGGCCCACAGAGCCTTCACACGGGGTCTGTCCTAGGCAGGCGAGGTCCCTGCATGGATGGGGTGGCGCTGCAGTAGGTGCCTGTCATTCAGGGTGACAGCAGTGTCCCCAGACCGGTTCAGTGGCAGAGACAGCAGGGACTCTGGTGGGGGGAGCCTGGGGAGCTGGCCTGAGGCACGGGCTGGGCCAGGCCGTGGGGCCGGGGTCCTCGGGAGGCCTGGGCATGGCTCGAGGGCGTCCAGCTTGGTGCGTGAGGCACGTGGGCCTGGACTCCGGGGTGGTGCTGGGCCTGCCCTGCGGGTCCGTGCCTGTCCTGTGTCCCGGGAGGGACAAGGACGGCCGTCTGAGAAGAAGGGCCGTGTGCAGGGGCCATTCAGGAGGCAGGCGCAGACGGACGCAGGCCAAGTCCCGCTGTCCCAGAGGGGTCTCCTGTGCACGCCCCCGCATTTGTGTCTCCGACGTCAGCCGTTCACAACGTCAGCTTCTTTAAACGTAAATCATTTGAGAGAAGGACTCAACTTAGCAAAGACTTACCATCTGGAGTGGTGTTAGCTACTGGGGGGCGGGCGCGGCTGCCACCACCCGTGACTTGGAGGGAACTAAAGAGAAACCCTGAGGCACGCAGGGGAGGGGCAGGGTGGCCTGGAACGCTCCAGGCCCTGGAGCCCCGAGGTAGGTGGCCGGGGCAGCTCCGTCCTCAGGTGCCACAAGAGGGACTGCACCTGTCTGACCGCCCCCATCTGCCCCCAGGTCTGCAACAAGATCATCTTCCTGGTGAGCTTCGTGGGCAACTGCGGCACGTTCACACGGGGCTACCGCGCCATGGTGCTGGACGTGGAGTTCCTGTACCACCTGCTCTACCTGCTCATCTGCGCCATGGGGCTCTTCGTGCACGAGTTCTTCTACAGCCTGCTGGTGAGCGCCCACGCGGCATGGGGCCCAGCCCAGCACAGCCCGCCTTCCTGGGGGACTCTTGTGCCTGGGCTCCAGGTCAGAGCCCCCCGGGGCTCTCAGAAGAAGCTTCCCTGGGAGCCGGCCAGGCCCCTTCACCCCGGTAGCCACGCACACGGGCCCTGCACAGCACCCCACCCACTGGACTCGGCAGGCCCACAGGGAGGCCAGGCCAGGAGAGTGGGGGCATATCCGGCAGTAAGAGCAGAGCCTCCCCCATGCCAGGCGGGGCGAGCGCTCCAAGGCAGGCGGGCTGGGCAGGGACAGCTCCTGTCTTGATGGGCCGAGGGGGGTCGGCTCCTCCCCCCACCAGGTTTGCACGGTGCCGGCCCAGTTTCAGTTGTGCTGCAACTCGGAGGCATGACTTGACTGCTCTCTTCGGCTCACTCTCCCCAGCTCGCCTGCCACTGTTGAGAGGGGCAGAGAACTGTTAGGGGCGACCTGTCCCCGGGGGCGCCTGCTCTGTGCGGGAGTCTCCGCCACGGGGTGTGGACGACCTCTGACGGGGAGGCATCCCGAGTGTGCTGCGTCTTTGTGTTGTAGCTGTTTGACCTGGTGTACAGAGAGGAGACGCTGCTCAATGTCATCAAGAGCGTCACGCGAAACGGGCGCTCCATCATCCTGACGGCGGTGCTGGCGCTGATCCTGGTTTACCTGTTCTCCATCGTGGGCTATCTCTTCTTCAAGCACGACTTCATCTTGGAAGTCGACAGGTTGCCCAACGAAACGGCTCTTCCAGGTGAGTTGGGACCATCTGGTCCTGTTTAACGTTAGAAGAGCAGTTCCTGACTGACCGCGCGAGAGCGCGGCCTTGGCCAAGCAGCTTCCTCCCGGCCGCGTCGCCCTCCCACCCGGGCCCTGGGTCTCGGACCCTGGCTCAGGTCTTCTCAAAGGGCGCCTCAGAGCTACATGAGTGTCCAGAGTCACATTAAACATTAGTACGACTGTTTCCATGAAACAATTTGACCGTGGATTTGGAGAGCTAAGGAGGGGGCCTTCCTGTGACCTCACAAACGCAGGAATTCACTGGAAGGGCGCGCCTGCCCCTGTGCGTGGAGGGAGGGGGTCCCCGTGGTGAGACACCAGAGCAACCTGACGTAAGGGGTGCAGTGGGGCACAGTGGCCATCCCCCCGCGCACGTGCACAGCTGCAGCCTGGTGCCCGGGTGGGAGCTGCAGGAGAAGGATGATGGCAGGATCCACGCGTACTTTTAAAAAAGGAAAAAGCCGCCCCCGTCTATCAAGTATGGTGGCCTCAGGGCTGCCACTGTTCGCAGGTTTCACGACCCACTTGTTACTTTTACACGGCAACAATAGGCGGGACCTCCAGATTTGAGAATGAAAAATCACAAGTTTGAATGATACCCAGGAGCTCTTCCCTCGGTTACGATATCTCACGCCACGAGCAAGGGGTCACCGCTAGGAGCCCAGGCGCCCAGAGCCCGCAGAGCCACCTGGAACCGCTGGGGCTAAGCCGCAGCACCCCTGGCCGCTGCCTGCTGCCTCCGGCTGTGGGGGACACTGGCTGGACCTTGAGTTTCTGCTAGTGGGGCACTCGCGGAGTCTGCACCCCCGGTGCTAGTCGTCGACGTCTCGGCTGCCTGTCCTTAAAGTCGGAGAGGTGCTACTGAAGTGCGATATTTCTAGTAAGCCGACAGGAATTGACATTTCTGGCTTTTTTCCCATCCGGATCACCAAATGAAAGTGTAAATTGCATCTCTGCTTTGAATTTATATGCAGGATTGTCGGGTGTTATTTATGTAAAGAATTGTTTAATCAGCAGTGAATTGGGGACTTCAAACATTTTAACCATATGCTGCCAGACTGTTCGTCATCAGGGCCCCGTCTCTCCCCAGAAGCCGGCGAGAGCTTGGCAGGCGAGTTTCTGTACTCGGACGTGTGTCGGGTGGAGACGGGGGAGAACTGCTCCTCTGCGGCCCCCCAAGAAGGTAGGACCTCGGAGCCTTGGCCCCGGGCCTGTGCCGGGCTGACGGGTGCCTGGATGCAGGGGGCGCGCTGTGGGAAGGCGGGCGGGAGCCAAGGGGAGCAGCAGAAGGGGGTGAGAACAGACGGCCACCGAGCGAGCAGCCGCTGCCGACGTGGCGGGGCCGGTGTTCGCAGCGAGGTAGAGCGTGGTCAGAAAGCGCAGGCTCAGTGCCGGGCAAGGGGTGGACTGCGGAGAGAAGGGTCCCCTGATCCGGGAGCTAGGGGTATCCCAGGCCGGGAAGAGGGTGGGTGGTGTCTGCATAGGGGGCAGTTCGTGTGACGTCCTAGAGGTGGGTACACGTGCTCAGCATGGTGCTGGTCACGAGGCAGAAAGTAAAATGAGGCAGAAAGGGGACCCGAGGGCCAGGTGAAGGCAGGAAGTCTGTGCTTGGAAGTCGCAGGGCGATGAGGCCTGTGACCCATCTCATTGCAGGGGAGAGGAGAGCAGGGTGGGCGGAGGCCTGCTTCTCCCTGCAGAGGCCAGCAAAAGGGCCCTGAGGCCCCTGTGAGGGCGGTTGGCTTCCCAGCAGCCCCTGAGGCCCCTGGCTCCACCCACACCGAGCGCAGAGGCTGCCGGCTCGGAGGGCGAGCAGTTCACCTGGGGTCCGGCCTGCCCGGAGGGGCCAGCTTCAGACACAGCGGCGGGAAGAGCAGCACTGCCATGCTGGGGGGGGCGGCCATGAAGGGGTACACTTGGCTCAATAGCTCTGGGTGACTGTCAAGTATCTGACTTTGGGTCACTGCGCCCTGCCGGGTGCCAGCCGGGAGCGGCCGTGTGGCCGCAGAGCCCGGCCCGGCCCCTCCCCTCTGAGTCTGTCCCCGTGTCCACAGAGCCGGCAGCGGTGGAGGAGCCAGAGGAGGGCAAGGAGCACACATGCGAGACGCTGCTGATGTGCATCGTCACGGTGCTGAGCCACGGGCTGAGGAGCGGGGGCGGCGTGGGCGACGTGCTCCGGAAGCCGTCCAAGGAGGTGCCGTCTGGGGCCGCTGCTTCACGCGGGATGGGGTGGGGGCCAGCCCTCAGACACAGGGTGGGAAAGAATTACCGGGGGGCTTGACAGCGGGACACCCAGTTTAATGGTGGGCCGATGGAGGGGGGCTGGCACGGCCTCTCCCCGAGCCCTCGGCCCGGGCCCGGCTGATGACCCCCTCCGCTCCAGGAGCCGCTCTTTGCCGCCAGAGTGATCTATGACCTCCTGTTCTTCTTCATGGTCATCATCATCGTCCTCAACCTGATTTTTGGGGTCATCATCGACACCTTTGCCGACCTGAGGAGTGAGAAGCAGAAGAAAGAGGAGATCCTGAAGACCACGTGCTTCATCTGCGGTGAGCCGGGGCGGCCGGCGCGGGCTGGGAATGCGGCGCCCTCGCCCTGCTGTCGTCGGGCTCCCGAGCATCCCAGGGCCCTGGGCCCTGGTGTCTCCCCGGGCCTGGCCCGCAGTGTCCCCCCTGCAGTGTCCAGCTCAGGGAAGGGGCAGCTGGGTTTTAGCTGGGCTGCGGGCTCTGACCAGCTGCTCAGCCCCTCGCTTCCGGGGCTTTGTCGCCCATCGCTCCCTGCGGGTGCCCCGCGGCATGAGCTGCCCCAGGACAGTGGCGCTCGGGTCCCAGGGACGTTTTCCCTGTAGCTTTAGGGAAATGCACATAAATGTAAACGAATCAGGCAGAAATCTGGGAGCTGAGTAATCATGTCAGGATTATTCATAATAAAGTTACTAAATATGTAAATCTACTAGTATGTATACTCAAAAAAAATGAGCATTTTCTATTTAAAAACTTAAATTCTTTGCTTTTTGCCCCCCTTAACACCATTTAGAGCTTTTTGTTTTGACATAATTGCAGAATTTCAGAAAAGTCACAAGAATAGTATCCTGAATTTTGTACTCTTTACCCAGATTCCCCAAATATTAGTATTTTACGTCTGCTTGATTCGCACACACACATTATTTTTCTGAACAGTTTGAGAACTGGTGGCTGGCACGATGCCATCTCATCCCTCAGCATTTCAGTGCGTGTTTCCCCAAAACAGGTCGGGATGTGGCCAGGCACAGCACCTTGGCCCCGCTGCTTCACACCCACCCTTTACCCCACCGACGACTGCAAGGGCCTGGGCGCGGGGCCGCTCTTCCAGCCTGCCCCTGCCCTCCACGGGCACTCTTGAAGGTGATGGGCTGCTGCTGTATAGAACGTCCCCTAGTCTGGGTTTGTCTGATGTTTCCTCAGGGAAACACAAGGTCGTGCATCTCCCAGGAGCTGCCAAGCACCATGGCAGCCTCCCGGGTGCGGGCCCCTGGGGGAGGTGGTAGCTGCCAGGTCTCCGCCTGTGCAGTGGCTGCTTGTCCTTGTAACTTAGAAGCATTCACGGAGAGAGATGTGGAGACCACAGCGGTCCTGTCGCTCCCGGGTTCCACATGAACCCATCAGTTGCGGCCTCTGACCGTGACGTCTGCTTGAGTGCCAGGTGGTGATTTCCTGTTCTACTTCCTGCTCTTGTTAGCTGGCATAATTTCTCTCTCGGATGTATACTCTGCTGGGATTCGAGACAGGCGGGCTCGGAGACGCACCCAGGAGATCAGAGTGCTGTCCTGTCGTGGTTGACTTTCCTGCTCCCCGTGCCCCAGATCTTCCTGCCACGGCCCCTTCGCGCTGGCGCCTGTGTTTTGTCACATCCCAGTCGTGTCTTCTCTCCTTGGGCACTGTCTCCGCGCCTTGCTGTGGCGCATGAGCTATTCCAAGCTCACTTGCCCCTGCCCTGGCCGGCCGTTCCCCCTACGAGCCCCGGTTCTCGGCGTGGAAGGGTGTTGGAGGCAAGGCCCAGGCCCAGGGAGTGTGCGTCCCGGCATGCCCGTGACCACACCTTCAGGTGCCCGTGACTGCGGACCAAGTCCACGCTGAAACCTCTGACAGCTCCTGCGCTGGCGCTTACGCCACGGCTGCCCTCCCCACGGCTGCCCCCGTATCTGCTGCACATTTGCTTAGTCCGAAAGACAGTCCGGGACGGCTCACCCAGACCTCTGCTCAATACGAACTTAGCAGCTAGGGTTCAAATCACATTTAAAGTCTTCTTTGTCTCCTCAAAAACCCTCTACGTGTCTGCCCACTGGCACTTACCTGGGGAAGGGACACAGGTTCCGGTTGCCTGCTCTGCACGAGCCTGGCCTCCGCCGCATGAGCACGCTCGCCCTGAAGACTGCGCGGTGGCTGAGGCCGGGCCACCCCTGTCCACGGTCTGTGCCCTGCAGCCGTGCTGTCGACACTGTCCCTGAGGCTGGGGCGGGGCCCCTGGCCTCCACGCACCTCTGGGGCAGCCGCTAACAGGCCGGCTCTGTTTCCTGCCAGGCCTGGAGAGAGACAAGTTCGACAACAAGACGGTGACCTTCGAGGAGCACATCAAGGAGGAGCACAACATGTGGCACTACCTGTGCTTCATCGTCTTGGTCAAGGTGAAGGACTCCACGGAGTACACCGGGCCCGAGAGCTACGTGGCCGAGATGATTGCGGTGAGTGGGCGGTGCTGGCGGCCGGGGCCTGCGTGCTGGGAGCCGAGGGAGCCGCACGTGGCAAAGGAGAACATGCCGGCGTCCACGCTCCACTCCTCCCGGGGCTGAGTGCTCTGGGTTGGTGGGAAGAAGGCCGGTGGCTGGGTGGGCGGCAGCCGCGTCAGGGCAGCAGCCTGGCCTCTGCCTCATGCGGGCCACTGCTTCCTCTCCTCCAGACAATGGAGCTGGTCTCCAACAGACCAGTAAGGCCTGGTCTCTACCAGGCATGAGCAAATGGCCACTTGTGTGGGCAGGCCTGACTTGCGGGACCTCGGCCAGGCCTTTCTGGGAGACCTTTGCTCATCACCCGGCAGGGGTGATGATGGAGGAGCCAATGCCAAGTTCACTTCCTGCTGATGGGCAGCAGGACTGCTGGGTCCTGGCTGGCTGTGCTCCCAGACCCATGGTGTCCAAGGCCACTAAGATGCCAGAGCGGTGGGGGGCAGCGAGGGCACCCCTGTGAGGCCAGGGGTCCTGGTTCGCATTCCTGTACCCCAGGCGGGTTGCTCACTGTCAAGGAAGACCCCATGGTTCACTGAGCCGCACTCTCTGGGGGGCTGGAGCATGCGGCCTCGTCCTCCCCAGGCCTGTGATGTTCACGCAGAGGTGGCTGTGAGGAATCCCCTGTCTGTCTGTTTCAGGGTCACTGTACCTGGCCCACCCGCTGGCTGCCTGCCCCAGGGGTATTTCTAGCACACCCCTACCTCGGGTGCCAGGGCTCCTGAGGCTGCTGTGCTGCCTGTGCTGGAAGTCTGAGGGCTCCTTTCAGGCTTCCCCGTTGTCACTGGACAGGGGGGCAGCTGCAGCTCGTGCCAGAATTCGCACTGACCTGGTGGGCCCTGGGGATTCCCAGGGGGTGCTGGGGCTGCCACCCGGGACTCGGAGTCCTGAGGGTCTAAAGGAAGAGGCAGACTAATGAGAAACGATGCCCCGAATGGGCTGCGTGATGCCAGAGGCTGGTGGCCTGCTTTGGGCCCTGAGGCCTGTACGGCTGCCCCAAGAGGGCCTGGGTGGAGAGAGATGAGGCTTCGTGGTGGAGAGGACTTCGGAAGAGGACTTTGAAAGACCAGGGTAGAGAGACCAGGGCCGTAGATTAGAGAGGCGGGGAGGAAAACCGGGCATAGGCAAGGGGAGGAATGACCCAAGTTCGAGAACAAGCGGTCTCTGCAGCCTGAGAGCGGGCCGGGAGCTGTGGACCTGCTGCAGCTGCTCGCGAGGGGGCAGGTTTGGGCCGAGAGCGGCAGGACCTGGCGCTGGAGGCCGGAGTGAGCGGTTCCCCAGCAGGGCACGTGGGGCCCAGAGGAGATGGGGAAGCCTGTCGGTGCCTGTGCTGACGCGCCACAGGGTGCCGGGCCGGGGTGCCTGGGCTGAGCCCGCAGACTCGCTGTCCCTCCAGTGGCTTGAAGCTGCCAACTCAAACTGGCATGAGCCGGGCTGGAGCCCATGAGGCTGGCCGGTGTTTCACCTTAACTTCAAGGTGGAGACGAGCCTGCTTTCTCCTCACTGGGTCAGGCCCTTGCACTGGACTCACCCTGACCGTTGAGGCTTTCAAGGGCCCGTCTATTAGTGCCCATCCTCCAGGGTTTCCTCCTCAGTCGTGGATTCTGCCAGGGCCCAATCACCTGCTCCAGTCCTCGCCCCGCCCTTCGTCCCGTCAGTCTGGGCTGTGTGGGAACGGCCAGACGTCCACGCTGCTCTCTGCAGCGTCCTGAGCGCCTGAGACCACCAGCTGGTGGCAGCGCCGCTGTAGCAGCATCCAAGCCCCTGCTGGGGACTCCCTGGAGAGAGAACTGGCCCCAGCAGTCAGGAACAGGGCTACTTAGCTGAATCATTGTGGGGAGCAGATGCCCCAGACCTCAGGGTTGCAGTGGAACGTGCTGGGCCCTCAGCTTCTAGGAGCCAGGCAGTGTCTGGACTTGGGCTGGAGGGTCAGAGCTGGGCCCCCGGCTCCTTTGCCCACTGGTGACCTGTCCCTAAGGAACACGGGCCCCAGGTGGTGGGAGGGCCTGCCTGGGCACCAGGCGGAGACAAGCGCTGCAGCCTGCCGACAGGGCCCCAGCGCCAGGATGGGGGCTGCACAGCCACCCTGACAAAAGCCCCTTGACAGCGTCAAGGGTAGCAAAGGTCGGGATGCTGCAGCTCCATCCTGCAGAGGGGAGAGTGGCGGCTGACGGGTGAGCACCAGTGGCGGGGTTGGGGGGGCGGGGGACGGGGGTGCACATGCAAACAAGACAGCTTGCTGCTCTGGCTGTCGCCTGCTCCCCTGGACCAGGTTCACCCTCAAGGCCCCAGGGCCCGCTGTCCATCATGGAGACCGGGTCCATGCCTCTCTGGAAGGAGAGTAGGCACCTGAGGCAGCTGCGCCTCACAGTTGAGAACTTAACCCACGGATGAGTTTTACACACACCAGCAGAGCGTTCCTTGGGGGTGGGAATGTCCCTGGCACAGCAGGGCCGGCCTGGTGCCTGCTCTGACGTCATCACTAAGAACTGGACGTGGAGACAGAATTCACAGGCTTGCGTCTGGACACTGCTTCCTCCTGGCGTGTACCCCCAGACACGCCACGGGACTTCTCCGACCTGGTCACCGGGTGGAGCGGGTGACCACCACCCTACGTGTGCAGGGGTGTGGGTGAGGCAGCAGCTCCCGGCGAGGCCAAGGCCGTGGGAACCTGCCCCTGGCGTGCTGTTGCTAAGAAAAGTCAGATGGGCATCTGAGCCCCAAGACCTTCCTCCGGGGGAAATACTCATGTTGTCCTCCCTTAGCTAAGGTGTCCACGTGCCTCGCGTGCTGAGGCTGAACTGATGTGCCACTCTCACATCCCGCTGCTGGCGGGCAGTGGTGGCTGCTGTCCTGTGGTCAGTGGTGCCCCCGCCCACCGCCTGCCAGGGTCCGGGGGAGTCCGAGGCCGGCTGGTGGCCCCCGTGTCCCCGGGTGCCGGAGGAAGGCAGCCGGCCCGGCCAGTCACCCAGCCCCGACAGGCTGTCCTTTCAGGGAAACGCGCTCCAGTGTGACCTCACTCAGTCAGGCGGGAGAAAAGCCCCGAGCGTCCCCTCCCCACAGGAACCGGGGCTTCGGCGACAACGCTGACCATAAGCCAGCCGGCACTGACCTGAGCAGCCCGTCCCGGCCGCGTGTGGGCCCACGCCTCTTTTGAGTAATTTCAGCACCACCCAGCTTGCCTCTGGTGCCCACGGAAAATGGGAGTGTGCTCGTCTGTGGCTGCGGAGCCGGTGAGCGGACAGGCCAAGGCGCCTCCCGGCACGCGGCCACCGGCTGTCTCTGCCCGAGGCAGAGGCCCAGCACGACGCAGGGTCCCGGCAGACTCGCGTCCCCAATTCCCGTGACAGTCACCCTCAGCAGAAGAGCTGACCCTTCCTTTGATAAGCGACGGAACGAGCTGCGAGTTAGGAACAGGAGAGTAGGAGAGTGGAGGAGGAGACGTAGTGAAGGGCGACGACTTGGCCGCGGGCACCCGCGTTGCTGGTGAAGCAGAAGGCTCCCTTCCGTAGCCTGCGCTTCCACCTGTCGCCGAAAGCCTGTGTTTTCAGAAGTGTGGTTCTGGATAACTCGCACGCCTAAAGCCAGGGTGAGGGGCTGCGTGCTCCTGTCCGCATCCCAGCCCCCAGACCGCGCGCCAGTGGACAGCTGAACGCCAGCAGCGGGCCACGAGGCCCTGAGAGCTTTGCCCTGCGCCCGCGTGTCCTGGGGCAGCCGAGACCAGGACAGATGGGATACCGAGCCGAGTCCGAGTCATCTGCAGGCAGGGGTCCTTCAGTCCCCGTGACGCCATCGTATGGGGGACCCTGAGGCCCAGGAAGGTGGAGGACCGCACGGGGAAGTGCCACAGCGCAGTCACCCCAGGCCACCTCCGTGACAGCAGCCTGCAGCTGCGCAAGTTCCTCCAGGGACACCCCCCCCCTCGCTCCCCCCCAGGGGGGCTGAATTAGCCGCCTTCAGAAGGCGCAGTGGGGCTGGGAGAGCGTGGGAAAGAGGATCTTGCCGGCAGTGCTGACTGGCTGGGGCTCAGTCACCGGCCAGGCTGTGAGCAGGCCGTCCTGCTCTCCGCGTGCGCAGTAGTGGGCTCGGCCTTCACGCTGGGATTCTGGCCAGACGTGGGAGGAAGAAGCAGAGAGAGCCCTCAGGGTAGTGTCCCTGCCTGGCAGGCCTACGCGTCCCTTCAGGTCCCCTGGGCTCCGGGGCCCTCGGTTGGGGATGGTGAGGTGACCCCCCCCGGGGAGCCTGCTGGAGTGAGCAGCCAGCCTGGGAGAGGCAGAGGGGCTTGGACCCTTGCTTCACACTGGAAACACAGCGTCAGCAGCGGGCCACCGCCCCGGCCCTGGAGCTGGCTCGGCAGCTGCGCTCTTCCAGTCCAGGCTTCACGCACACGCTCGCTGCCAGGGCCTGACGTCACCCTTGTCTGTCGGGAAGATGTGGCATCTGGAGCCCAGGTCTGCCCTGGTCCCCACGCCCGGGGGCGCTCTCCCTCCTGAGCGCCACGGTGGGGAGGGTGCCTGTCCGGGTTTGTGAGGACGAGGGGAGAGGGGCAGAGCGGCCATCCGCCAGCCGGAAGGAGGGCGTACACTGAGGAGTGGGGGCCCGCCGGGGCATGCAGACACGCGCTCCCTCCGCCGCAGCCTCCCGGCCGTCCCCGCGTGCACGGTCACCTGTGGGAGCGTGTGCTCGTGCGTGCCCCTGTGCACGTAGGAAATCCCTGCTCCCACATGCACTTCCCCAGCTCAGCACTTTCAGGCTCCACGGCGCACCTCCCTCCTGCCTGGAGCCCGCCCCGCCCTCCCGCAGCCCCCGCCAGCAAGCCCTGGTGGGGTGGAGACCGGTGCTGTCCTCTGGCCTGCAGGGTCACGGCACTGCCTGACTGTGGTCCTCTGACCTGGGTGTTGTGAATTCGTCTGCCTCACGGAGCGGGTTCAGGGTTCCCTGTGCTGGCTGTGGGGCAGCGCAGTGGCGGGGCTCCCAGCTGAGGTGCAGGAAGGACTTGCACAGACAGGTTCTGCGAGGCTCCAGCTGCTCAGGTTTCCCCACCTAGAAAGTGAGGCTGATCCAAAGTGCCCTCACCCTGAGCTTCAGAAGGGGGGCCGAGCTGGACCCCACAAGGGATGAGGGGTCTTTGGGGTCAGAGTGCCATGGGGCTCGGGGAGGAGCAGCACAGCGCCGCTTTCCCTCGCGCCCGTGACAAGGAGGACACCTCCGAGCACTGCTTCCCCAGAGCCTCCGGGCAGGGCTGGCCTGAAGCAAAACCCACTCGGCCTCCCAAGGGAGCTGCCCGACAAGACACGTCTGTGGACACCTGTCTGTGAAGCTTCTCCGTAGCGGACGCAGCCACCCTCCTCTGGGCCACAGCCAAGGGCCCTGGTACAAAAAGAGGAGACGTAAATCAAGGCCAATATTATGGAAAGGTCATAAAAGGTCAGAGTTTAAAGTCCACAGGATCCAGAAGAGGAAAACCAATGAAAATTGCCAAGGTCCCTTGGCATCCGTGCCCAGGAACCGAGCGCTCCCTCAGCTGACCAGCTGGACGTGGAAGTCCCTGGGCAGTGTCCCGGCAGCCGTGGAGAAGGCGGTTAGCCCGGCCACCCGGCCTCCTCCTCCCAGACCTGCCGCCGCAGGTGCATGGGCCCGGCTGCTGCTGCGCTGGCGCACCCCTCCTCACGGTCACGTCACCTGGGGGCCCACAGCACCTCGCCAGATGATTCTGCAGCTGGCTTTCCTGGGGATTTCATCAGAACTGGGTGCGGCCCGACTCTGTTACACTGTGTCATCCAAGAACAACTGCCCGGGTCTGGCAGGGAATGTCATTCTAGCCCGGCAGAGGCCCGCAGCGTGGGGCCCGCCTGCGTCACGGCAGCCAGCGCTCCAGACCAACCTCACTGACGCCCAGACTTCAGACAGCCTGGGCAGCCTTCCTGGGGCTCTGCTCTCTGACACTGTGTTCCCCAAAATAGCCTGAGGGCCCTGAAAACACTGCCCCCCTCTCCAGTTTCCCCCAACCCCCCCATCACGTCCATAGTGGGGATCCACTGTTCACGTGTTTTTAAACGTATAATGGCGTGAATGGCGAATGCAGAGCCATCGGTGGTTGTCAGGAAATCCTAATCACCATTTTCACCCAAACGCGGAGTCTGGGTGTCTGGCTGTTAGGCGTTCCTGCGGGGATCCGGAGGAGCCCGGGGCTGCTTTGTTCACCTTCATGGGAGCAAGCGCCCCGGCTCACGAGCGGGGCGAGTGGCTTCAGCCCGCCCAGTGTCCTGCGTCCTGTTCTGAAGCATCACGTACCACCTCCAGGCCTCCCTCCCAGCAGCGCCAGGGCGTGGACCCGTCCCTCACTCCTGCTGTCACCCCGGCACCCAGGCATCGCCAGCATTCTGGGGAAGTCAGTTTCCCTCCTGCCCTGTGAGCTAAGTAGAAACACAGCCGCTGTCTGAGGTGAAAGGACAGCGCCTGCCGCCTCCAGCCTTCAGGGGGGCTCCGCTCCAGGGGGCCGGGGAGCAGTGGCCGTGCCCCAGGGGCCCTTCTCCTGTCCTCACGGCCCCACCAAAAAAGCGTCCCTGCTCCCTGCAAGAGCAAGAGACCCAACAACAAGGGTCCGTTGTTTATGTGGTAAACAAAACTACCTGGGCGGCTCCGGGGAGCTGATTACCTCAGTCCTCTTTCTTAGAACAGCGGCTTCAGTTGAACCTGGGAATAAAAAAAACACTTCTCAGAAAGATTAGCATTTGCATCACACAATCCAACTTCCTCTCCTCCTCCGAGCCTCTGTGTGCTGTCACACCCTCCCTCTTTCCAGTCAAGGACATTTCAAGAGGTCAGTGCCGCCCCCAGTTCTAAAACTCAGTGTTTGCCTTTGCAGGGACTTTTCCAACTCTACCTAGAAAAGAACTAACCAGAACTCTAGCGCTTGTGGTCAGCCAGCTTCCGGCTGCGGCTTCAGTCAGCCTGTGAGCTCTGACAGAGGCAGCGCCGCAGGGCTGGCAGCAGCCGGCTGGGACCAGGGCAGCTGGTGCCTAGTGACACGGGTACGTGAGGCGCCAGCAGTGACTGGGCCCCTGGAGCACAGACCCCCGAGGCAGCGGGCAGAGCCCCCCCCACACACACACCCCGTGCACACACCACGCCAGGAGGGCCCGTGCAGCAACAGAACAGCTCAGCTGAGGGTGACTTTCTCAAACACAGCAGGAGCCCAGAGGCTGAGCAGCGTTTCTGCTCTGAACAGGCACACAGGCAGGCTCCGTCAGCACGGGCAGACCTCAGGGTCTGGGGGGCCGGGGCCCGGGCTGCACCAGCGTCGCCCAGCTCACAGGCCAGCTCAGCCTGGGTAAGTCTGAGCGAAACAGAAAGTACCTGGAGCTGGGTGGTCTCTCCGCCCCCATCCTGGTGACTGGGAGTCTCAACATCAGACCTACGTGCTCTGAGGACTCCTGTGGGTGAGGAACCATGAACAGCTGCTTGGGGTGCAAACCAAGTGGAAATGGAGAGAACAGTTTGGCTAGAATTGCTGATGAATTTCAACTACCAGGTGCCCCGTGGCCGTTGGAGATACGCCTTATGCTCCAGGATGACTGTCTAATGGCAGGAAAGACAGCAGCCCCATGGCGTCTAGAGTTCTTGAATTGTCTGAGCTTGAGCTGGTTTCCCAGAGTTTAGGATTCTAGTGGGATCCCCCACTTGGCTCTTCATGATTGGACACAAGGTCAGAGGAGCAGACGTGGGGCTGGCGAGCACCCAGCTGGGAAATACTCCTCCTGCCTCTGCACTGAAGGCCCCAAGAGATGGAAAATGGCTCACCCCTCGGGTAGGGACACGCGGCCCCTGGCACTTGGAATTTTCCTCATCTTTACATTTAAAATTGGATTCAATTTCATGTTCAGCCCAGGGACATTTCTTGAGTTTAATATAAAAATATTTTCAGTTTACCGTTAGCCAAACTAGATATTCTAGAAGGACTTTCTATGGCTCCAGGGACGGGCAGGGCTCCCTGCCTGGATTGCTGGGGCAGAAGGTGAGGGAGGGAGAGAAGCCGCACAGCTGCCTTTGCCCACAGGCCCATCAGGCTCCCGCGCGCCACAGCAGCCCCAGCGTGCGGAGTCGCCGTAACCACAGCCGGGGGTGAGCACAAGGGGCCTCTTCTGTCTGCAGCCCTCGACAGCGCGGCGCACGACATCTGCACTTCTGCATTTGTTCAAAGACCTTCTGAAATCACTGCATGGAAAGCCAGACTCTCACGTTGCAAAAAGTGGGTGGGACCCTGGAAACGCTCTTTCATCTGTGGCGCTTCGCCCACTCGCCTCAGAGTACGGGCAGGACCCGGCCTGGAGCTCGCCCTAGCGCCCCTCTGAGTGGCTTTTGGGGACCTCGTTAATGTGGACTCTTCGGAACTCTGGGTTTTCTGTATGTGTGGCGCGTCTGCTAAGTAAATGAACGTAGAGAAGATTTGAGAGCCAGGTCGCAGCTGAACCTAGCTCGCGTGCCCGCGATGCCATGTGCAGCCGCAGGTGGGTGCCAGCTCCTGCGCCCTTTCACCCCCACCTCAGGCAGGCAGACTGACCCGCAAAGAGACACTGGCTCACCACCTCCACCCCCTGCATTCCGTACCCCGCACTCCTCCTGCACCCCCCCAACTCCAGCCGAGCTGCCTCCAGCCCACAGGAATGACCCTGAGCTGCCCACACCTAGCAAGCCCCTCACGCTCCCTCCCTCCCTCTCTGTCCACGCTGCGTAACTGGATCACGGTCCTGCCTCACTGAGGAAGCCCGGGAGGCTCAGGTATCCTTGTGCTAAGGACAGAAAGGACGTCCTCAGGTACTTGTTGAATATATTTTTTAAAAGCTTCCAAGACGACTAAGGATGCTTCTGCTTTTGATTTGAATCCAAAGAACTACCCAGTTGCCCACTCCTCTCCCCAAATATAAGCAAGAACCACCGCCTCCAATTTGTGGGCACCAGGTGACGTCCCCTCTGAAATGCAGGACTCGGGCCCTCTCCCCCAGGATAACTGTGTCCCTTGCAGGGCTCGGTCATCTGCGTAGCAGCCACAGGAGCAGGACGGCTGACCTCCAGGCCTGGCCTGGCACCGCTCGCCGCCTGGGGGTGCTTGGAGACACTATGCGGTGTCTCTGGTCTGAGAGGTGCAGTGGGTGCTCCGGTCTGCTCTGCTCTTCGGGGGTCAGCCTGCATGTGCGCCACAGTCCCCAGGGGACTGGGGCAGCTCATGCTGTGTGGCCTTGCTGTCCTGTGCACTGGGCTGCTCCGGCAGCCCCGCCCCACTACCTCTTCTTCAGGGGCCTGCGTGCCCTCGTCCTCCGCATTCACCCTCAACAGTTGGGACCATCCTTGGCGCTGCCCTGGGTGGGTGTGGCTGTCCCCCGGGATTGACCTGGCGGTGGAGGCCATCGGCCATGGGTTGCCTTGGCTACCTGGTGGGTCTCTCCTCCACTGTCCACACACAGCAGGAATCTTTATAGACCTGGCGGCAGGTTCCAGGCTGGCTGTCTGAAGTGTTCTCTTGCTCATGGCCATGTAGGGAAATGAAATGAATACAGGCTGACATGCAGGTGGAGGGAGTTGGTGCAGAGTGTTTGGAATTAGAGGGGGAGATGGTCCTACCCCTCCAGTGGTGACGTGGCCACTGAGGTCCCCATGGGCGCACTCGAGTGGACGGTGAGAGGATTTTCCCTTTCCACCCCATCAGAGGTCTGTGGTCTGCATACTAAGTGGCGGCTGTGTGGCCCCAGCTGTCCGACACATGGCCCAGAAGCACCCGCGGTGCCTTCCTGTGACGTCTCCCCACGGGGTCTTGTCTGGCCTCCACGCTGCTCGATTGCCTCACTTGCTTTTTAATATTTAGACAAGTCTCGTGAAATTTTCTTTTTACACTTGAACATGTGGATGTCTTCCATTGTAGCTAGAGGCTGCAAACTCAGGTTTCCGGGCCGCCCGGCATGCCTCACCCTGAATTGTCGTTTCACTGGATGCAGCCAGAGCCTTTGGTTTGCGTGACGCTGTGGCTGTCTCCCGGCTGCGGTGGTGGAGCGGTCGAGAGGCCACGTCTCCACAAAGCCAGAGATAGTTACCATCAGAAAGTACCTACACAGAAAATTTCTGAGCCCTGTTGTAAACACAAAGCAACAGCAACAAATTGTGTGTGTGCATGGGGGGGGGGGGGCATGATTTGTGTTGGAATGTCTCCTAGAATTTGTGCTGATGACAGCAACATGGCCAGGTGGGAAGTGACACGCGCTGTGCAACGAGACCGTTTTCTTCCCCAAACCTCCTGCCCACTAAGCTTTTCTTCCTGTTCCTTCCCGCCTCTCTGGACAGGGGTGTCTGCGAGGCCTGCTCCTCGGAGGACGCAGGGCGGGTGGGGGCAGGGAGTGGGAGGAGGAGCCTGCCCCACACTGCAGGGAGGATACTGGTGCAGGCATGAGCTGTCCCCGGCAAAAGGACAGAGGGGGATGTGGCGGGGCCCGAATGCACCCAGCCATCATTTCAAGCTGGAAGGAAGAAGGAGCTCAGCCAGACGGCTGAGTTCCATGACTCGCAGGAAGGGCTGGTGGGGACTTCCACCTGCCTGAGCACCAGGCACACACGTCTGGTGGATGCCAGAGCAGTGGAGACGCTTCAAGGGTGCTGGCAAATGACTTCCAAGTAAGAGACATGGCGGACTGTGACGTAATTGCTAAGTGTGTGGAGACAGCAGAAGAGGGGGGACCCCTGGGCGGGCATTTCAGTGGCGCATGGCCTTGCTCATGGGGTGGGGGGCGTTGGGCAGTGTGTGTGCGCTCAGTGTCACTGGACTGCGCACCCAAAAATGATAGAAATGGAAACTGGAATGAGGTTTTTCCTATCATTTTTAAAGCCCAAAACTCTTCAGCCATGTAATTTGCAGAGATCAACAACACAGTGATATTCACAGACACAAATTGGGGATCTTGTGTGCAAGCCCGGTTCCCCATATTGTAAGTGATTTCTAAGAATTAAGAGTTCAGTTATATTCAATTAAAAAGACATTCACTGAATGGTTTATTAAAAAATGACAAATTAATTTTGCGAGAGACAGAGACAGCCTCCGGGGCAGCAGAGCGAGGGCCGTGGCTAGGCTGGCTTCCCTGCTCGCAACTCCTAGCAGTGACCCGCCTTTTTTTCAAATGTGAATTTCAGGAAAGAAACCTTGACTGGTTCCCCCGGATGAGAGCCATGTCCTTGGTCAGCAGCGACTCGGAAGGAGAGCAGAACGAGCTGAGGCACCTGCAGGAGAAGCTGGAGTCCACGATGAAGCTGGTCACCAACCTCTCTGGCCAGCTGTCAGAGTTAAAGGATCAGGTAAAGAAAACGCACCCCATCTGCCAGACCACACCCCCCACACCCCCCTCACATAAGACTTGATGAGGGAAAATCTCATGTTACAAACTGATGTTTCTGTCCCCCAGAAGAGAGGGATCCGCCCATGACCCCCCCCCATTTGTCCATCGCCTCCCTTCACTGCCCATTTACAGGGTCACCCCACGAGTGTGCTTTCAGTGCTGCTTAGGATGAGGTTTTAATATGAAAAACAGAACCAAAAACTGGGCAAACGCAGATGACGTCAGTGAGGTGCTGTGCAAACCAGGCCGGGTAAAGAGGCACTAGCTTGCCTTCTTCACCGACAAGACTAGAGGCTGTTTCTGGTTTTGCTTCTGAGTCCTCAGCTCTCTGCTCTTACCCAAGATGGTTAAATAAGTATCTGGGATAAACCAGCGTGGAGACTCCTTTTGGTTCATCTGTTGGCCAGACCCCTGCTGCGTGGCTCCTGTGCTGGGGCCAGCAGGGGAGGGGCCGGGGAACAGGCAGGTTTGTGCCAGACCTCCCAGACCCCTTTCCCTTGAGCCCCAGGGTCACCAGGGTCCCCTGGCGTGAGGCGCGGGTGTGTCAGGACTTGCACAGGGCAGGAGGGGCGGTCTGTCCTGGCTCCTGAAAGCCACTCCGTCACCTTCACAGATGAGAGGCTAAGTTCCAAGCTTGTAGCTACCTGGCAAGACTGTCCCGGGGTGAGCTGCAAGGTGCGTCCGCAGGTGGCTCACTCCTGTTCCGTACATAAGGAGCGAAGGCCCCACCTGGGGTGGACACCCCCGGAGAGGGCTCCCCGCGTGCGTCCAGCAGCCCTGCTCTGAATGGCCCTTCCCCACTGAGTTACTCCAGGTCCCCCAGATAGCACTCGGCCCCCAGTTCTCCACTCTCACATGTATTAAAAGGCAAATAAGGACTCATGGGGGACGGCCTTGTTTGGGAAGGTGGTGACACTTGGTGGCCACCTGAAATGAGGAACAGCCGCAGGAAGGAAAACGAGGGACGTGCTCACCGCTGGCGTGTCCTGGGGCCGTCTCCCCGGCCGGACTGTGACCAGTGTCGCCAGCGCTCACCTGACTCATGAGCACATTCCACACCACCAGCTCAGAGCCTTGGCATTTTTTAAACCCAAGACAGAACTGTCTCTGTGAAGCCAGAACACCTACGGCCGGGCTGCGTGTGGACTCGGGTGCATCAAGTGGCTTTAAAAGCCAGTTTAACCGCTTGGTTTCAGCCCTTTGCACATTTTTTGCTTCAAAGCTGGCCCCTAGAACCCCCTTCAAAAAGCCCTTCCCCCACAAGCCTGACACGGAGCCACCTCTTGGGTAGCGCCACAGGCAGAGTTGGGGGGTGGGGACACTCTTGAGGGCCGCACGGTGCCCAAAATCTCGGGGAGAATCCCTGGGGAGAATGTGCTTCTTTCAGCTGGAACTAGGCAGTGTTCTTGTCTGATTATGTAATTTCTAAGGCAGCTTTAATGCCTTTGCCTGAGAATCAACTTGTTGAAAAGACTGAACTGTCAACTTCAGCGCGTGCAGCCGTCACGACGCTCACGTTAGAAGTCCCCACGCTGCGTTGCAGCCGCGGTCCCTAATTGGCATCCTCTTCCGAAGGGAATGTTTTCTAAGCTAAAAACCAAAAGCCCCACGAATGATTTAATGAGCAAGAGGTTCCTGTAGGTGTTATTTAACAAACAGCCGTGAAGGGCCCTCCCTGGGCAAGCTCTGGGGCCACGGGACGGCCCCGTCACTGACGCTCTTTAGACCTCCTGGCCCGAGGAGCCCACAAGGGAGCAGCGCGTGGCTGTCTTCAGTTTTAATCTTACGGTTATTGACTTCTTTGTTGTTTTCTTAAACTCCCAATCTGCGGAGGGGTCACCGTGGCGACGTCAGTCAGGCCTGGGCGGCGGTGCCTCCCTGGCGCCGGGAGCGGGGCCGCGCCCAGGTCTCCTGACTGCTCTCCCGTGGGTCTCCCTCCGCGAGATTCTGAATACGAAATGTGATTCTCTTACATTCTTATTCCAAGGAGGAGAGCTAATGTAAGAACCTAAATTTTTTTTGCATGTCTACTTCATAATGCAAAAGGGCAACTATCGAGAGAGGGTTCACTTCTTGGAAATGTGACTGCTTCTGCAGGACAGTGAACCTGGTCTGCCAGGAATACAAGAAGTGCTTGGACGTCCAGATGATGACAGCATGTTCTGATGTTTGGCATTTCTCACGCAAGAGGGTTATCTTGTTAACATTCACTGCGTAAGGAAGGAAGAGGAAAAGACACCATAGTTGCCCAGAGCTAGAAAGTGGAATGTTAAAGAAATCTTACTGCGTCTCTGTGCTCCTCACCCTGTGCTGGAACCACAGAGGACGGAGGTGACGTGTGCCCCCGAGGGCCCCACAGTCTAGCAAGAAAGACAAAGTGCATTTCTAAGAGGGCCACGGTATGCAGAGCCCCTCCACTGAGGCAGGAGCAAAGTTCCAAGGAGCCCGGAGAGGGAGGGAGGCCGGAGGAGCGGAGCTCCAGTCTTAGGCGGGTGCCTCTGAGCTGGCAGAGCTGCAGCTGGGGGCCGCCCAGGACAGGAATCGGCATGAGCAGAGGCATGAGACGCATGGCATGCTCAGGAATGGCGCTCCGTCCTGGTGAACGCGCTTCCTCCTTTGAACCCCACTGACAAAACCTCTGTCGCCCGGTGCAGCCCCAGCACGGGGTCACAGAGGAGCAGAACCATTTCCCTTTCTGCGTAGCCCTGAGCCTAGAGAGGGAGACACACACATGCCTGGTCGGTCGGCGCGGTAAGTGGGGCAGCGGCAGGAGCAGACGGCCGGGTGGAGAGAGGGGGATGAGCTCAGCCTGCTCCGAGGCTGGTTCCAGTAATGACCACAGAAACCTCCCCGGAACTGGGGTTCGGTGTAAGAGCCCGGGGACTTGGCGAGGACAGGGCCCGAGCCCGACCCGGGACTGTGTCTCAGAGTCGCTTTGCTTGTACTCGGTGTTTCGGGCTCAGCGCCCGGGGCCAGGCCAGCGTCACAGGACGGCGAGAATTAGTTGTGCTGGTTTGGGTCCCGGGAGCTCGGAACCGGGGGCCTCCCTGCGACACGAGAGCAGTTTCCAGTCTGTTGAGATCTTTCGGCTGCATCTGACTTGTTGTGAAGCTGCAGGACTCTGCTTCTTGTTTAGAATGAGTTGAAAGAAGGAATGTTGACATTCAAGCTTATTTCTGTTTCTCCTCAGCTAGGTGGGAATTTTGAAGATTTTTACATATTACAAATGGGATATTTTGCAATATTCAAAATAATTTTTCAGCGTTAGAATTCTGAATATGGTTAGTTACCTGGATCTGAGTCTGATGGGTTGTTTTCCTGATGGGTATCTTATCGAGTCATTTCTTTTTTTTTTTTCAAAAGTAGATAGAGAATATTATGTGAGAATATGCTAAGGGCAAACTTTGGCCCTATTTGTTTTGATTTAGGTAACAGACATACAGGGTATGTGTGTCCACCTATGTAGACAGACAGACAGATACGCACTAAAGGACCAAGGACACCTAGCTGGCCATACACTGACCACTCTTCTTATAGCGCAGAGTCAGTTCCTGTGGGTTTTGTCTTAGTTCCCTGTAACTGCAGTTGGGTGGCGACTGCTGCCAGAGGGGCCAAGAGCTGTCTTCATCAGTCCCTGACTTGACAGCCACTCTGCCTAAAGTTCATGGCCGATCAAGACAGAATTCAGTCAAATTTAGGTACCTACTGTGTGCTCAACTGCCGAGAATCTTCTCCCAGTTTGATCTCATTTGGTAAAAATGATACATGTCACCAAGCACCTTTTTAACAGAAGTGTTCAAGTCTATGGGGGAAAAACCCAGAGTGAACTTGGCCTATTTCAGAGACAAGCAGTGAAAGGCTCCCCACACCTGCAGTGTCCCCTCCACCGGGGGCCCTGGGCCTACTGAGCCGGAAACCGTGGCCTTTGATCTCTGGTTTTACAAAGCTTCAGGTTGATTCCTAGGATATGCTCCAGTTTAAGGACCAGCATTATAAGGAACCAGAGAACAGCGTTAGGCAGCTGTGTAGACCTTTGCGGTTCCAGGAAGATGACTGCGAGAGTGGAGAAGCTGGCTACTGTGTACATCAGTTAGGGAGCTGCCCGGTCTGCAGGAGGGTGAGGTGATGGTTATCTTAGAAAGACAGACCTAACCGCTGGAATAGGACCACACTGAGGTCTCAGGGGAGAGTACAGGGGTGGAAAGCAGAATGAGCAAGACTCACGCGGTAGGAAATCCTGTATAAATTACTCGTTATAGAAACACTCATTAACCGACAGGTTGAAGATAAGCTAATTTAACAAGCAAGGTGGAGATAGACGAGTTTATTTATAGCTAAATTACAGAAAAAAGTTTTAATAGCCAGCTGTAACGGCTGAAGTGTTTCAGCAGCTGTACATGTCCTTCAGTGGGCTTGAACTTACCACGATGGCTAAAACCTTTAGCTGCTAAATCTACTGCAGCTGTCTTACCGGACCCCACGCAGGGTTACTTGCAAAGACAGAAGCTGAGAGGAAAACTCTGAGCCACATGTCCTAAGTTCCAGGCCGTAAGAGGAGCAGCTTCGTGGCATGACGACCCACACGTTTGCTCCCGCGCCCACAAGGGCCTCCTGGGTCTGACGCGGGCCGCGCGGGGTGCAGTCTGCCTTTAAAGATCTGTCACTGGCCTACGGAGACGCAGAGGCTGGCAGGACTGTCTTAATTCAGCTCCTTATGAAAAGCTTCATCAGAAGTTACCTTCTAGAAATATTCTTTGTGAATATTCTAAATTTTAAGAGAAGGCATCTCACAGGAGGCTAAAAATAGTGTTTTGATTTGAAAAGATAACTGCTCTGTCATGAAAATTAAAGAATAACCATTTTTATATTCTCTCAGGATATTCCATACCCAAAATGAGTCTGAGGAGACCAGGTGTAAGCGTCACGGGGCGGTGGGCGCTGCCCTGAGGGCCTGACGGGCGTCCTCGCAGGCCTCCCCGCATCAAAGGGATTATCATCCCAGCGGACTCTGAGAAACTGAGTAACCATAAGGAACTAGGTCTGGCTCCAAACCCCATTATTCTTTTCACTTCTATATTGTGACACTTCTCTGACATCAGCAAACCAGAAATCTAGGAGTAGGCTCCTGGGCCGCTGGTCGCCAGCCACGTAGTGTTTCCCCCATGCGGCCTTTCCGTCTTCACTGCTCGGCGTGCCCAGGATGCAGCGTGGGGCCGACTGGGGCGAGAAGGAGGTTAATACAGAGAATTAACATGCCCCGGAACACCCAGAACAGCGCTGGCTGCTGAGAGAAGTGGTTCAGCAGTTGAGAGACTAGGCCCCTCTCGTCTCCGGTCACGAAGGCATCTTCCCTCGGGTTTCCCCCTCCCCTCGGTGTCTGGCGGCAGGACAGGCAGCAAGAGCGCCGCCATCTCCTCCGTGGCGGTCCCTCGGGGACCTCGGGGGCATCTCAGGCCTCGCCTCTTTCTCTCCCACACAGACAACTCGGGGGTCACAGGACAGGAGTCAAGACCCCAGGAGACCAGGCATAACCCCTCAAACCTGGCATTCGAAACACACCGCTTTTCTCGATAGTTCGATGTGTTGTCACCGTTGTAAACAGCCACCATTTTCCAATGAGACGAAATCACTTGGAAATGGATTTGGGAAACAATCAAGAATCCTTTGCTTTTACTGTTTTTTGTTTGTTTGTTTGTTTGTTTGTTTGTGAAACAAGCAGCAGACGGTCCTTCTGAATGTCACACTGCATGACTAGGCCACAGAATCCCCCCCTGCCCAGGATGATGTCCTTTTTGAAGTTGTGTGAGTTTGCTACAGTGACGGGACACTGTTGGTAGAAAGTGGGTTTCAGTACAAACCATAACCACAGAGGTAAACCTATGGTTCAGTATGTGATCTGACGTACAGGAAGCGTCTGGGTCTAATGATGAAACTTTTTAACTTTCCAGATGACAGAACAAAGGAAGCAGAAACAGAGAATCGGTCTTCTAGGACATCCTCCTCATATGAATGTCAACCCGCAGCAACCAGCATAAGCAAGTGAAATAAAGAGCCGGATTTACCTTTTTTAATTATTATTAGTGTGGGTGTGGCTACTCGGTTCTGCATCGCCCACGGAGGTTACATGGAGGCTTATTAGTACATTTGTAAATACTCGGTTTTATACTGTATGTATATGATTGCTACTCTCAAGGCGTGGAGATATGCATTGTAATTACAACTGTTGGCACAAAGACTTGTCATGTGTGCCAAAAATAGTAAAAATGCCTTTTTTGGAAGGACTGAAAGAAAGCACCTGATTTGCACTTGAACCAGAGAATAGACTCAAAAGTATATGACATGTATTTTGTATTTAAAACTAGAATAGCCAGTATTTATGTTTTTTATGAAACTGTGCAATACAGATGATGCAGTCACAGTCAGTTTGTAACTCCCTGTTCTGGGGGGAGCGCACATCTTTGAAGCTGGTGTGTTACGACTATGTAATAAATGGTTAAATATCCAATGATGCTGCTGCCAAAATCCTATTACTAGTGAGTTCAGGCCCCTGGGCATTCTGCGCCTGTGACTATCCTGTGGTGATCCTGCTCCTCGTTGCTAGTGGCGTTAGTGCCTCTGTCTCGTCGCGGCAGTGCCCCCGGTCAGCATTCATTTTAAGAAAAGCAACTTTAGTTTCGAAGATCCTTTAAAGCTTATGAATTGAACATTTAAACTATTTCTTTAAATAGGAGCTAGATTAGAGGCTCAAACTTTAGCTTGTGAAGAAGTGGATGACTTTTTTAAAGGGAACTTTTTATGCAATGTCTGTGATAAATGCATACTGCTGGCTAATCAGTATCATCTCCTGGGTGAATTGTGGTGTCACTTTATAAAGAAATGAATAATCGACGGTTTCTAGGTTATCTTAGTCCAAACAGTAGAGCTGATTTTTTTTCTTCATCTGAACCGACATGCTACAGTAGGTCAGGAGCATTAAAACTATCATATACATCCAGACGAAGGCCAATACGACCTCTCCCACTCGACCCGCGGTTGAACACTGACATGTTATTCTTGTGAAAGAGCCACGTTTTGATTTTATTCCTTTGTCACGTGATTTCTTGATGAATGAAAGTATGAAAGGAAAATTTTGTATCTGTTGCCTAGTTTTTACCTGGATCTCATTTTACAGGAGAATCTCTGCAAAAAGTTTAAAAATGTATCCGGAAGCAGAGTTCTGAAATGAGCAAAGTTTGTAAATGCATATACAAAAATATTTAATAAATGATGCAGAATAATATACAGGGACGGCTGTGGCTCTCATTGGGGCATTCGTCTGTGTCTGAACAGCTACTCCATTATGTATTTCTCTAGGACAATTTGAAAGCATGACTGGGATGCTTCCCAGCATCAGAAAATGCTCACCCGTCTGTGGACCCCCGGTGAGATCCGCTGGAACAAACACTGGGGAGGTGACTCTGCAGTTGGTCCCTTCTTCTGGGTGGTGGTGCCCGCTCCTGGGGTGTTGCCCTGGGTGCGGCCAGCGACCTTTTGCAGGAAGCCCATTTCATCCCTGCTCGGTGGTAAGCGTCCTTCGTTCAGACAATCGTTTCACAGAATAAGCCAGATGTTTTGCAAACGCTCACTGTTCTAGTCTCAAAGCGGTGATCGCGCTGGCTGCTCTTTCTCACTGATTTTCCTGTGTTCAAGCAGCTAAGAATAACCACCAGCTAATGTTGGGAACTGGGTCAGGATTAAAATCCAGCTAAAAGACTAGTCATCACCGATGCTCCTAGTTTATAAATTTGATAACTCAAAACAAGTGAGTGATTTTCCATTCAGTGCAACCGATCTCCACAAAACTTTTCCATAGTAAGGCCAAGCAAAGATGGCGTGCTCTGCTGACCCCACCACCCTCGCGCTGGCCTACAAGGACGCGCTCCTCCTGGTCGCTCCTGGACCCCTTCGTGTCAGTGTGTGTGGTCGCCCCCCAAGACCCCTCCAGGTCAAGGCTCTGCACTGACATGTTCCGTTTGCAGCTCTCACAGGCCTGTCACGTTTCCTTTGAGTCCTGTCACTAAAGATAGAAATCCTCGCCTGAGTTTTGCTAGCCTCAGCAGAAAATAAATGACTGGAATGCCGCCCCACCCAATGTGCGGCAGAGCCTGCCCCTGGCGTTGGGTGTGAACACAAAGCGAGCATAACTGAAACAAAAATCTGAAGTTAAAACTCCTGTGGCCTTTGATATGTAATGGATTTCACCTTTCTCCAGACACTGTGAACACCTCAATTTCAAGGATCAAGGGACAAGCCCCCTTCAAAGCCACTTACTGAGATGAAGAGCCGCTGTGACTAGGCAGGAGTGACAGCGTGGCGGGAAGGTGCCGACACGTAAGAAAGCTGCTGGGGTTTTGATTACTTAATTTTAAAAGTTTGCTTTAGTGCCAAGTTAGAGTTCAAGATTTTTCTTATTTCCTTGACTAAGCCATTTGTCCCTAAAGGGATATGGCAAGTTCCATTCCACTTGTCTAACACTTGAGGTATCTTCCCCCATTTAATTTTAATGAAAAGAAAGTCTCCCGGGGGGTAAACAGTAGGTCGCTCCGGGACTCCGCTCCGGAATAAACGAAGGTCCCTGACTCCTCCAGCCGCACAGGTGGCTCGTCCGTCCCTCCTGGACAGGGCTGGGGGGTCTCACAGCCCCTTGTGCAGAACTTGTCACGATGCAAATGGATTTGCTTTTCTTTTTCAAATCTCTTTCAAAAGAGGATTCACAAATTAGAAAGTACTGCATACTGAAAATGTTGTGGCAAAGATAAGAAGCTCCTTAAATCTCTCTTTTGCAACTACAAATCTCATATAAACACCCCTCGAATTGCATTTGTGAAATGGAAGCTCTTCTTTCCATCAGGGCCAGGCAAGGGGGCGTTCTCCATGTGAAAATGCTCGGGTACACGCTAGCATCCTGTCCTACCCCACAAGTCGATGTTTATTAGCAAACTGCTCTGTTCTTCATTACACTGATAACGCATTAACAATCAACTAGAATGTTGGAAAACCCCCATAAAGATTTCGATTTTACAGAAAGTACCCAAAATTCCACTAGTTTTGCATCACAAAGCAGTGGTTAAAGTAAAGTTTTGAGTAAAGTGCCATGTGTGTGGTTTTTGTGGGTGGTTGCAGCTCAAGATGACTCTTCGGCTCCTCAGAGATCTACAGGGGAGAGCTGGGAGGGCAACTGTGAATTCAAACAATCACCATCATAACAAACACTTTCCCACATTCAGCAACATCTAACAACCCCCGCAGCCTTTCATCAGCATAAGTAGCCTTCCAGCCGGGACCCCCATCCCTGCCCAAACGAAGAAGGTCGAGAGGCCAGGTGGATGGTGCTGTTTGGTCACCTCGGATAATTCTTGTGGACTGTGGGCATGCCACCCTCCCAGCTGTGGTATTTTAAACGCATCCGGTAAAGCAAATGTCGAGCTTACTGTAGCACTGCATTATAAAAAAATCACCAATGGAGAAACTTAAAATAGTTTAAGGTCACGCCAAACCAGTGTGAAAGAGAATCCTAACACCTAGAAGTGAAACTGCATCATCCACCCAGCCTGGAAAGAAAAAAGAAAGCTAAAAACCACTGTAGTATAAGAATGCAGAGTTTGAGAAAACCCCTAAGGTGAATTCTGAACAACAACAACAAAAAAGAGCCCCGCAACATAAGAAATGCAAACTCTGTGCAAGAACCACTAATGGAAAGAGTTTGCCGGCATTTCTCTAATTACCTCACGAAAGACGGTGGGTCCCAGCAGAGCTTGAGACAACCCAGGAATGAAACTCTTCATTCCAGAACTCGAGCCAGTGACCAAATGTGGTCACCTAAAGCATCCCAAAGGGTCTTGCAGGAGCTCTGGAAAAGCTCCCTGGACAGGAAACAACCAAGACTTGGTACGGAGACCTGCCCCGTGTGGGACTGGGTGCCGAGCGTGAGTGATGGACGTCAGGCCACCAGGCAGCTGGGGCTTAGCCACTCGGCAAGTTCCTCAACCATCTGACTCTTCACCCCCACGGAGCGAATGGGGGTACCAGCACTTCTGTGGGCTGTCAGGAGCGATAAGAAAGGTACCAATGTCCAGGGTCTAATGGATACTCGAGCATTTTATTTCCCTATCCTTGGCAGTACAGTCATTTCCCTTTTCTCACACCCATCCACAATCTCTGCTAAATATTGCATGACCAGCGCCGCTTTCTGTTCCTGCTAACTGGGATCTTAAATCCCCAGGCCTTGACATGACATGCTTGGGACACATTGAGTCGTTTTTACAAAATTAACTCTGACAGCCGAATTGCATTTTAGCTACCAGTTTGAACTGACATGGTACAGAAAGAAGACGACCATACAGTTCATAACTTTCAGATCTTTATTTTCATATGTGTGATGAATGTTGAAGCAAAATTTTTTTTCCAAGGGAAGATATTATTATGATCTATTTCCTTAGTTCATGAAGTGCTTTTGTCAACATTCTCACTTAAATCTCCCAACCCTGTTAAGTAGCTATTACCCCTGACGTCTGCATGGTCCTAAATTTTATTTTCATTTAATAGTCAAATCAAAGCTCTAGACCACACCTCACCTAACTGTAGGGACTCCCAGGACTCTCCGTAACTTCCAAGATCCACACGCCCCAGCACCGCACCCCTGCCGAAGCTGTCAGGGGAATGTTACCAGGAACACTGTCTGCTCACCCCTGGCCTAGCGACAGCTTGCCAGTACCTCCCAAAAAGGAGGTTACTCACTTGTCTATAACCTAGTTTCTTGGCGCTATCCCCAAAGTGACACTCTGTATTGCGTGTGATCCATAGGACCACAAATATTGGAGGACTTTAAAAGCAGACAGCTGAATGAGGGTCTGACCACCAATCAGCCTGAAACCAGGAACACTTGGAGCCTGGGGACATTGACAGGATCCATCACACCCTCAACCAGGGGTCTCTCAAGAATTAACTGGGCTGCCCAGGCACCCACAAAGCCTCCGAAGACAACTGGAATCTGGGGTGAAGGTGAACAGTAAGTTTCAACACCTCCCCAGGCTGCTCTGTCTAGCCTGGGAGAGCGGCTGCTTCACCCGATCCACAGAACCAGAGGAAAGAAAGAGGATAAGCCTCAGGGAAGGCCTTCATGAGATGGAGATACACAATCTACCTGGTAAAAAGCCACAGTGACGGTCATAACACATTTGCCCAATCCAAACAGCAGTGGGTCTCCCCTGGAATTGCAGCACAAAGAAGAAATTAAAAAAAAAAAAAAAAGGTTCAATAGGCAATCAGAAAACATCAAGCAGAACATTATTTACATTATAGAGATGCCAGAGAAGAGAGTGTGGCATGCAGCACCCAAGATGGAAAAGTGCTTTTTTGCAATGGTCATAATTGTCTCAATTTGGAATTGCCATCATAGCTTTCCCTTATAGATGACTCATGAGGCCTAATAGTTGTTTTGAGCTGCAACATTAATTAATACAACTTGATTTGCTTTTCCTTTCAACTCTCTCTCATCAGAGGATCTATGAATTAGAAAGTATTGAATATGAATGCTTTGTCAAAGCCAAAAATGTGGCAAAATTTTAGAACTAATGGTAGAAAACTTCCCTAACGAGAAAACATCTCTAGATCCAGAAAAACAGAGTTTAAAAAAAAGAACCCAAAGACAGCCATACTAAAACACACTGTAATTAAAAAGTCAACAGTTGAAAGCAAAGAATCTTAAAAACAGCAAAAGGAAAACATGTTACTTTTCAAGGGAACTCTTATATCAGCAGGTTTCTTGAATAGAAGGGAGTGGTGCAAAGGGCTAAAAGGAAAAACCTGCCAACCAAGAATACTTTACCCTGCAGGGTTACTCAGAGCTGAAGGATTGATAGAGAGGTTGCCAGACAAGCCAAAAACTAGAAGAGCAATCACTAGTATACAAGTCTTAAAGACATAGTACAGGGACTACTGTAAACTGAAAGGCTATGGCACTAAGAACAAGAAAACAAATAAAAAAAAAATTTCAGTGGGAGAGTAAATATATACGCCAGTTACTATGAGCCAATTACTATAAAGCAAGCTTGAAAATTAAAAGACAAAAGAAATACTAACCAAAATAACAATAATCAGTTATGAGAAATAGAATAAAAAGGTACAAAAATGACATCAAAATCCTAAGGTGGGATAGGGGGAGTAAAAATGCTCTCAAGTTGAAATAGCTTGTTACTTACATAGGATATTCTGTGTGAACCTCATGGCAGCCACAAAGCAATAGTAGAAACAAAAGGAAATGCAGAAGGCACCTAAAGATCTAAAGTTACCAAACTACATGGGAAGAAAGCAAGAGAAAAACAAAGGAACAAAGAGGCACTACAAAGAGATCTAGAAAACAACAAAAGGCGGTATATACAAATTGATCAAATTGATCAATAATCCCTTTAAATGTAAAATGACAAAAGTCTCTCGTGAAAAGAGAATGCTGAATGGACAAGCCAACAAGTCTTTCTATAGGTAGTTTATAAAAGACCCATTTAAAATGCAAGGACAAAATCCATGCAAATGGAAACAGAAAGAAAGCTGGTATGGCTTGTATTTATATCAGACAAAATAGACTTTACAACAAAGAAAAATGGGCACTATATAATAATAAAGGAGTCAGTCCTCCCAAAAGGACATAGCATTAATGTTGATGCACCCAACATAGGAACCCCAAAATACCCAAAGTATATGTTGACAACACACTTAAAGGGGGACCTGCAGCAGTACAGTAAGAGTAGGAAGGCTTACCACCTTACTTACCAATGCAAAGATCACCCAGACAAAATCAGTATGGGAACATCGGCCCCGAGCAACACATTAGATGACAGATAGATGCAGAAATTGCATCCAAAGGCAGAGGATATACATTCTTTTCAGGACTGTGTGGAACAATGTCCAAAACAGATCAATTGTTTTGGTCACAAAACAAGTCTTAATAAATTTACAGAGACTGAAATCATATCAGACATCTTCTTTAGCCATGGCAGTAGGAAACTAGACATCAATTACAAGAAGAAAACTGGAAATATCACAACATGTGAAGCTTAAACATGAAACTAAATCACCAGAGGGTCAATACGGGAGGGTCAACAAAGAAATCAAAGACGCAATTAAAAAGGAAACAAATTAAAGCACAACATAACAAAACCTATGGGATGGAGCAAAAGCAGTTTTCAGATGGCCATGCATAACGATACAAGCCTCCACTAAGAAACAAGAAAAGGGGGCCTCCCCTGGTGGCGCAGGTGGTTGAGCACTGCGTTGCGAAGCTGTCCGCAGCCTCTGCAGCGCTGGTTTGATCCCGGCCGGCCGGTGAGGGTCCCACATGGCGAGCAGACCTCTCCTGTCTCTCCCGCCGCGCCCCTCAGCAGTGTATTTCGTCAGTCTGCCTGTTCTGTTCCCTGCTCTCTCTGGTGAATCCTCTCACCCTCCCACACATCTGGCCTGTACCCCATTTCTTGTATAAATAAATAAATAAATCTTTAAAAAAAAAAAGAAAGAAACAAGAAAAGTCTTAAACAATCTAACTGTACTCCTAAGGGAACTAGAAAAAAAGCCCAAGTGAAAAGGAAGGAAATAAGAAAGAGCATAAAAAAACAATGGAGACTACAAAGACAACTGGAAAGATTAAACTAAGATCTGGTTATTTGAAAAGATAAACAAAATTGACAAACCTTTAGCTAGACTCACCAACAAATAAAGTGCTCAAATAAATGAGCTCAGAAGTATTAGAGAAGTTACAACTGACACTAAAGAAACACAAAGATTGTAAGAGACTACTATGAACACCTACAAGAAATGGATGAATTTTTAAACTCATACTATAATCCCAGGCTGAATCACGAAGGACTAGAAAACCCGAAGTGCAGCTACTAGTAAAGACATTAAAATAGCAACCTAACACCTTTCCTAAAAATGGAAGTCCAGAACCCAACAGCTTCGCTGGTGAATTATACCAAACGTTCAAGAAAGATGTAATACCTATCCTCCTCAAACGCTTCCCAAAAGTAAAAAAGATGGAATGCTTCCAAATTCGTTTTACAAAGCCAGTATTACCCTGATGCCACAGTCAGGGAAGGGCATCATGACAAAGGAGAACTGCAGGCCAGGGTCCCTGGTAAAGATACATGTAAAAGCTCGCAACACAGTACAGCAAACAACACTCACAAACACATTAAAATGCTCCCTGACCGGGCCTCCCCGGTGGCGCAGCGGTTGAGCGCTGGGTTGCGAAGCTGCCCGCGGCCTCTGCGGCGCCGGTTCAATCCCCGGCTGCTCCCCGGCCACCGGAGGAGGGTCCCAGATGGCGCGCAGACCTCTCCTGCCGCCCGCTGCTCCCCTCAGCAGTGTCCTTCGGTCCTTCTGCCTGCTCTGCTCCCCGCTCTGGCTCTGGTGAATTCTCTCACCCTCCCGCGCTTCTGACTGTACCCAGTGCTTGTATAAACAAAACAAACAAACAAACAAACCAGCAAACAAATAAATAAAGCATGCCTCTATAAAAAAAAAAAAAAAATGCTCCCTGACCAAGTGGGATTTATTCAGGATATCAGGAGGGCTCAACATCTGCAAAGCAGTAACATCGTACACCACATTCACAAAATGAAGAAAAATCGTAATGACCTAAACAGATGCAGGAAAAGCATTTGATGGATTTCAGCACTCATTTATGACAATCATTCTCAACAAGTGGGGACAGAGGAAACACTTAACATGATTAAGGCCACGCATGAGGAGCGCACAGTGAATATTCCTGCTAAATTCAGAAATCGCTATTTCATGAATAGAAACATGTAGAAACCAGAACATAGACGTCCGTGGCAGAGGAGGAGTTACGACTCAGGCACACTAGCTGTGCTGACCATGAGCTCAACCAAAATTATTCAGTGCCCACCACGTCTTTTCATATTATGGAAACATCCTAGGGTCTGGACTCAGAACACCATGGGCATTCCCTTCACATTCTCTGGAATTTTTGGGTTAAACAACACACACATCAGGGCCTCCCCTGGTGGCGCAGCAGTTGAGCGCTGGGTTGCAAAGCTGCCCGCAGCCTCTGCAGCACCGGTTCGATCCCCAGCTGCTCCCCGGCCACCGGAGGAGGGTCCCACATGGCGCGCAGACCTCTCCTGCCGCCCGCTGCTCCCCTCAGCAGTGTCCTTCGGTCCTTCTGCCTGCTCTGCTCCCCGCTCTGGCTCTGGTGAATTCTCTCACCCTCCCACGCTTCTGACTGTACCCAGTGCTTATATAAATAAATAAATAAATCTTTTAAAATAAAAAATTCTTAAAAAAAAAAACCCACATCAAAGTGATACAAGAGAATTAGATGAGAGGAGATAAGCGAAAGCCACTTGTAAATCAAACAATAGTGGATGTGTAGCTGTATCATACACACACGGAGATGTCTAAGTGCCTACCCCGGTGTGCCAGTCTCCACATATGTACATCATCTGTGTCATTAACTAGTTCATGGTGGCCAAAGTCTAATGGCTTATTTTTATCTACCAGTGTTCTCTGCTACTGTCTTCCTGTATTTTCAATTTTTCTTTATTTTAATTAAACACAGGATAAAGTACACATTTGCCTTTCTTTTCCTGACATCTAAAACCCTTATTTTATTTTATTTATTTATTTATTTATTTATTTATTAATGTTTTTCTTTGTTGAGTTAACATTGGTTTACAACACTTTGTGTGACTTATGGGAATGGGTTCAAACCTCCTTAATGTATCTTTTTTTTTTTTTAAATAATAAATTTTATTTTTATATTCCCCCATACAATTGCAAACCCCCCATTCTGACCCCAATCCCTCCCCTCCTGCCCCCCACCCCCCAAAAAGTGTCTCTGGTTCATAGTTTTTTGTTGATTTTGATTTTCACTTTCTTATAGTTATTCATGTTCCTGGTCCCTTATTTAAGTTTTCTAGATTCCTGCTATGAGTGAGACCCTCCGGGATTTTTCTTTTTCTTTCTGGCTTATTTCGCTGAGCATGATCCCTTCCAGCGCCATCCATGTTGCTGCAAATGGCATGAGTTTATCTTTTTTGATTGCTGAGGAATAGTCCATGGTGTATATGTCCCACATCTTCTTGATCCAGTCATCTATTTTTGGGCATTTGGGTTGTTTCCAAAGCTTAGCTATTGTAAACAGTGCTGCTGTAAACATAGGGGTGCAGGTGTTCTTTGGAATGGATGTTTCTGTGTCCTTTGGGTAAATACCTAGGAGTGGAATTGCTGGATCCTATGGAAGCTCTATGTAAAACCCTTATTTTAAAACCCTCATCATCTAATATTAATTTCATGAGTAGATTCTTTAGTATTACTATGTGCTAATTTAAAGTTCTTGATCCCTTTATTAAAGAAATAAATGATTGATTCTGGCTAATGGTCAAACGGACATTGGAAGATTTAGTTATTTTATTTGAAACAAAGAAAAAACAAAAATGTTAAGGGAAACCAGCATTTCTCAATGAAACATTATGAATATCCAGAATCTCTATCACAATTAAAAGGTTTACATTTCTAGGAAGAATGTTTTTCCTTTAATAATAACAAAAAAAGAGAGAATATAAATTTCCTGGGTGGAAGAACATATACAGTAAGCACTTTCTTATTCTCCAGTGTCCAATCTGGTGAGATGAAATTATAAATCCTAACAGTATGCGCTGTAAATGGCACACCCGCAACAAACGCTTATTCTGATGGCTGCAGGTGCGCAGCATGCCCGCACCGTCCATCACAGACAGGTACCGAGACAGACCAAGGTCACCCCAAGGACACCCCCTCTGCAGGGTCAGGCACCTGGAGCAGCGGCGGGCGGCCTCTCCGCGTCTTTAAAATGAAAAATTGACTTATTTTCACGTCGTTATTCACCGGCAACCTCGTCAAATGATTCCTTTTCCCAGCGAGGAGCCCCGTGGCCCCGGGGAGCCCCCGCCAGTCCCCCAGGCTCGGGGCGCCCTGCAGGCCGCGGGGCGAGTGGAGCAAGCCGGACCCAGCGCCGGCGCTCGGGGGAACCCGCCGGGTTATTTCTCCCCAGTCCCGATTTTAGCTGCAGGTTCGCTCCAGAGCAGAAGCCGCTCCATCTCCCCGCCTGCAGCGGCCTGGCGCGGGCGGCCTCGTGGGATCCGCACCGCTAGGGGTTCCCGGAACCCGGGTCCCCGGAATCTCCCGGGGCGCCGGCAGGGAGCGCGGGCCAGCACGCCCAAGCGCACGTCCAGCCTTTGGAGACCACCCTGGAGACAGGAGGCAGGGGGTTGTTGAGACACCCCCCCGCAAAAAAAAGGTAACACCACCAAACAGCGAGGGTTTCCAGCTCGCAGCAGGGACCCCAGGGACCCCGCTGCCCGCTGGCGCCCGCGCTCCACCGACACTCCGCCCCCCGCGGTCCTCCCGAGAGGGACAGACGCGCCAGGGCGCGCGCCAAGGCCTCCGGGTGAGCGCGGCGCACCCCACTGCAGGACCTGGGCCCCGCACCCCAGTACAGGATCTGGGGCTTAAGCCCTCCCGCACCCCACTGCAGGGCCTGGGCCTGCAGCACCCCCGCACCCCGATGCAGGGGTTGGGTCTGCGCCCCCCACACCCCACTGCAGGGTCTGGGCTTGTGCCCCCTCGAACCCCACTGCAGGATCTGGGGCTGAAGCACCCCCTCTCACCCCAGTCCAGGATCTGGGGTCGAAGCCCTCCCGCACCCCACTGCAGGGTCTGGACCTGCAGCCCCCCGCACCCCGATGCAGGGGCTGGGCCTGTGTTCCCCGGACCCCACTGCCTGGTTTGGGCCTGCGCCCCCTGCCCGCGGGCTGTCTGCGCTGCGAACACGCCACTCTGCAGGGGCCTCAGCTGCCGGGGCGCCCACGCGCACCCGGCAGGCCATCGCAGCCCGCCCCCCACGGGGCGGCCCGAACCCACGGCCCCCAGCTGCCCCCCCCAACGCTCGCCAGCAGGTGGGCCCCGACGGGGTACCCCGCCTCTCCCAGCACCTCCCAGGCCACGGCCCCCCGGGGGCGTCGGGAAACAGGCCCGGCCCAGGGGGGGGGGGGGGGGGGTCGGGGGGCGGGGGGCGCTGGCCGGAGCCGCCGCAGGGCGCACAGGGCCTGGGCCAGGGCGCGCCCCTGCTTTTCCACCAACGCCCTGGACCCGCGGCCCGAGCCTGCACCCCCACACCCCACGTGCCGCGGGCGGAGGGCGTCGTCCGGCCAGAGGACCCGCGTGGGGCTCGCAGGCCACCCCCAGGCCCCTTGTCATTGGGGGGGGTCAGAAGGCGTCGCTCCGGGTCTCCCCATTTCAGGGCCCTGTGCGGGTCGCGCGCCTCCTCCTGCGCCTCCGGGGCGCCGGCCCCCCTCGGGCTCCCGGCCAGCGGGGCTCCGCCCCAGGCCCCCGCCCCAGGGGACCCCAGACCCCTCGCCACCCTGACACCGCAGGCCCCGGCTTCCGGGGGGTCACGGGCGCAGAGCAGGCCCTGGGCTCCCCACGCGTGCCCGCGGCCCCCGCTGCGGCCCAGGCCGCGTGTGCGCCCCTCGCCCCGGCTCCCCTGCTGGGCGCGCCCTTCGCCTCGCGGGGCGGCCTCGCGTGGCCGGGACAGGAGCCCCCTTGGGGCTCAGCAGCGCCCGCGTTTCCCACGCGTCCTGCCCGCGCCCCGGCGTCTGAGCACCCGGGGAACCTCAGGTTCGGGAAAAATCCTAGACGGAAAAACTAATTCCATGAGCTCTGATTAAAAAGCGGCAAGCAGGGGCCACCGCGCACCCCAGCACTGGTGGAGTGAGGTCCTGCTCCTTCAGAACACCTGACTTGGGGGTGCGGTCCCCCCCCCAGACTTGAGCCAGAGGTGGGGACGGGCAACATGAATAATCCACTGTTTGGTAAACCTCCCCCACTTAAAAAAATAGATTCACTGCTTACAGCTGAAACAAGCAGGGCATTCATCACACGGCGGAGGCATGGATTTCATCTGGCTCGGGCAACCCTATATTTTTAAGAAAATTAGTTTTGTGCGCTCGGTAACAAGCTCGAGGTGACCACGAAGACCCTGCACCCCTGCACGCACCACACAGCGCACTCGGTGGTAACTTTCCTTCCCCAGGGATTTCCAGCTCCACAGCCCAGCTCACCTGGTTTCATTTTTTTTGAAACCTGGCACAGGTATGTGGTGCCTGTTTATCTGTCGCCTAGCAACACTCAAGCGGTCAGGACGGGCCGCAGGGCGTGGGGTAGGATTCTGGGGGAAGTCATGCTATGCCTCAGACTTAATGAACCCAATTGAAGGTTTTGTGTGAACAGCAAAGCTGTCGTTTCTGTTATTGCAAAAAACTGTTATTGCAAAAAACATGAGTGACCCCAAGGGAGCTGCATTTTGCAATTGTTTTGTGGAGCGACTTCTTGGCATTGTTGCAAGTAAAAATATCCTATATTTTTGCAGGTTGTCATACCGATGTGAATTACTTCTCTATCTGAGGCCTGAACTCAAAACGTCTTTTTTCCAGCTTATTTCCCCAAACTCTGTTTTCTTCATAATCCAAAGATAGGATTTTATGAATATTTAATGTTGGCTTCCCAGTCTCCTGCTGGAGATTCCGCTTTGAAGTTTACCAAATAGCGGTGGAAAACTTCGGTGTATAAAATGTTGGCATTTGAAAGGATCTTCTCCACAGTGTGGTTCCAGAGAGCCGGCTGGCCGGCGGATCCCTGACATCTCACGCCTGTAAATTAAATATGTCACAGAATCTCTCAGCAAACAAAAACCTCTCTAATAACAGCAACTCTCACCCTTCAGTGGCACGCTGGGCATTTTTCACCGTTTAGTTTATTTCCCTTGAAGCCGAGCAGTCTAAGACCACTGTCCAAGAAGCACAACTGCAGAACGTGAGGGCTAACATGCAAAAAAGCAAACGAAACCAGGCTGAGTGCCGAGGCACGGGGAGGAACACCGTGAGAAAATACGTCTGATCTGGTAGGAAACACAATCGCTGAGCAGAAATCAGCGTGCGTCTTTGTCACAGCTGATAAGACGTGTAACTTTTCCAGCAGCTTAAAAAGGCAAGTTCTGCCTCTCGTAAAACCACTGGATTGACACTTCTGGCCAAATCAGGCCTGGGCCAGCCAGCCCCCCGGGGTTCCCAGCTGGCCTGTGCCCCTCGCAAACCACATTAACCAAGATAGCTGCTCACTCACAGAAATTCTCAGGCAAGTAATTTTCATTTAGAAATGAGTAAGCTACTGAAGTTAATAAAATGGGTGTGCATCGCCCCCACACCCCTTCATGCACCCAGGCCCCCGGGGAAGACTGATTTGAGCCTGTCCTGTTAATGTTCAACCTAAGTTGAACTTTAGGCCATAGCTGGGACATAGGGATGACCTGACTGTGGGCTTTTTAGGGGTTCTCTTGCCCCCCCAGACTGGTTCAGCAGGTGTTTCTAGTTCCTGGTGGGGTTGTTCCAGCCACAGAAAGGCCCGTGAGCTCGGCTGACGGCGGCCCAGTCTTGATTCTCACGCCTCTGGAACTCGGTCTCAAAACTCGAGTACGTTTCTCAGGCCGCCTACGCACCCCACCGGTAAAGGGGAGCCAGGCCCCGTGCCCCACCACCTCACAGGAGTGTTCTGGGGGGAAGCTGACATCAAGTCACTGGACTTGGAATTTCCTGGGACCAACACCCCGAAGCTCGTTCGCCCTGCTGTCCCCCCGATCCTCAGTTCACCAAGACACGCCAAGACCAGCGCTGGCTAGAGACTCGGGCACCTGCCTGTGCCGCATCTGGAAGGAGGCCCAGGCAAGGTTTGAGCTGACTGACTTCTAACTCCTCAGCTCCTCCACCTGCACATCAAGTACAGGAGGACACGCAGCCGCCATGACAGACTCTCAGAGCCGCTGCTGTGCAAGCTTCCAGCCGGGACCCTCATGGAAAAGCTGCACTTTCTGGGGCCTCCCTGGGGGTGCAGGGGTTAACGTCTCAGCACTGTGAAGCTGTCCGCAGCCACTGAGGCCTGAGTTCCATCCCCAGCCAGGGAGCTACCCACAGGGCGCAGCAGACCTCTCCTGTCTCCCCGCTGCTGCCCTCAGCAGTGTGTTTCAGTGGATCCACCTGTTCTGCTCCCCACTCTGTCTCTGGGGAGTCCTCTCACCCCCGCACCTCTGGCCTGTACCCCAGTTCTTGTATGCATACATAAATAAAAGTAAATCTTAAAAAAAAGTTGCACTTACTATGGGGTGCATGTGTCTCCCTAGATCACCTTCCTAAAGTGTCCTTTTTTATCTATTTGGATGAAATTTAAAGAAATATTTTCACTCAGATTTTTTTTTATGGCAGTGCTATATGATCTGTGTAGAAAATCCGGGAGACAGAGAAAAACCTAGACTAAAAGAGAGGAAATGCGACAGGGAGTCACACGTGCTGGTCAAGTGGCAAGTTCATCTTCCAAAACAAGAAGCAAGGTGCTCGCAGCCCTTCCCAGAGGGAGAAGCGAGCGCCGTGGCGCCGCGTCCCGTTAGAACTCGGGCTGCTGCACGAGGGTCAGGGCGACGCACTGACCACACGCGTCGTCATGGATTTTCAGCTGAGATGAGATTTCAAAGAAGAGAAAAGTTTGCTGAGCAACCCACTGCTCGGCAGAGGCCGGATTGGGCACAGGGCTGACCTGCAGACTGCTGAGCCCAAAGGAGCACCTCCTCCGGGACAACTCAGGTCTGGAAGAAGCGTCCGGAGGCGCAGGGGTCTGCAGAGGGTGGTTTCCAGTCATTGGATTGTGGAATGACCTGAGGACTGAGTCATTCATCCAAAGGTGTGCCTCCGGGGCCTCGGACTTTAGAGGGACATCCTTAGTGTGAGCGGAAAGCAGGAGACTGGACTCTGCACACGACGGCTTCTCTTTCAGAGGAAGAGATTATTTCTAGAACTGAGCGGTCAGGGCCTGCTGATGTGCTTTGTGCTCATTGCTGGAAGGGAGAAGCCTGAGATGGAAACCGGAAGATTCCCAAAGGGCAGGAACGACGCCCAGGAGTCTGCTGAGAAGATGAATCGGACCTGAGGGGCCTCGCGGCGCGGTGAGCTATGGCTGCCCAGCCCCGTCCCAGCAAGAGCAGGCGCTGGCCTCTCCCATGCGCGCGGCTCGTCCCGCTTGGGTCAGCGTCACCCACCCCTGAGAGGAACTTCGTGTTCTTCTTGTTTCTCAGGAAACAGTGTCACCCACAAGGTCTTTCCCCGGGTTCAGGCTGAGCCCTCTGAAACTGTCACCATTCTCGGTACCAGCGCCACTCCCTCTGGGCATCTCCAGCTCCTAACACAGAAAAGGGAAAATTCCAGAAGAGAAATAACTGGGGTGGGAACATGAAGACCCCACACTCTCCAAGTTAGGTGATTTTTCTGAGCTGGAGTACAAGTTCTGGGACCTCCGCCGTCCTGCCTTCCTTTCTAAGTGCAAGACCGCCAGGACCCTGGTTCCCGGACAACGCAGGCCACGAGTGGAAGCTGAGCACGAAGAGTCGCCATCTCTCTTTTCAGGAGAACCTTCCTGAGCTTCTTGTTCCTGGGGCCTTCCCTGCTCCGAAATCCATGACCTTAATTTAGCCATTTAGGCTTACCTATTCCTGCTCCGGCTATGTGCGTGGCTGCTGAGCAGAAACCGTTTGCCTAGAGAGCAGGGGCCCAGTCTAATCCCCGTAAGCACAGGAGAGGCTTCATACACCCATTGACTTAAACAAGCAAACAAACAAAACACAACCACAAACCCTAGAATGTCTGAAATAACAGGAAAGGAAGTTTTGCGGGAATGTCATTGTATTCTCTGATGTACTAATTAAAGAGAAATTTGATCTTCTACCAGTCTTATTTTCCTTTCAAAAGAAAACCACCCTTTCAGTTCTCATTTGTCACAGGCAGTTTTCATGAAGAACCACTGAGAAGCAGTTAAACGGGGAGAGTCCTGTCTCAGACGACATGAGCCACACGGTTGTCTTTGCTGTTCTCTCCTGTCCTCTTGTTCCAGACCTTTCTTCATTGTCAACAGTAACTGCACCTGCTCTTCCCAGCTGTTGGTTACCGCTTAGTCACCACAAGTCACCTCCTAGAGTAAGCCAAACCCTGCCGCAGAAAAATCTAAGCACAATTTTTAGAGCATGGTTAAACATTTGATTACACATAGCACTGAAATCACCCAGTTTCCCAATCCCAGCTTTAATTTGCCCGCATCCTTATTCTCAGAACAAAAAAAAAAAAAGTTGTGTTCCTATTCCATAAACTTTCTTAAAAGACATTTGGATATTTCCTCAGCGATGCTTATTTTTTCAGCCTTTAGAGAATGAAAAAATAAAGATCCAGGCATGCACTGAGCAAACTTAAAATTAATTTTGACTTCACGTCTATACATGTTATTGATGGGGCCAAAATACTCAGTGTGCAGTTCCGAGCTTTTTCTCAAGTGATCGTGTTATGTTTCCGAAAAGGAGATTGAACTTGCATTTTGTTTCCCTTTCATTGGGGGATCCATATTCTGAGAGGGACATCTGATCCAAAGGGAGAAAATCACGTTGTTTCCTCGCTGATTTCCTTCCTGTATGTAAGCTCCGGCTAAGACTAAGTCCTACCCATGTTCTGACAGCGCCGAGACTGCCTTCTTGTTTTTTCCAGCCTGTTACATAACTACTCTTCCGTGGATGTCAAATATTCATTGTGTCCTTATAAATAGCTGTCTCTGTTAGCCTCCACGTGTGTTTGAAAATAACTCAATAAACCCTGTAAGACAGTGGGTCTGATGTCTTCTCGGAAGCATCGGAGAATGATGGTAGGTTTGGGCCATTTGTGGCGCTACCCTAGCCAAATCATCGAGAAAAAAAGGATTGCAAGTTCCTGTTCTATTGACTTCATTTACAGAGTGCCAGCTGGTTCCAGCATTTCCCTGTTTGTACGAATACTAATTGCAAGCTTTGCGAACAGACCTGATTTGATGAAGGGAAGTCAGGAATAGAACATGAGCCAGTTGTCCAGTGTCAAGTGCACGCCACGTGCCTCGCGCTTACCGCTGACTCCTGAGATTCTGGAGTCTGGATGATGGCTGGAGCTCATCTCTTATTCTCAGCCATATAATCTTCCAGATTAAATTGCACCAGAAATAATCTGGGTACACCCCACGGAGAGTAAATAGCAGCAGACGGCTCTTTGCCCCTCCCCCTCCCCACTCTGACACATGACTTTGCATGTGATGGTCTAAAACCTGCAGGCCTGATATTTTCACGGCCATCCTGCAGCTGCGAGTGTTATATAACCTGCCCGCTGTTGTTTCCAGTTAAAAATATGTTTATAAAGTGACAAAACCAGCCTGTAATAAATGTGATTTAAGGGTAAGCCTCTAAGTAACATGCCCAGGGATTCTGAGGCAGGCCGAAATCACTTACTTCCCATTCTGTATTCCACTGGTCCATTTTTCACTTTAAAATATGTTATGTTTAATCAAAAAATATTTCTGGTCCGAGTATATGGAGGTTCCCTGGGATTAAGGAGATTCACTTGAAATAGATTTTTCTTTTTCACAAGATTTCAGCTTTTGCAGAATTAGCTCCATTGTGGATATATTCACATAATCACAAAACTCGTTTTTCACTCCATATAACTTTGTAGAGATGTTGCTCAAGGAAACAGCTAATACAAAATTTGTTAACAGGAAAGATCATAATTAAAACAAAAACTTGAACCCTGCAGTTGCCTAAAAAGAACCGAAAAGCAGAAACAGCCTGGGAACATTTTTGAGTTGAAATGGATAAAAATATATGTATCAAAAGCAGTTCAGAAATTGATCCAAATAGATGTGGGATAAGAATGACTTCACAAAACCAGTCTGGAAATATGGACAATTCAATAATTGGTAAGGAGGTAACTGAGTAGCATTGGGGGCCTGGGGGGTGGTAGAGTAGGAGGGAACATATGAAACAGGACAAATTACAGATGGACAACAAATATAAAGATAAACACTGAAAACTACTCAGGCCCTAGAACAAAAGCCGGATACTCCCTTAATGACCTTGGACTATAATTGTCTTTTCCAAATATGAATCAAATCCAGAAGTCATAAAAAGTATTGATAAATTCATTTATACAGGACTAAAATGTCCCAACAAAAGCCACCACAAGCAAGTCAAAAGACAAATAAGGTGAGACAAAAATATTTGCAACTCACATTAGTAATGAAGGTTTGGTCTTCCTAATATAAAAGAGCTTTAAATCTTCAAATTGAATTTCCAACAGAAAACCTTAAAAGATAGAAAGCAATTTAGAAATAAGATGTTTTTTAAATGTTTTTTGTCATTTGAAAAAAAAAAGATTGAGAACATCCAGTGGAAAACAAACCTCCTCATGTTGCTGGTGGAAATGTAAGTTGGTATAATCATTATGGGCATTTTAGCGCATTTTAGCAATATTTACTAAAATTATTAATGGTTATATGCTTTGCATAACTTGTGAAGTGACCATGCACAAGGGTGCACACTGAAGAATTACTTACTGGAAACATCCCAAACATTTTTCAATAGAAGACTGGATAAATAAATCATGGCATATCCATACAGTGGAATAGTATACAGCAGTAAAAAAAGACAGAGTAAAAGTATTTACCTACTAATGCAATTAGATGTCTAAGATAGTGTTTACTGCAAAAAAAAAAATAAAGATAAGGTGGTGTGTGTATTCCCTACCTTTCCTGTAAAAAGGGACAAGCCTATGGTGCCACATAACTGTAATAACTTCAATAATACAAACAGTAATAACTTCTAGTGCCTGGCTGTTTGTGTGTGTGGTTTAAGATCTTGGTAACAAAGTGGATGGGGAACAGCATTTGGAGAGAAGCATTTCAACTTTGGAATTCTTTGACATTTTTCAATAATATAGGTATTAGTATTCAAAAATTAAATTCAGATCAGCCTTTTCACCTAATCTAAGCCTAGGAGATGATTATATTTACTTCTGATTATATTTCTCTTAATGACACATTTTCTAAGACTGCATGTTGCGCTAGAAACTTAAAATTAGTTAGGTTTGGTTGAAATTCAGTATTGAAAGAGTAAACTGCACAAATTATTTTAATCATATACTTGACTTTACTTAGTCAATTTGGACTTTCTTTGTACAACTCCACCCTAATGTGTCTACTTCAAATATAATCATTCCGTTTTTCTTAGAAATGTGTGAGAATGTTCCCTGATCAAGGAGACTAACCTTGTCACTGGAGAATTTTAATCAATGTGAAGCTTTCATAAGCATGTAAGTATGTTAAAGATTTTTATGTTAAAGTTTACATTTTTACATGTGCATAAAGTTTGACTGAAGAAGTTAATTGGCCATCTGCATTTCTTATTCATTTTCCCTCCTCCTAACTTGGAAGATAATATTTTACTTTTATGACAAGGTTAAAACTCATTCCTTCAAGTGCTAAGACATTGTCTTCAGCACATGCAAGAGCATTTTCCTGCCGATGGAGGATTCTTACCAGATGACCCCACATTTCTTTTGGAAATCTTTTGACCCCGCCTTTAAATATAAGGATTCATCCTTTAAAACAACCTCAACAACTTGACACCATTAAGATTTTATCCCAGTCCATCCAAACACCGCTTCAACTTCAGGTGCTCCCTTAGGGAAAAGCTGCCTCCTCTACCCTACTCCAGTTATCTGCCCCCAATCCAGCCTGGAGGTATCTTTGGAAACACTCCCCATAATTATTAAATAATTAATTCTATAATTTGTTGTTTCGGTCGGCCTCCCTGATAGAATCTCACGAGAGAAGCCGACTCTCTCTCCTCTTCCACGCAGTGTATGCGCTGGCTCCCGGGAAAGTGCCTGGACTCAGTATATATGTTGGGTAAATAAAGAAAGGAATGAGTTGCCTTTGTTTCTCCCCAACATCCTTCCCTCGGTTGGGAACACAAGCTCCTGGAAGGTGAGAGACTCTTGCAGACTGATGGTTTAGGTAGAATATTACAGAAGAACTATATACCTATTCATATTTATAATATGATACATAGTATTATATATATTTATTAATAAATATATCTGTTACATATTTATTCTAACAAGGTAATTGGGTATGACTGGCAATATTACTATCGACAGACCCAGCCATTCAATATCCTTGAAGCAATAAAAGTTGGCTGGCTTGATGAAAAATAATGATAAAACTTCAAAATACATTTTGCACCAGTAATCCTGACAGCTAATCCTTTACTGACAGCATTAACCAAAGCGGTGAGGTGTACCCTTCGCCAAGGTGAGTTCTAGACAGTGCACGGCTTACCCCCGGCAGGCGGTATCTCAGAAAGGCCGGCACAATCGAGCCAGCACAGGACATTAAGAATATTTACAGCCTGCACAAACGGAACAAATAGCTTCCATCGCGGCCATTGGATTTTCCTTGGGTTGTTGTAATGACAATTTCTTTAACCTGATAAGATAACAGATTTTTAAAAATGTAATCCTGTATTTGTTGTCTGGTTTGCACAAGATGTACCTTTAGTACATCCAGATTTTCATAACCCATCAAACAGTTTTTCAGTATGTGTTATGGCAGGATATTCTAGAACTGCCAAGAAAAGTAAATTCACAGAGCTGCCTGCAACTCACTAACTATAACAAATTAGCATAAGCAGCCCCATTTTAGAAGGAACGGCTTTTACAAGTTACACAGAGAAATAATGTGATTTTGCAATTATATCATTAAAAACTGTCCATATCCTATACGGTCTCATCATGAATATTAAAAACAGCTTGGCAATTTAACATAGCTCGTTCATCTATGTGAGGTGGCGCTCCACAAAGCAGAATTGGTGATGATCTTAAAACTAACTAGAAAAACTAGCTAACAAGTACCTATTTTTATGGATTTTTTTTCTACTTAAAAAAATGCATATCAAATAAAACCTCTCAACACTTGTCAGCTCCCCTGTGAACATATACCATATAAATGGACCAGCACCGGCTGCCAGGAAACACTAAAGGCGAAGTGCCTCTCCCACCATGCTGTGAAGTTCAGAGCGAAATCTGTCCCAGACCCATGCCATCCCCAGCACACAATGAACCATTTAGAAAGGACTGGAGACCGGAGAACATTCTTCACATTTCTCCGCACAATAGCAGAGATCTGATTTTCTCAGTCACCCTCGCAGTTTCACAATGCCTCTGGCTGGTTGTTCGCAGCACAAAACAAAGGTGAGTATTTTCAAACAGCTCATTAGCTTAAGCTCTGTTCATTCTGGCAAAAGGAATAAATAACTCCCCAAGGCAAAGAAAACTCTGGCCGCAGGCTGACCTCATTTCAGAACATCCCTGGTGCACTCCATTGCCAATCAGATACTCAAGTGGTACCCGGCAGAAGTTAACGACTAAAAAGGCGTCGAATCTGCTTTGTCCACTGCTGCGGTGAGCAGGGAGCCCCGGGGTGATGCTCACAAGCACCGAAGGCCGTTATGTCTTCTTCGCAGAGCCAGAACAGCCTCCCCGCTCAGTCTCTGCTCTGAGGGCTGCGGAGGGTTGAAGGGACCCCGGTACCAGGAGGGAGAGTGGAGCAGGAGAAAGCAGGGCTTGGGGGGTGGAGGCCGAGATGCAAACCGAGCCAGGCTGCAAGAGGGGCTGAGACCCCGGCCCGCCTCTGCCCGCCACCAACCAGCGCGTTCCTCAGTTGCTCTGGGACCTGGAACTTCGCTGCGCCTCCCTCTTCCAAGTCAACATGTCAGACTCACCCCTCACTCGCCATAGCCTCTCCCCAGGTCCCGTTCCCACTGGTGCTCCCAGTTGCCTGGACAAGGAAGCTGGGCGTGTCCCCCTTGGCTCTCCTGCCAGTGGGGCACCGAGTCCTGCTCAACCTATTTTTTGAATGACTCCCCGTGCGCCCCAGCTTCCCGCCCCTGCAGCAGCTTCCAAGCCAGCGCATCCGTCCCTCAGGGTTGTGACCCCTCACAGTCCTGCTGGCCCGCCCTCCCTCCGCGCTGGCCGCTGCCATTCTGGTTTTAGAATCAACCTCCCCTTCCTCACACCGACTCGCCCATCCCCTAAGCAACCCCTGGCCCTCAGCGCCAGCCTGTCTTCCCCATCTGCCTTGACCTCAGTTTACCTCTCTCGCTTCCCCTCCAGCCTCTCCCACACGCCACCACCAGAAAGATGATTCTCCTCAGCATCCCGGGGGCAACGCTGAATGGAAACTCAGGTACTTCCTCTCCTCTTTGCAGGACCCTTTTCCTTCCCCATGTGCCCAGTTTGCCTCTTTATCCTTCCGGCCTCGGGGTGGACATCGCCTCCTGCCAGGAGACACCCGCTCCCAGAGCCGCGTGGCACCCCAAGCACAGCGGGCTGACGAGGTCTCTGTAAATAACGCCAACAAGGTCGGGGCTCGGCTTCTCCCCAAGCCTGGGTAGACGCCAGGGAAGTGCATTTCACACAGCCTGTGGCACCAGGTGACGTTTCCCGGCAGTTTTAACATTTTAGGATGGACTTGGGGACCCCAAAGCAACGGTCACAGCATCACCCAGGTCACTCGTGAAGACAAAGTCTTGTCACCCCTGAAAGGCCGTAGGAACTGGCAACAGGATCTGAGGCGAAAGAGAACTGGAGTCAGGACCAGAAAGGAAGCTGTTTTCCGCTGCTTGCTCTTCTGATTTTTGATTTGTCCACTTCATTTTTGATTTATAAAATAGGCAAATCAAAAGGGTGTTATACATTATGAAAGGGTATTATATAAACAAAGAGGTATAATTTATACACACACGCATATATATGGAAAATAAAATTTTTACCTTCTGTGTTTTACCTGCCCATATATTGCTGGGAGAATACGCCAAAAAAAAAAAAACCCAGCCACATTGGCCACCTCCTCCAGGAAGGTGACCTGGGATGTCAAAGGACAGAACTGGAAAAGGCTTTCAGTGACATTCGTTTATAGCTTCTCCAATTCCCAATCCTGTGGAATGGGTGATCTGGTCAAAAGTTTTAAAAATTAAGCAGAAATACAAATGTTCCTCCCTGAGGTTCTCATTCATGAAGCTGGAGGCAGAGCATGGAGACCTGTGTTTTCAGCGACTCCCTTGGCGACATGTGTGAGCTGGCAGCTTGGGGAACAGGGGTCAGGTTGCACTTGGCCTTGAAGGTCATTGAAACTAGTCATTCCCAAGCCTCGGTGTCGTCCCTGACTTAATCCCAACATGGAGGACAGCAACAGGGAAGCCAGTATTTTGGCTTGCGGTTTGCACTGAGATCACTAATCCGGAGCCATCCGTCACTCCCCACCGCGTGGCTCTCTTCTCAATCTGTGTGCGCGGGAGGCTCTCCATCGTGCTGGTGGCCAGCCTGCAAGACCACTCCCACCTCCTGGTGTTCACATGCCTGCAGCACCCCCACCCTGAGCAGGGTCAACCCCCATCACCACGGGACACTGCAGAAAGGATGCAGCAAGACGGCCCGAGCAGGCCGCGGAGAGCATTCTGGCCTCTGCCTTGGTCTCTCTGGGCTTGTTGGCTCTGGGGAAGCAGCTACCATCTCGGATGACGTGGAGGGAGCCAACCACCTCATGAGCTGCCGGAAGCTCTTGCCGAAGCCAGCCTGGCAGGCCGCTTACGGGCGTGCGTACCCATCTGGAAGCTTGCTTTCCCAGCCCCGGTCAGACCTTCAGATGACTGCGACCCGGCTTAACGGCGTCACAGCAAACTCACAACAGATCAGGAGACAAACACATGCAGAGTGACCCCGCCATTCCGGGCCCCCGGCTGTGTGCACTATCATCTCACCCGCCACCTTTGAGGGCTGGCATGCAGTGTCAGAACACTAATGGGTCGTTAGTTCCCACAGGCGTAGTTCTCACCCTGGGGGCACCTCCACTCATCTTCATCTCCCGGCTGGCAGTGTTTCTGGCCTGGCACTCATGGGTCCCAATATGCCCCCTGCTTCCACGGGCGACGGTCCATTCAGACAGACCCCACGGGGCCTCTCCAGCCCGGGCAGTGTTGCTGGTCCAATGGCGATGAGCAGTGTGGACACTTGCCAGTCCCACCTCCCTGTGACTGCCTGCGCCCGAGTGCCGGGAAAAATTAAGGGGTTGTTTGGAAGTGCTGTGTGTTTCTACCACGGGTCCCATTGAGGCCTCCTCTGACGCCTCTCTCTGGCCTTTCCCTGGAACTGGGGTGAGAGGATGACGACCCACATTAGCTTGTGATGTAAGTTCCACCCTTTGAACACTGCTGAACTGCAGCCTGCAGTCTCAGTCCCTGAGATTGGGGAACAGCAGGGAACACCTGATCTCCAGCTAGCAGATGACACACGTGCAACATCTACACAGAGTTTACGGAAAAGACTTTAACCTCTTTGCTCACGATATCAGAAAGCGCAACCCCTAGGCCTGCCCCGGGAGGCTTCACAAGGAAACCAGCACGCGCCATCCTTGATGTCACCGCGGAGGCTTCCATCCCTGTCACTGATGGGTCACCCGCCAGTCTTCAAGTGAACACGTGCATTCGCCTTATGCCTGCTTTCTCTTTTCTGTCAGTTTCTAAGAGTCAGATTCATTTGGCTTTGATCTGAGTGAACCCCTGATTACTTAAAAAGTCCAAATCCTCACCCCACTGGTGGTGTTCTGCCGGCACAGAAAAGCAAAGGTCCATTCGTCAAACATCCAAAGAACGAGGACAATGTGGGATGTGTGTTGCTTGGTGTTGCCTAGCAATATGGTTAGGGCAGAGGAATCACAGAGAGGATGAAATTCACACCCACGAGGAAATCATATTATTCATAAACACACACACACATGCACGCACACACATCTGACATCGCTGGAAGAAATGCTATAAACTGTGAGTGCGGAATGATAGTCGCAAGTTAGAAAAGCGTTTGGATCAGCGTAGAATAAACATTCTAAGTGATTTGTTGTTTACACTTCAATTTCTATATGAGCACATCTGTCACTTAAGGGGGAAAATATTACACGCCCGTGCGTGGAATTGACCTCGGCCAATATTAGGAATATTAGGAAATTAGGAAATATTAGGAAACCCGCATTTTTAGAATGCATCTGTAATACATAAAATTATAGGGAGAAGTATTTAGTGTATCGACAACTGTTACCTCTGCTCATCCTTATTTGAAGAGACTGAGGTTTGCCACGAATGTCCCTAAAAACCAAGGGTGGTGGTAAAAGACATGTTTGCCCACGTCACGCTCTGTTTCAAATCCTGATTCTGTTCTCTGCCATGTGACCACAAGCACGTTATTTAATTTCCCTGAACCTGACTTTGCTCATCTGTCGACTTGAAATAACAGTAATATTTCACATCTAGGGCTGGTATGGGGGTGAGAAGAGGGGGCTGAGCACTGGGCTTAGCACCCCAAATGTAGGCTTTCTGCTCCTTGTTAGTATGACTGCAAAGCACCTCTTGCTTGCCAGTCAGTAAATATAGAGGCCCCCAGTTCCCCCAGTGATCATAGGGGTTTTGCCTGTGAGAGGCTGTTCAGGTGTCACCCTATTCTTGGGCTCCTGATCCACTCACTCCTCCTTCCGAAGTCAGATCTCCCAGCAATTCAGTCCTGAGAAGCGCCCAAGAATCCTGCAGCCACCCTCTAAAGGAAAGGTCCCAGCAGGCAGACGCTTCCTGCTCCACCCTGTCCAGGACCTAAGCCCCAGGCCAAGATCCTCCAGCCCCAGCTCCTCCCTCCTCCCCAAGAACGGCTCTCTCCTCCACCCTGCTTCCTCTCAAAGGCTCCCCTCTCCCTTCCTCCCCCTGACCTTGGAAATGTCCTCAGTTCGGGGCGGGCTATGTTCCCTGGCACCATCGCTTTCCAGGCTCAGCTGAGGGGTGGGAGAGGAGGCCGTTCCCTCTGTTTGCTCCTCACAGCTCGGTTCCCAGCAGCCTGGGCTCTGAAGATCTAGGGAGAAAGATCTGGAACAGTGAGCTGCCAGTCTTGCCTGGGAGAGATAGGCAATTAGCAGAGCCTGAGAAGCTTCCGTGAAAGCGACATCCGTGCCCGCTAGGCAGCAGAAGAACCGAGGGTGACCTGAGAATGAGAAAATATTGATTCTACTTTAAGATTAAAAGGTGAATCAAGAAATAATTTTTATAAAGACTCTGTATTTTTATTGACTCTTATTATCCTTTTACTGGGATGAACTTGGGGATTCTTTTCTTTTGAACTATTTTCAACAGAATTAAATTATAAGTGCTTTCTTACTTACTGTGGTCGAGAAAATTCCACTTACTGAGACAAAAATAAATGAAACAAGAGAAAAAGAAAGGGCCCCGTTTGCATGAACAGCAAGAAGATTTAAGTCCCAAGAGTTCACTTAATAAGAAATGGAAAAGATTTGAAGTTACCAAGGTCAAAAAGAAGACTTGTACAAATGGAAGCAAAAGAGACTTGACAAAATGTCCGTGCTCGCCCAAAATCTGGAAATATTTTTTAAAATTTCAATGAAAAGAACTTTTCTAGCTATCCAAGCTGGTGATAACATCAATATGAAAGAAGAAATCAGCAAGAGTAGACACAAAATCCTCAAGTGGAAAAATAAGGGGTTCCTCGCTGTGTCAGATATTAAAATATAAATCTGTGGCGTCTCTCTGGTGGCGCAAGGGGTTAAGTCTCAGCACTATGGAGCTATCTGCAGCCACTGCAGCACGAGTTCGATCCCTGGCCAAGGAGCTACCCACAGGGTGCAGCAGACCTCTCCTGTCTCCCCGCTGCTCCCCTCAGCAGTGGATCTCAGTCAATCTGCCTGTTCTGCTCCCCACTCTGTCTCTGGTGAGTCCTCTCACCCCCTCACACCTCTGGTCTACACCCCAGCTCTTAGATGCATAAATAAATAAAATATATCTTTTAAAAAAAAAATACATATATATATAAATTTATGGTCACTAGATGGGGTGGTAAAGAAGTAGCCAGTAACTCAGGGGGACAGAGATAGACTCAATACAAAAAGCAAATTAGTATATAATAAAATCAAGTCTCTCAGCAGCGGAGAGAGAGATGCCTGTTCAGTGTTCACGTCTCAGATACGATATAATTAGCAGAGAGAGTAGGTCTCAAATATTTTCACCACAGAAAAAAAAAAAAGGAAATGGTGCTGATGTGATAGGACAGAGGTGGTAACTAATCCTGATGCAGGAATCATTTTGCAATTTAAAAATGTACCAAATCAAAATGCCATATAGTATCGACTTTACAAGTGTCCTTTGTTAATGATATCTCAATAAAGCAGGAGAAAAAATGGGGTTTGAGTAACTGAGTAGCCCCTCTGGAGGGAAAATAAATAAAACTGAATCCTAACACTATACCTTCCACCAGGATAAATTCCAGACAGAATACATTGTTGGAAAGACAAAGCGGTGGGGGGGGGGGGTTGTGGGGGGAGGGAGGGAGAAAGGAGAGCTGAGCGTGCCAGAATAGATGTTAGATAATTTTTTATATAATCTTGGAGCGTGGTAGATGCTTTGACATATAGGAAAAAATCCAGAGTCCATAAAAGATTGATTTATACATAAAATAAACATTTCCGGGTGTCACAGCAACAACAGAACATTGGCAAGGTTGAGAGACAAGAAACTTTACAAAAATTACAGTCATACAACAGATTAAAGTTTTCTACAAGTCAGTAAGAAAATGATCAATGTTTCAATTAACAAGACAGTTTGTAGAAAAAAGGAAGAAATGGAGAAAGCTCTAGTTTACTCGCAGAAGATCTCATTTCCCCTGATCACATCGGGAATGAAAAAGTTAAAAATCACTGTGGGGGGAAAACACGGTCCATCAGGGAACCTCAATTTACTGCTGAAACTGTAGATTGGTCCATCATGGGCAGTTTTGCAATATATGTCCAAATTATGAACGGGCACATTTTTGATGCAGCAATTCCTCCTGCGGGGCCTAGCCAGCAGATGTGCTTGGCCTTGTGAGAAGCGACGTGGGTGCTAGACTATTTAACAGAATTTCTGTAATAGTCAAAGACTAGAAACAATCAACGTGCCCATCAACAGGCTGCGGTTGCGCCTGCACAATGGAATATCACACGGCTGTTAAAAAGGATGAGGAGTCACTTCATGCTCCAGGGTGAATGGTTTCCACGACCATCTGCAAAGTCAAGGGTGAACAGGGCCTGCTCCATCAGTAACCCCTGGAGAAGGAACAACTAGGAAAGAGTTTTCCCAGATACCCCGTCTTCTGTGAAATGTGAGTCTTGTGTCTTACTTAATCCGGAAATAACTAAATAAAAGTTAAAATAAATAAAAAGTCTTTGTCACTTTGATCGTTCTCATGTAAATAGTTCAGTATTTTCGTTGGTATTTTGACAATCCTGCTTCAGCAAATAACTGAAGATCCTTTAGGATTTTTGTGCTATCTTTGTTTTTATGGAGTTTGTGCTTTAAATATAAATCCTCCCTGCGGGGAGAATGCCAAATAAAGCTGCTTCTTCTGAACGCATAATTTTCTGCTGTGACATTACCTGATTTAATTTTTCAGGTTAACACGGGCGGAAGGCGGAACTCTCAGCTGGCCCCCAAGGTCACTGAGTTTCGGCGAACAGAGCTGCCTCCTCTGTTGGCACCTCAGCTGGGCTTTGTGCTACAACACCGTGCCCAGCAGTCTTGACAAGAAGCCACATGTCCCCGGAGACCTTCAGGCTTTCCTGATCGTCCCCATATATGGACAGGTTGCCGGCCCTTGCTGTTAACCTGCTATTTGCAGCTTAATCAGAATGTTGATCTCTTTACTCTGGTGCGCAGTGAAGTTCCGCTAAGCTCAGCTTCCTCAGTGATGACGCGTGTTTTTAAATAAATCTTTATTCAAGTATATTATAGACACGAAAGTTCACAAGTCGTTATTGTACAGTGTTTTCACCAGGATACTTAGGTGACCCTCACCAACCCTCAAAGCTCCCTGGTCCCCCTTAAGTCACTGCACCCCACCTTCCCAAAGACACACTCTCTTAAGATTTCTTTTCTTTTTTTTTTTAAAGAGATGTAGTTCCTGAACTTTTTTTTTTTATTTATTTATGCATACAAGAGGTGGGTGCAGGCCAGAGGTGCAGGGGGTTAGAGGATTCACCAGAGACAGAGTGGGGAGCAGAACAGGTGGATCCACTGAAACCCACTGCTGAGGGGAGCAGTGGAGAGACAGGAGAGGTCTGCTGCGCCATGTGGGTTGCTCCCTGGCCGGGGATCGAACTCGTGCTGCAGTGGCTGCAGACAGCTTCATAGTGCTCCGTTTTCACCCCTTGTGTCACCAGGGAGGCCCCTTTGTTGGGATTTCTATCAGACTAGGTCTCCAGAGCCCATCTGGACTGTTGATAAACTTCATATAAATGGACTCATAGCATGTGCCCTTAGGCGTCTGACTTCCTGTGCTCAGTACTGGGTTTGGGAAGCTCACCTGTGCTGCATGGAGCATCGATTCACGCCTTCTCGTTGCTATGGCTACTCCATCCCGTGCCCCAACTGACCTACCTGTCCAACAGGGGGTAGGATTTGAGTTCTTTCTAGTGTTTGACTGTTACCAATAAAGTTGCCGTGAATAATGTTATTTTTGAGTGCACAGGCATACACTCCCTTCTACATGTGTGTGCAGATATATGCATGCACACACGTGTGTATGTGTGTGGAGCTGCAGCGTGGGCCATTTACACGAGAATTTCTATGGCTCTGTAAGTAGCTCAATGTCAGAAAGTACAACTTCCCTGAACAGAAACGTGGCGTTGTCCCACCTCACTTAGCATCGAGATGAATTCAGCAGTGTCAGGCTCAGGACACCATCCAAACCCCACAAATAATGAATTAATTGAAAGATTAAAACGTGACCATCAAACTACGGCCCGCAGAGCCCCGACATCATGCGGGGGGGGCGGGGCAGCTGTCTCACACAGGGCGCTGTCAGCAGCTGAAGTCCCCACCGCTCCCAGGCCTGGGAGACTCAGGTGCACCTTGCTAAGTCACAGAGGCATTTTCTGATTTTCTGGGGCGTGTCCCCACCTGGAGGAAAACGTGCTGAGAAGTTACAGATGGGTGGGGCGGCACTCCTCGGTGGCTGAGAAGTTCCCAGGGTAAAAAGAGCGGCCACTGGCAAGTTCCTGTTCTGCTTAGCAGCCCTTCGAGAGACGGAAAAGCCACAGAAAATCAAGATTTCCTTGGGGGCACTTTCTCCTGTTCAGCCACGCTCACTGCTTACTGCACCTGCCCGTCCCCCTGCTGGGACCTCTTCACGCGAGGCCCGTGCGGGGCCTGCCAGCCGGGCTCGGGGGCTCCCGGGCAGCCGGGCACAGCCCCTCTCACACGCCTGCCGCCCTCAGAGACCCGGGAGTGCGTCCACCGGGCAGTGAGGAGGCCGGCCATTAGGCAAGCGCTTCTGATTGAAGTTCTTGTTCCACTCATCAGTTGTCATCGCACCAGGAGAGAAGGTTCAATCTGATAATTATCAAAATGAGTCAGCGGTAGCCGCAGAGCAGCGGGGTTAAAGTCGGGGCTCTGTGGTTTCCAGCGCTGTCCAACCAGCAGGGGGTGAGCTGCTGCACGTGGGGCCTCCTGGCCTGACCCCTTGTTTGGCCACCTATAAGGTAAAGAGTTCTAAATTTAATAAAGGAAGAGGAAGAGGGAATGAGAGAGAGACAGAGAGAGGAGGCGTGTTGGGGGGGTAAGGCAGCAGGGAGGGGCTTCGGCCCTCACCAAGGAGGCGCTGGCTCTGCAGGGGCCCGGGCAGGATAGAAGGAAGCAGCTGCCCGTGGTCACCTCGTCCAGGGCGATGTGCCCGTTTTCATCATTCTCGCCCACCATCAAACCAAAACACTTTGTGTCCTAATTTTAATTTAGAAACTACCAGCACAGAACTGACCAGGGGTTAAAAGGCACCCCAAGCACCCGGCTGCCAGCGTCCGTGCATAATCATTCCTGTTTCGCAAAGCTCTTGGCTCTCAGCAGCGGTCAACAGTGTCCTATTTTAATTTTGAAAACCTCATTTTTCCCTCAGCTCTTGAAATTCGAGAATTTTCCCTGGTTTCCAGGAGCACTTATCTTGAAAGCTTCTTGCGGACATTTATTACCCAGGAGCATTCCTCCCACGTGCTGGGGAGGTCTGTTCTCCCCATTTTATTGCCAAGGAAACTGAGATAGTGAGAAGCCCCGGGCTCTGCTGAAGGTCATGCCCGCTGGGCAGATGCAGAGCAGAACTCCGTGTCCCTGGCAGCCTTCCCGAGCTGGCGGCCTCGCCTCTGTTTGAACTGCCTGGAAAATAGGACTTTCAAGAATCCTGACGCGGAGAGGAACACGCCCCGGCGCTCATGGCGGCTGGTGACCGAGTGTGGCCAGGTCCTCTGGCCTCCCAGGCAGGAGCCGCTTCTAGCACGAGGAGCTCACCCACAGCCACAGCGGCTCTTTCCCTCAGTTTGCACGGATTCTGATGAAAGGCTCCCTGTCAGCGTCTGAGTGCCTCAGGCACCCAAGCAGGGGCGGGGACTGGGTCCTCTGGCCTCTAAGACCGTGTGTACCTCCCCCGCCTCCTGGGGGCCCCTGTTCCTGAGCACCCCCCTCCCCCCAGGGGCTTCTGAGAGTGGCTCACCCACTGGTTCCAGAACCCACCCCTGCATTCCGGTCTCCCCACCCCTCTCCTCTCCACCTACTCTGTCCTTCAAAATCTCCTTTATCTTCCAGTTTCATCTTGAGAATGCCCTCCCTGGCAGCTGCTCCCTCACCCCACCGGCCCAGGTGGCTGCCTTATCTGACGCCATCTTCTCTCCTGACCCACAGAGGTGCCCCTCTGAGTCCCGGGAAACCACTTGCAGGGCTGGGCCTGCTAGGTTTTACTCATCTCCCCTGCTCTGTCATGGGAAACGATTTCCCTTCAAAGAGCAGGGGTTGCTTCCTGAGGTGGGGCGGGGGGAGCCCTTTCTGCCCTGGACGTGGGACAGCATCCCAGGCTTTGTGGCCGCCGTCCCTCGGACTCCCCTGTGCTCTTTACAACATCAAACCACTCTCAGCGCCAGGTTAGCGGGGGGCTGCCTTTGGTCCTCAGCTACAGTTTGCCTGACCTCTGGCTTGGCAAGTATTTCTTGGCTTGAATCCTGCTGGAGTCGACCTGTGCTGTGTTGCTGGAAATCTGGGCGTCCTTGACGACTTCTGCACCCGTTCAGAAGAATAACAGTGTTCGTAAAGGAGACTGCTCGCTTCCCTTTTCTCAACCGTTGTGAAAGATCGAATTTGGCACAGAACCCAGATGCACTTTTATACCCTTAACTCCTTGTACTTTGGAGCGAACATACTATAGGATCTGTATTTATTTTCTTTTAAAACGGTGAAAACACGGCGGAAACCAGCATTTCTGTCTGTGGAAGTATGTGCTTGCAAAACCCGCGCAGATGGCTGGCCTCTTTTGCGTCATTCAAGGGCCAAACTCCATCACGTTTGCAAAGATTCTGCCAAAGCTGTTGAGGCCTCACAGCTTTTTGTAGGAAGTGGGATAATAAAACTGGCCTGCACCACTGATAGGGCTGTTTCTTCAGGGCGTTGCAAAATGTCTCATCCTGTCAATGATTGCTCCCAGGGAGGATGGCAGGCAGGCTAATATTTATAATGCCTGAAGTCTAGAGAGCGCCGAATCCTAACCACTAGACCACCAGGGAGCTTATAATGCCTGAAGTCTAGAAAGAAGAGCAAAGCAAGGGTCACCCTCAAGTCTCCCGCCCTGGGAGGCCAGGAGTGCCCATTCCGTGCCACCCCCTCCCCCTGGCCCCCGGAGAGCTGCAAAGGAATAACCATTAACTTGGGCCTCCCTGGTGACGCAGGGGTTAAAGACAGTGCTATCAAGCTATCTGCAGCCTCTGCAGCATGAGTTCGATCCCCGGCCAGGGAGGTGACCCACATGGCGCAGCAGACCTCTCCTGACTCGCCCACTGCTCCCCCCAGCAGTGTGTTTCAGTGGATCTGCCTGTTCTGCTCCCCGCTTTGTCTCTGGTGAATCCTCTCAAGCCCCCACACCTCTGCCCTACACCCCAGTTCTTGTATGCATAAATAAATAAATCTTTTTTAAAAGAAGGAATAAGCATTAACTGTTCAGTTAATGCAGTCATTTCCTGCATCCGCTTCTCAGGCCGTACAGCATTCCCTATTAACGTATCTAACCGAGTTACAGTTCAAACAGCCGGTTTCCATATCAGCAGCTGTTTGGCTTAATATCTCTTCAGCAAAGGTGCCATGGGGAGGCTTTCTGCAATAAACCTCACGGAGCTCTCCGCCTGCCTTCCCAAGGAGCTCAGCTGAGGACGGCATTAACCCCGGTGACTGATAATTTGTCTGAGAGTGCACTTTAGGAAACTTGCAGATGAAATTGTCTTAAAGATGTCACATCTGAAACCCCCTGAACTTGAGTGAAATTTAATTACAGCCTGCAGGACAGGCCATGATTTGATTAGGATGCTGAAGGTCAGTCTGCCTGGAGAGAGCTCGGACGCCGGGTAATGGCCAGTTGCAGTGCCCGCGAGAGGGAGTGATGGGCAGGAGTATAATCAGCCAAGTCTTGAAAACAGCATTAATTACAGCGTGTTGACTTCTCCCACTTGACAGGGAAGCCACGATGTTTCAGATCGCTCGTTTTCCTGGCCAGGTGAGCAATTAAGGAGCAGAGAAGGTAGAAAAGTCTTGTGAGAAATACGCTTCAAAATTAGAGCTATTTAACACTTAATAAGCACCTGTGGGCTAAGGCCGGGGAAAAAATTTATTATGAACCTCGTCCTGTAAAAGTAAAGCTCATCTACGGTCTTTTATCAATAAAATGTCTTTGTTTCATGAAAAGACGGGGCTTTCGTGCTGGAAAGAGCCACCAGCTTGAAAGAATATCATTGATATTCATGTTTGATATTTAGAAAATGCATTCTTAGCACCGCAATGGCGCTTGGAAATGGGCAACACAAGGGGCAGAAGCTACTTTGTAAACTAACAACTCCGCTGAACGTTCTGCTGCGTGTCTTGCTGTGTGTTGGTTTCGCATGTTTTGAAAGCAGCTGAGAACGAAAGGCAGCCTTTAATTCTTAGCCTGGATGTCTGAATTCAGACACCAGGTTGAATCATATGACATCGCCGCTTATTTAGGTCAAAAATCATCCAGTGTCGCAATTTCAGAAGTGGTTGCTGTGTCATCCCTGTGAGCTGTCTGTGTCGAGGGCGGTGGGGACAGTTACCAGTTTTACAGGACTGAAATTTATTCTTCTATCAGAGACGAGATGCCAGATAACAATGGACAACAGATAACAGGTAGAAGCCAGGTGACGTGGTCGCAGATACTAGAAGACAGAGAGCAGAGCGATCGCTCGAGAGATAACAGCCCTCGACCTGCGGAGCTCTAGCTCAGCACTGTGCAAAAGAAGTGTCTTATTCTTTCCAAGGTTCTCGAAGGACCAGTAGAAAGTTTCTCATTGTCACAGTAAACACCTGCTGCCCAGCGTCCTTTAAACCTGCCCCAAGTCAGGGGGTTTGCAACCCCACTTTCCCCCCGTTCTGGGCCGGTCCTGGCGATCCAGCAGTTCACCTTATTCCGGCCCAGCTCAGCCACCGTGTGTGAACAATCTCTGCATCTTCTCACTTCCTCCTTGAAACAGCCCTATGAGGGAAGTCTGAGTTTTGTGGATGAGACTTTGGGATGAGCAAGACCGTTTAAAATTTGAGTCTTTTTTTTTTTTTGCATCGACACCGTATCTGACGAAGTGGGGGAAGACAGGAGCGATGGGGGGATCTGCAGGTCTTTATGTCAAACGGACATCGCTTGGGCGTCCAAATCTGGGAATCTCTAGTAACGTGGTTTGGCCATAAATCATATTTCTGATATTTGCATTTAGCCTTAAAATCCTACACCGGGGAACGTAGTTGAGAAGGCGTGTGGCGAGGCCCCAGCTCTTCGTTGCCCTGACCTGGGAGACCCTATCTAACTCTCTCTCTCGCCAGCCCTGGGACTCCCCTGGCGCGCAGCAGTTTCCCAGGTGAAGACGGTCGCTGATATTCCCAAACCGGAGAGCACCACGTCTTGGTTATTCTGTTTCCATCATCATTGCTATTTCCCACCAGCTCTTGGTGGGAAAAAAGAAAAAACTTAGACTCCATAAAAAAAAATTCCGATAGATCAGTGTTACAGACCTTTGTTTTTTTCTGCTGAACTATACTCAATGGGAGGGGGAAAAGCTGTGAATAGCAGATAAGAAGGTACAGTTACGTACCTGTTTATTTTTTTTTAAAGATTTATTTATCTTACAAGAGCTGGGTACAGGCCAGAGGTGCGGGGGGGTGAGAGGATTCCCCAGAGACAGAGTGGGGAGCAGAACAGGCAGAATGACTGAAATCCACTGCTGAGGGGAGCAGTGGAGCAGCAGGAGAGGTCTGCCGCGCCATGTGGGTTGCTCCCTGGCTGGCCGGGGATTGAACTCGTGCTGCAGAGGCTGCGGACAGCTTCATAGTGCCGTGCTTAACCCCTTGCGCCACCAGGCCCTACGCACCTCTTTAAAGATACATAGCATTTTCGTGATGTGTACCCCTTGTTTGTTCTCCTCACTCTACAGAGGCCGAGAAAGGAAAGCAGGGAATTGCCACCGCCCTCCCGGGAGCCTGTTTTCACGGGAAGCTCCATGCAAAACCTCATCAGGCCACGTGAGAGGGATTTACTTCTCTGAGGCGAGCCGTGAGTCAACAGCACAACAAGGCGGTGTTGTTTGAATCCTCCAGGCTGCAGAATTATCCAAAGAAAAGCTAGCTGATTTTTTGAAGTGATAGCTAAAGACATCTTTGAAGACAGTCGAATCCGGGTTGGCAAGGCAAAAAGTCATGCAGCAGATCAAAACAAGAGAAGAAAACTGTGACTAAAATAAAAGTGATGATATGTTCATGTGATTTCAACATTTGAGTCTGTAGAAATGAATTAAAGACTCTTCTCGGAAAGGTTCTGGTAATTTCTCACCAGCTGTTAGATAGACCAAATAGTTTAAAACAAACAATCTGTCGAGGTTGAAGGGAGGCCCTTGTTTTTAAAACCTTATTAATAATCATCATGAAGAGAAGATGACAGAGGGCATCTCTGCTGGTGCCGGGGTTCCGGTCAGCACTATCCAGCTCCCACCAGCCACTGCGCATGAGTTCGATCCCCGGCCAGGGAGCTACCACAGGACGCAGCAGACCTCTCCTGTCTCCCGCTGCTCCCCTCAGCAGTGGATTTCAGTACATCCACCTGTTCTGCTCCCCACTCTGTCTCTGGTGAATCCTCTTGCTCCCCACACCTCTGGCCTGCACCCCAGATCTTGTATGCATAATGAATACAAATAAATCTTTAAAAAGAAAATAGGATGAGAGACCAGCCATTGAGCTGCTGGGCCCAACTGCCCGTTCACTGCTGCCTTCCCTCTCTGACCCTCTCTCCCCTGCCCCGCCATTGTCCCATCACTGCACAAGCCCTTCCGTCCACAAGCCGAGGTCGTTTCCAAAGTGCAGCTGTCAGAAAAGAGGCTGGAGGAGAGGGGCCGAGCCTGCAGAAAGACCTGTTTCTGGAATTCCAAGCCCTCTCTTCCTTCACACACAGAACTCGAGGCTGGTGCTGACAAGCGTTCGCCATGAAAACATTCCAGCACCACGAGTTAAATCAAGTCTTAATTTGCTCCAAGTGAGCAAACTCCCTTGTCTTCCGATCAGGGAGTTTACTACAGAAACACAGCGGGCGAGACAGGAAACAAGCTGCCGAGGGGCCCTGGTTGGAGGCCCCGGCGCGGAGAAGCCTGAACTCAGACCAACAGGTAGGAGCGCGGACTCGGTCGGGAGAGGGGACCAGCCGTGGCCCGGGCGGCCAGTGACCAGGGGCAGCCCTTGCCAAGCGGCCTCTGAGGGCCTTGGTTTCTGAGGTTGCCCTCGTTGCTGGAGTAAGCGGGTCTGTGGACCGGGTCCTCCCTGGAGACGTCCAGCAGCCACTCCCTGGCGCGGTGGGTGGGGGACAGGCAGACGGGCGTGTCCAGTGACGGAGCTGGGGTGCAAGGGCGTGCTCCCCGGGTGTGGCTTGTGGGCGGACTCTGCACGGGCGGCCAGCAAGCTGCCCTGGCCCCTTCCTGCCAGCCCCGCGCAGGCTGCCAAGGGCCAGGCGAAGGAGCCCCGGGTGCGAGGACCGGCCCTCCTCGTGGCTCCAGGAAGCTCCTTCTCCTGCTGCCGGCAGCGGAGCCCGGCCATGGGCGGCAGCGGCCATGGGGTGCGTCGTATGGTCTTACCCATGTATGTATTTTTCCTTTCCCCAAACTCACGTCGTTTTATGTTTTCTCATGGAAAAAGGATTCATTTAAGTGGCTTCAAATCCTGTGGCAAATGGCGAGCAGACAAGCACATCGAGTATAGAAAAAATGTTAATGGGATAGATTGTAAGATCTCAAAGTCCTTTTGGCGCAGCAAAGCTCATTTGAATTGTTCACCCTGGGGAGGTTAACTCTGAGTGAGTAGCTCAAGCCTCCAGCTGCAGGGCTGGCAACTCGGGGACAGGGGAGGTTAAGGAGCGTGTGGGAAGAGAAGGGTTTGCGGGGTGGCTGGAAAGTGAGTGCCGGCCCCTGGGAATAATACCCGTTTCCTTCCACACACGTCCTCCCTGTCCCGAGTAGATGCCCCTTCGCACTGAGAAGCAAAGTAGCGCGGGAAACTCTTTAAAATGGGCTTTCTTCAGCTAGATGGCCGATGCCCTTCCCTCTTGGTGGTTTCTACAATGTTGTATTGAGTTTGGGGCATCGTTTTAAGAGATGGCAGCATCCAGTGTGCAGCTGGGGCTTGTAAGGTGCTTGTGGGATACACCCAGAGACTCTTGTTGCTCTCCGGGGGGAGGAGGCTCGACTGCCGGTCACTGGCCCACCCAGGACTTCATTCAGCAGCTCCAGGTGTCTGATCTCTGAACCCGGGGCGGTGAGGGGGCTGCTGATCAGAAGCCGTAGAAATCACCCTTTGCTTTCACAGTCAGTGCCTCTTTTGATCTCCCAGCAGCCCCGAAAGGTAGGCCGGGCAGTTGTTATTTAACAGACCGGGAAATGGAGACTCAGAGATGAAACAGCCTGTCGGAGCCCTCGGAGCAGTGAGCGGGGAACACCTGAGGCCCGCGGGCAGCTCTCGCCCCAGTGATCCCTTCCCTTGCTCTGTGGGCTCCCCAGGCCGCTCTCATGCTCTCCAACCCGTGGAAGGATGAGTCGAGAAAAGCACCCCTCTGTGCCAGCGCTGGGCCCCGCCAGGCTGAACACGCAGTTGGCCTGACCCCCGATGGCCTGATGTTTGATCTTGTGCAAGAGCCAGGGTCAAGGCGCGCAGAGCTGCTGGCCCACGGCTGGGGAGGGGCGCGCCGGACCAGGAGCGGCTGGCGAGGTGGGGCGCTTGGCAGCCGCGCCGCCCAGGTGCCTCCACGCGGGAGCATATGCTCAACCTTTCAGTAAAGGCCACGGTCGTATTTAAAAACAAAATCTCCAAAATTTCTATTATGAGCTTCCTAAATCCCCATTGAATGAAAATGCAGTCTTTGCTCACTCTCCTTCCGAGGCTGACATTTTAAAATACCATTTTTCCCCATTTCATTTCCTATCTTTAGAGGAGCCGCTGTCACGCAGCAGAAGGAACCGGGTGGGAACCCGGAGACCAGCGCCTCGGGCTGGCTCAGTGCGGTCCTGTGGGGCCGGGGGAGCCGCTCAGCCTCCCCGGCGCATTTTTGCTCGGGAAATCTAGGGGTTTTCCTATCTAAGCTTTGAGATCTCTGACTCTCAAGTTCTATGATTCATTTCTGACTTAGGTTTCTCTTGTTTAATGTTTGCTGTTTGCTCGGGGTGCATGGCTTTTGCAAGCCTACTTTAGCTTCTAGAGGCTCATCTTGTCAGGGCTGCTTCCAGTCAGTACTAGGAACAGGACTCGCCGGATAGACACGGCTTTGCTTCGCAGCACAAACTTGATCCCATCCACTGATCCTGATGAATGCTGTACCCACGTGGTCATCCCCACGGCAGTGAGGATGAGAGAAGTCAACTCAAAAACTGAATAAAAAAGATCAATTGACACATATCACTAAAATGAGATTGTCAGCAGCTTCAGGCAAGGTTTGATCAAGATGCTCCACCCATTTCTCCATGATTTCATTGACTCTACAGATCTTACTTCACAAGTTTTACCCTCACACAAACAGCAAGAGGCTGCAGTGGTCTGGGCCTCCTATTTGTACCCAATAGGGGTTTTGCGAAAAAGCTGGGAACTTCCCCTAGAACCCACAGAAAACCCTTGTGTGGCTCCTTGGTCTAAACTGGGTCACACAATCATTCCTGAACCCGGGGAACGCGATGTCAGCGTAGACCTGGTGTCTGCACCAATCCACGGCAGGGCGTGGGACACCGTGACGTTGTTAACCCCCTCGGAGCCTCCGCTGTTCCCAGCCCCGCCCAAACCAAGGTCCAAACCCTGAATGCCGCCATGGATGCCAGCTGCCCAGTGGTACAGGGGTCAGTCTTCTTCTTCCCTGGTGTTCCCCAGATCGCAAGTCCTGACCCTCTGCCTTTGGGGCCACCGCTCCCCCAAACCACCTCCGTGAGAGTGTGTTGAGCTGAACTGCATGTCAGGTGATGGAGGAGACACACACCCAAACAGACAGCACCGCAACCCTCAGCCCTTCTTCTCCAGGCTGTTCTGTCACGGCTGCCGTTCGTGCTCCCCAACTTCCCCACTATTTATATTTTACCCCTCTTATTTTTAGCCGTAAGTTTTACTTAGTCTGAAGATAACCAAATATTTCCTGAATAATAAGTCTCTGAATATGCATATTCTCTAAATGTGAATATAAGCCCATTTGCAAATCTAGCGCTTACATCTAGAGTGTTGCTGGCAGGACTCTGAAAATCAGTTTTGCTTTCCTTTTTTTTTTAATGGAAAAATGTACTATAGCAGAAGGATTTGTTCTCCACAAAGCAGACCAACTTTTTTTTTATTTCAATGATCTGGGTAGTTCCCTATAGACTTATTTACTCATAAACTATTCAACAAATAAATACCAAGTCAGACTTCGTAGATTACATAACCCCTGCCATGAAAAAAAACTGAGTTAGGACTGACAGGCCCACTCAGAAAAGAGAAGAGGCAACAGGCAGGGAGGACGGCCTTTTTTTAACCCAGTTTCCAGGCGAGCGGCCCTGGCGCTGTTCAGCCTGCTCGCCCATCCCAGTCCCCGGCAGCCGTGCTAGGGCCTGGCGGGAGGTGCGCCCCCAAACCCCAGAAGCAGGAAGCCCCCTACTCCAGAAGAAGGCCCTGAGTGCTCCGGGCTGGACATCAGGGAGTGGGGGGCCTGGAGCCGCCCCAGTCAGCTGCCCCATTTAGTCCTTCAGCCTTCTCTGCGTACCCGGGCTGTCTGGCTCAGCCTCCCCAGCACTGGCCCTGCTCTGGGGGCGGCAGGGGGCTGGGAAACAGGCAGTCGAGCCAGCCCCGGATAAACACCCCACAGGCTGGTCTCTGTTTTAGGAGCCAGGGAACTGTCCCTGGAACCCTCAGAAAACTCTTTTGTGTCTCATTGGCCTAAACTCCTGAATCACAATGTGAACTCTTGTGCGACGCGACGCGGCGGCCCCGGCCCGTGCTGGCTTGGGCGGTGGGGGATGGCCGCCAGCAGAAGGCGGGGCGAGAGCTGACACTTGAGAAGGGACAATCATCACTCCACGTCCCATCCAGTCCCGCTGGGCCATGCGTCCACGCTGCGAGCATCAGCCAGCCCTTAAGAAGGAGCGTAGACAGGTGCACTCCTGCCTGCCCTCTCCTGCGCCTGGGAAGACCAGGTTGTGGGGTGCAGGGATGCATTCGAGCCTTGGATCTGGGGCTACTAGCTGGTACGAACCACTGTCTTCCTCATTTCCTGTGCCTCTGCTAACCGTGGAGCGCTCAGGGGGAGAAGATTCCAGTTGCAGACTCTGTCTGGCAGTGCCTGGAGATAGGCACGAACAAAATGGAAATAATTAGCTATTGAAGAGTTAATCCTCCCCCTTGTTCCTGGAGTCTCGATGAGTTGATGTTTGGCAGCCTATCTATAAAATAATAAAGGAAACAGATGAGTAAATATCAAAATAATTCTGTTTGTCAGACACGTGAACCTTGAGAAATTCACTCAAGAAATATTAAAAATGGATCTACCATGGGACCCAGCAATTCCTCTCCTAGAATTCCTATCCAGAGAAAGCAAAAACTCTAATTTGAAGGGAAATCTGCTCACCTATGTTCACTGCAGCACTAGTCACAACAGCCAAGCTAAGGAAACAACCTAAGTGCCGCAAAGCAGTTGAGCGGGTCAAGAAGAATCAGAGCATATGCACAGTGGAATACTACTCAGCGATGAAAAAGATAAAGTCTTACCACTTGTGACAACCTGGGTGGACCTGGAGGGGATGATGCTGAGTGAAATAAGTCAGAAGGAGAAAGACAAACACCAGATGATGTAACGTTTGTGTAATACAGGGAAATAAGACAAAGGGTCAGATAAAGCCAAACTCAAAACAAACCCTACAAATCTGACCTTAGAACTGAGGCTACCTGAGGGGGTGCAGGAGGGCGAGGTGAGGACAAAGTGGGGGAAACACCATGGATTATGGGTGCTTGGGTGGTGGGTATGGTGTACAACACCCAAAGGGGGAGCCCCAGTAGCTCTAAAACACAAACAGTGCCGTAAGCCAAGTTACCTCGATAACAAATTGAAGTGAGTGAACAGGAACAAAAGAACCCAACTCAGCACAGGTGCGGGTGGGAGCAGCTGCAGGGAAGCAAAGCCAGGTGAGTCCCGGAAGGGGCGGTTGTGAAGTGAGGTCATAAAAACGCCGGCATTTGGGACCTCCCTGGTGGTGCAAGGGGTTAAGCACAGCACTGTGAAGCTGTCCTCAGCCTCTGTAGCACGAGTTCAATTCCCAGCCTGCCAGGGAGCTACCCACATGGCGCGGCAGACCTCTCCTGTCTCCTCATTGCTCCCTTCAGCAGTGTGTTTCAGTCAGTCTGCCTGTTCTGCTCCCCACTCTGTCTCTGGTGAATCCTCTCACCTGTATCTCTGGCCTGCACCCAGCTCCTATATGCATAAATAAATCTTTAAAAAAAAAAAAAAAACTGCCGGCATTTTACAAATGTGCTATTTGCATCATTCTGGAAGCAAAGTATGATGGCTACAACACCTGCAATCAGACTAATATCGACCGCTGCTGCTTCTGACACTTGTGATGGAAGCCCCACGCCTGCCCTGCCCTCGGGTTCGGAGATGGAAGTGCCTGGAGCTGAGATCTTCAGACACAAACTTGACAGTCTCAGAAGGCGTGATGGATGGATGACCAAGTCCTTTTCGGAACCATTTAGGGTGCCGGAAGCATCACTAAAGAAAAACGAGAAAAAATTCACCCCTGGAGACAGGCCTCCGCTCGTGTTTATAGGACACCCCTGAGGCCAGGCCACGGCAGCCTTTCAGGCCAGAGAGTCCACATTCCTGCCCTTGGCCTGGAGCAGCTCGTTCATTTTCATTTCGTTGGGACCCTGTGAATGTGCCCAGGAAAATCTGCGGTCCACACGGCTCCTAGCAATCTCCATGCTCCCTCTACGCCCGCCGGAGCGGAGTGCTGTGTCTGACGTCTGGGCTGTGCGTTTTCACGGCCTGCTCTGTGCCCGAGCAAACCGCTGTCCTCCCAACCAAGCGTGGGAGTTGAGCCATGGCGGCCGCCGCCTCGGAGAGCACAGGAGTCCTCAGAAGTGACTCGCTTCCCCCTCTCACACACCCTTTGCCTTTTGCAGATCAGGGCAGTTTCTAAGCCTTTATTTGTGCCCGAGTTGCTGCTTTCTAGGCACGTGAGTGCTTTTTGCCTGCATTTGCACAGGGCACTCAGCACAGGCCTCGAGGGACCTTCTACCGCCCGTCCACCCCCGCCCTTCCGACCCATCCATCCCCTCTGGCCGGGCCTCTGCCCTTCCCCTCGTGCATAATCAAAAGCATGGATGGTTACGTCCTTTATAACAAAAGCCATACTTGGTCACTTCAGCTCACACGATGACGCTGTTAAAGTCGCTGCTGGGGGCTTACGTCAGCATCTGAAACTTGAACGGACGTGTCTGAAGAATCCACACTCCTGCTAACCGCAGGCACCGTTATGTGTAGACGAGCCTTCTGTAAGTGGGAGGAACCTGGCCTCCTGGGGCACAGGCCAAGAAGCCCTTCCATAGCACAGCAGGTGATGCTGGGACGTGGGTGAAGCCACTGTCTGAGGAGCACAGGGTTTTCTGAAGCCCCTCACCTGCCCCAGCCAGAGCATCTTTGCATTTGTGTGCTTTGACAACTGGTGGAAGTCTAGCGGGCGTGGGGAGCTCCACATTTTAAGAGCAGGCGAAACGTCAAAGGAAAGGAAATGTTGAACAGATCACCTGCATTCCCCAGGGTCCTGCTTAAAGAGGCACCTCGTCTCTCCTGCCGTGGATGGCTTTCTGGGTCTCCATATGGGAAGTGTGAACAATTATTGAGATTTTTTTTTTTACATAAAATCTGATTATAATATTTTTCGGTATGGTAGATGCGACCATATGTATCCGGAAACAACTAAGATATTTAAATTCAGTTAGAGAATAATGAGTTCTAGTCTGTCTCCTTGGCACCAAGAGTCAAAATCCATCGAAAGGACGAGGTTAGCAGTCACATCCGTGGGTGCGCACACGCACCTGCACACAGGTACCTATGCACAAGACGCAGGAGCAGCCGAGTGCCCCAGAAACAGTTCAGAAAACATGTCTGATCTGAAAGAATTTGTAAAAAAGAAAGAAAAGGAAAAATGGACCTTTTCAACTGAGCCAGGGTTCTGACATCTACACAAGAGAGTCTGTGATGACTTTACTTTCCCGACGAGCTATTATTATAATTCCTCGAGGAACTGATTACCAGACTGGGGATGTGAGTGTATGGGTTTGCCAGGGTTGCTGGAACAAAGCACCACAAACCGAGCTGCTTACACAGCAGAAATGTACTGTCTCACCATTTCTGGAGGCTCAGGGTTCAAGATGTATTCAGATGTCCCCTTTTTGTGATAAGGACTCCGGCCATATTGAATTAAGGTCTACCCCACTGACCACATTTCAACTTGATTAATTACCTCTGCCATCACCCTACTTCCAAATAAGTTCACACCCAGAGGTATTGGAAGTTAGGACTTAAACATAAGAATCTGGGTCGGGGACACCATTCAACCTGTTGGCCTGAGAAAAAGTAACCTACTGTCCAACAGTTTTCTCGGGTGATGGAGAATGAAAAGGAATGATAAAAACAACATAGAACAGAATAATTGCAACAAATTACAAGATGAGGCTATCCACTCTCGCCACTTCTCAGCACTGTGCTGTAAGTCCTAACTACTACAAAGTAGCCAGGAAAAGAAATAAAAGATAGGCTGGAAGGGAAGAAGTACAACTCTGTCTACTTGCAGAGAATGATCTTTTTATTGATACCCCTAAAAAGAAAAATCCACCAGGCAACTTTCAGAGCTATAGGCAAGTCCAGCAAGATTGCAGAATATAAGATGGATGCAGAAAAATCAGCTGTGGTTCTATGCACGAGCAATGAACACTCACTCAGGTCACACAAAAAATATAGAAAATAACAAATGTCGGTGAGGATGTAGAGAAATGGACACCTGGTGCAGCCACTGTGGGAGATGTCTTAGCAGTTTCTCCAATACAGTTGTGGTCGCTTCCCTACAGCCTGGCCAACAACGGAACTTGCGCTGGACGTAGGACCAACACCCTCCGCTGCATAGCCCAGGGGTGGGCCAGCTGGGTTTGTGGAATTACATTCTGTGACCTTTGCCCAGGGAAGTTGCCCAGTGACATTTCTAGGAACGTACATACCTTCATTGTACGCAATGTATGACTGTAGTTAAACATCAGAGCTACCACAGGATCCAGCAATTACACCCCTAGGAATACACTCGAAAGAATAAAAAACAGATGTCCACCCAAAAACTTACATGCGAATGTTCACAGCAGCATAATTCATAGTAGCTAGAAGGAGCAAACAACTCCAATGCCCACCAGTGGGTAAATGGGTAGCAACATGTGGTACATCCATACGAAGGAATATTACTGAGTCATAAAAAGGAATTAGCTTCTGATATATGATACAACGTGAATGGAACTTGGGAACATACGCTAAGTAAAAGAAGCCAAAAATGCAAATTGTGCCACATCATATCATTCTATTTATAAGAACTGTCCCAAACAGGCAAATCCATAGAGACAGAAACTAGTTTGGTGGTTGCCAGAGCAGGGCAACCGAGAGGTGATGGAAATATTCTGGAACTAGATAGGTATGATAGTTGCAAAACATTGTGACTAAAAATCACTGATCTGTGCACTTTATTTTTTTTTTTTATTTATGCATACAAGAGCTGGGTACAGGCCAGAGATGTGGGGGTGAGAGGATTCACCTGAGACAGAGCGGGGAGCAGAACAGGTGGACTGACCAAAGTATGCTGCCGAGGGGAGCAGTGGGGAGACAGGAGAGGTCTGCCATGCCATGTGGGTAGCTCCCTGTCCCGGCCGGGGATTGTGCTGCAGAGGCTGTGGATTGCTTCATAGTGCGGTGCTTAACCCCTCGCAACACCAGGGAGGCCCTGAACTGTGCACTTTAAAGTGGTTAAAATGATGAATTTTATGTTATGTGAATGTGTTTTGCCTCAATTAAAAATAATGGGCTCCAGAGAAGGAAACGAGATTGGGGTGGAGGGCAGAGTAAGAGGAAAATCGTCTCTGTTCCATGTGAATATTGTACCATGTGAATTTCTAAGACACAAATTAAAACATTTAAAGACACAGAATCTAAGGCCTGCCCGCCTCATGGTCCTCTCTGGGCTCCATGTGCACAGTGCTGCGCTTTCTACTCATTCTGTCACGTGATCTTCATGCTATGGCGCAGGTGCCACCGTCACGGCCCCAATTCGTGAATGAAACTCAGCCAAGGGCAGTTGAGCCAGTTGGTCAAAGTCTCTGGAGCGCCGTGTGGCAGCGCTGTGGGCACACAGCGGGGCTGACCCCTCCTGCCCCGACCCACCATCCACCCGGACCCCCTTCCGCTGGCGTCTGAAAATGCTGGTGCCGATGCGATCCTGCCGATGGTGGTGGTGGCTTTGTTCTTTCAGAGGCCAGCGCATACGCTGGTTTTCATTCTGCTTCTTGAAAAGACAGGACTGTGAGGAGAGAGAAATCAGCACTCTATAAACTCCTACCAATGGGCATTTTCCATGGAAACAAAGCAACATTTATGGATTGCGTCTTGGTTGGCTGTCACAGTCTAGGTGCTAAAATGTTGCCTTATGTAATCTTCGTTACAGGGCGATGTTGCCTTATTTAATCCTCGTGACAGCCCCGAGGGAGAGACTGTCCTCCGGGCACCGACCAGAAAAGACAGACAGCCGGGGGATGGGCCCACCCGAGGGTCCCGCTGCTGGCCTGGAGTCTGGGGCTGTTCCGGGAGCGCCTCATTTACCCGAAGGACTCTTGCGGAGCAGCCGTTCTTCTCCTAGTCCCTGTAAAATTAAAATGAACCGGAAGATGGTTTCACACGGCGCCCAGCTCAGAACGTTGGTGCCAAGTTCTTGCCACTCGGAGCAGAACATTTCAGCCATTGGGAGAACAAACGCTTCTCTGAATGTTTGAAAAGTCAATTCCTCAGGGCCCTCCTACCTCCCAAGGTGCACAGGGCGGCCAGAACAGCTCAGGGGAGAGACGTCTCAGCTCCTCCGTCCTCCTAGGCCTGCTTTGGGACTCACCGAAGGCACCGGAGTTGCCCCATGAATGTGGCGCTTAAATGCTGTAAAGTGATGGTTTCAGAGAAGTTAATTCCCTTTCAAACAGACGGAGGGTCTCTCAAGGGTTGTTGTCACAGGTAAAGCAAGGCCCCTCAGCAACATTAGGACTGCCTCTCTCCCCTCCTGCCGGCCTTGGTCCAGCGAAGGCCCCTCCCTGATCCAGCGGCGTCGAACGCCAGACCCCTGCCAGCGGCGGGGGCAGTGACCGCAGCCCCCTTTCCCGGCTCAGTGGAGTTTGCCCCACAGAGCATGAAGCACACGCCTGCCGTGCACAATTCAGTGTTCTTGAGGGACTCACCAGCTGAAGCTACTGTCGGTCTCATTTCACCCCCACAAGACCCCTCCTGGCCCTCGACAGTGTCTCTGGCCCGGGCACAGCAGCCTGCTTTCTGTCTTTGCAAGCGCGCTTTTTCTGCACATGTCCGGGGAGCCCCACATGCTCTCTCGTGTGCGTCTCTTTGACTTGCAATGTTTCGGAGCTGTGGGTGGGTCACAGCTGGCCCCACGGCATGGACCGGGCACACTGTCCCCAGCACTCGGCTGACGCGCGTGCAAGCTGCGTCCAGCACAGGCCGCTGAGCAAGGCGCCTGTGAACGCTCACGGGCAGTCCGTGTGTGCACACGGGTTTCTGTCTCCTGGGTCCTTGGCTGTCCAAGGAGAGAATTGCTGGCCCAACAATAGTTTCATATTAGAATTTTGGACCAGCGGCCGTTCCAAAGAGGCGTGGCTTGGTTTTTGAGACAAGGAAGGTGTGTGTTCGGCCCTGGACTGAAATCCAGCACTGCCTCCTCCGAAGCCCCCACCACGCCGTTGCCTGCTCCCGTGCCTGGACCCTAGGGTGGGGGCGAGGTGGTGGGACAAACGACTGGAGCCTCCGTCAGAGCTTCTCCCGTGTGGAAAGGCATCTGTTCAGGGGGTTTTCTAAGAGGAGTCCTGAGGACCTAACATCTAAGGAGGAGAAAGTGATGCCCAGATCAAGTGTTTATCATGCCTGATGTCTTATTGGTAATTTGCATATCAGCTCCATCATGAGCCTCCATTCAAAAACACCTTCAGTCTCTGGTTAGGGGTTCGTATCCCCGCCTGGCAGAAACAGCGACATCCGCCCGCTGGGTTTCAAAGGCTGGGCTTGGATGTGTTTGTCTGAAACATCCTATTAAATTACTACCATTTCGTCCCCCTCTTCGAAGAATCACTGCAATCCAGCATTTTGGGTTTCCATCTTCCAAATGATAACCTTGAAAGTGTGATTGTTTTTCTGATTGGAAGGTGAGATGTTTTCTCTTCTGAGGGTCTAAAGCAGCAGATGTCAAGTGCCCAGATGTCCTGCCTGGGCTGTCTGGGCTGCTGTGACCCGGCACGTGAAGTGAATTATTTCTCACAGTTCCAGAAGTTGGAAGCCTGAGCCGGGGAAGGATCTAATGATTCGTACGCAGAGAAGAAAATGTGAGAAGCCGAGGGTTTACTTCCTCTCTCCAGAGGACAGGGCGTCTGTTTGGACACACTCCTCTCGTTTCTTCTATGTTCTAAAAACAAAAACAAAAACAAAAACAACTTGTCTTCTATCTCTGCCCATTCCTGAAATTCTACAGTTCACCTGGGTCACCTTTAAGTCTAAATTGTCAAAAAAGAAAGAAAACCAGCTGTCATTGCACAACAATGGGATTTTTTTTTGCTGATAAGCACAAATAGCTGAGCTGTAGCCCTTTTTGGACGGCTTCAAATGCAATTAGCAAGGGCAGGCGAAGAGCTCCCAGGCCAATTCAAGAGTTAGGTAGCAAGGGAACTGAATTTCCACCCGTTGTCTCTCCTGGGGGGGCGGTGGGTGGGGACATCACAAAAAAATGGTATCTTTTACATTAGGGATTGTTGTAGTTTTGAGACTAACAATCACAGCAGCCAGAAATCCGGGACCCCAGGAACACTCCTGCTGTTCCAACACAATCAGGACTCTCTTTATTCCTGCCAGGCTGCATGAGCTGGGGGCTGCAGGCTGCCCACGCCAGGCTGTGTTTCCGGCCTGGCCTGGCCACTGGCAACAGTGTCCAGTGAGGGGCCTGCAAAGGTCACGGCAAGAGCTTCAGCAGAATTGCCTAAAAAATGCTGCCTGGTTATGGAAGGGAAGAGGTGTGGGTGGTGGGGAGGGGGTGGGGGAGGTCATTTGCTGCACTTCCTTCTCCCCGCTGCTGGCGGACGGCAGTGTCCTCATCCCCTGACGTCCGATGGCCTTGGGCAGGAATGCCTTGTACTAAAAAGGACAGAAGAAAACGTCAGAGGGATCTGGGTCCCTGATGACCATGGAGCCACCACACTAATCCCGGAACACCCGCCTCCAGGGGAGAGAGAAATCGACGGTTTCCTTGGTTACACAATGGTTATTTTAGTGCCGATCCTATCAGGTACACCTCTCCTCAACAACTTCTTTCTCATGTTGTTATTCTTCCCCCCAAAAGTACTGAGATAATCACCTTCGTTAAAAAACAGGGATAATCAGGCGTTCACTAGACGTCTTGGGGTGATGCTTGGCCATATGTATAAATATCGAATCACGATGTCAAACACGTGAAACTAACACAACGGTATATGCCAATTGCATCTTAAGGTAAAAAAAAAAAAGAAAGGACAAAGAACTTCTGGAGAGCCAAGCCTGTTGTCGTGCTTGTGATATCTTGATCGCCACCGAAACTATCATCATCAATTAACATTGACTATTTTAGTACCAAAAAAAGCAGAAGACGGCGTTCTCCAACAGAGATCAGCAAAATGTGGCCCGCCGTATAAAGGGCTGCTATGCAGCAGGAAAGGGGGTGACGTTCTGACACCTGGCAGGTCGCCCGGCCTGGGAACGGGGGGGACAGCCAGAGCAGCCAGTCCGGATGCGAGGGGGGTCGCGGGGAAGCCGTGGGAGTCGGTGTCTCCGGGACAGTCTCTGTTTGGGAGGGCGAGCAAGCTCTGGACGTGGACAGGGGTGATGGCCAGACACTGAGATCGGGCTCGAGGCCACCGTATCGTGCTCACAATCATGTTGAGAGGCACGTTTTGTGTTCTGGAGATTTCACCCCAATTTTGAAAAAGCGGAGGACAGATCTGGTCACGTCGTCTCCCTGCTTCTGCCCTTCATTGCTCTCCCGCTACGCTGATAACTGAGTCCCAGTTCCTGGCTGCCCGCAAGTCCCGCTGGAGCTGCCTCCCGCCCTGGCCTCCTGCCCCTGCCTCCCGCTCCGGGCCTGTCCGTGGGGCAGGTCGCACCTCCCTTTCTGTTTCGTGAGCCTCTCCCACCCCAGATCTCCGCAGGCCTTTCCCCAGCAGTCCTGGTGGACTCGGCCTCATCCTCAGGCCTCACCCAAGTTCTTCTCCAAGAGGCCACCCCCAAGTCTGTCCCTCTGCCCCCCACTCTGTTCTCTTCCTTCCTGGCACTTTTTACAAGCAGTAATTACTTGCCGCTGTTTTATGGCTGCTCTCGCCACTAGAATTAAGCTCCATGATAGGGGAGCCTCTCCCTGAGGTTTGTAGTTACAAACCCAACCCGGCCTGCCTGGAAGGAGCGAGCCTTTGATAAGTGTGTGCTAAATAAACGATAAATCAATAAAAAGAGCTTTCAAGTGTGAAGGGAAGAGATTTCATTGCATTTTTAACGACTAACGATGTTAAGCTTGCATCTAAACATTCATTTTGAAGTTGACTTCCTAATAAAAAATAATGGCTCTCGTCGGCCTAGTTAGTTTCACATTAATGATTTTTACAAGACTCTTTCCCACATCCACATACAAGTGTGCTGTGGGAGACAGATAATCGAGGAGGGCTTCTTCCCCTTCTATCAATTATTATTTTTAAAGAAACGTAAGAGTTAGCCATAAAAGGTGAATGTTTCTTAAGCTCCTTCGACTCTAATTTTTTAAAAAATCATGGAAAAAGGAATCACACGCCCTTCTGACTAAATATTTTCCAGGGCTAGTTTCTTTGCTAAAAGTTAAAAGAATGAATGCTACAGTCTAAAATTATAACAGGGAGTGGACAAAAAAATTCCTGAGAGAGATGGAAGAAAATTGAATTCACATATTAAAATTCTGTGATATCCAAGGAGACTTAACTTTTGCATACTGGCGACATGACAGAGTTACTATTTGTAACAAAAGTGACAATTTCAGAATTGTGTGTCTGCAATACCCAGTGGCAGTGGCCTGCTTGAGCAAAACTGCAAATTGCAAGGAATTCAGCCTGTGTCCCCCATCCTGCCGCCTCAGGACTCAGCACCCCCCCAGTAGGGAGCCCCGAACTGCCCTCTAAGGCGACACTCCACTGTCCCTCCCCAGCCACCGCCACAGGCAGACGACCAGCTCATAGAGGCATTAGGAGGGAGATGAGGGGGGAGGGGAGAGATACAGCCTGGAAGAAACAGGAAAACAGCAGGGAACCATCACCAGAGGCGCCTAGAGCATGGACCGACTAGAGCATGGACGATTCTCCATTCTCGATTCTCGGAGGCCCTGTGCCCTGTGGGTCTCCCCTCGCCCCAGCCTGCTCCCCTCACCTCAGCCCCCCTCTGTGCTCAACGCAGCAGCTACTGGGGCCCTTTGGTGACTTGACTGTTCTCCAAGCTCGCTAAGGAGCCCTCCCGGATGCATGTATATGTGTGAGTGTGATATGGGTGTGGTGGTGTGTGTGTGGTGTGAGGGTTATAGGGTGTGGTATGTCTGTGGAACGTGTACATGTGGGTGTGCTGGGGTGTGTATATGTGATGTATACATGTGATGTGTGGGGTGTGTGTGTGTGTGTGTGTGTGTGTGTGTGTGTGTGTATGTAATCTTACCCAGGACTCGGCCTGCATGAGTTTACCCCAACCTTGCAAAGCTGTGTCTCAGCAGGAGTGACTCTGAAGGCGCCTGTAAATCTCTAGGTCACCCCTTTGTCAAGTCCAAGCTGCCGTTTACAGCCATGGTGTGGGGGCAGCTCGGCGCGTTGCCCTTGGAAGGACTGTCCTTCGCCGCCGCCTGGCCACTCAGGCTGTGCAGTAGCTGCCCTCGGACACCCCCTCCTCAGCCTCACAAGAAATTGTCCTTATTTTACAGGTGGGGATGCAGTTTACAGGGGTTAGAACAATCTTTCATTTGGGGTTTTTTTAAGTGTGTTCGCAAGTGTCCTTAATAGATACTATAACCTAATGAACCTCAATTAAGTTGCAAGATTTTCCCTCAACGATCATTGATTTCACCGATATTTATTGAGCTGCTTTTATGCGCATGGTTCCTGGTAGGTGTTGTTAGGAAAGGCTGGAAAATAGCCCCAATTGCGCCTCTCTTGAAGGAGCAGGGGATTTTCTCTGGAGGCACAATCATAGGTGATTCTGTGAGCTACTTTCCTTATCTGCGTGGTTCTTTTTCAGCAATTATCAAATTATCTTTGCAGTTCTCTGTTCCTGCTTGGCCCCTCGGGATAAGGAGCTTCATCTCACTCCCTTTGGATTCCCAGAATTGGGGGAGCTGAACGAACCCCCTTCCCCTCCCCTTGTTCTGATGCTAGCGGGTTTAGTACAACATGCCAATGAACCCCAACCCAGCATGGAAAAGAGCCGTCACTCAGCAAAGTTTTCAAAATAACGAGTCTGCACCGCACACAACTATCCTGAAGTAATTCTTTTTTTAAATTTATTTATATCTATGTTACATCATTGTTCATTTTTAAACAATGTTTGCTCCCCGCCCCTCAGGTGTAGTCCCCATAGAATTTCCTCCACCAATGCTGAAGTAATTCTTTTTTTTTTTAAATGATCTAATTTTATTTTATTTATTTTTTTAAAGATTTATTGTTATTTTATTTTATTTATTTAAGCACTGGGTACAGTCAAAAGCACAGGAGGGTGAGAGAATTCACCAGAGCCAGAGCGGGGAGCAGAACAGACAGACTGATGAAGTACACTGCTGAGGGGAGCAGCGGGCGGCAGGAGAGGTCTGCGCGCCATGTGGGACCCTCCTCCGGTGGCAGGGGAGCAGCCCGGGAATCGAACCGGCCTGCAGAGGCTGCGGGCAGCCTCGCAACCCAGCGCTCAACCGCTGCGCCACCGGGGAGGCCCTGCTGAAGTAATTCTTAACCACCTTCCCCAATGCCCCTGGGATGTTATAAGCACGTCTTTAGAAGGAAAGGAATTCCACAGTCAAGCACATTGGGGAAGCAAAGTCTAATGGAGCCACAGACTCAGCGCTGGAGTGACCCCTGGGTAGACACCAGGGGGTGCAGATGGGACCGACGGGTGTCCTGTAGATGCTGAGAGATATTTCCCAAATATCTGATAGTGCATCCGTGGGGGGAAAATTGGGGAGTGGGAGTAAAAAAAAAAGAATTGCGGGACAGGAACTCGGGAGAGGCACGCCTATTAAGAAAGCACCCCCTTGCAGTCCCAGAGTTAGCACCAACCTCAATTTTGCAGCCTCCGGGCCTCCCTAGCTCACTCAGACCAGGAAGGAATCACCCATCAGCACAGCTAGGGGTGTTCTGAGACCTCCCCACTCACGGTGCCCAGTCAGGGGCTAGCATTCTGCAGAGGAAACAGACATTTCTGGATCTTCAACATGTGGAAGGGTGACTCTGGCTCAGTTCTGGAGTTCGGGCCCTGTGCAGAGAAAGCGCCGTCTTGCAGGACTGGCCAAGGTGCCGGGACCCGGCTACTGCCTGAGCGGCCTGGGCTGGCCCTGCCAGGAGGGCAGGGAAAGGAAGACCACGTGGAAGTCGTCGGTGCCACATGCCAGGCGTTGCTGATTGCTGTTTATTTCATTCTTGAAAACAGCAGACATGGGTCTTCCCTGGTGGCACAAGGGTTAAGTCTCAGCACTATGAAGCAATCTGCAGCCACTGTGGCAAGAGTTCGATCCCCGGCCAGGGAGTTGACTCACAGGGCACAGCAGACATCTCCTGCTTCGCCCGTTGCTCCCCTCAGCAGTGTGTTTCAGTCATTACACCTGTTCTGCTCCCCACTCTGTCTCTGGTGAGTCCTCTCACCCCCTGCACCTCTGGCCTGCACCCCAGCTCTTGTATGCATAAATAAATAAATCTTTTAAAAAAATGGAAAACAGCTGAGATGAAAAGAAAATCAACCAAGGATTCCCTAATGACTAGAGCAATGGGTGCTGCTCAGTAAACTGGATGTGTGTGAATGAATGAGTGAATGCCTGAGTGGATGAATGAGTGAATGAGTGAGCGAGTGGATGTATGAGGGCGTGAACCAGGGAGGGAGGGGTGGGTGGGTGGCTGGGTGGCTGGTGGGAGGAGGAGCCGGGCAAGAACTCCGGCATGAACAGCTGTGACTCAGATAGCGGCCCTGGCTTCAGCTCTCTTCTGAGAGGAGGTTCCGCCTGGGCCGTCGCTGTTTTCCATCTGCAGTCTCCTCATGAACGCCTCTCCCAGCACACAGTCCTGTTGATCTGAGCGAGTGACTGAGGCTGGGTGGTAGGAAAACCTGAGCAGCAACTGTTTGTTCGAGAAAGCCTGTGCGTTCTGCAAACTCACTTTCTCTCCCTCTTGCATTTGCTCTCTCCGGGCTCCTCAACCCCAAGAAAACCAGTGCGCGGAAGGTTTGCGACAGCCACCCTCAGGTGCACCGCACACGGTCGCGGCACAGTGTCACTGCAGCACTTACGCCTCTTTTGTTTTCCAGTAAAAAGACTTTGGGGGTGACCCATTCCAAACAGGTGCAGGCGAATCCATGCATTTTAAACACCACAGTGGCGCGGTGACCCCTGCGGACGGCAGCTGAAATAATAGATAATGAAGCTTCACTTGTTGGGTTGTTCATCTAATGAACTCTTCTGCCAACAACTGATACCAAATAGTTCGACATCGTAGTGCAGATCATGGAAGAATTAAAAAGCAAAATGGACATATCTGCAGGATTAAGACAGTTCTTGCATTTGCGCAGGATCTATATACTCCCTGGGCAATAATTCAGCTTTCCTGAAAGTTGGCGCCAGGAACTCCCGCTCCACATCTAGAAACCAGCAAGAGTCGCCCTGTTTCTCCGGCTACTCTGACTCACTGGCGGGCGGGGGACACGCCTGCCTGTCGCACGAAGATTGACTTGATTTTCCCTCATGTGCTTGCAGATGTGCCTTCCTGTCTAGTATTTGTGTTTCATTCCATCAGGCCCTTTAAATGGCAGCACGCGTGTCCTCTCCAGGAGGGAACATTTCAACCCGCACTCCAGAGGCTGCTGACGCCTTCGCCACCGCCCGTGGCTGACGCAGGAGGGTCCGGGCAGCGTTCCTGGCCCGCAAAGTCTCCATCCTCAGCCTCCAAACCGCAGACCCCGAGGTAGGGAACTGTGCATCCCGCGCGCCACTCTCGTATTTGATCTTGCCTACTTTTCAGGGACGCTGCCACAGCCGCGGGCGGAAGCAGGGAGAAAGGAAACACCTTTCTGCATGCGGGGAGCCGGGTTCTGTTCCTGGACACTCCACGAGGCGGGAGGGAAATAGTGAACTCGACAGCGCCCCACGAAGCAAGTGTCTCTGTCTCAAGGTTGTGGTTGATGGAAACTCTGGGGCCCCCACGCAAAGTTCTGAGCTGAACAAGAGGGACGCCTGCCTGTTGGCTTGGGCCTGGCTGGGTTCTAGGAGGCAACGTGGGTTTTAATGATCCCAGGGGCTACGTGTGATCAGTTCTAGCCTCCTGCCTCTGAACTCCCCAGGCTGGTCTCCCCTGCAGGAGGGTGTGTTTGATGAGCCCCAGCCCTCGGGCCAGGGCTCCAGCTGGAGATAGGGCTGCCACCTCGACTGCCTGGACCTCGACTGCCTGGTAACCCAAGGTGTTGAAACAGTGACCTGATCTCATGGCTGGCCCTGCCAGCCGGTGCGTGGAGGGTGCAGGTTATCAATAAGGGTTCACAGGATTGAACTTGTAAACAAGGGCACAGCACCTAGGAATTAGTTTCCCCAGCTGCAGCTAGTCCGGCTCTCGGCTGCCGGTACAATCTCTTCCGCCGTCACGTACCCCTCCGCCATGACACCCACATCTCAACAGTCTGGTGTCCGGTCCTAGAACATGCCACCTGTCCTGCATCAGGGCCTCTGACCACGCCGGCCCTTCTCCTGGCCAGGCCAAGGTGGCTGCCTCTTGCTCCCAGGACTCGGTTTACATGCTCCGGCATGAGGAGGGTGGAGGCCTCCCGGTTCTCAGCCCCTTATTTTCTCATGGCCTCTCTCTTTCGGTGTCCCTGTCCCATTCATTTCTTCCTGGCAGTCATCAAGTTCGGAAGTGAGTTGCTTTTATTTGTTTATTCCTTTGTCTAGTCCCCCTCTCTAGGAAGAGAGTCCTATTTGCATTTCCACAAGGACACGCAGGGGGCACTTGCAAGGGACTGAACTGTACCCTCTCCCCATTTCTAAGCAGAGCCCCAGCCTCCAGGGTGATGTTTGGAGGAGGGGTCTTTGGAAGGTAATCAGTGCTACATGACGTCATGAGGGTGGGCCCCCCATCGTGGGAAGAACACCCCCTGGGCCCTTCCAGGAAGAGACTCCAGAGTCTTTCGGTGTGGGGAGGACACAGCTCTCTTGCCGTCCACCAGCCAGGGAGCGCTCTCCCCCAAACCTGACCTGCTAACACCCTGACCTCCCCTTTCCAGCTCCAGACAGCGAGCAAAGACAGTTCTCCGAGCAAGCCCCCGAGTCCATGCTCTCTCTCCGCGGCCCCCCAAGGCCGCGAGCCCATCACACAGCAAATCCCTGCTGAATGAGTGAACATGTCATCTCTTGTGTGCAACCAAGGGTTAACTGCAATTTGTAACTGGAATGAGTTTGGATGCCTCTGTTAAGCAAAAATCATGTAATTTTTAGTGTCCTTTGGCCAAGGTTTCCGGCTTTATTTGTTGGTCATTGTGATGTGAGGCTTTATTAACACAACTTGCCTGTTTTTCTTTGCCACTCTCATCCCAAATCCCTATTGTTGCTAAATTTATTGAAAGACACAGCCGGGCAGCGTCCCTGTGCACAGCTGGCCGCCAGGTCGGATGTCCCAACTAGCCAGGCTAACTGTCAAATAGCTTGCATTTTACTTTTTAAAAATACTGGCCAATTGTTTGAATTGTTCAAAAGTTTTAGTGCCGACAAATCCTATGGCGCGCTCTGAACACCTCCATGAAGCAGTAGGATTCTTTGTGGAATGAATTTATACCGGTGAATTCTAAAAATTTCCACTGCTTTTTTTCTTAGATTGTAAGGGAAGATACTTTTAAAGTATTAATAATCATTTCTTCAGTCCCGTCACAATTCTTACAAACATCAAATTCATAGTCCTCAGCATCTGTTTATCTTTTCATATACTTAGAAGCTAAAACTTTTTTTTTTTTTAAGCCTATTGTGCTATTCTGAACTCGAGAAGGGCCATTTGAGGTCAATATTACCTTTTTCTGGATAAAAAGTTCGGGTCTCCCAAATTGTTTCCTCACTGCTGGGCTCAAAGAGCGATCTACAATTATTACAAAACATGTCCAGTCCTAGACCTGAGGCCACCTTCTGTACAGTTTTGCAGAGAAAATCCTGCAAAATACTAATGAAATGCTGATATCACAAGCCACAAGACTAATAACAAGATTCTAACGTCCAAATGACATCCATGCGACCAAATGCTCAGAGATGCCAGCAATTGCTAGCATTCTCCTAATATAGAGAGAATTAACAGGCACTGGTTGAGTGGCCGGGAATAAGTATTTTATTTTATTTATTTTTGTTTAAAGATTTATTCATTTATGCATGCAAGAACTGGGGTACAGGCCAGAGGTATGGGGGGTGAGAGGATCACCAGAGACAGAGTGGGGAGCAGAGCAGGCAGATCTTCTGAAACACACTGCTGAGGGGAGCAGCGGGGAGAGAGGAGAGGTCTGCTGCGCCATGTGGGTAGCTCCCTGGCCAGGGATGGAACTCGTGCTGCTGTGGAATAAGTATTTTAAGCACATTATTTCATTTGATCCACACAAGGACCTATGTGGTAGTTAGCATCATTATCCCATGTTACAGGTGACCAAGCCGAGGCTGTAAGTAACTCATCCTTGTCTGTCCTCCTGCAGGAAGCCCTGCTTGAACCCCTACCAATGTTCCAAGCTCTCTTGGGCCTTTTCATCTCATTGATCAGTCGCCCCTCACGGAAGACCCTCCTCTTTGAGCATGTGGGGAGAACTGGCAAGAGGTCAGCCTCGAGGTTGTTCTCGCTATTGAAGAGGAGAGAGAAGGGCATGGCTCAAGGAAAAGTGTGGATGTATGAAGATGAACTGTTTTCCCGTTAAAATGCAAGATTTATTTGTGGGCAAAAACATTATCTGGAAAATGCACAACCCTTCCAAATGACCCACAAATCAAAGAAAACTTACAAAGACTATCAGAAGGTATTTTGACATAAGAAAAAAATATGAAATATTGTGGGATGCTGTGAAAGTAGTATTTTGAAGAAAAAATTTAACTGTATATGCTTATAATAAGAACATTGTTAAAATCACTGATAACATCTTGTATCACAGAAAACTAGAACAAGCAGAGCAAATTAAAATCAAAGTAGAAGGCAGCTAAAAGAAAAAGAAAAAAAAAACCGATAAAATAGAAGTTGAGCAAACAATAGTGAAAATCAACACAATAAAATTTGGACCTTTGTAAAAATCAATAAAATTGAAAAGCTCCTTAGCAAGATTATCATGAAAAAAAATCCACAAAATAACAATGAATTTTAGGAGTGAAAAAGTGTTTATCACTATAGAGACACTAAAGGTATAAAATCTCATACCAGTATATTGACAAATTTAAATATGATAGACACATTTCTTGGAAAATAGAAATTACCAAAAATTAACTTAGAAGACATCAAAAAATTTAAATAGCCTGATATTTACTAAAAATAATGTATTTGTAGTTAAAAAAAAAAAAAAAAACTTGCCCCAGAGGACACTCCAGGCCCCAGATGGCTTCTCATATTCTTCAAGGAAGAAACAGCATCAACCAATCCCACACAAGGTCTTTCAGAAAAGAGAAGGGATATTTCCCAATTTGTTTTGAGGTCAGCCTTACCCTGGTCCTAAAACCTGACAAAGATTATAAAAACAGAAAAGCTACGGCTGCACGCCCTTCACAATCACAGACATGAAAACCCTTAAAAAACACCAGCAAATCAAATCTAGCAACAAAACTAAGAGTGATACATCATCACCATCAAGGCAGGCTCACGCCAGGAATTCAGGGTTGGTTTAACACTCCGAAATTGTAATTCGTGATAGTCTGTTAGGATGAAAAATCCTAACAGTGATTGACTCACTGGAAAAAGAAAAAGCATTTGCCAAATTCAACATCCTTTCATGATAAACTCCCCCAACAAGCTAACAGAAGAAAATGTCCTCACTGCACGGAGGAAACGATCCCACTCATAGACACCAGCAGGTGTATGGGAGCAGCTGAGTATTTCATTCCCACCATCGAAGTGAAGGCCAGGATGCCCTGAAGAGAGACAATACACCACTGAATTCCACCAGGACCAGAAGCTTTATTGAACACTTTCCTAAGTGATCTGGAAGCTCTTCACTTGTGCAGGCCTATTGATTTCTTTCTGATGGGGACTAGCCAAAATGACAACACCGTCTCTAGGGTAAAGGATGTTTCAAATTGCAGTTCAGAAATTATCGGTGGGTTGTGCAATCAGCTTAGTGATTTAAAGCCAGAACATTTTCAGAAGTGAGATTGATTAGACTAGACTAGAAAATATTGAGGGGAAGTTTTGCTTTGTGAAATTTTTGCTCAGAATGCATTGGACTGGCTTCTTCCTCAGTGGTTGAATTTTTCCTTTAAGAGCGCCACGGAGACTCAGGCGTCCAGGAGAGAGGGCGGCTGTGGACGAAGCCTCCGTTGACCTAGACTTACACGTACTTCCAGGCCGTGTCGTGTGTGTGTGTACTGAGTGATGATATAAAACGTATTTTTCACTGTGACTATGATTTAAAAAGTTCGAGGCTCCACAAGCAGGCAAAAAGTGATATCTGAACAAGAACGGTGTTGATCTGCGCAGGGGACTGTGGGCTCTGACTTCCTGCACAGGAAGGGCTGGGAGTGAACAGTAACAGCCAGACCTTCCCCCCACACAGCATCAGGCCGCGAAAATGCTGAGTCGTGCTAGGAAAGAAAAAAACTTTCCCTGGTACCAGTTTATGTTCTTTCCATATTTATACAGCCAAAGCAGGGCTGCAAAATGTCAGAATTATCCAGTACAGCTCCTCAGGGCTACCTTGCCCAACTCCAGAGGGTGCTCTCAGACAAACTGCAACACGAAGGGCTCTCCCTGGTGTTGAGCAGTGCACAACCCACACAACCCCACCAGGCAACCATAAGTACTTTGATTAAGAGCACAAGGTTTGGACCCATCAAAGGTGGGGTCTAGCTCCAGGCCTAACCCCAGGCTACACAACCCCAGGGGGCATGTTGCTTAACCTCCCTGGGCCTAAATTTCCCCACAAGGTCCCAGATTCTAGGTGAGTCCCGGGCACACTTGGGTTCTCATTATGTGTTAAATGAACGTGACAGTGAGCTAGTAGTACCTGCCTGACAGGGTGGTGGTAAGTAGCAAATGAATGAAAGACTACAAAGTTTTTACAAATTGTCCAAAAGGTAGCACGCAACAAACACTGAACAAGCATCCACGAGGGATGACAACTATCAGGAGTCTTCGGGATTGGAAAGCAGCCTGCTGGGAAGGAATTACTTTGCTCAGATGAATACAGAATAATCACCAACCATGGAGAGAAGAGAAACAGATTTTTTAAAAAAACCCCAGAAACAACTGCACGTTGGCAGGGTGGGGATAATTCTGGAAGGTCGAGAACACATTTGGAACAAATGAAAAGTAGGAAGCGCCTGCGCTTTGCAAGTGCGTGCACTTGTGAGGCAGGTAAGGAAAAGTTGTGATAATTTCAAAGAATTCTCAGAACGATACTGTCGAGAGCCACGGAAACCAAGATGTTTGGGGCCACTTCTGACCTGCAAAGGGGGTGACATACATGTGACGGCGGCAAGGACCCGTGCTCCTCACACCCCCCAACCCCGCGCTTGTTTCCTGGGGGAACTGAGGGTTTGAGGCTGCGGTGACACCCGAGGGCGCGCGATGGAACGGCCGGGCTTCCTCCGGGGGGACGCCGGTGGGTGCCCTTTCTGGGGTGCGGCCGCCCACCCCCCAGCAGGAGCCCGGGCGGGGGACTGTCACTGACTCCCGAGAGACAAGCCCCAAAAGCAGGCTCCTGGAGGGGCTCCCGGGCCCGGAGGCCCCCGCGGGGGCGGCATTCTCGCGCGGGGGGGGGGGGGGGGGGGGTTGCGCCCCAAGCGTCAACAGGAAGTGGGCGCTCCCGCCCCCCCCCCGACCCCCCCCAGGAAGCCGCTCCCGCCGGCCGCGGGTGGACGCGGCGCTCAGCCGGCCAAGGACTCGGCTCAGAGGCGGGGACCCCACCCCGCCCCGCCGCGCCCGGGGCCACGTCCTCGCGCCCCGCCTGGGGGCCCGCGGTCCGCGCCCGGCGCAGGGGTCCTGGCCGCGGGGTGCTGGCCGGCGGGGGGGGGGGGGGGGCGGGGCGCTCACCGTCATCTCTCAAGTCCCCGAACTCGCGGGGAGGGGGGGGGGCGGAGGTCAGCGAAATCCCCAGCGCGGCCGCGCTTGAGTCACGAATTTCCACTGGCGCCCCCCGCGCCGCCCCCCGCGCCCCGACTGTCCGCTGCGCCCCGCGAGCGGGGCACGGAGACGGGGCGCGGGGCTCGCCTCCCCCGCGCCCCCAGCCCCCCGGGGCCCGCGCCCCGAGCCTTGACCGACAGCAGCAAAATCTCTTCCCTCCTCCGGCCGGGGGCGCGACGCGACCGTCCCGGGGCTGCCTGCGCCCCCCGCCCGGGCTCTCCCCACCCCCGAGGCTGCGGGGCCCCGTCCCCGCCGGCCCCGCGTGCAGCGGGCGATGCCCCCCGGGCGCGGCCTCCCCGCCCCCCACAACCCCCGCCCGCGCTCCGGGTGCGGGTCGCGCCCCGCGCCGCCCGGTTCCGGCCGGGGCGGGCCCCCCGCGTCCGGGCTGGGTCGGGGCGCGGCCGCGGGGAGGCGGCGGGCGCCGGCGCGGGGCGCGGGGCGCGGGCCGGGTCTGTCCGGGCGGCACCGGCCGTCCGGGGCGCGCCGGGGCGCGCCGGGGCGGGGGGCGGGGGGCGGGGGGCGGGGGGCGGGGGGCGGGGGCGGCGCTGCCCCGGGCGGTCAGGTGCGCGCGGCGTGCCCGGCGGCGGCCTCGGCTGCCCCGGCTCCGGGCCGCCTCCCGCTTCCCATGGGGTGACCTGCGCCCCGCCCCGCGCCCCGCCCCCGGCCGGCGGCTCCTGGACGCGGGCCGGGGGGACCGGGGGCCGGGGGGGGGTCGGGGGGGCCGGGGAGGGCCGGGGCGCGGGGGGGGCCGGGAAGGAGCCGGGGCGCGGGGGCCGCGGGCCGGGGGGGCGCGAGGGGATATTCCTCTCCCGGCTTGAGTCAGCCGCGGGCGGCCCGTCCTCCCCCGGCCCCGGGAGACGGGAACTTACTTCACTTCCCCGGGGCGGGCTCGCCCACGCCGGCCCCCCCGCCCGGCCCGCCGGCTTCCGCGCCCCCCCGGCCGGCGCGGCCGGCGCGCGCCGCCCCCTCTTCGGGGAAGGCGGCCGCAGCACCTGGGCCGGGGGGGCGCGGGGCGCGGCCGACACGTGAGGCTCATGTGACGCGGGGGCGGGCGCAGGTCGCTCCCCCCCCCCGCGGCCAGACGTGCCGGGAGTCACAGGGCGGAGCGCGCACCCGCCCCCCGGCTCCCATTTAACCCGGCCCGCGCGCCCGGGCTCCCCGCCGGCCCCCGCCCCCCGCCGCCCGCCCCCGCCCCCCGCGCCCATTCACTTGGCTCGCGCGGCGGAGGCGCAGCGCACACGCCGCCAGTCCGCGCCGCGCCGCGAGCCGGGACACCATGCACGCCCCCAACTGAGCCGCGCCCCGCGCCGCAGCCGCAGCCCGCGGACCCCGAGCGCAGCCCGAGCGCCCCCGGGACGGCCTCGCCCCGACCGCCGCCCGCGTCCGCGCACCCCGGCAGCGCCCCGCGGCCCCGGCTCGCCGCGCCATGGAGCGGGTCCCCGGCGCGCAGCCGCCCCCCGCCTGCCTGCCCAAAGCGCCGGCGCTGGAGCCCGGAGACCTGCCTGGGTAAGCGGCACCCCCGCCCGGGCCCCTCCGGCGCCCCGGGGCGCTCGCCGCCGGGCTGCTGCAGCCCGTGCACGCGCAGCCACGGCCCTGCTCTCTCCCCGCAGGATGGATTTCGCCCACATGTACCAAGTGTACAAGTCGAGGCGGGGATCAAGCGCAGCGAGGACAGCAAGGTGAGCGCCCGCGGGGACCCCCTCCCCAAGCGCGCGCCGAGTTTCCAAGAAAAGTTTCCCGCGTGGAGGGCGCCGGGGTGCGCGAGGGGTGCGCGAGGGTGGGCGCGGAGCCGCCTGGAGGAGCGCGGAGGAGAGGCGGGTCGGGGGGCTCCGCGCCGCGGCGGGACCTGCTCCAGGGGGGCTGCGCAGCCGGCGCCCGGGCGCTCACCGCCGCCCCGCGCGCCCCGCAGGAGACCTACAAACTGCCGCACCGGCTCATCGAGAAGAAGAGACGTGACCGGATCAACGAGTGCATCGCCCAGCTCAAGGACCTCCTGCCCGAGCACCTCAAACTTACAGTAAGTGGGGCGCCGGCCCCTCTCCGAGGCCGCCGCGCTGCCCGGGGCGGGCGGGGGTCACTCGCCGCCTGCAGGCCCCGCGGGGAACTACAGGCCCGGGGCCGCCCCGAGCTGGGGTGGGGGCTCCCCGCTGCAGGACCCTCGAGTCCTGGGGTTTCCTGACAGCTTCGTGCAGACGCGTGAGCTCCCCCCGGACTCCAAGTGGGCCCCGGCGCCGCCTGGCCTTGCCGGGCGCCTGAGGCTTCCCCTGCTGGCGGGGGCTCTGGCTTCCCTAACTTGAGCAAATCAAGCAACAGGGGGGGTTTATGTAACCCCTTCTCGCGCCCCCCCAAGACTCTTTACCCAGAAGACTGACTGTCTGTCATGGTGACGGTCCTGTCCTGTCCTTCCTGACAGTGGCTCCTGGCTTGCTAGCTTGGCAACCTTGGCTGGGGGAAAGGGAAAAAATAGTACTTGAGAAGGGAGAAAAAAGCCTGGATGAGCTGGAAGTCACGCAGGGGTGTCAGGCCAGACGCTGGGGAAGTCTCCTGACTGCCAGACACAGGAGAAGTCCCCGGGGGGTTGACACCGCTGCGCAGAAATGTTATCTGCGGATTCCCCTGAGTTAAGGTCAGCTGGGCTGGCGGAGAAATAGATCTGTCAGAGCCGTCTCCCGAGATAGCTGCTGCTTGCAAAATGCCTCCGAAGAGAGGCGACACTCGTTTTTTACTCTTTCACGAGGATGTGTGTGTGTGCGCACTCTTTGAAAGCGTCACCTCCAATCTTCAAACCAAATCGAACCGACCAAGAAAGACTTTGGGTTTTTATTTCCTTTGGAGACATGTCTCCCCCGCTGATCGGAGGACGGGGGACTTCTGCGCTCACTGCTAACGACGAGGCTCTTTTTATTCCAGACCCTGGGCCACTTGGAGAAAGCAGTGGTTCTTGAACTTACGTTGAAGCATGTGAAAGCACTAACCAACCTAATTGATCAGCAACAGCAGAAGATCCTTGCTCTGCAGAGCGGTTTACAAGCCGGTGAGTGCCGGCGCCTGGCTACCACGGGGGGAGGGGGTGGGCAGCGGCCCGGGGTCTCCATGTCTGGTGTCAGGCGTGTCCCCCAGCAAGTGGCTTACGCACATTCCTTGGGGAAGATGTCATTTTATCTGTCCTGAAAGGTCAGGCTTTTCATTTGGAACGCTGCCGTGTGCCACCTGGCAGGAATACAGATCAGTCCAATGATGAAGTATTTCTGTGGCATTTTGGGTTAAGAGAGTCTGGGTTCTGGGAGATCCCCCCCCCTCCTTTAAAATGCCAAGGCACCTATAATTTGCATCGTGGGTGTTTTACAGTTGGGTCTCGTAGCCTCTTTCATTGGAGAATAAATCATGGGTCTGGCCCAGTGCTTTCCTGTTTCTCTACTTCCTTATCGCTCTGTGTGTGGTATGATCCTGGCAGGGAAACAGGCAGAAGTTTTTCCTGCATTTCATGTGGTTCCCTGAATAGCCACTAGGTATACTTGGCGCATTGCACAATGGAATGAAACCACCCAAGTTTCGCCATTCATTTCTGGCTTCCAGAGAATCACAGCCACGTCTGACCTTCTGGTGTCACCCTTCCAAATCATTCTCTACAGACTGGGGAGAAATTCTTCTGCCCACTCCCTCATTCCTTTCCACTCTGCCCTCCTTTCTGAGACTAGGAGGATGAGAGCCACCAAATCCTATCGAGTGCTTCTGCCGGTTTCCTCTTTGGAAATGGGAAGGTGATCCTGCCAGCTTGGGGGACTCAGGCTAGAATGCGTGGAAGAGGCGCTAGAGGTAGCGCACTGAAAGAGCCTGGCATGGCCGATACTTGCAGAAGTCACCGGGAAAAAAAAGCTGGGTTTAGGGGATATCGCTGCTTGATTGTTTATTCTTACGGCCACACGATTGCATGGTCTCTATCTTGTCATAGTAAATTGAGGTTCATTAAAATAACTACCTACCAACTGACAGGGATGGGTGTTCATTGTTGTGTCACTTACAATAAAAACTGGGGGGCTCAACAAATGCACCTGGAGGAGAAACAGTCCATCTCTCAGAGTTGTGGCCTGTTTCTGGGCTGATGCGGCCATTACAATCATCTTTTATCTCTGAGTGGTAGGACTGTGGGTTTTTTTTTGTTTTTTACACTCATCTGTGTCATGTAGAGCTTCCCTGATACTATTTTTTTCCGGAGGTAGGAATACAAATCCCCAAATGCTGTTAGCCAAAAGGAAAGTTCTGGGTGTTTGGGTGGCGGTTTCCGGTGAGCCCGAAGCCCTTCTGAAATGTCTTTTGGACCTGTTTCTCAGGTGAGCTGTCTGGGAGAAATGTCGAGGCAGGTCAAGAGATGTTCTGCTCAGGTTTCCAGACGTGTGCCCGGGAGGTGCTTCAGTACCTGGCCAAGCACGAGAACACGCGGGACGTGAAGTCCTCCCAGCTGGTCACCCACCTCCACCGCGTGGTCTCGGAGCTGCTGCAGGGGGGCACCTCCAGGAAGCCATCAGACCCAGCTCCCAAAGCCATGGACTTCAAGGAGAAGCCCGGCTCACTGGCCAAGGGCTCCGAGGGCCCGGGGAAAAACTGCGTGCCGGTCATCCAGCGGACTTTCGCTCACTCCAGCGGGGAGCAGAGCGGCAGCGACACCGACACTGACAGCGGCTATGGAGGAGAGTCGGAGAAGGGAGACTTGAGGGGCGAGCAGCCCTACTTCAAAAGCGATCATGGCTGCAGGCTCCCCATGGGAGAAAGGATCGGGGCTATCAAGCAGGAATCCGAGGAGCCCCCCATGAAAAAGAGCAGAATGCAGCTCTCCGAGGACGAAGGCCACTTCCCCAGCAGCGACCTGATGGGCTCCCCGTTCCTGGGCCCCCACCCACACCAGCCTCCCTTCTGCCTGCCCTTCTATCTGATCCCACCGTCCGCAACTGCCTATCTGCCCATGCTGGAGAAGTGCTGGTACCCCACCTCCGTCCCGGTGCTGTACCCCGGTCTCAACGCCTCTGCCGCAGCCCTCACCAGCTTCATGAACCCCGACAAGCTCCCCACCCCCTTGCTCATGCCCCAGAGACTCCCTTCTCCCTCACCCGCCCACCCGGCCGCCATCGACTCCTCAGCCCTGCTGCAAGCTCTGAAGCAGATCCCGCCTTTAAACTTAGAAACCAAAGACTAAATTCTTGAGGATCCTGCTGCTTTGCTTTCCTTCCTCCCCCACCCCAGCCCCCCAAAAAAAGTGTTTGTGAGTGCAGTGAGATTGTTCTAGCATGGATGCCTTGATAATCTGAGGCTTGGAGAGAAGAGCGTGTGTGTGTGTGTGTGTGTGTGCGCGCGCGCGCGTGCACGTGTGTGTGCGCATGTGTGTGCATCATGTGTGGGTATAGACATTAAAGCTCCTTAGTGTAGGAAGGACATGAAGGATTGGGGAGGTGGTCCTCGGGCCTTCTCCCCACCTGGACGACCACCCCGGAACAGATCAGCTGGGTGGTCAAGAGCCCCAGAGTGAGTCGGTCTACACGCCGAGAGCCAGGCCGCTGGCTTTGAGTAGAAGGTACTTTCTGAAGAGGGCTTTCCACAGCACAGTTCCCAGCCAGCCCTGTGACCCCACCCTTCTCCCTTTTATTGTCGCTGCTGTGACTCATCGCCCGAGAGGGCAGCCAGCCCGTGCGCTCTGCCTGCCAGGTGGTGAGGGAGCTGACTGGCAAGCGAGGCCGTGGTTTGGGGAGGCTTCCGCAGGTCTGCTCCCCACCCCTGCCACGGCTGAACATGCAGAGTGGAGCCTCTGCTCGGGCTGTCAAGCGATTGGCTTACTGGGGAACTGACGGGCCCTCTGCTTGGAGCCCAGCTGCCAGGAAGGAGGGAGCCGCGCCCACGCGGCTGGCACCCCTCCCTAGGGCTCCCATGCGGTCCAGGGAGCCAAACCAGGCCGAGCGAGAGAGGCGGACTTCCCAGCACCCCAGGGTGCAGAGCCAGCTGAGCCCCCTCACCTGCTAGCTTCAGGAGCAGAGCTAGACCCGGGATGAAGTTCTGTCTTAAAACTTTCGGCCCAGCGTAGCTTCTCAAAGGCCCAGGCACTGCGGGATCCTTTCTACTGGCCCCAGCCCCTCACCCCAGGGTGTCTGGAGCGTCCCCACTGCTGAAAAGGATGCTGTCCCTTCAAGGAAGTTTTACGTCCGGCCCAGAGGACTTTGTTTTCCGACTAGCCCAGCCAGCCCTGCACCAGCTCTTCAAATGCACTATGCTGACCGCGAATCGTGTGTTCGTTTTTTCTTTCCCTGTTTTTATTTTGGTATCAAGTCGTTGCCTTTATTTGTAAAGCTGTTATAAAATATATATTATATAAATATATTAAAAAGGAAAATGTTTCAGATGTTTATTTGTATAATTATTTGATCTACAAAGTGAGAAAAAAAGAATGTATTCCTGCTTTTGAAGAGAAGAATTTTTTTCTCTAGGGAGAGGTACAGTGTTTATATTTTGGAGCCTTCCTAAAGGTGTGAAATTGTAAATATTTTTATCTATGAGTCAATGTTAAGTAGTTGTTTTAAAATACTTAATAAAATAATCCTTTTCCTGTGGAAGAGAAAAATGGCCTCCTGTGTTTCTTAACTCCTTTCTTAACTCGGCTGCTGGCTGCAGTCTCCGGGCCGCCCCTCCAGGAGGGCCCACGTGGTCACCTGGCTGTCCTTCATTCAGCTTTTCACGTGCTTTGCATTTGTGCTCAGTCAGACAGAATAAAGGGAGTCCATTTAGAAGGTAAATATTTGTTCCTTTTTTATAACTAGCCTTTGCCAGAGGTCCCCAGGACCTCTCTTTCCAGAATTAAGCAAAAAATATTCCTTCTCCCAGTCTGTTCTTGCACCAGCTCTGGGGCTTCTCAGGCTATTCAAGGATCAGAGCCCTGGCGCTGGGCGTCTGGGCTGCCTGGCGGGGCGACGGGCGAGCAGGGTTCTTATGCAATACCAGGTGACGCTGGGACCGCGCCTCTTCGCCAAACCCGTCTATAACTTTTTTCTAATTTAGCCAGGTCTAATGGATTTGCCACCTCCTGTCTGACAGCTGCTCCAGGATTAATCTCCACATCCTGCCCGGACTTCCTCTGCCTGGGTGTGGATGTGCAGGAGCGAAGACTGGTGCTCCTTGGTCAAGTGCTCTTCGGAAAAAAAAAAAAATTTCATGGGAGCAGTGGGAATGGGTCCCAATTAAGATTTCTGTGGCTCCCGGCCCCTCCCTGGCCTTTCTGAGGGCCGGTGCCTGGTGCCTGGTGTTTCAGGCCGAGGCTGGGAGGCTGGAGTCTTCCAGAAGCCCTGCTTGTCCGGAGGCCCGTGCGGCCTGGCCTCCCAGGGCTGGGGGCAGTGGGGGTGGCGGCCTGGCCTCCCCGGGCTCAGGGGCGGCCTGGGCGGGCAGGCGGGCACAGAAAGGCCCCACGGGCACGTGTCCCCAGCGGCGCTGGCAGCTCTGGGGGCCCCCTGGGCGCGCGAGGAGCCGGGGATCAACGCCCAGGGCCAGGGCCTGCGCACCTGCGTCTGCTCAGGTGGAATGAAGCCTCCGGGCCCCACCTGCCGCCCTCCCGGGCCGGTGGGAAACGCTGGCCCGGGCCTGGGCTGGGCCTCCGAGCGCTGCCCGCCGGCCCCTGAGTTCCTTCCTGCGTTGCTGGGCTTTCCTGGCCAGACTTTTTTGGTAAAAACCTAAACCAAGTTTATTTGGGGGAGGGCCCGGGAGTGGAGATCAAGGCCACAGTCTCCTGCGCCCCCCACGCGCCCTCTTCCCTGGGCTGTGACTCGGGGCGCAGAAGGAAGTGGTCGGCGGAGCACCCAGAACTGAGGAGGGCTGGCGGGTTCCACCCGGGGCGGCCCAGAGCCGCGTCGTCCCGGAGCCCGAGCCCGGCCCCCCGGCCCCCGCCCGCAGCTGTTCCTCCCCGGCCGCTCCGCGCCCTTGACCTTCCCCGCCGGCCGGGCGGGATCCAAGTGGCGCAGAGGGACCGGGAGGAGGGGCGCGGCCTCCCCACCCGCGAGGGGCGCCCCTGGGCGGGGGGCGCGCGTGAGGGCGGGGCGCGCGCGAGGGTGGGGCGCGGCGCGGGGCGCGGGGCGGGGCCTGCCACCCCAGACGGGGCGCCCGCCGGCCCGCGGGATGGTCTCACCCGGGGCTGACCCGCCGCGCCTGTTGACACAACGTCACGTTTCCGACTGCAGCCCTTTCATGTGCGGCCCGCGGCTAAATGCGGCTGCTGGTTCCTGGAAGCAGACGTGCCTGGCACCGCGTCAGCTGAAACCTGATCCCGGGGGAAGCTGGGCAGCGGAGCGCGGGGCCCCCAGAACAGGGCCTGGCAGCCGGGCGGGCACCCCACCCCCGCGCCCGCGGGCGGGGAGCAGGGCTGGGTGCGCTGGGGAGCTGGTGCCTGCAGGGGCTGGGCCTGGACCTCATTAACCAGGAGCCAGAAGCTTCCCACAGGTCATCACTCATCCAGCAGCCCAACAGTCTGGAATTAGGATTCCAGTATTCACGTTTTGCAGCGAAATGTAAGCCGGCCCAGAGATGGAAGTTAACTCGCTCAAGGTCACACCGCCCCGAGAAATCTCTAAGCCTGCGTGGCGGGCGGTGGAGCCGCAGGGCTGTGCCGTCTAGTCCCACCCAGGAGAGAGCTCGGGGTCTGGCCCGCAGTGACAGTGCTGCTCCCAGCACCCCAACAAGCTCGGGGCAGCACTTAATACCTGCTGGGGCCTCTTCTAAGGCAATAACTTCATTTTCACAGCAACTCCATGCTCTAGGGATAAGCATGATTCTTTTTATTTGAGCAACAATACGCGGGCACAGAGAGGTGGAGTAACTGAGGTCAGGCACACAGCCCCAGGGGCGAAGTGGAGCTTCAGTCTGGGCGGTGGGCAACCGGGTTGAGCGCTTCACCGCAGGACCACACCGCGCTTCTCGTGGGACGATGAGGGGAAAGCAGGCCCCGCTGCGACTGTTAAGGCCTCCTCTGCGGGCTTTCCCTCTGCCAGGCCCAGCAGAACCCGCGTTAGCTGGAGCACCACTATCTCCTATGGCAAAGGCGGAGGATGAGTATCTCTGTGCCCATTTAAGATGAGGAAGCTGGAGCTGGGAGAGGGGAGGCCTCGTGGGAGGGCAGAGGCAGGACCCTCCTCTGGTGTGGAACTGCCTCTACCTGACTCCACTGTGGGCCTGGACGCGCAGGGTCTCATTTAATCCCCCCACAAACCTGCGGGGCAGGGGCCATGGCCCCCAGGACACCTAGGAGACAGCTGAAACTCCAAGGAAGGGGTTTGCCTGGTTCTGGACTCGCTTCTGATAAATTTCGCAGGGTGGCCTCCCGCAGACCCAAGTGGGTGAGTCGTCCATCCAGTGAAAGAAGAGGGGGGCCTCGGGCGGGAGACCAGAATTCGGCTTCCAGGGCTTCCTAGCTCGGTGCTCTGGGCTCAGGTAGGGGCTGCTCCCTTTCTCGTGTCTCCCCTAGGCTCGCGGAGGTGAGGTGAGGGGTGACCCCTGGCCAGACAGCTGCTGGAGGGAGGAGCTAGGCCTGAGCCTGAGCTCTGTTCTGGAAGGAAAGGTCGGTGGGTTCAGCAGCCTGGCTCCTCCTGCCGCTTCCCCGGCCTGGGCCCTCCCCAGGACCCTCTGTTGGGGGGGGGGGGGCTTTGCGGATGGGGTGAGATCGCAGGTCTTTCGGGGATCCCACTGCCGGGCTCAACGCTGCAGACAGTGTTGAGTTCCCAAGTGGTTTCAGGCACAGAGCACGTGCTCAGGGATCGGAGTGTCCTCCCAGGCTCTGAGTCCCCCCGGGCCACGTGGCCTGGAGGCGGAGGGGCCTTCCTCTGGCCTGGCTGGTTTTCTCTCTGTCTTGTATGTCGTGGAGTTTGTTGGAATGAGGTTCCAGTGCCTTTTCACCAAGACGTGGGGAAAGCACAGATCCCCTCCTGCCTCTTTCTCAGGATCCAGGGGGAGGCGAGGCCATGCAAAGCCACCCCACCCCCGCCCCCATCGCGCCACCTCCCTGTTTATCCCGAGCCATCTGTTTGGCTCCTCCACGTAGCAGAACATGAGCCGGGCCGGCACAGCCTCGCCCACTGGCTGTGGACGCCGCTGACTTGCCTGTGTCTCTGCGGGGCTGTCCAGTCTTGTGATGGGGCTGGCCTGGGGCCCAGAAGGTTCCTTCCGCTACGGATGGGGCCCTCCCTTCCCCGGGGACTCTTAGGGAAGACCAGGAGGTGGGACCTCAGGGAGAGTCCCAGGCTGCTCTGTAGGCCTGACTCAGACCTGGGCCAGAGTGAGGGGGACAGCCAGCCTCTGCTACCCCCCACCCACCTTGGAGATGGCGAAAGCGACTTGTGTTTATTGTTTGTTCAAAGAGCAAATACGGTTTTTCTGGAGCCTGAGTTATGGAATTTGGATATAGGGTGGAAATTTTGCAGGGGGTGGTCTCTGGGGGAGTCAAATAGGGGAAAAGAGAAAACCATTCTCTTTTCAGGGAAAAAGGTGTGTTTCTTAAAATTTTAAATATGTGTGTGTGTTGCTTTGCTTTGGAGAGTTTTAAACATATACAAGAGGAGAGAGAGAAGCAACGAAGAGAAACAACCCCGTTAAAAAAGGGGCAGGATGCCTGCAGAGACATTTCCCCAAAAGAAGACACACAAGTGTCCAAGAAGCACATGAACGAGCTCGGCATCATTACTCATCAGGGAAATGCAAATCAAAACCACAATGAGCTAGCACTTCACGCCCACTAAGATAGTTATAAAGAAACAGCAAAACGGAAAATAACAAGTGTTGTCGAGGAGGTAGAGAAATTGGAATCTTCTGGAACCTTTGTACATGGCTAGTGGGAATGTGACAAGGTTCAGCTGCTGTGGGTAAACAGTCTGCTGGCCCTCAAACAATTATACCTGGATCCAGCCTATAAGTCTGCAGTTCACTCCCAGGTCTTTCCCCCCGAAAGCAGGTGTTCCAGCAAGAACAGGTCCACGTGTCACAGCCGCAGCACCTTGGTCTGTCTCTCTAGCTCCCCGTCCACGTCCCCTGCTCACGTATTCTTTCGAGGCAAATCTGGACCTCACATCATTTCATCTGTAAAGAATTCCATGTAGGTCTCCGTAGGATAACTATTCTAAAACCTGTATACATGGTCACACCCGAACATTTTAACAACAGTGAAGGGCAATTTTTTAAGACAGATTTCCCCTAGAGGACTACAGGATGGCTTCAAAATCTGAAAACAAAAGAAGTGATTAGTGAAAAAAAATTGCTCCCCCATCCCAGTTCATCCTGTTTCATCCTAGTTCCCTGGCACTCACCAGGTAGGCAGGTGGGTGCTGTTTTAGTTTCTTGTTGAATTTGTTTACGTTTATGTGTGCGAATATGAACAGGGACTATGATTTGCTTCTTTTTTTTTCTGTTTAGAAATTGCATGTCATTGACACCATCCTGTGCTCGTTCTGTGTCCCGGCGGGAGCCAGCCTCGGGAACACCTGAAGGCTTTGAGTTTCTTTTCTTTTCTCTGGCTGAGCAGTCTCTCCTCACGTAGATGTGCTATAATTTAATGCACCAGTTTCCCATTGTGGACAGGTGGGTTATCTCTGATCTTTGACGAATTGGGCTTCCAAGACTGTTTTACGCAGATGCCACTGGGACATGTGTAACAATATTTATGCAATAAACTCCCATACCTGGGACTGCTGGAGTGTGGACGGAGCACCTGTCCTGAGGGGTGTCCCGGGGCTGTGACCCTTCACACTCTTTAGCAACTGGGGCAGACACTTGCAGGGATGCCAGAAGCTTTAGAGTGTGCACCTCGAGACTAAGATGTCCCACTTTTAGGAGTGACCCTAAGCGAATTAGCCATCAGGTTGTCAAAGATTAAGCCACCTGGGTGGATAACGCTGTGCTATTCATAGTAGTAAAAAAAAAGAAAGTCAGAAAAATGGCCTGGAGGAGCCTGGTGGAGTAAGTTGTGGGATGTCTCATGCTGGAATGCCAGATCGTCATGAAAAAATATGTTGGGAAAGAACACTTGTTATTATCTGTTTGTTGTTAAGGGGGGAAAGTAGGTCACCAAGCCATATGTTCAGAATAATCCCCTTTTTAAAAATAAAATGTTTATTGATTTGCCATCGGGTTCCAACGTGACTTCAGTTTCAGAAGCACAGCCCCTCACTCCCCGGGTGTATCTGCTGCAGCACCCCCCACCGGGGCTCCCGTGCCATCACCTGGACGCCCTCAGGGTGACCCCGACTCTGAAATGAAGAAAAACAATAATACTTTGAATCGTTCCTTTTCTCTGCCTCAATTTCCACAGCTGTAATAGGCAAATAAGAAGCTCACCGACTTGTGAAGGGTCAATGAGCTAAAATGTCCAAGATGCTTAACAGTATCTGGCACCCAGGGGTCCGTGTCAGGGTCTGCTAAAGTAATTGCATGACATTTGCATAAGGAAACATCTGACAGGCCATACGCAATGTGAACCCTCTTAGCAGGACTTTGAGTTATTGTGACTGGTAGGATTTTTCCCTCTGTGTACTTGATGACAACGTCGCTTCTGTAATATGCATTATATCATCAAGGTCAAAAAAAATGAAAGGGGGAGCGAGAATGGGATTCTGAGGTCTTCTTGGAAATCTGGGCTCAGCAGAGCCTTGGGAGATGACGTGGAAAGAATGGGCAGGAAGCTGTTTTGGTTGCCAGCCTCGCCTTGGGCAGGGCCAAGCCCCACACCCTGGAAGGAGGCAACTCCCTCCAGTAGTGCTTGGAGAGGCCTGGGGAAAGCTCACCCCTCTGACGGAGTAGCAATCAGAGCCCTGGCTAAAAGGTGCAGATTCACTCAGCAGCGCCCCCGTCCTTCAGGGGGGTCCCCCCTCATTCACCATCGTGCGCCTGGTTACCTCCTGAGACAGGGCAGACATTCGGTCAGTTCAGACTCTGCCGTCTGAGCTTGGGAACAAGCTTTCTCCTCTCAGTCTCAGTGTCCTCAACCACCGCATGGGCGACGAGAGATCTTGCAAAGACTGTGGCAAGGACGGAAAGACTTCGGTATGGAGATGTGGCACCTGGCTGGAGTCAGGCAGATGGTGGGTGCACAAGCATATGTTGAATGAGTGAATGAAAAAAGGAGATGTGTGCAGGAGCTTATTCTTACTCAAGTGCAAATGACTGACCCAGCCATTCTTTCCTGAAAGCAGCTTGGTAGGGCATGAAGGGAGGGGCTAGAAAGGACCCGGCTTACTTACCCGACTCTGCCCCACAGTGTGCTGGGCACCGTGCATGCGCCATCTTGGGTCATTTCCATTTTCCACCTACAGAAATCGAGACCCAGGTCACACAGTCAGTAGATAGCGCAGCCAGGATGTGTGACTTTAAATCCTTGCAGAAGCATCTGGAAATCCCCGTGGACCACAGCACTGGGAGGGAGGGGTATCTGGGGACAAGACAAGCCCCCGCCCCCACAGGCAGCACTGACCGCCAGTGGGTGCAGGGACAGTGCTGGGCTCTAGGATAAGCAAGCCCTTGCTCGGTTTCTTTGCATCTGAGTGTTGCTTTCAGTTTGTGTTTTTTCTGGGGAGGGAGCCCAGAACCCACCGCTCAGGACAGAGGGCTCAATTCCCTGGCGGCAGGGCCTCACCCAGTTGGGCAGTACCAGGTCACCCCGGCTGGAAGGGAGGGAGACTAGCCCCCCTCACCCCCCCCCCCGCTCCCGCAGCTGTGAGTGGGCGTTTCCAGGGCAGTGGCCTGGCTCCCTGACCCGTGGCTTCTCACGGACCAGCCCTGCAGACAGGCGCTCACTGTCCAAGCCTGTTCCAAGCCACCGGGCTGCGTCCGCACCCGCCCAGGCCTGCCGTGGTGACTCAGCCTTTCACCAGGTGACTGGCCTCCAGTCACTTTTTCCAGCCTGACCCTCGTCCTAGGCCCGGTCTGGGGAGGCCTGCCGTTGTTCCTTTGGGATTCTGCTGCCTTCTAGGTGTTCTGAGGGAATCTGGGGAGCAGGGGAGACTTGAATTCCCGTGGTGGGTGGGTGGGGTGGATGAAGGCCCCTCTGTAGGTCCACCTGGTCTCCCTTCCCACAAAGGGCAGTCGAGACCACTCAGGGTGAACCTGCCTCCCCAGCATGGGTGCAGCCTGGGTGTCTGGAGCTGGGGACACACTTGGCCCCTGACCAGCCAGACCTCTTTCCAAAAGAGGTCTCTGGGTATGGGGTGGGGTGGGGCACATGCCACATTCCTGTCCTCAGGAGGTGGAGGTCTCGGGGGACATGGGTGCTGGCCAGCTAAGCTCGCCAGTCAGTGCCAGCCCCCAGGGCAAACATGGAGCAGGAGTCCGCCAGGGTGGATGATAAGGCTGGTGTGATCCAGGTTAGGGAAGGAAGAGTGGTTAAGAAGGGGTCTAGGGCCTCCCTGGTGGCACAGGGGTTAAAGTCTCAGCCACTGTGGCCTGAGTTCGATCCCTGGCCAGAGAGCGACCCACAAGGCACAGCAGACCTCTCCTGTCTCCCTGCTGCGCCCCTCAGCAGTGGATTTCAGTCCGTCTGCCTGTTCTGCTCCCCGCTCTGTCTCGGGTGAATCCTCTCACCCCCTGCATCTCTGGCCTGTACCCCAGTTCTTGTGTCATAAATACATAAGATAAATCTTTTAAAAAAAAATCAAAAAGGAGCCTAGTGGTTGGGGTGGGGGCGGCTGAGCTGTGTCCCTCTCCCCAAGATTTTGCAGCCCTAACACCCCGGTGTCTCAGAATGCCACCTTATCTGGAAATGGGGGCTTTGCAGAGAGGATCAAGGTCACATGAGGGCCTTGGGGGGGGTCCCTTTCCAGTGTGAGGCATCCTTATAAAATGGGAAATTTTGACACAGTCACGCATGGGGAAGAAGCCCCGAGAAGATGGAGGCAGAGACAGGGCGGAGCATCTCCAGGCCCTGGGAAGACCGCCAGCGAGTGCCCAGGCCAGCGAGTGCCCAGGCCTGGGACAGGCCGGCCCGGGACCGCACCCCTCACCTTACTGTCAGTCCCTCAGCTCTCTGAGTTGGTGACTCAGCCCCACAAACCAGCGTGGAGTTCCGGGCCTGGGACACCCCAAGGGCCAGAGCCCCATGGGAGCGGGCAGGGGCCGCAGGGGGAGAGAGGAGGCTCCCTGGCTGGAATGTCGTCAAAAATCCCTTTATCTCTAATGAGAGGGAAGTGGATCCGTGTGGGCGCCTCCGGCGACCATAAAAATAACAATAAAAATAATAAGCACCTTCAGGATGTATAGAAAGTATGAGCTAAGCCAGGGAGCAGGAAGCCGCTGGGCTCTGCAGCGCTCCCCTCAGGGGGCGAGCCTGGGGACCCTAGAGAGCGCAGCCAGGCTCCCCGCCTGGAGTCCAGCTCCACCCGCCAGGAGTTCTGTCTCAGCCTCTGCCTCCACCTCTTCCCCATCCGGCAGGCGGGCGTGGGGAGGTGACACTGACTCAGGCGGCGCAGATGAAAGTGCAAAGGGCCAGAGCCGCCAGGGGCCAGGGTCACTCAGACGTGGCCAGGGCCCAAGTGGGGGCTTCCAGCGCGCCCACCCCCCCACCCCATCGGATAGTTGGGCCCGCCCCCTAGTGGCCGAGCCTGTGCTGTGTCACCGGCCCCCCCAACACCCCCCCACTTCCCCTCACCTCCGCACCCCCGCCCCAGTCCTTGGGCCAGGGAGTCAGCACATGACCCGCGCTGGCCCATGAGAATCCTCCCCTGGGGCTCTTTCCCCTGCGTCCAGGGAGAAAGATCGGTTTCCCTGTGGGGAAATAGGACGCTCGTGCTGGCCAGGGCCGGCTGGAGCTGCTAGGCAGAGCGTGCCCACTTCCCCAGCTCACCTCCCGCCCCATCTTCCCTTCCTGCCCAGGCAGCCCGGGAGGAGCTTCTCTCCAGCTCCCAGCAGAGTTCTGAGCCCGGGGCCGGGGGTGTGTGCTGGGCTCCCGCGGGAGCCAGGGCCCAGACGCAGCTTCCTCGGCTGGTGGCAGGAAGGGGGGGTGGGAGGGGAGTCGGGCTCCAGGGCAGGAGAAACTTAGGCTCCAGGAAGTTCTCGAGGGAGAGGGACGTGAGGGAGCTTCCGACCCGGGTGGGACACGGAAGCGCGGGAGAGAAGTGGACCTGGGCCCGCAGCGCCCGGCGTGGCGTCCGCAGGCTGAGCGCAGCCCTGTGCCCGGCGCCCTGCCTCCCTCATCTTCCCACTCCTGCCCCGTCCCGCCCGCTCGAGGCCATCTAATCGCTGCCACCCCCGCCGGCCCCGCCACAGGAAGGTCAGCCTCCAGGGCCGCCCTTGTCAAAGCGGCAGAGCCTTTCCTTGATAATACCCAAGGCAAAAGCTGACCTAGACTCCCGATGTCCAAAGGCCCAAAGAAGAGGCCACAAGGCCCCAGAACGTTGGTCTGTGAGTTGGCCAAAACCCAGATCCGGGCCCCTCGGGGAGGGTGGGCCGGCTTCCGCCAGGGTGGCAGAGCCGGGCGGTCATTTGATCCTCAGCCGCCTGTGCCGGACTAGATGTCACTGGCTATCACTGGCCATCTCTCGGCGCCTCTCACCCGGGGCTGGGTGGCTGCTTGTTAGCTTTGGGGCTGGGCCAGTGCAGAAACAAGAGGACACCCCACCTTCAAAGGGCTGCTGTGGACCAGAGCCTTGGCCCCCACGGTGACCCCCACCAAGTAGGCATGAGGTGGGGTGCTGCCTGGCCGGCTGCGGGATGTCTGCACTGGGATTTATTTTCCACACAGCCTCAACTGGCTGGGGAACAGCCTCTTGGGGCTCCTGGGGGTGCCCCAGAGATAAAAATTCCTTAGGAAAAAAATGGCCCTTTGCAAAGTCACCCCTACTCGTAGGCATTTTTGAATTTTTAAAAAAAGATTTATTTATGCATACAAGAGCTGGGGTGCAGGCCAGAGGTGCGGGGGGGGGGGGTGAGACAGAGTGGGGAGCAGAGCAGGCAGACTGACTGAAACACACAGCTGAGGGGAGCCACGGGGAGTCAGGAGAGGTCTGCTGTGCCATGTGGGTTGCTCCCTGGCTGGGAATTGAACTCTTGCTGCAGAGGCTGCGGACAGCTTCAGAGTGCTGCGTTTTAATCCCTTGTACCACGAGGGAGGCCCCATTTTTCAATTTTAATAACTTCAGAGCCTTTTCTTGGCCCCGGAACGCCACAGGCATGACCTCCCGTAGTCCTCAGATGCCCTCACGTGCACAGCCTGACAGTCCTCGTTAGCTGCACTGGGGAAACTGAGGCTCCCCAGTGAATGAACGGCGGAGCCAGGAGCCAGGCTCAGGCCCGACATCAGCTGCCTTGCTCTCGGCCGCTGCGTGACCCGGCCTTCTCTGGGCCCACGGCCTCTGAAATGCAGCCGTTTTACCCTCCTGCTCTTACCCAGCAAGCGCTTCTCACAGGCTGCCGTGTGCCAGGCACAGCCTGGTCCAGCAGCACATGCACACAGACAAGACCCTGCCCCGCTGGGCCGCTCGGCTTTGTACCCAGACGTCCCTGAGGGGCAGCGACCGAGGCCCCGCTTTACACACGAAGCAGCAGAGGCGGGGTCCCCAACTGCTGCCAAGCCCCCTAAGCTAGTCCTCTGTGTTCGAACACCCAGTGGGGAGCCGGATGGGGTCGGCCCTGATGGATGGCACTCTCGTGCCAAGCCACGGCTGTGCCCTGGGCACCGGAGCAGCCTGACATGTGACCCTGGGCCCTGGCGCGTGACCCAGGTCTGCTTCAGCAGGAGGGACAAGGCCGGTGGTGTGTGAGGAGACCACGTCAGCAGCGTGTCGGGAGCGTGGGTGCCCTTTGGCCCCTTCTCTGACGTGATCCCTGACCCAGGTGTGTCAGGAGGAGCCGGGGCCGCAGCCAGCAAGTCACCCGAGGCTTTGAGCGTTGGGACTTTGAGCCAGTCCTCCGAGCTCTCTGGACGTCACGCTGCTCAGCTGTGAAGCGGAATCAGGAGGTTCGCCGTTCGCCTCCCGCCGGGCTTCCAGGACTGTGATGAATCCAACACAGTCACGACCACGTGAGGCACGGGAGTCTCGCCACATCCTACTTGAGTGTCACGAGGCTCCACGAGGCTGCAGAGAGGAACCCACAAACTCACTCACTCGAAGGTGAAGTGACCGAGGAGTCACGAGCCTCGCCCCGACCAGGTCTGGAGGCTTTCTCCTAAGGGAAACCAGATTCGGGCTGCAAGGAGAGACAGGGGCCAGGCTTACTCTCCCTGAAACAATCAGAAAGCATCTTTCTTTTTTTTTTTTTTTAAGATTTATTTTTTTATGCACGTGAGAGCTGGGGTGCGGGCCAGAGGTGCAGGGGGTCAGAGGACTCACCAGAGACAGAGTGGGGAGCCTGAAGTACACTGCTGAGGGGAGCAGCGGGGAGACAGGAGGGGTCTGCTGCACCCTGTGGGTAGCTCCCTGGCCGGGGATCGAACTTGTGCTGCAGAGGCTGTGGACAGCTTCATAGTGCTGTGCTTAACCCCTGTGCCATCAAAAGGCCCAGCAATCAGAAAGCATCTTAAGTGTGTTCTAGACAAACATCAAAAATAAAGAAGTGAAAAAATATACGGCCCCCAACGAGGTAAAATCCCGTGTCTGCCATCGGTCCCGCGCTTTCCCGGGGGAGTGTCTTGGACCAGCGTGCGAGCTCCCTGAGGGCAGGGCCTTTTCTGTTCCCCTTCTGCTGCTGCCCCACCTGGCACACAGGCCCTGGGTGGCTGCTGGTGAGTGGTGAGTGCAGGGCAGGGGATCAGAGCGAGGATGGTAGGGACTGTGGTACCCAAAGGGACTCTTCCCTGGGGATCCCTGGGGATCGCCCTGCTGAAGCCCGAGCGGTTCCTCCAAGGCCGCTGAGCCCCCTGCACAGGGCCAACCTCGGAGCCTGTCATCACGCAGGGAGGAAAAGGAAAGCTTGTGCTGGGTGATAACCATCGCTGTGAACTCCTCCCTGTACCCCTCCCTGCAAGCCCTGGCCTGTTTACTGGAAGGCTCGACCCTGTTTCTACATCCTGAGCACGGAGAGATTTCATCACTGGCTCAAGGCAAGACAGGGAAGGCTGGGTGTCAAGGCCCCGGCGATAAGGCACGTCAGATTTGGGGTGGCCGCGATGGAGGGGGCAACGTTCCCGCACATGGCGCGTGACGCTGCTCCTTCCTGTGCTGGCCCTTTCTCTCCACACGTACTGATTTGGGTCATGCCTCAGGGGCATTGGGCCTCCTGGAAACCCACCCCAGGGCCTTCGTACCTGCTGATCGTGCTGCTGGGAGCCACCCCCGACCCCCATCCCAGGCTTCTTTGCAGCCCAAGCTCTAAAGTGGCCTCTGAAGAAACGCTTTCCTGAGCACCATCTCGTTCACCCCACCTCTCCTGCTCGGCCTGCTTCCTGCCCCGTCTGCGACTCCTCAGTGATTTGCTTATGTTCTCCCCTGGGCCCCACTTGCTAGGCACCTCCAGAGGACACCTAGGACATCTGTCACCCAGGACAGGGCTGCCGGGGCAGACACTCAATACTGTTGTTGAATCAGGGGGTGGATGAATATTCCCTACGTGTGACCTTGGGAAATGCTTTATGCTCTTGTGCCTCGGTTTCCCCATCTGTAAGAGGGGCTGACAGCGACCTCTTAGGCTGCATGTGTGGATTGAAATGAGGCTGCCGCCACTGGGAGCGTCCGTGTGCCAGACACTGTGCTGGACACACAGAACCTGGCATCTAGAAAGCACGGGGCTCGTGACTTAGGGTTCGTGCCGAGACTGAACCCACAGGCTGGGTTCCCCGGCTCCTGAGTGACCCCCTGAGGCCCCAGGGTGACCTGAGGCGGGAGTCATCCGGGGGGCTGGACCCAGAGCCAGCACTCTGGGAAAGAAATCAGTTTGAATTCTCAGAGGACTTTCTTCTTGTGGATTCTCTGTTCCCTCCTGACTATCCCATCCCACTCCACCCTCGGCCCCGCCCTTCCCAACCACACACCAAGAATAACCCCACACCCTGCGTGCCTCCCTGTCACCGTTTCCTGCCTCTCTGGTCATGGGCTGCTCGGGGCCTGAGGGATTTTCCAGCTCAAGGCAACGCTCGTGGGACGCAGCAACGTGACACAGGGGAGCTGCGAGCAAGGAAAGCCCCCGGTGGTCAGGGAGTGGGGGGCCCTTGAGGTCCCGGGTGGCCAGAGGCGCTGGGAAAGGGGCCGGGCCTTTCTCTGGCTGCACCCTGGGCCCCAAGAGCGGCTCATCAGAGGCCTGCTGTCAGCTCAGGCTGCACTGGCCACTGGCCACGGCCTCCAGAGTGACCAGGCCCAGAACAAGAAATTCCACTGAGCATCTGAAAAAGCCCTGGCCAGGCTGGGCCCAAATGGCTTCCAGTCCAGAGACCTACCCGCTCCGGGAGGAAGTCTGCTCAGCCCTCTCCCTCCCCCAGGGTCACCCGGGCCCCGGGCTGCCCCACGCTGACCCGGCGGGCGCTTCTCTGATAACCATCACAGCCAGATACCATCCCAAAGAGCCACTTCCCCGTGGGCTGCCCTTCGCCCCTCCAGTCCTGATAGCCATCTGCTTCTTCCGAACTGTCCAGGCCGGCTCTGGGCCTTCCTCATCAGACTTGCCAAGTGACTGGGAGCAGATTTCAGCCCTGTTCTGGGTCTCGGTTGCCCACCCGCAAAAGGAGGTCCTGAGGGTCCCTCTCAGCTCTGACATTCTGGGACTCAGTTTAGAAACTCAGCCACCGGAATCCTTACTGGGAGGTATCCACCCCCCACCCAGCCACCCCCACCAAGCTTTCCACCCTCGGGGTTTGGCAGATTCACACACATCCTGGCCTGGCTGCTAAGAATTTAGACGGGTCCCCGCCCGCCTGCCGGGTGTGTGATCAGCCTACAGGGTGAGGATAAGATGCCTGGATGCCCAGAGGGAAGTCAGCGACCAAGGGGCTTCCCCTGGCAGAGGGACATCCAGAGGAAGCCACTAGGGATCTAGGACAGGCAGCCAGAAGGGCTACAGCATAAGAAGAAGTGGCCAGGGAAAATGCTCTCAGCCACCATCAGGAGCCTGCTGTGTGCACTGGGTCACACCCGTGAACATGGCCCCCCGGAACTGGAATGCGAAGTGCTCAAAGCAGAGGAGGAAGGTTTGTCAGCCCATATCCCACAGCCTTCCGGTCTCTCTTACTCTCAGAATCCACAACCGTGCGTCCAGCTGTACAGGTTGGTCACTGCGCAGGGGCGCCCACGGAGAGTGAGCGTGGGCTGCAGGCCAGGCCGGGCTCCATCCCCTAAGCTCAGGTCTAGCACGGTGCCGGCTCCAGTTCTCGGAAGCGTACCCTGGCCCGGCCCTGGCCTGCAACATCTGCCAGAGTGATCCTTTTGGGTTACACACACACACACACACCCCTGCTCAGACCACACAGCCCACCCCTCTTGACCAGGGAGCACCCCAGCTCTCCAGGCCTCCGGTCTACACCAGCCCCTCCCAGGAGACACCTCGGACTCCTGCACGCCCCCAGCTCACCCGCTGGCTCTCGTCCTTCCGTGCCCTCACAACCCCGCTCTCCTCCGAAGCACTGTCAGATCATAATTAAATTATGAAGAGTATTAATAATTGATCGCTGCCTTTCTCTCCCAGGAAGGTAGAACCTCCTGGAGCAGGGCCCATGTGTGTCTGTCTGTCCCTCCCCCGTCACCCATCTGCTCGCGGGCTGCGGGGCCGGAGCCGGCGGTAACGGTAGACAGGTGACCGCAGCTCAGGACGAGCGAGGCCAGCAGGGAGGTGGCTGCTGGAGGAAGGAGCAGTGGCAGCCGGAAGGCCATCAACTGGGGGGGTCTCCTCGTTTTGCGGGAGTCTACAAGGACAGGCCGGGCTCTGGGGGCAGCCTGGGCGAGGGCACTGAACCCCAGGGACCCGTGGAGGGCAGCCCCTGTCTGACACCTGCCAGTCAGAGGTCTCGTCTTCCCCGGTGCCGGGGCCACAGACAAAAAGAGGGCCCCGATCCGCAGCTGGTCACCCTTAGAGACTCCCCAGATCTCCTGGCTGGGGAGCTGTGGGCCATACGTGGCTCCAGACTCCACCCCCACGTGCATGCGTCCCGGCCCGGCGGGGTCTGGGGCATTCGGCTGTCTGGGAGGCAGAGGGCCCGCCGGCCGGGGAGCCACACGGGAGCGGGGTGAAGGCCGTGCAGCACCCCGGCCTGCACGGCTCTTGGCTGCGGGGCGGCCCTGCCTGCGCCCGCTCCTTCATCCTGAATTAATTACTTTTTAAATGTTAAATTTAAATCGGGTTTAAAATGAGCCTGGGTGTTTTCAAACACATTCAGGGAGAGAGCGCACGATACCCATCTTCTGGCCTGACTCACCCCGGCCAGCTCTGCTTCGTTTCCGCCCCCCCCAACTGCAGGAACGGCCATCCATTCCAGGCCATGCACCCTGCGGTCTGCGGGAGGCTCCGCGGGTGAGTTTCTTTTCAAAGGCGGGTCCTCCGAGCTCAGGCCGCGGGGTCGGCTTTACTCTCAGGCGGGCGCAGGTGCGCGGATCCCGCACCTGGGCCCATTTACTTGAGCGGCTCCGGCAAGGGGGCCGCTCAGGGCGGCCTCCACTCGGGGTGGCCCTGGAGAGGGGGCGCTCGGGGCCTCAGCTTCCGGCAGGTCCCGTGGTGTGCAAGGGTGCGCCCCTCGCCCAGGGGGCCGTGGCTGGACGCCAGGCCTGCGGTGAGTGCCCGGCACAGGTCGGGACGGTGCGGCGAGGAGCGTGCGCCTGGCCTAGGCCCCAGACGTGCTTGGCGGTGGAGCCGGGGCAGGCTCAGCTGCGTCGCCACCAGCCGGGAGCAGAGCTGCTCAGGAAGGGAGGTGGCCGGAGTGGGCGGGAGGCTTCTGCCCGCCGTGGGGGTTTGGAATCTCGGCTCCCTGGCCCATCTTAAATTGCTTCCAGAGCCTGACCTCCAGCTGGCTTCTGGAGTAATCCACACCAGTTGCTGAGGGAGGGGGACCTTGGCGCTGGAATTCCACCCCCTCTGCTCTGGAGGGAAGGCAGGCAGAGGAGGGACGGGGAGACAGATGTGGCCCACACCCTGTCACCGAGCAGAGGGGGACACTGAGGCTGGGCCGGGGCAGCCACGGGGACCCCAGAGTTTGCTAGAGGCAGAGCCAGGACCGGAGGCCAGGCCCCGAGGCCAGGCCCCGGCCTCCATGAGCCGGTCTGTAAAATGGACACATGCGTAGAAAATGCTGCCCTTGGGGTGGGAAGCAGCAGGGAGTGAGGCCCCCCTCACTGGGCGCTGGTCAAAAGCCACAGAGCAGGGGCCCAGGGGGAGGAACCAGCTTCTAAGAAGGGGGCTGCAAGTTGTCTCCCCAGAGACTTCTGACAGCAGAGCTGGCAAGGACTTCCCCCGACCCCCGGCGGGGACAGCAGGTCACAGTGAGGCAGCTGGCCCCGCACAAGCAACTTCCCCTCCTTTCTTGCGAACCCCGATAACGGGCTTCCTTCCGCATTCTCAGGACCAGCCTGGCACCCCAGCCGACCCCCTGATCACACTATCCTCCTGCGGCCTCCGCCCTCCCCACCCTCGGCTTGACCTTGCCCTAGAATGTCCTTTTCACAGGATTTGGGGCCACTTGACTCTCCTCACCTCAGCTGCTTCCTTCTCTTCTTTCCGACACTGATGGGTTGAGTTTCACTTCCCCCCCACACCCGCAGGGGTGAAGGCGGCACGGTGTCCTGTCACCTGGTTCCTGGCAGCTGCGGGGGGCCCGGCGGGGGGCTGGTTCTGGTTCTCTCCACCTGGCCAGCCCCCTGCTTCCTCTTTCACAGCCTGGGTGCACGTCACGTCTGCGCCTGGGGCAGGAGGGGCGCTGGTGGCCCATGCCTGCACAGTTTGGCGGCCACTCTGCAGCTCTCTCCCCGACCCCTCCGGGGTCCGTTCTGCGGAAGCTCCGAGGTCACGCAGCTGGTGCGGGTGGAGGCAGGACTTGAACCCAGGAACTCGGCCCCGGAGTGAGAGCCTTAGCCACCGCACAGCTGTCCCGAAAGGGCCGTCTGCACAGCCTGCTGGTGCCCACCAGACACCCGGCCTTCCCCTGGGAGTCTCCCCGGACTCCCGCCATATTTGAGAGACAACTGCAGACTGTCCCCCCGCTTATTTCACGAATGGGAATGGGGGCATCCAGTGTGTACTTTGATGAGGGAAGTGGCGGGTCAGAGAGGTTAAAGGCCCGGACCAGTGTCCCCTAGCAGGTCAGGGGTGCGTGAGGTTGGGGAGAGACTCGAATGCATGCTCTTCATTATTGAGTGCCCACCGTGTGCCAGCCGCATGTCAGCAGCTGGTGTGCAGTGGGGCCCAGCTCCAGGCTCCAGGTCTTCGGGGCTTACACGTGAACGGGGAGTGGTGGACAGCTGAGGACAGGCCTCTATAGCTGGGCTGGTTCTGCCCCACAGGTGGCCTCGCTGGAGCCGCCTGCAGCACGTCCCCCCGCGGCCAGCCCACTGGAGGGACAGACCCCGCGCTCGGGCCCAGCGCCAGCCTCAGAGGTCGCCGCGGTGGGTCCAGACACCTGCCCTGGGCCTCCCCATGACACCCTGCGAGCTGTTGGGCCTTTGGGCCGGAGGCCCCTGGGGCGGGGTGGGGCCCTGAGTCACTGCCACCTCGAGCTGTCTGCGCACCCCCTCCAGCTGGCACACCCTCAGGAAGCCCAGGCGGGGCAGCTCTGAGGGCAGCCGGGCTGGACTGCTCAGTGGTCTCTCCCGCCTCCACCCGCCCTCTCCCTCACCTGTGCTCAGTCATGCCTGACCCACCCAGGTAGCCTGCCCAGGCCCCACGCTGCTGACGCTAACCTGCAGCCGAGAAAGCCCTCTGCCCCCGCCCTCTCCTCGGCCCTTCCCCCCGGCGGCCCGTCTCCTGCGTCCTCCCCGGGGCGCAGCTGGGGCGGAGGAGCCCTCTCTCCAGGCCATGCCTTGTCTCCTCGTAAACCACAGTTCCTTTCACCTTGGCTACAGGGTGACAGATTCCAAGACCACCTTCGCCCTCGGCCCCGCTCCCGCTTGCGGGGTGGAGGGATTGCTTGGCGGAAAATGGCCTCTCGCCGTCCACCTCTCGCCAGAGGTGCCCATCCATGCTGTGGGCTGAGGGCGGCCCGGGCCCTCTGGGGCCCACTGGCAGGCCTGGGGCTCACGGTCTTGAAGCTTTTCAGGCCACTGTTCCCTCTGGGACTGAGGGCAGGCCGGGTCATGGGGGTGGATGGTCCACACACTCTGGATCCGCAGCCCGAGGCCCGGGCCCGGGAGGCCTCAGCGCGCAGCCGACAACGGCTGGTTTGAGCTGGGACCAAGGACAAGCAGCGGGAAACACCCTCCTGCACAGAAGTGGCCGGTGAGGATGTGTGAGGGGCAGGAGAGATGGAGGACGAGGTAGGCAGAGAGCGGACCAGCCGGGCAGGCCAGCCAGAGACCACGAGGGACAGCAGGAGGGTGCGCCCGGCCACGGCGGACACGGGAGGCAGATGCAGAGACGGAGAGACGGTGAAGAGGCCGGGGCGGCCGGGGAGCGAGCACAGGAAATGCAGGCCAGAGATGGCCAGGCAAGAGGAGGGGAGACAAGAAAACAGAAGAAGCTCCGAGCTGCAGGACGGCAAGGACCTTGAGCGTGAATTCCTGAGGGGGCCGACCATGAGCCTCCAGACCAGACGGCCTGGGAGCAGCTCCTAGCGGTGTGCTTGAGGTGGGCGTTCATAGACGGTGCCTCAGTTTCCCCCCCTGCCAGAGGAAGGCCGAGTCCTCCAGGGCAGGTCCCAGGCTGGCGCGGGAGCAGCTGTGCGGGAAGCGCCCCTGTGGCTGGGGTCGAGAGGGGCGTCCTGGGGGAGCAAGTGTGGGGTGTCCCTGCCCCTGCCCTGGCATGGGGCAGTCGCCCCAGTTTCTCCCGGGCTGTCCCATTTACTTCTGGCTATTAATAGCACCCCCTTTCACTCTCCAGAGCGTCCTGGTTTCGCTGGGAGGCTGTCTCGCCCTGTCGCTGGGGCGCGCTGGGGCGGGGCGCTCCGTGAGCACGGGGCTGGGCGCGAGCTGCCAAAGGTGACTCTCCCGCGGGGGAGGTGACACGGCCCGCGCTTGATGAGCCTCTGATTTTCCAAGAAAGCTGGAAATCCGAGTTCCTGTGTGAGAACTTCTCTTTAAAACTAGGCCTGGTGTTTTTTGATTTGGGGGTAAACTTTCATTTTAGAGAGTCATCCTATTTCCAACATCCAGCACCCCATGAAAATGTGTCAGACGTGCCCCTGCTTAGTTCAAGCTCATGCTTCTGGCCGCAGGTGGTCTGTCCAGCCTCGGGTGAGAGGAAGTGACAGCACCCAGGGGCCCAGACAAGTAAACAGGTGGTTGCCACAGCGAGATAAGGGTGTGTCAGAGCCCAGAGCGGCTGAGTCAGAGCCTGCGCTGGGGCCTCCGACTCAGCTGCAGGTAGGGAGCAGGCGGGCTTCCTGGAAGCCGGGACGAGGGGGACAGACCCCAGAAATGATAACAAGGACAGAGGGACATGTCCCCCCATCACTTGCCAGGTGCTGGGCCCTGTACTTAGCAAGGCTTTTCTCAGGGAGCCCACGCGCTGACCCTGGAAGCCGGGGGCCCTTGTTTTCCTCATGTTCCAGGAGGGGACAGGACAGAGAGGGTTGGTCGCCAGCCCAGGGGCACACAGTCAGCAGGGAGCAGGATGTGCCCTGCTTCCAGGCCCCGTCCTGGAAACCCTACGGGCAAGCAGGTGGCCAGGGGCATGCCCAGCAGCAGAAGGCTGAACATGACCAAAAGCCAAGGGAGTTCGCTGAGGTTGATGCTCGTGCTCGCCCCGTGGGGCAGGAACTGGATTTGGGGTCTGGAGGCAGGAAGGAGATGGGGGAGACCCTCGGGGAAACCCTGGAGGACTGAAACCACCAGGGAGCCTTTTCCCTCCCCTCTCCCACTTCGCAGAAGAGGAAACTGAGGCCTGGGGCCCTTTACACACTTTCCCAAGGTCACACTGTCTGGCTCAGGCCAAACCCAGGGCTCTAACTCCCTGCAGGACAGGGCCGCACCCCAGGGCGGGACGGACAGGAAAGAGAGAAAGCCCAGGAGCCTGGCTTAAGGAGTTATCTGAACCGGAGACATTAATCCACCCGATTCCGTTCCCCAGCACGCCCTGGGTGGACCGAGTTGTTCTTCAGGCCTCACCCTCCCCACCCACCAGCTTCTTGTGAAGAGAGAGGCTGGGAGGTGACTCTTCCTTAAAATCCTGACTCTGGGCTGCCTATGGCCTCCAAGCAGGGCAGCCCATCAGAGGGCGGCAGCCAGGCCTTTGAAGCCTCCACTGGGAGGTAAATCAAGTCACTGGAAACAGCTGCCGGCTCTGTGCAGAGGCTGCGGGCGGGGCCTCGGCGTCCAGACAAGCCCTGCCTCTGGGTCCAGGCCAGCCGCTAGTGCATGGTGAAAGTGCAGGCGGGAGGGGCAGCTAGGCTGGCCCCTGGCCTTCTGGGGCCGCCTGGGGGCTCTGCTAATTCGCATGGATGGATGGTGGCTCAGGTGGAGAGACAGACCCTCGCACAGGCAGGCAAGTTGCCCACCTCAGCGGACTTGTATTCCGGCAGGGGGATGAAGACAATGGACAGGCAATTAAATAAATAACTCCAGAGACAGGGAGGGTGATTCCAGACTAGAATTTTGGTACCGTGGACATTTCGGGGCTGGGTAATTCTACATTGTGAGGGGCTGGTGGGATGTTTAGAACATCCCAGGCTTTTGCCTTGACACCATCAGCAGTCAGTCCCCTAATTAGGCCCACCCAAAGAGTCTGCAGACATTGCCAAATTCTGCCTGGGAGCAAACTCATCAGAAAGATGGCCCCGAACCCGAACCAGAGTCTTGCTGCTCCAAAAGAGACCCCAGGCCCGCAGAGGAGGTGCCCCAGAGCTGACAGGAAAGGGGGCCTGGACCCTCCCAGACCCGCTGAAGCAGAATCTGTGCTGGACACGCCCCTAATCGTGCAAAGAAGCCATGACTGGGTCCAGGCATCCCAAGGCCGGGGCGTCCGGAGGACAAAGTGGCTCCAGGCCTGCTGTTCATGACCTGGAGGCCCAGTTTCCCCATCTACAGAATGGGGTTGCACCCCTCTTTCTCCAGGCAGGGAGAATGCCACCCCCTTTTCTCGGCCCACAGCTTCAGCCTCCATCCTTCCCCAAGGCTGGGAGGGTGAAGAGAAGGCAGGTCCTCTTGGCTGGAGTGCGCCCCAGATGGAGACCCCAGGTCCCTCCGGGACCCACCGTGTGGAGGGCCCCTGCCCAGAGACCATAAAGGCTAGTCCAGGGATGAACCCTTCCCTCACAGGGGCACCCACGAGCTGTCGGGGGTGTGCATGTGCCGGGCACAGGGTCTGGAGCCCTCTTCGCCCTGTCGCCCACATGGACGTGCCGTCCCCAAGACCAGGCCATGGTAGGAATGGTAATGGGAGCTGAGGTTGTCACTGCTCGCCCAGTGACACCTGTCCTTCCTCAGGACGGCTCCATCCTCGGACTCACCCCTGCTCCTCAAGACCAGCCCCCCACGACCATACCCCAGCTCTACTGGACTTGGGCATAACCCAGCCCCACCCAATTTCTGGTGACAGCTCAGACCAAATGAAAGGCGCTTATCGCCACTCCCCAGACTGTCCTCCGGTCCCCACTTCCTGTCCCTTCATCAGGCTCTTGGAGGCAGGGACAGGTCCCCAGGCTGGCAAAAGAGGGGTGGCGGGGGCGGGGGGAGTTGCTGAGATCCAATGTCTCCTAAACCTGTGGGCCAAGAGCAGAGTGGAGATGGAAGGACCCCCCGACATTCGTTTCCCCTTCTGGTGACCTAGAACGTGACCTGCGGCACATAACACGCAGCGTTGTTCCTCGGGGGATGCCGGGCCTAAATATGTGGGTATATGGTTGTGGGGAGTGAACACAGCCCAGGTTCATCTGATCCCCTCTGGGACCCTGGGCTGGGTGAGGCCTTGAATAAGAGGGAGAGAGAGAGAGAGAGAGAGAGCAAGAGAGAGAGGCTTATAGCACATGTCACGTGTCTGGGCACTGAGTGCTACTTGCTACTTCCTGTGCGCGTCCTCATCTCCACCTCCTCTCCTCCACCTCTCACCTCTGCTGCCGGCAAGGAGAGTGAGGCCCAGAGAAACCACCTCGGCAGCGTTCCCTGGGCTGGAGCCGGCCTTGCCACGAGCAGGTCACCCAACCCTCCGGGGCCCCCGGGTAAGATGGGCCATGCACAGACAGCGCCTGCTTGGCAGAGCTGAGTGAGGACGCACAGGGAGGCCGGCACATGCCTCCCGTGTGCGACACAGCAGTCAGTAACTCTGCTTTCAAGGGAGTGCTGCAGGCCCCACGGCGAGCACAGAGCTGGGGTTTGACTCAGGTAGGCTGTGTCCAGAGCAGCCTCACATTTCACCACATCACACTGACTCACAAACAAACCAGGCAAGTAGCACCTAAACGCGAAAGCCTCTCTCCCACAGGCATACATTTACAACAGGGAGTGGACGGCTATTGTTCTGTCTACCCAGCAACCATTCCCTTTATTCTGGAACCAGCCTCTATCTCTGCCTCAGTCTGTGAAATATTTTCATTGGGAAGGAAGATTTTTTTTTCTAATGAGGCTGTTGCACAGGCAGAATGTAAGCCCAGAGCTCAGTTACCTCATGGGTCGATGAAGGCAGATCACTAACACTACCGCATGAGCACCTGGATACAGCCATGCCTGAAGCCACCCCCTGATTTTTTTCCCCATGTGCTGACTTGAATCCAGTTTCCATCCCTTGCAACCTAGAGTCCCTGACTAATAAGGCTTGTCTCATGCTAACACAGCGTACCTTAAGCCATACGAGGTTGATGCAATGATGTAGAAACTGAAGAGAAAAAGGGAACAACAAATAAATAAAAAACTTTCTCTATATGGTAACGGTTGCTAGATGAGTGTACAAAGACGTCCAAGAAAGTCCCTTCCCTGAAGACTTATTAATAGCCAGCTTCCCTGCCCCAACCTTGGCATTCCTTGTGTCCACGCCACTGCTGTCCACGTGAAATCTATGTCAATTTCACAAAAATGCCAAGCTCTGATTGTGGTGCCTCCTTGGGCAAACCTGCATTGGTGAAACCTCAGCAAGAACGTACATTTCTCTGCTCCTAGTTTGGGATTGTTCACGCGGTCCTGCTCCTCTAAAGCAAGAATCATTCTGCAAATATTTGTTGTCCCTCCCGTGTGCCAGTCTCCTACATTGTCTAAATCAGGATAATCAAGATAAGTACAACTGCTCCATCGTGTCTTAGATGTTTCACATTCCAGCAACCAGAAAACAAGTTCTGTCCTCTCCTTCCCAAGGCTGGATGTCTTCCCTCTCCAGCTCACAGACCGTGACTTGGCCGTCCAGGGTCCCGACCTCAGAGCTGGCTTCAGTTCCCAGTGGCTTCCTGAACCGGTCGATGGGGTGTTGACTCACTGAGTCACAAGCAGGAATGTCTCCCACGGAACATCATACCAGAGCCGCGAGACTTCCAGCTAAGCTGGCTGGTGACCAGGCCGCCCCAGAGGGGAGAAGATAGGACGTGTGGGAGGTGGGCGCCCACTCTGTGCAGATGGTGGCCTCACAATGACCTCACCTGCCAGAACGCTGACTCACTCCTGCCTCTCCCCCCTCCAGGCCAGGTCTTGCTCTTTTGGAATACCTGAGGGGAACACAAGCCTCCTGTATTTAGCGAAAACACAAGATGATGAGCTATTTTTAAAGGCATGACGTTTTTCTTACTTTCGAGAGGAGGCCGTGACCTCTGCAAAGCCCAGAGATGGTTGTCGGGTTATTCAATAAACACGTGGGAATCCCCTTTTAAAAGAAAAAGTTGAATAGGAACAGAGAGCTCAGGAGGTTTGCTTAACCTTTTTTTTTTTTTTTTAACTGGTTTGGTCTTCTCTGACCCGTGGTTTTATTTATATTCCACATATAAGTGAAGCTATGTGGACTTTGTCTTTCTCCTTCTGACTTATTTCAATTAGCATCATCCCTTCCAGCTCCATCCATGCCGCACATGACGAGAGTCTCACGTTTATAGGGCTGGTAGTGTTCCATAGTGTTCCATCGCATAGCTGTGCCATAACTTCCTAACACAGGTGTCTGTCTTTGGGCACTTAGGTTATAAAACCAAACCAACAAGAGCTAGAAATCTGATTGCAGAATTGAGGCTACCAGGAGGAGACAGGGCAGAGCCAAGTTGCAAGGGTGCCTTGGTGGTGAGTGTGGTGTGGGGTGGGAGCCCATACTTCTAAATCACATACAACATTGTAAATCAATGTTACCTCCATGAAAATACTTTTTAAATAAAAATAATGCTGGTACCAGCATTATCTCAACAAGGAGTAATACAATTAGATCAATCGATCAATTAATACACAAAATTTTTTATTGTGGTAAAATGCATAGACCACGTATGTACCACGTGAGCCACGATTTAGTGTGCAAGTCATAGCCATCGCTGCCATCCATTTCTTTTCTAGAAGTTATTCACCCTCCCAAACAGAAGCTCTGCTCTGCCCCTCCCCCAGTCCCTGGTAACCTCTATTTTGTTTTCTGTCTCTGCATTCGTCTAGGAACCCCACAGATGGGGGGGTCACCCCACAGATGGAAGTCACACTGCAGGTGGTTTATTTCACTCAACATCGTGTCTTCGAGGCGCAACCATGTTGTAGCAGGGGTCAAGATCACCTTCCTTTTAGACCGAATGGTGCTTCCTTGAATGGACCGACCACGCCCCTTGGCGCCCACCTGGACACTGGGGCCGGTGGCCCTTGGGACCCCTCTCAGGCACGGGGGCAGATCACCCCAGGTCCTGGGGAGGAAAGTGCTTTCTAAACTCTACAGAGTCCTGCCAAAATGTCCTCGCCTTGTTTGTACTGCCTGCTTAGCGACGTTTCCCCCAAGGAACTCTCCCCTGGCCTGCTTTCAGACTGTCGCTGAAACGGTCCAAAATAAACGAGGTTTTCTTGGGGTGTTTGTCTATACTGATCTCTCTCGGTTCTTTCCAAAGCAGAGCCCAGTTGTTCCAAACGCTTCCCGCCTATGCCAGGGGCCTACCGGTCACTAAACAGTAATGTACTGGCTCAGGAACATGGAAGTCATTTTACCCGTGTGTGCCACAGTCTCCTCAGACACAAAGTGGGGACCCCAGGGTAAACGCCAGACCTGGTGAAGCCTACGGAGGGTGCCTGGCCCGTGGGATGCCGTCAGCGCTAGCTGTGGCATCTGCCGCCACTGTTATGGGTATGTATGTCTCACTCCTTTAGGGTTATTTTTGCCTGGTCTTCTCGGATCTTCCTCACACGTCACTAGAGATGAAACGCGTGGTCCCAACGCCATAAACCTGAATGGACCCAGAGACCCCACGTCATGCCCTGGTCTCACCCGCCTTCTCAGGGTGCACACCCGCCTTAGTGTACAATCCTGTGTCGTGAAAAAGAGGGCCCAGCAGGGCCAGCGGGTCACCTCTGGGGGTGCCTGGCTAGGTTAAGAGATCCAGTGGAGGACCTGGGGTCTGTAGTCCGTCCCGCTGGGCTGCAGGCAGCTGGAGTCCTAGTTCCCCATCCCGCCGTGTGGGTAACCCCGACCTCCTAAAGCTATGGGAGGAGAAACGAGCCCGTGTCTGCCCAAGGTGGCTGGGGTCCCGGGCTATTATTACACCCCCTACCCCCTTTGCCTGCTCCGGGTGCTGGGTCCTGAGCGGACCCAAGGGACCTAGAACAAACAGGGCCGGAGGGTCTTCTGAAGAGGAGCAGAAGCAACCCCGTGGGGGAAGGCAGTCCCCACACGGGCCCCGGCCGGGGGCTGCACGGGGAGGGCAGCTCTCGGGACCTTGCGCGTGAGCGTGACCGGTGCAGACACGCGCTGATGCGCGGGAGGAGAGTCACACACGTCAGTCACTCAATCCATCCATCGATCAATCAATCAATGGGGAGAAACGCGAGAAGAAAGCCGGGCCTCCCGTCTCGGGCTCATCCTGCGGGCGGGGCTTGCAGGCCCGGAGGGCGCGGCTGCCGTCTGGACCGGGCCGGGCCGGGGCGGGGAGCGGCCAGCAGGGCCGGAGCCGCGGGACCCGCAGCCGGGCCGGCAGGTCAGCTCCGGGCGGGGCCGGCCACGCCCAGGCGGCCGGGACGCCGCGGTCTCCATGACAACAGAGCGCAGGCGCCCCGCCCGCCCCGCCGCCGCCGCCCCCGGGATGCTGGGGCAGCGGCCGCCGCCGGCTCCTTCCCGCGCGGCCCGGGGCGCCCCGAGACCCGCACCCCACCCCACCCCACCCCACCCCACCCCCGCGCCCCGCGCCCCGTCCCCGCGCCGGGAGGCTCCCGGAGCCCCAGGGCGACGGCGTGGCCGGCCCAAACCGGTTCTCCCCGGCTCGTCCCAGCTGCCTCCGAGCGTGTCCGCCTTCGGGTCGGCGCGAAGGGCGCTCGGATGCGCCGGTGCCCGGGCCAGGCGGCCTGGTGGGCGGGTGCCAGCCCTGCCACCCTGCCACCCCTGCCACCCCTGCCACCCTGCCACCTCTGCCACCCTGCCACCCCTGCCACTCCTGCCAGCCCTGTCAGCCCAGCCAGCCCAGCCACCCCTGCCAGCCCTGCCACCCTGCCACCCACTGCCAGCCCTGCCACCCACTGCCACCCCTGCCACCCACTGCCACCCCTGCCAGCCCTGCCAGCCCTGTCAGCCCAGCCACCCTGCCACCCGTGCCTCCCCTGCCACCCCTGCCTCCCCTGCCACCCCTACCTCCCCTGCCACCCCTGCCACCCCTACCTCTCCTGCCACCCCTGCCTCCCCTGCCAGCCCTGCCACCCCTGCCTCCCCTGCCAGCCTGCCACCCCTGCCACCCTCTGCCAGCCCTGCCACCCACTGTCACCCCTGCCAGCCCTGCCACCCACTGCCACCCCTGCCAGCCCTGCCACCCTGCCACCCTGCCACCCCTGCCACCCCTGCCTCCCCTGCCTCCCCTGCCACCCCTACCTCCCCTGCCACCCCTGCCACCCCTACCTCTCCTGCCACCCCTGCCTCCCCTGCCAGCCCTGCCTCCCTGCCAGCCCTGCCACCCCTGCCTCCCCTGCCAGCCTGCCACCCCTGCCACCCTGCCACCCACTGCCAGCCCTGCCACCCACTGTCACCCCTGCCAGCCCTGCCACCCACTGCCACCCCTGCCAGCCCTGCCACCCTGCCACCCCTGCCACCCCTGCCACCCCTGCCTCCCCTGCCACCCTACCTCCCCTGCCAGCCCTACCTCCCCTGCCACCCCTGCCTCCCCTGCCACCCCTGCCTCCCCTGCCACCCCTACCTCCCCTGCCAGCCCTACCTCCCCTGCCAGCCCTGCCACCCCTGCCAGCCCTGCCTCCCCTGCCAGCCCTGCCACCCCTGCCTCCCCTGCCAGCCCTGCCACCCCTGCCACCTGCTGCCACCCCTACCACCCCTGCCACCCTGCCAGCCTGCCACCCCTGCCTCCCCTGCCACCCCTGCCTCCCCTGCCAGCCCTGCCTCCCCTGCCACCTGCTGCCACCCCTACCACCCCTGCCACCCTGCCAGCCCTGCCACCCACTGCCACCCCTGCACCCCTGCCACCAGCTGCCACCCGCTGCCGGGCACCCGCCCACCCGAGGGTCACATATCGGGGTGGGGGGTCGCGGGTGAGTGTTCACCGCCCCCTGCCGGGCGGGCGCAGTGTGAGACCCTTGGGCACCGGTGGGGTCAGACGCTCCTGCCCGCCCAGCCCAGCTCGGGGAGCAGTGGCCCCCTGGCCCCTGTCCTCTGAGATGGTGCCTAGTAGGCCGCCCCCAAAGGGCCTCTCGGGGCACCACCTCCCATCAGCCAGCCCAGGGGTGGCCCGGCACCCCGAGTCTTCAGGGGGACTGCGAAGTCAGAACTGTGTCCCCAATAAAGCTCGGGGGGCTCTGCCCTTCCAATGTTTCTCCCCCCGAGGACATCCCCCAAAGAGCGAGACAAAAGCCCTGGGTAGGCCTGCACCCCCAGTCCGGTGGTCCCAGTACCCACTAAGATGTGCAAACACAGGGATCAGTGTCCCTCCTCAGGATCCTTCTGTTTTAGAAAATACGGCCATGTCCATAAAATATGTATGACTGTGGCGGGGTGCTTGTATTCAGGGGAGCTAGCTGCATGAGCTTTTCCCGGGTTTGCTTCTACGGCCCACGTGCTGATGGATGCAGCCCCCCCCCCCCCCCCCCCCCCCGCAGTCTCTCAGAGCGCACATTGGCCCTGAGGCCGGAACCCCTGGGAAGAGCTGATCTCTGTGAAGGAGCCCCCTCCTACTCGCGGCCACACCTCCCTCGCCTTATTTACGTCACACTCCTTCTCACTAAAGAAATTACCTTGTTTTATTTTGAGTGTGCTTATGAATCAACTGGGGATTGTGTTAAAATGCAGATTTGAATTCGGTTGGTCTGGAGGGGGAGGGAGCCTGGGTGTGCGTGTTTAACAAGCTGGGAGATGCGAGGGCGGCCTCCTGCTGGTGGGGGGGGGCGCCTTTGTACTGTCCTTTCAGAGGGTGTTTGCAGGGGACCCCGACGTGAAAACAAATCAGATGTCTGTCCAGGGCGGGAGCTGAGGGCAGGAAGTTTACAGGATTGGGACCAGCTGTGTTGAGGGTTCAGGGCCCCTGGAAGACATGCAGGGTCAGCTCATTTGCAAATTGGAAGAGGTAGGCAGGGTAGGCGAGCCGGGCCTCGGAGGAATAGGAGCTCCCTTTGAGAAACACGCACCGAGTGTCCACGGAAGCAATTCCGTGACTCTCCATCTGCGGTGCCAGGCCTGCAGCGCGGTGCCAGGCCTGCAGCGCCGGGAGCGGCTCCTGAGAGGGGAACCATGCCCCTTCCGCTGCGCCTGCCTCCGGGGTCGCCGCCCAGCCGCGAAGCGCCTGGTAAATAGTCGCAGAATGGGAATTGCAGTTGTTAGGAAAAAACTTTGCTGGCGTGGGGAGGGGAAATGTGCCTGCGACGCTTTTGCATCGGGATGGAAAATGTATTTAAAACCAAACTGCATGTAACTGCTTCTCTATCAAACCTGAGGTGGTAATATAATTTACATCAGTGGAAAAATGAATCTCTAGAGCGGGTCTTTCCATTATGGGAGGGCAGAAAGAAGACTGACGCTGTGAAATTTCTGCTAGGTGGGTTATGCCGCCAGACAGGGCATGGCGGATCCAGAGGCCACCAGAAGCGAGAGTGGCCAGAGGCCACAGAGGGCCAGAGGCGAGGCTGGGGGTGGGCTCTGCTGAAGGGGCCTGGGTCCGGCCCTGCTCCACTTGAGCTTGGTGCCGCCCAGCTTAGCAGGTGGGACCCCTCCCCCTTTCCTTTTGAGAGACGCCCCGAGACCAGGATTTCATGTGAAATTGCATCCCCTTTTTTTTGTTAAATGAAAGAAAATAAAACTAAGGCCGTCAAGGGTGTCTTCCGGCCACTGAGGCAGGCGAGGCAGGAGGCAGGTTAGGTGAGCTCAGGGCAGACAACCTGGGGTGGGGGGCGGGGGCATTAAGTGCTTTGCCTCATCAGTCCAGGTTCCATTTGGGGAGGGGACTCCTGGGAAACAGGAGCCGGAAGTGTAAGCGAGAGGCTGTGTGAAGTGCGGGCTGGGCAGACATGTTCTCAGATACCTGAGGTGAGATGCCGTTGAGATAAAATGGTGGGTGTGAGACTCGGCCCAGTGGCCACAAGAGTCCAGGAACTACCAGAAAAACCTGGACTTGCCCGGGGAGGGAGGAGGGGGGGCCGTCTCTGGGGGAGGTCCAGGAGCAGCAGACCCCTTGTGGGCTCCCCGTCGTGGCAGGAGCGGCCCCTGTTCCCTGCCTTCCGTGTGGTTTGAGTGAAGTCATTTGGCTTCCCTGGGCCCTGACTTCCTTTTCAAATGAGTAATAACAATCCCATCCCTGTTACCTTCCTGTCGGGTTCCTGCAAAAGGCAGTGGCTTCTGACTGTGAAAGACTTTGTAAAAAGAGAACCAGATCCATGGCGGGATCGGAGGGCTGGAGACCTCAGTGGGTCTGGTTGACAACGGTAAGAACCGTCAGGGGACACACTCGGGGTGCTGAAACCCTCGGCCCTGCAGACATGTCTGTATGGTCAGCAGAGAAGCAAATCAGCTCAGAGAGACGGAGGCAGGAGTCACTGCCCAGGGCTCCTTGGCCAGCAACTGGCAGTGCCCATCAGAGTGACTGACTTCGAGACTCGACCTCTGGGGACAGGCTGTTTGAGTAGTCATTTAACAATCATTCTTAACATCTCCTGGGCTGCTTATTGGAGGACATTGATCACGTGCGCCCCCACCCCACCCCTGCCTGCTAGAACTTGGTGCACGTATTCGTGAACACCTGCTGTGCCAGCCTGGCACCACATAGCCAGAGTGGAGCTCTGCCTTCATGACGCCAACATGGAGAGGAAAGAATGACCACATGCCAGGTGCCAGGAGGAAGTTCTTTGGTCTGGGAGAGGAGGGGCCATCTTAGCTGAGGCCCGAAGAAGCAAGAGGTCTGACCCAGAAAGGATGGTGCAGGGAGACGCCCAGGCCAGGCAGGAGGAAATAGCAAGCAAGAGGGTGAGAGAGCTTGTGGGATACCAGGGGAAATAAAAGTCATCCTCTGTACCCAACATGGAGGGTTAAGGGGCCAGTGGTGTGAAATGGTGCCGGGGAGGGATTGGGGACCAGACTACACAGGGCCGCGTTAAGGTACATACAGCTATCAACATATGTATGTGTGTATATGCATATATACATACAAGTGCATGTATACATGTGTGTTACCGCATAGAAGTCAAGCCAGAAGCATGCCTGATACTGTTTTATAAGCTTGAAATGTAATTGACATGCATGAGTGACATGCCTTTAAACTAACCATACTGCCTGGCGCTCATATGTATTCCTATCCGTTTGTCTATCTCGTTGAGCTCCGCCCTTCTCCAAGGGGACACCTTCATCATTCCTGCCTCCCACCTCCCTCACCCCTGGCAAGCTCTGGGTGCTTTTCTCTTTCTGTGTATCAGTTTGCATGCTCTGGAATGTTGTCACTGAAGTATCATGTCAGTGGATTCACATGTGCAAAATTTTGCCCATGGCATTGGCGGTATTGGCATTGGTGGTATGGATGGCTGTTCCTTTTCACTGCCAAGTAATATTTTACACTTTTTGAAATCTGCTTTTTTCAATTAAGTCAAAATAGGTGGACTCTAGGGAAGATGGCCAGATATCAAATACCAGAACTCTTTACAAATGGGTGACCTTGGACAAGAGACCCCAATGTTACCCTGTTTCCCTGACCTCAGTGACCTGACTGGAGCCAGTTGGAGCCAGTTCAAACTATTTATAGCTGACAGGATCTAGTTGGATCTGGTTGGAACTGGCTGGTGTCAGATTGAACTAGTAGGAGTCAGCTATATCCGACTGGATTTGGTTCAAGCTGGCTGGACCATGTTCAAGCTGGTTTGGGCGATTTGGAGCTGACTGGTTGGAGACTGTGCAGCCATTGGAGCTGGTTGGAGCCAGCTGGATCTAGTTGAAGTCATCTGGAGTCAACTGTATTCTGCTGGAGCTGGTTTAATCCAGTCAGAGTCCACTTGAACCACTTATATCTGGCTGGATTGGGTTGGAGTTGGCTGGGTCAGGTTTGAGCTGGCTTGATCCAGATTGAGCTGGTTTAAGTAGGTTGGAGCTGGTTGGAATCAGTTGGAGCCATTTCAAAATTGTTGTAACCAGCTATATCTGGTTTTAGCCAGTTTGAGGTGGTTGGATCCTCTTGGAGCCAGTGGGAGCCATTTGAAACTGATTGGAGCTGGCTGGATTTGGCTTGATCTGGTTGGAGCCAGTTTAAATTTGTTGGATCTGGCTGGATCTGGCTGGAGTGAGTTTGAGCTAAATGGCGTGAATGCTCCCCGGGTGGTAGCCATGTTGCCGAGATGACGGTGTGCCTGTGCCTGTCACGCACAGGATGATTCCTGCTGTTGCACGGCCGCAGTTCATACCGGGCACATTTTTAAGACAACATCCCACACAGCCTGGACCACCCTGAACCCTTGAAATTAGCTCACTGCTGTGTGCTGACACAAGAAACCAAGCAGCCGCGCTCTCCTTCCCGGCCTCATCTGACAACCCCTGGGGCAAGATGGCCAGCCGTGCAGACAGCCACGTCTTCGTGGAAACAAAACTCAAAGCCCAAGCTTTGGGGGCAATTGAATTCTGGGTTCAAATCCCAGTCCCACCACTGGGAATTCTTGAACTCGAGTCAGCTACCTAAACTCATCTTTTAAAAAGGGATCAAAATAACCCCTCAATTCACAGGAGTGTTTAGTGGCTAAAGGACAAAGAAGAGGTGTGTCCACCTGGGCACAGAGCCAGGAATGCCTACAGGGTAAGAATCGGGGTCACCACCCTGTATACATGTGAGTGTGTGTGTGTGTGGCGGGGGCAGAGTATTCTTTTTTCTTTTCTTTTTTTTTAAGAGGAAACCTTGGTTTTCAACACTGTATATGATTGAGAGGCAGAGGATCGCACCTCTTCAGATGTATGTTACCACACCCACACCCACACCCCCACAGCCCTCCCCAGCCGTCCAGGGAGCCCCCTCTCTGCTTTGCTCCCCACCTGTGTTCTTTTTAAATGTCTTCGCCGTCCGGGCCTCCCTCTCGCAGGCCCTCCCTGCATCACACCTGGTGCAGCAGTCTGTCTATTTCGGGCATCTCACCAGCTGGACCTGTGGACGCGCCGGCCGGGCCGGTGGGCGCGGAAGCTGTTCAGGAAGGGCTACCAGAGGAAGGTAGCTGCCGCCCCGGCCTGGGGCGGGTGAGTGTGAGCAGGAAGTGGGCGAGGAAGTGTCAGGCCAGCAGTGAAGCTTGAAAGAGGAAGTGGACTGCGACCAGGCTTCCTCCCTGCCCTGGGGCGGGTGGGCGCTCCAGCAGCGAGGCAGCCAGGTGGCAGAGCAGAGCGTGGTCGAGGTGATTCCTGAGGTCGGGATGGGGGCCACGTGATTAACTTTCGGGGGGCTGCGGAGCAGGGGGGGTGGATGTCTCCCCCACTGGCATCCACGGCTGCACTTCCTTTTGATCGCTTTCAAGTTGTCGGATTCCTGGAGATTTGCAAAGATGCTACGGCTAAAGCCACCGTCCTGGATGACCCTGGAGGCCTCTCTGAGTTTCAGGGCCCCTGTCGATTCAGAAATGCCTGTGACCCTGACTGATACAGGGTGTGTCAGAACTCTGGTTGCAGGTGTCAAAACACCCTCAGTCTGGCGAAACAAGATGGACTCAGGGACTCCAGCCACTCGCTGAGCTGCCGAGGCAGCTGTCAGAACTTGAGAAGGAGCCGCCACCAGGGCAGGGGGGCTAGACCCGGGGACTCGCTCCCCCAACTCGGTTCATCTGCCCCCAGCTCCGCCTTCCTCCTTCTGCTCTGGCTGCTGGTGACTGCGCTGCAGCAGCCTTGGCTGTGACAAGAGAGAACTTGCTCACAGCCTCTGCGGGCAGGTCCCAGGTGGAGACCTGATGACAATGGAGCCCCTGGAATCTATGACCCCCCCACCCCCGGTGGGCTGGACACAGGCTGGGGGGACTCCCTGTAGCCAAAACAGAAATGAATGTTCCAGGCTAGGCGGCTGGCTGTGAAACTGAGCCAGGGCTGCTTCCAGTGCGGCCCAGCTAAAGAAGTTGTGTGTGGAAAATTCCAGCAAGAACCTCGGGGAAGGGAGCTTGGTCAGAAGCGTTCCCATTACTGAGCATAGCTTTTAGGTCAAGCCTTCACATGTGTGACCTTTTGACAGGGTCAGAACAATGGTGAGAGGTGGGTTTCTAATCTCATCTGACGGATGAGAAACTGAGGCACAAAGATGCTGCAGAGGAGGGAGCTGGCTTCGGCTCAGCTGTCCCAGTGGGCCTGCATTTTGAGGTCTCCTTCAGCTCTGACAATGTGGGGGGAGTCCAGGCCTGGCTTCCTTATGCTGCCACTGGTCAGTTGTAAGCCAGAGAGACTTTAGAAATACAGATTCCACCGTGTCATTTGCTGCTTGGAATCCTTCAGGATGCTGAGGACAGATCTCTCGCCAAGGCTCCGAGCTCTGACTGCCGACCTCCTCTGTCTTCTTGGCACACTGTCCATTTGCAATCATGACCATGTCTTACCGGCTCAGGTTTCCTTGCCAATGCAGCGCTCATCTTAGTGCTACCTTCTCCCTCCCCATGTACAGCCAGCACCTACCTTTTCCTCCTGTTGTGCAGTGACATACCACCTCTTCCAGGAAGGCCTCCCTGATTGCCAATAGGTTGCCTGCCTGGTCCCACTCTGCCACCCTAACATCTCCTCTGGGACTTTTCTCTCCCAAAAGGAATGAGGCTAGCTTGGCTGGCCCCGGCCCTGTCAGCTCCATCGGGGACTATGTCTGCCTCATTGACTCCTCACTGCTGAGCCTGCTGCTTGGTACATGTGGGCGCCCCGTGCTTTTTCCCTGGCGGACTCCCTGAGAGTCAGCACCCACCCGGCCTCCTCTTCCCAGCCCTGAATGTCAGATTGTGTAGGTGTCCAATTCTCTGACTTGGAGAGCACCTGGGTGAAGAGGGAGCTGATGTCCGTGGGTGGAATTTGGTTAAATCTCAGAGGGTGTCGCATTTCATTTGAAGCCTGCGCAGGAAAAGGCTAACAGGGGCCATCTGGCCCCTGTTAACAGGTGGACTCCAACTTGAAGAGAAGTTCACTGAGAAAGCAGCCCTGCCTGTAAACGCTCACACTCCTTCCGGAAGGAGGCTGTCACTGGCTCCTCTCTCTGGCTTTGACATATGCGCCAGCCCTCACTCCTAAATGTGGCTGGTAGTCTGCGTTTGCTGCCATGTGAGGAGAGCTGGGGAGCTGAGCCAGCACTGCAGAGAGCCACGAGCAGCAGAAGAATCCAGGGCAGCCGGCGGCCCGGGTCTTTGCACGTGCCCCCGGGGCTCAGACCTGGCTCAGCGCTCAGAACAAGCCTGCAGCTCTGGTTTTTCACAGAGGGACAGGGTCTCGAGAGCCTCTGCTCTGCCTGTTGTGAGGAGCCCAAGAGGTCTGCCCCTCTTGACTAGCCCTGGGCCAGACTCTGGAGCAGAATTGAATTCGAACTCCGCCCCTGCCCTCTTAGCGATGCGATCTGGGGGCGGTTGCTGAACCTTGCTGGGCTTTCATTTCCTCGTCTGCCCCACAGGAATAGTGATAGCGCTGTGGAAAGTGTTCAGTGAGTTAATTTGTGTAAAGTCTGTGTGGTTCCGGGCCTGTGTAAAGCATCGGGTAAGGGTTTCTAGAGTCATGCTCTGGAAAGCCTTCTCCGGGCCTGGCCTGGCAGCAGGCACCCCGGCTAGCTTTCTCGAAGAGGCTCAGTGGCCTGCTGCATCAGGACCACGACGGCCCACAGTGTGATGCGCAGGAGATGAGGCAGGGACTCCCTCGAGTCAGAGGGCAGTGCTGGCTGGCGAGGCCCTCCGGGCTGGTGCAGGCCCTGAGGCTCTGAACCGTGGTGGGGGGTGGGGAGGGTGGCAAGACTCTCGGATGTGGTGAACAACCACTCTGCCTGGCCCAGGATGTGGGACTGTCATCACCGAAATGGGGACACTTGCAGGCAAGAACCACTGTCCCCTGCGCTCAAGGTCCCGGGAGGCAATGTCTATTTACCCACAGGTTCAGAAATAGGTCAGCACTCCAGCAGCCAGCGGGCCAGTGCTTGTGGTGGAACGTCAGCCTGCATGGGCCTTATTACAGATTCCCGGGCCCTGCCCCAGACAGGTTGAACCCCAATCTCCAGAGCTAGGAGATCTGCGTTCTCAGCATGCCCACCCCGTGATTCTGCTGCTCCCTCAAACTTGATTGATGCATTCGACTGTCAGCTCCAGGGAGGTGAGACCTCTGTGTCTTGTTCTGTGTCCAGGACCAGGATGTAGTAGGTGCTCAGTTAATCCTTGCTGGAAGAAAGGACCAGGCACAGTGTGTGGCCCGCTTCACCACACTGGTGTGGTGACAAAGGACGTGGGCTTTGTGCTTGGACGGAACTGCCTGGTTCTTCCATCAGCTGGGTCATTGGAGGCAAGTTATTTGACTTCTCAGATTCAGCTTCTTCTGCACAGAAGCCATGAGCCCCAGCACCTGGGTGGGGAGAGCGGGCGTGCGCTGCACTCGTGGGGGGGACTTGATGTAGCATGGACATATGCCGGTTCATGGGGATGCACACCCCACACTTACGTAATGTTGCAAGGCCGTGGATTTCAAAAAGAAGTGGCCATCTCTCTTGCTGTGGTTACTATTCAGGATAATTCTGCTCCCTTTAATGCATTCTACAATCACGGAGCTACCTGCTTGGCCCGGGGATTGCACTGGAGAAGCAGGGGTGAGCACACAGTGGTGATGGAGGTCCGTGCCTCGCTGCCCACGCCGGGGATGCCTGAGTGGCTAGCCCAGCCAGAGAACCACCCATCGGGTCAGGAACTGAAACGCTGACATCGGAGGGTGGGAGCACTGCGGGTGACCTGAGTCAGGAGCACCCGGATGGGCAATGGAGGCTCCATCCTCAGGGAGGCAGGGGGAGGCCGAGAGAGAGGCAGGCGCCTCCAGGGGCAGGTGGCCATTTTGGTAAGCAAGGGGCCGACTTGCAGACTGTGCAGGCAGCCACAAGACGAGGGGACTCCTTAACCAAGCTCGTCACGGATGGGGTCTCCGCCACATGTGGCTCATGGCTTGTCTCCTCCAAGCTGCATCTTTGGAGCGGCCTCCGGGAAGCCATGTTCCCAGGCGCAGGCCAAAGGCACTGTCCCCGGGAAGGGAAGAGGCGCCTCCGACGGCCCCAGCCCAGCGTGGAGGGTCTCAGAGGCCTCCTCTTCTCTCCCAGCACACTCCCCGGGGGGGAGGGCTGGCTCCGCAGGGGACATGAAGGGAGGCCTCGGGGTGACGGGTCAGGAAGGGCTGTGTGTTTCCAGTGGGCGAGTGAAGCTCCTGGGAACCCCCAGGTCCCCGGGCGGAGGGCCCCACAGCTGTGGGAAAACCAGACCCGGCCCGTGCCCCAGCGAACGCTTGGCTGGGTGACTTGGCGATCACCCGGATCCCGGAGCTCACTGCAGAGCTCGAGCGTCATTTCACAGTAGCCGGGGGTGGGCCCGTCGGCCGCGTGCCTTACGCTTACACGGTGGCGCACGGCGACTGCTGCTCAGTACACCGGGGGAAAAATCCCTGGAAATCTCACATGCTGCACTGCCTCCTGCCCTGCTCTCCGTCGCCGCTGAGCCTTCTGGAAACCCACCACCGCCGTGTCAGGGCTGCTCCACACAGGGGAGAGACTCAGAGCGTGGCGTCAACTGTCATTTTCTCCCTTTCACCCTTGATAATATCTGTGAGATGCTGAGAGGCAGCTAGGTTTAACGGGAAGATCTTGAGTTTAGGGTTACAAAAAAAAATGAAACGATAGGTTTATTACTGGAAGAGAACTTCATGATATATTTTGGAGCAAAGAAAAGCAGATACAGCCTATTTTGGGACGGTGATCATAAAAGAGACGACTTTCATTCAACCCCCGCCGCACCGCTCACCGTGTGCTCTTACACAACTGAACTTTGCTGAGTCTGTTTTCCAAACTATAAAATTGGGATAACGAAAGGCAACACCCCATGGGTTGTGGCAGGAGGAGGCAAAGGCTCCCCGTACCGCACAGACCCGGCAGCGCAGCGTGCTTGAGACGCTCGGCGATGAAGCTGAGACGGCGAGGTCACAGAGAAGAAAGTCGGGGTCGATAGACATCAAGACAGCACCGCGGCCTCTCCCGGGGAGACGGGATGACGGATGGTTCTAGTTGGCTTTCTGCATGCCTGCATGCCCTAAATTGCCACCGTGAACAGCAACGGCTGGTATAGACATAAAATAAAATCAGCCTTGATTATTGTCCTGCTCTATGGCAAGGCCAGAGCAAATATTTCTAGAACAAGTGGAAGGACATTCATCTGGCCGGGTCCTATCATGTGGGAGATTTCATTCCAATCCAAACACAGTTCTTTACCTTATGAAGGGTCACCACCCTTCAAGTCTTATAAGCAATTCTGCTCTCAGAATTGTTTCATGAATCGCCCAGAACTGAAACCTTCTCTCTATCACAGATCACATTTCAAAAACTAAGGCTCATTGACTCCCAGGCGCGAGGGGAGGAGGAGCCGGCGATTCTGCAGAGGACGCAGGCCCGAGGCTGAGTTATCCAGAAGGAATCGGGCTTTTCACATCACAAAGACGAGCCTTTCCTTGGTCCTTGGCACCTCTCTCGTGACCCTGTCTCCTCTGTGGGGTCTCCAGCCTGTTCTTTGAGCACCGCCATCCGGAAGTCTACGCTGTGTTGCCATCACAAACACCCCCACGTCTCACAGCACAACCCCGTTTAGTTCTCGTGTCGGTTACAGACGCCTGGGTCTGTCGTGGTCACGGGAAGCAAGCTGGGGAGCTCCGTCTCCGCGTCCTTGATGGCTCACCTAGGGCAGAGGGAGCCCAACTCATCTCTGATTTTAAGACAGAAGGGGACAGAAGGGGCTGGAATGACAAAACCCCAGGGCCTGCTGTCTGGCTGGGGGCATGGGGAGGGTCGGGGTGAGCGTGCGGGGCGGGGTGAGGGAGCATTCCCCACAGCCCTGCTTGCTGCGCTTGGCCTGACCGTCCGTCGCCTCAGCTATAGCGGACTCTCAGGCTTAAAAATAACAGTAAGAAGCCCTTTGGGGAAGGCAGACGGGAAAAGGTGACTCTCCACTTTCCGTGCCTCAACCACTGGCTCTGGGGCTGGAAGCTCTGGCCCATGTCAAGCGGAGCTCCCTTTTAAGCGGCAGTAGTGCCCACTTTGTGGGGGGCAGGAGAACAGATGCGTTGTTTATCTGCAGCTTTTTCCAGGACTAAATTTACCTGGGAAAGGGATGTGTCCACGCTGTCTTGGAAGCAGCCGCCCATGACTGCAGGCCCAGGCAAGCTCTGCTGGGATTCTCTCCCCACCAACTCTTTTAAGAGCCTCTGGCCAGAAGGAAAATGGGAATCGGATGAAAATGCAGGTCTGCCCCAGACTTTGTGGCTCGATGCACCAATGTCCTAAAAGCCCAAACCTATGAATCCAGAAAGGGGGCAGCAGCTCCTAGCAGGCCAAGGGGGTCTGGCCAAGTGCCCACTGACCTGGGCCCCACCGCTGACCCTCAGTTCCGTTGCCGACTCCAGGCTGGGGCCTTGACCTCACACCTCTGACCAGATCGCAGGAAAGCCAGGGTGTGGGTTTGCCGCTGGTGGGTAGGACCCCCGTTTCGGGAGTCTCCTAAGTGCCAGGCCCAAAGTCAAGCGCACTTGCAATGCCGTGGCCGGCATTCTTCCGCCGGTCTTCTGAGCAGGTGACCTCCCCAAGGACGAGTCATCGGCAGGTCAGGGAGCCGAGCCACTGTCCAGAGTCACAGGAGACAGCAGAGCTGGGCCTGATCTCAGGCCTGGCTGTAAAAGAAAAGGTCTCAGCAGCCCTGTCTCACGCGCTCTGCTGGCCTAAGGAGTTTGTTTTAAAATTCCAAGCAGACCCCGTCCCCGGGGCTATGTCTGTGCAGTGTTGGTTCAGAGAAGTAAAGAACACGCCCAAGTCCTATAGCCAGTAAGTCTTGTGGCCAGGACTTGGGCCCAGGACTGAATGGCCCCACCCCCAGAGCGCCGAGCCCCCCCAACTTGTCTGCCTGTCCAAGGAGACAACCCCATCCCTAGTGACCTTCCACACAGAATTGCAGCTTCTTTATAATCAAGCTTTGCCCTGTTTTTTTTTTTTTTTTTTTTTTTTTTAAAAAGCAGCGTCTGACACTCAGGGCCAGCTTCGAGGCCTGGACGTGTATAAATATCCCCTTCTCTGAGGCAGCTCTGGGGCCTCTGGCGGAGCCTCGGGGTGAAGACGCATCTTCCCCAGGTCTCTTCAGGTCGGCAGAGTTAAAAAAAGACTTGAACTTGCCGCTGAGCTCTGGCTTCGCGTGAATCATAACAGGACTCTTCGTGGGGAGACAGCCGAGTTCTTGGAACCGTAATAGAAGCTGGGGTTTGTCACCTCCGCAGACGCGTCTCAAATCCCCCTCGGCTGCTTGTTTGGGGGCCACGTGATGCTGTCGGAGGGGGGGCTCAGCAGCTGTGTTGCGGCCGACTCAGCGGCCAGACGCCCAGTGGCGTGCACAGCTGCCCGGCTGGGCCGGAGAGGGCCAGAGCGCGGAGGAGGGTCTCCCAAGGGAGGGTCTTGCCTCCCTGCGAGATGGTATCCCAATGACTCACTGACTAGGCAGGCAAAGGGCCCCAGGAGTGGGGGGTGCGGTGACCATGTGGGAGCTGTGCAGCCCCAGGACTGGGCTGCGGAGCAGAGGCCGGGCCTGACTCTGCACTGTCCTCCCCTGCTCCCGGGCTGACTGTGCTTGCTGGCCATTTTTCCTGCCTGGGAGGGGGCAGGGAGGGCGTCCACTGCACAACGTGACCGGAAGACCCCCAGGGCTCCGTGTGAAGGGTCTGAGAGGAGCAGAGGCTTTGCCCGGAGTGTCGTGTGGGGGAGCTGCCTTCTCCGCCGACCCGAGAGCTGGCCTTCGGGGCCAAAGGTCCTCTGCCCCTGTCGGCACCTAAGAGGACCTAAGCGCCCGTAGTGACCATGGACTCTTGCATGTGAGCTGGATGGTGAAGGGGCTGCGGGGCCCTCGAAGATGGATGAGGCTTTCCAGGCGGGGTAGCGGGGCACACCGGACATTTGAAAGCATGAACTTTTGGCTCTCATCACGCCTGGGATACAGTGCCCAAAGTATTTTCTCACCAGGAAGATCAACAGAGTGGAAAGACCTCAGGCCTGCCCCCGACATGCAGGCGGCATCCTGCTGGGAGCTGGGAGGAGGGATGTGGAGTCGGCCTGGGGCAGCGGAGGGGCGGGCGAGAGGAGGTCAACTCTGGGAGCGAGGCCCGGCCTGGCCTCCTGCAATGCAAGGACGTTCCAACTAGGAACGTCAGTGCCTGGTTTTCTTCTTCTTTTAGTTTTCGAACGTTTTTTATTGCGTGATTTATTGAGGTGTCAATGGTTTACAACACTGCACATGATTCAGGGGGTGCAGGTTCACCCTCTTCGGATGTTTGTCCCCACACCCTGTCCACCACCAGAGCCCCACCCCCGCCCCGGTTTTCTTGAGTTTAATCTGCTGATCCAGGCATTTCTTAGGACACACCCAGGAGCTCTACTTTGAGTTTGGGGCACTGTCCCCCTTCTCACTGGCCTCCCAGGGGCTGGCCCTGCCCCAGGCAGAGGGGGTGGAGCCACCCCAGAGTGTCCAGTCTAGTGGGAGAGAAGCCACCAACAGTAAGTGGGACCGCGCTGGATGCGGCGCGTGAAGGCTCAGTGGGGAAGCGGGCCCCGCACCCGGCTGGGGGCCTGGGGCTGCCTCTCTGAGGAAGGACTGTTTGGAGGGGACCCGAGGGCAGGTAGAAGTTAGCCCGGCAGCGCCGTGGCAGTGTGCGGGGAGGAAGCTCAGCATTTTCGAGAAACGAGGAAATGGCCAGTGTGGCTGGAGGTGAAACGCCAGAGGGGAGCGGCTCTGGGCGCTGAGGTGGGAGCCGCCAGGGCTGGCCTACTTCCCCTCCTTCCTCTGACGCCCCTCGGTCCTGACGTGCCCAGTGTCTGGGGCAAAGGCAGGCGGCTCCTCCCTGTGGCCCCAGGCCCTGGGCTTCCTTCTCTCCTGGCCACTGAGACCACCACCGTCCAGCCCAGAGGGCTCGGGGAAGGTCCAGGCCCCAGGCCCTGCATGACCTGCTTTCCTCTGATCTCACTTCCTGTGAAGAAATCACCCCACTCGTGACCCCAGCTCCTTAACCCAGTGACTCGAGGTCTCTCACCAGAGTAGGGGCAGACGGACCTCACTGGGGCCACGTGGGGGCGGGCACACGCCCAGGGCCCCAGCTACAGAGGAGCAAAGGACAGGCCCCCCCGCAGCAGCTGCAGCACCCCACCCTGCACCACCTCACGCCAAGCACCTTCCTGTGACTCTCCCCCAGCACCCCGTGGGAGGGACTGTTACCAGCGCCGCCGTTTACTCAGGAAACTGAGTCAGAGAGAGGTCAAGCCACTGGCCAAAGGTCACACTTCTTATCCGCATGGGGCTTGGATGAAGCCCGTCTGGCGCGAGCCCAGCTCCTGACCAGGACCCGCTGCCCCCTCGTCTGTCTCTGCTTCTGTCTCTGCGTTGCTCTGTCTGTGTCTCTGCCTGTCTCTGCCTCTGCGTCTCTGGACGTTCGCTCAGACTCCTACGTGGGGCCTGGTCTTGAGGGCGGAACCGGCTTGCCACCCCCTCTTCCTGCGGCCTCAGCGCCCTGGCAGCCCCTCCCCACCGCCTCCCGGGGCCGAGGCCTGCAGCTGGAGCCCCCCACGGCCTGTCACCGGAGGTTTCCCTTTCCCTTCTCTGGGTCTGTCATTCTGTCCCAGGGTACCCCGCTTGCCTGCTGCCACCCCCTGACTCCCAGCCGGGGGGCCGGGCCCCCGCAGGTGCTGTGGACACCCAAGCACTGGAGGTCCCCGTCCAAGCTGTGACTCCGGGGACGGGTTCTCTCCTGGAGGACTTCTCACGGGGTGGGGGTGTGGGGTGGAGGTGGCCGGCTTCGCCGTGCCCCACTGGACGTCTCCGCAGATGGAGAACTCCGTCGTCAGGGCCTGAGCATGCATCTGCCTCCTTTCCTGTTTGGTTTCTCACATCCGAACACGCGCCAGCAGGGCTTGAACCGTCACAGAGCCGCCCAGGGGGCCTGCTACTGCGTAGAGGCGAGGAGGCCCCCAGACGGTGCTCCCCGTTCTGGAAAGTGACATCCTCTATGGCATGGCACCCTTGGGGTCTGAGCCACAGGTGCCACCGCAGCCTTGCCTCTCATCGCTCCCTTCACAGAGGCTCCGTGAGGCCCGGGGGAGGCCAGGCCTGGCTGCTCAGCCGGTCCAAGATGGCGCGGCCCGAGGCCCCCGGGGCCTATCTCCTCAGTGTCCAGGACGCGTTTCCATGGGACCACGGCGCTGCCACTTACCTGGTTTCTCCCTAAAACAGCTGGGACATGACGTGGAGCCTTAGAATTTTTTTGTAAGTAGATCCTACTATCCGTGCATTTCAATTCAGCAGGCGACAGGAACGCGGCAGAAACACTTGCTTTGAGAAACAGGGGGTGTGATGGGCTCAGAGGGATAGGCCAAGGAAATGACAGTGACCACCCCTCGCTTTGGGGCCGGAGTTTACACACCAGATGAACGAAGCCCCCGCCGAGCCCTGTGGGCGTCCGGGGCCTGTTTTATTGGCGATCTCGGCTCCCGCGGTGTTTGGTTCTTTCCTTGGAATTATCTTCAGAAGCAACGTCGGGTCTGACGGTCCTCTCCCGGCCTGAGGATGGCCGAGGTTTCTGTTTTCAAACAAGATTTTGATTTTGGGAGAGTGGACGGTTTTTCAGCGCACATTTGGATGACCAGGGAGGGTGACAGCTGTTGGTAAGGGGCTGTGCTGCTCCGGCGCCTGGGATGGGGGGGTGGTATGTATCTGTCCTCCGCACCTGCCGTCGAGGTGGCTCAGCAGTGAGCAGAGCTGAATTTTGTCAAGGGCTGAGGCGAGGAAAGGGCACCAATGCCTGGCATCATACCAACTTGGAAAAACGTGAAGGGGGCCCTCCCCTGGTGGCGCAGGCGGTTGAGTGCAGCGCTGTGAAGCCGTCCGCCGGCCGGCGAGGGTCCCACACGGTGCTGCAGACCTCTCCTGTCTCCCCACTGGTCCCCTCAGCAGTGGACTTCAGTCAGTCTGCCTGTTCTGCTCCCCACTCCGTCTCTGGTGAATCCTCTCACCCTCCCGCACATCTGGCCTGTACCCTGGTTCCTGCATAAATAAATAAATATTTAAAAAGAAACAAAACCGGAAGGGCACGCGCTGGCAGAGAGCCTGTTCCTGGTGTCCGTGAAGACAGGTCATAGCAGCTCTGCACAGACTGCCCAGTGAGAGTGGACGCTGGCCGCGGCCCTTGGTGTGGTCCCCCAGAAATGCACCAGCTCCACCCTGCCCATTCCTGGGCATCTTGCTTCCAGATCCAACACTGAGGAGCAGTGGTGGGTTTGGAAAATTCTCCTGTCCTTGTAGTAAACACCCTCAGCAGTTTGGTGAATCTCCTTCCAGACTTAAAACGCATCCATGGAAGGTGTTGGGATGTGAGCTTTACCTTCTGTGTTTGCGGAGGGCGAGAGGTAGTTTATGTGCTGCTCCACTTCAGAAACAGAGCACAGCCCACTGCCGTTCTAAATGTATCACCGCACATTTAGCAGCAGTTTGAGTCCAAGCGTTCTGAGTACCTGGGCTCTGGAGGAAATCCCAAGGCAGGAATACCAAAGGTAAGTCCACAAAAATAACACAGAGGACAATTTTTATAGAAAATATGCTTTCATATGTATGGATTCCTATAAATGTATTTTCCCCTTGTTTGAAATGTCCTGGGAGTTTGGTGGATTTGAGTTGGAATCCTAGAGGGGAACAGAGCTTCTATTCCAGCACAGGAGAGCCACACTAAGCCAACCCAGGAGAATGTCAGCACCGGGGTAAACGACCCCCTAGATCCAGGGAGGTGGTGCTTTAGAGGCCAGAAGGGGAAGAGTGGTCAGGAAAGGCCTCTCTGAGGAGGTGACCCCTGAATAGAGACCCGAGATTGTGCAGAGGCCCTGAGGCAGCAGTGACCAGGTGGCCAGGCGACCCTGAGAAGTGAGTCGGAGAGGCAGGTGGGGTCAGAGCTCCTTGGTCACGCAGGTAGCCAGAAGTCCCGGGGCAGGAGTCTGCATTTTATCTAAAGGGAGCGACTTGTTTTGATTTGGTTTTAAGCAGCCTCTGTCGAGAATGGGCAGGAGAAGGAAAAGGGCTGAAGCAGGGAGACCAGTCAGGAGCCTCCGATTGTTCATGCAAGAGGGCGTGAGGGTTTGGACCAGGGTCTGCGAAGGAGGGAAGCAAAAGCGTTCAAGATCGCTTTCCCAGGTGGGACCTGGGAGTGATGCTGAGTGTGTGAGTATGTGTGTGTGTGTGAGAGAGAGAGAGAGAGACCAATGCAGATCATGCCCAGCATTTGCAGTGTGGGTGCCGGTGCCATTTATAGAAACAGAGAAAGAGGGCAAAGAACACGTTAGGTCAGCAGAGGGGTCAGCAAGGCGAGACTGTCTTTTTGGTCCATTTCACTCTGAAATGACGACGCGGAGCAGGATGTCCGGTCGGCAGTTGGAGACAGGCGTTGAGAGTTTCAAGGACGAGTCTGCCTGAGATGTAAATTTCAAAGTAATCCACACGGAGCTATATTTAAAGCCGAGGGAGCTGACATTGGAAGGTGGCTGTATTTTCCAGTTCTTAAACATCTTGATTGCAAAGTGTCTGAGTGATAAGAAAAAGAACTTAAAGAGAGAGGGGACGGGGGAGAGCAAGCTCCGTTCCAATTTTATCTGCAAGGAGACAAGGTTTTGGCTTCTGCGAGCACTTCTTGAGCGTGTCCCGGAGGTGGCGGCTCATGAGACGCGGGACGTGCACACCACCTGCTGGTCACTTCTGAGCACTCTTCATCGTGCGCTTCAGGGCAGAAGTTTTAGTTCAGGAGTATGAGCTGGCCTGGGAATTCCAAAGAAACAAGGGTCCAGTTGTTGATCTGCTGGCAGGAAGCTCACACCTGTCGCAGGTGCGGTAAAGAGTGAGGAGCAGCAGAGCCAGCGGACTTCAGGCCAGCAGAAGCAAAGGGCCCGTCTGCGCCTCCAGGCTCTCAAGCAACGTGTCCCACAAAAGGCTCTAGGATGGGAATGCTGAGACCCTGCTGTCCACACGGCAGCCCCAAGCCAGCCCTGTGCGCTGGGAGGGCTTGAAATGCGGCTAAGGGACTGGCTTTCAATTTTTAATTCGTTTCAGTCTAAACAGCCACCTGCAGCCAGTGACCTTCCGGACCATGCAGTTCTGAAGATGAGCTTCCCCAAAGCAGATGACAACCCTAAAACCAACAAGGCGCTGTGCCAGCCAGATGAGATTTTTGGGGGCCTCTAGCACCGAGCAGCTTCTAACAGGTAGTTATGTGCGCCTGGGGACACACCCCGTGGAATCGGTAGAACATTCCACCCTCCATCCTCACTCAATTTTTCATTAATCTCCTGCTGTGAATTCAAAAGGAAAAGCAGGGAATATTCATTAGTAGTGCAAGGCTGTCTCTCTTGAAAACATTCTGTTGGGGATGAATCAGTCAACGTGGTGTTTTGGGTTCTTTACCCCGCCCCCCTTTCTGAGACGGGAGACGGTATCAGCTTATGGTAAGAAAGTGATCCCAGTCAATGAATAATCAAAGGCAAAGCCAAGCAGATGATAAATCCTGGCCCCCAGCCCGCGAAACCACCCACCAAGCAAAGTTGAATAAATCTGTTCGGGCTTAGCATATTTCTCGGGGTAATTGGTTGCAGTTTTCTCAGACTCTTCGCGTGGTGAACCTTCACCGGGGCCGATTCCAAGCTAATGAAACCAAGAATGAAGGAAGTTCTGGCGTCGGTTTGAGTTTCAGGGAAGGCCGTAGCATGGGCCTCGGCAGTGCTGGGAGCAAAATAAGTCGTTTGCGCTCCCGGATCCTGGCTGCGGGCAGCATCTGGCACCTGTTATTTCCCCGATGCAGGTGACTCAGAGGGGGCACTGCAGACTAGCATGTGCGCACACCCGTGGGGTCTCTGTGAGGCAGATGCTGTCACTTTAAAGCACGGGCTTAGGATGAGGAAACACCCTCGGCGTGGTTAGCTGTGTGGGTGCAGAGCCGGGTGGTCTGGGGGTGAGTCTCTGTGACCTTGCTGTGTGTCTCTGTGACCTTGAACAAGGACGTCCTAGCATCTCCGGGCCTCTGGGTTCTTGTCAGTGTGGTGGATGTGAGGCCATCTGCGCCCTCTGGTGGTGGGGTGCCTGGGGGTGCTGGGGCGCAGCCAGCTGCTACTGTGGTCACCCTGCCCTCGAGAGAGGGAAGACGATTTCGACACAGGTTTTGAGTTCCCCCTGCCGTGGGGTGCATCGCGTCCTCCCCATCCTTCCGGACCCACGCAGCATGGGGCCATTCGGAGTCTGTATAGAGGGTTAAGTCGAGGCCTCCAGGACGGCCCTGATTCGTGGGGTGGACGTCCTGTGAGACAAGGAGGCGTGGACATGGCACAGAGGGGACACCTGTGCCAACCGAGGGCAAGACAACCCCTGCCGCCGAGGACTGGGCTGGGAGCACCCTCCTGCAGACTCACCCAGGGCCTGCCAGGGCCCCAAGGACGTCGTACACTTCCGGGGTGCTTGGCTGCAGCACCCACTCTGCCCGGCTCCTCAGCAGGTATTTTATCCTATGCCTTTCCAGACTGTGGGGTGGGGGAAGCTGAGCAGCAGAGTCCTGCACAGGTGAGAGAATCCCCCTGAGCAGAGGCCAGGAGGAGGGACTGGGGCCCCTGTCTCCAGGGCTGGGGGGAGGACCCTGGCGTGTGGGGAGGCAGGGGGCACCCAGCTCTCCAACTGCAAGTCCTGTGTGTGGTTTACGGACGTTTCAGCGCTGACTGGAGCTCAGTTCTGGCCCTGTCCCCACAGTCCTCAAGAAAGCCAGGGTGCTGTAGAGCCACCCAGGATGTGGTGGGCCCTGGGGTCAGCGCAGGTCCCTCAGGAGGGAAGATTATTCCCCAGGACGCTGGGAGGGGGCGCTGCTGGCCTACAGACTCCTGGGCAGCTGGCTTGGGGACTGGCTGCACTGCCTGCCCAGCTCCCTCCAAGGCCACACTTCCCTGGGGCGGGCAGCCCCATCCAGCAACTGGAAGGAGCCTCGATGGCTCTTGTGGCAGCAGCTCAGGACAACGCTGAGGGCCCCGGCAGCCCTGGGGCGGCCACTGGTGCTGGCTGGGACCGGGGTGCAGACACAAATTCGAAAGATCCCAAGGCTTCCACATTGGGGGTAGCGGAGCAGCAGGCCTCGAGGGATGACACAGGATTTTATTTATTTATTCTGCGTCTCAGTCTAGCTTTTAGACACCAATCACAGAAACTTTATATTATTTTTTATTAAATTTTTGTAGATTGCATCATTTTCTGTGGCAGGAGCATTGGTTTACAACACTGGGTGTGATTCAGGGGAAGTCACACTCCTTCCTCCGTGATGCCATGCCTGCACCGACCCCTGAATCCCCGATTGCTTTCTGTCCTCTGGACCCCCCACCCCCTAGGAGTCCGGACTCTGCAGTCAGACTTGTAGGTTCTGATGTGGTTCAGTTTTGTCTGTCCTCTAGTTTCTGTGTGCCCCAGAGGCGCGAGCATGCTTCCCAGAGGCGGCCATGGTCATGGCAGGGAGCTTCCGTCTCTGCTCTGTCGCCTCTGCAGGGAGGCCTGAAGTAGCCGCAGGTTGGGTTTCAGGAGGGGCTGCCTGAGGGGCTTGGCGGAAGGGCTGCTGAGAATGGGCACTGTCGGGATGTGGTCCGAGCTGGCCCTCTGCCCTCGGTGTCCCTGGGGCTGGCAGCCAGGAGGGGGTACCCTGTTTCTCTGGAGTGGTTCTGGGCCAACTGCCTGCTCTTGTTTTCCGGACCCTCAGCATCCCGGCACAGACGGGGGCAGCTTCCTCTTGGAGAGTCCTGGTGCTAAGCGAGGGTGACCGAGGCCAGCAGGGAGGCTGCAGGGCCCCTGGACTTCTCCAGGACAAAGACAAGGGACTGGGGCCCCAGGCGCCCACCGCATCGCTGTGACCGCCTCACCCTGGGCTCTCGGCGGAGGCCCCCCAGCCTTCTCCTGGCGCGGCGCATCCTTTCCCACGTTGCTCCAGAGCATCTCCGAGGCGCGCCCGCGACACAGGAGAGGGTGTGCCGAGGCCCGCTGGGAGAGCAGCCGGCACGATCCCCTCGCATCGCCGGCGGTGCCCCTGGGTCGGAGACCACAGCGCCGGCGCTGTCCCTGCTGCCCGGCTCGCGGGACTCTCAGTGGCCAGACACCCACACGGGTCTCTCAGGCACCTGGACCCGAGTCTGCTGGGATGCCTGGTCCAGTCCCAGCCCCACATCCAGTTTTCTAAGGTCCCGATACCAAGTAGGGAAGCCATCTGTATCCCCAAGTTCCTCCATCCTGGCAGGTGACTGGTGACCGCCAGACCTGCAAGCTGACCTCTTTACTAGGGCCGGCAGCGCCGGTGGGTGGCCACTGGCGGAAGCGGAGCAGACACTCTGCTGGGCACTGGGAGAGCTGCTGTGCTAATGGGCTCGCTCACTCCTTGCAACACGAGCACTGTCTTATGCCCATTTCACAGGTAAGAAAACCACGGCCCAAGAACATGCAGCGAGTTTGGTGTCGAAAATGGAATTCCAGTCCTACACCGACCAGCCACCACTGCCTGTGATCTTGACCGCCGGACACCGGCCATCCCCACGCGGAGCTGTGACGAGGATGGATGCACGAGCAGGAGGGGTGGAAGCTGGGTGTGTGTTAATAGGGGAACGCAGGCACTAGAACGATGACATCCTATGTCAAGGGCATAACCCAGCAAAGACGATTTTGCTCCTCACCTAGCGATCTGACGAAGCGCTTCTGGTGGCTCGTGGCCTTGCAGTGATTCAGGAAGCAAGGTCGTCTCTTCCCAGGGCTCTGCCGTCCCTCGGGGCCCGGGGACCTCACTTCCAGGAGGAGAGGGACAGAAGGAAAAGGATGCCCTCTCTTCTCATCTGCCTTGGCTCAGAAGAGACACCTGTCACTTCTGCACCCACCCACCAGCCAGCGCTACTCACGTGCCCGCGCACAAGCTGGCCCTGAGTTCTCTCCTGGAAAGACACTTCTCAGCATCAGCTTTAAACCGTGGCATGGACGCGGGTGCATACAATATTTGCTAAGAAGTTCATCATCTCTCACTGACCGTAAGTTCCTTCAGTGGTTTCACAAAGTAATGTCTGAAACACGTGAGGTCCTTCCAATATGGCGGGTTCCTTCCACTATGACGGGGTTCCCATGGCAACCGCTCCAGGCAGAGCATGTGTGGAGTGCAGATGCTCCACAGCCTGATGTTTTCATCATCTGAAAAGTGGAGGTGTCTGTGGCTCTTTCCTTCATGTCCAGGGTGTGTGTGTGGAGGGCCCATCTCGGCCTTCCCGCAGGCAGGCGGTCCCGAGGGCTCCGGAGGCAGCAGCCCCACGCAGACGCCCACGACTCCCTGGAGAGAGGCTCTCAGAGACACGGTTTCCACACACTGTTTAGAAATACACGGCTGAGAAGTGTGGAAACATGCTGTCCTGGTTTACTCAGCTCGCTCGGTGAGCGCTGCCATTGCCACCAGCTGCTGGGTGTGGAAGTCGTTGAAAAGTGAATCACCTGGCACTGCCGCCACCAGCTCCCAGCAGAAGCTCCCCTGCCCATCTCTTGGTATCAACAGAAAGTTGCTGCTGCTCCAAAGTTCTAAGAAGCCTAAGAGGGCACCGGTCCCCTCCCCCAGGGGCATTATTCATCCTCTGGCACACGGATCCCCTCTCCTTGCTTGGCAGTATATTGTCGTTTGAAGTCAGGGAGTGTGATGCTGCCATTTTGGTTCTTGTCAGGATTGTGTTGTCTCTTTGGGGCCTTTCATAGTTCCAAAGAAATGTTATGATTTTTTTGGTTCTATTTATGTGAAGAAATAGTTTGAAAGAAATAGATTGCCATTGGGATTTTTAAAAAAGATTTATTTTATCATGCATACAAGAGCTGGGGTACAGGCCAGAGATGCAGGGGTGAGAGATTCACCAGAGACAGAGTGGGGAGCAGAACAGGCAGACTGACTGAAATCCACTGCTGACGGGAGCAGCAGGGAGACAGGAGAGGTCTGCTGTGCCATGTGGGCAGCTCCCTGGCCGGAGATGGAACTCGTGCTGCAGAGGCTGCAGACAGCTTCATGGTACTGAGACTTAACCCCGGGCACCTCCAGGGAGGCCTGCCATTGAGATTTTTGACAGGGATTGTATTGAATCTGTGTATTGCTTTAGGTTACCAATTGTTAACAATGTTGATTCTTCCGATTTATAAGCATGGGGTATCTTTCCATTTCATTGTAGCTTCTATTTATTTTAAAAATGCCAGTGGTTTTCATTGCACAGGTCTTCTACCTCCTAGGTTAACTTTATTTATTCCCAGATGTTTTCTCTGTATTTGGGTGCATTTGTAAATGGTGTTGTTTTCTTAATTTCTCTTTCTGATGGCTCATCGTGTACAGAAATACACCTTGTTTCTGTATATTGATTTTGTAGCCTGCGGCTTTTCTGCATTTATTTCTAATATTTTTTTGTGGAGTCTTAAGGGTTTCCTGTGCATAAAATCATGTCTGCAAACACTGGTAGTTTTACTTCTTCTTTTCCCGAATGAATGCCTTTTATTTCTCGTTCTTACTCTGGTTAGCACTTTACTATGATGAATGGTTGTTATGAGAGTGTACACCCTTGTCTTGTTCAAGATCTTGGGGAGAAAGCTTTCAGCTTTTCACCATTGAGTATGATGTGGGTTTGTTACATGTGGCTTTTCTTATGTTAAGGTACGTCCCTTTTATAACCCATTTTATTGAGTTTTCTTGAGTTAAATCATAAACGGTTGTTGACTCTTGTCAAATGCCTTTTCTCTATCTATTGAGATGATAATGCAGCATTTTATCCTTCACTTAGTTGACGTGGTATGTCATGTTGACTGATTTGTGTATGTTGAACTAGCCTTGCATCCCATTTGATCATAATAAATGATCCTTTTTATGTATTGTTGAATTTGACTTGCTAAAATTTTGTCAAGGATTTTTGCATCTATGTTCATTGGAGATATTGGTCTGTAGTTTTCCTTTTTTTTTTTAAAAATATTTATTTTATTTATATAAGAACCAGGGTACAGGATGCGCGGGAGGGTGAGAGGATTCACCAGAGACAGAGTGGGGAGCAGAACAGGCAGAAGGACTGAAAATACTGCTGAGGGGAGCAGCGGGGAGACAGGAAAGGTCTGCTGCACCATGTGGGTAGCTCCCTGGCTGGCGGGGATGGAACCGGTGCTGCAGAGGCTGCGAACAACTTCACAGTACTGCGCTCAACCGCCTGCACCACCCTAGTTTTCCTTTTGTTGTGGTGTGTTTGTCTCTTTTTAGATTCAGGATTATGTTGTCTTCATAAAACAAGTTAGGAAATTTTCCATTTTCAGTTTTTTTTTGAAGTGTTTGGATGTTTTTCTCCTATTAACCTCAGTTCTGTGAATTAGAATTTAATACCCTGCTCTCACATAGAGTTATAACTTTCTGGTTCTTTCTATTTACCACCTGCTCAATTTTTGTGAACATTTTTTTAAACTCACATAGGAAAGCTTCTCTCAACATTCCTTTTAAAGTAGGCCTGGCAGGGCTTCCCCGGGGGCGCAGCGGTTGAGCGCTGGGTTGCGAAGCTGCGCGCGGCCTCTGCGGCGCCGGTTCGATCCCCGGCTGCTCCCCGGCCACCAGAGGAGGGTCCCACATGGCGCGCAGACCTCTCCTGCCGCCCGCTGCTCCGCTCAGCAGTGTGCTTTGGTCCTTCTGCCTGCTCTGCTCCCCGCTCTGGCTCTGGTGAATCCTCTCACCCTCCCGCGCTTCTGACTGTACCCAGTGCTTGTATAAATAAATAAAATAAATAAATAAAAATAAATCTTAAAAAAATAAATAAATAAAGTAGGCCTGGCGAACTTCAGCTTTTGTTTGTCTGGGAAAACCTGTATTTCTCTGTCATATCTGAAAGATAGCTTTGCTAGATAGAATATTCTTCACAGTGTTGATCTTTGAGTATTTTGAATATATTGTTCCACTCTCTCCTGGCCTGTAGAGTTTCTGCTGAGGTGTCTCGTGATAGCCTGATGGAGTGCCTTTATAGGCTGCATGCTTCCCATGCCCAGCTCACAATCCCTTTAACATTCTTTCTTTGTCACTGACTTGAGTTTCGCTGTTATGCATCTTGGTATAGGTCTCTTTGCACTTAGGTAACTATGCAGCTAAGCTTCATAGACTTGCTCATGCAGTTTCTCCCCAAGTTTGGAAAGTTCTCAGCTATTTTTATTTCTTTTTTTTTTTTTTTTTAAGATTTATTTATTTATTTATTTATGCAAGCACTGGGCACAGTCAGAAGCGCGGGAGGGTGAGAGAATCCACCAGAGCCAGAGCGGGGAGCAGAGCAGGCAGAAGGACCGAAGCACACTGCTGAGGGGAGCAGCAGGCGGCAGGAGAGGTCTGCATGCCATGTGGGACCCTCCTCCGGTGGCCGGGGAGCAGCCGGGGATCGAACTGGCGCCGCAGAGGCTGCGGGCAGCTTCACAACCCAGCGCTCAACCGCTGCGCCACCGGGGAGGCCCTCAGCTATTATTTCTTTGAATAAGTTTTTTTCTCCCTTCTCTCTCTCTTCACCCTCTGGGATCCTCATTGTCCTTATGGTGCCTTTCCTAATGGAACTGGATAGATCGCGTAGCATTTCTTCTTCTTTTGTAAATCTTATTTCTCTTTTGCCACCTGATGACTATGTTTCTAAATTTGAGTTCATCCCTCCATTGGGTCTATTCTAGTACAAAAACTTTCCATAGCATTCTTCATATAATTTATGATGTTGTTCCCATGCTGAACCTCTGTTAATTTTTTATAGTTTAATCTCTTTTATAAAGTACTCCCTCTCATCAAGTTTCTTCCTGAGCTCATTGGATTGCTTTTCTGAGTTTTATTGTCTCTCTTTGAGTTTCTTCACAATAACTCTGTTAGGGTCAGTTATCTGTTTGATTTGGGGGGAGTTATTATTCTCTCTCTTTTTATTTCATATCGTTTCACGTTGCTTGTCTGCACATTTGGCTCCATCCACCACGTTTTCTGGCCCAGCTTTCTAATAGGATGCTGTTCTTTGTATTCTCAGTAGGTGGTGCAATGGCTTTAGTTTTTGGTCTGTCTGCTCCTAATGTCATTAAGTGCATTACCAACTCCAGCTTGGGGTGGTGGCTTTAGCTGCGCGCTCTGGTTCGACAACCACACTGGTGAGGATGTGAGGTATGTGGAAGGATCCAGTCATTGCCCTGGGCAGGAGAGGGGAATCTGACTCATCTACACTGTCCCACAACCTCCCCTCCTCCTTGGAGTCACTGGGTTGTTGGAACTCCCTGGGGCAATGGCTCTGAGCTGCGGGACTGGAAGTGGTTCCTGCTTTCTGCACACGTTCCTGGTGGAGGTCCCGTCCACGGACTGCGCCTCGCCTTCAATGCTCTGTGAAACCCTTGGGCTGAGGGTTTGGGGTTTTTTGCTGTCTCTGCCCTCCGCTCTTGGGAACCTCAGATCAGGTCGGCTGCTCACAAGTCTGTCTCCCTGATCCTTTGTCTCTATGACTGAGATGCACCTTCAGATACACAGCTGCATGAATCTCTCCTGGTCCTGGTGTGAGAATCGGAGAATTCTGCTGCTCTGTAGTTGATTAATTAGTTGAATTTTAAAGAGGAGCTCCAGAAAGAGAAGTGACTTATGTGCCATATATACCATATCTCTGGGCTCATTCCCTGTGAATGAAATTTTTAATGGTAAGCAAATTGTGTGTGAGTAGATGTACGACTAGACTGATATGGACCAGGGATGTTCCTTAGGTGGATGATTCTCCATTTGCATCCAGATTCTTTTTTTCATGCTTCTAGACCCTACTCCGGATCCCTCTTGACTCCACCCTTCCTCAGAGGCTCCTCTTGGTTATTTTAATAGCTAAAAAATTATTCTTTCCCCTTTGAGACTGAAGAGGAATTCATCCTGTGAATAAGAGTCATTTTGCTCTTTTCTCACAGTCTTGTGTAGCATCCCAGGTCTATTTCCCTCAGAAGCTTTACGGCAAAGTCTTTGAAAGCCACTTACTCATCAGGCAAAGGTTAATTTTATTAAAACTGAAGGACAAATTTATAAACCTGTCTAAGTAGGAACACAGTAAAATATGCTAGAAACAGATTCTCAACTGGGGTCCTCCAAAAGTAGAGCCTAGTACAAAGTCTTGCTCATAGCTAGTTCAATGGGGAATGTGGACCTGGGGGAACAGTGACACAGGGAGGCCAGGGGGCAGCAAAGTTTGGAAAACCGGCACCAGGATCGCCTATCACGTGGCTCCCCCACTCTCTGGATAAAGGAGCTTCATGCTTCATCCCACCGGGACTCATTGGGAAACCCTAAGGATTTCATTTCTGAACCGTGTGCCTGCAGGACAACAGAGGAGCTTCTCTAGATCCAGCTCCTGTCCCCCACTGGTCAAGGCGGGCCTCGTGGGCATAAAGCTCATGCTTTTCCAGCCTGTGCCAAGGCAATCCCAGGTCCCAGAGCAGGACGAACGGTCCAAAGTGCAGGCTGTGTTAGTGTGGCCTAACACTGACCCCCCACAGGGAGGGAGGCCAGTCCTTGCACCATCTGGGGTCAAAAGGATATTGAAATGGTGTGTAGAGGTGCCCTATAGAGCAGATCAGCCCACAGAAGGGCCTCTCAACCCCTCATTATGTGGAATTCTCTCTGAATGCCTCCCGCCCCGCATTTCTACTTGGTCATTTGGGAGTGAGGCAGAGGAAGTTTTCTATATTTTTTTCCTCCTTCCATCCTCCATCCCTCCCTCTGCCCCTTTCCTTTTAAAAAACTAAATATAAATAGAAGTTGCAGTGATGGATTGCCTCACCTCAATGGAAATTCTTTCGTACCGTATCCCTTGGGATCAGTCCCCACGTGGATGTCAGGATGTACACTGCCAATATCCAGACAGGAGGGGAAGCAAATTGTTACTATTGAAAAAAAAAATCTGAGTAGTATAATCCAAAACCAAGAAACATTTTAATCTTTTCCAGTGCTTTTTAATCAAAGAATGTCCAAGACTTGGGCTGTGTCCTTGCATGGATGATGGATATTGGCATATAGAATTTGAAACATTTGTCCTGTACATGAGCTAATAGCTGCTTTTCAGGTATTTAGAAATGACAGGTTAATCTCTCACTGGCAAGTTTGGGCATCAAGCCACAGCGTGAGAGGGCTGTTTTCTTGGACTGTATGGGTCCCTGAAGGAGCCCTTGCATTAAATCAGGCGTAGTAATGCCCCGGCTTTCCTGCAGCCACTATAAGAACAGCCAAGAAAATTGGCGATTCTGTTGTCTATAGACATGTTGGTGGTGATATCTCCATTACATTAGTCCTCACACCTCTTATGAAGGAGAAAGTCCTCTGACATCGACTCTGCTTTCTTTTGAACAACCACTCTGTGTGTGTGTGTGTGCGCGCGTGCGCATTTGTGCATGCATGCAAAATCAGTTAAAATACATTTTTTAAGATTTATTTTTATTTACTCATGCATACAAGAGCTTCAGTGCAGACCAGAGCTGCTGGGGTGAGAGGACTCACCAGAGACAGAGTGGGGAGGAGAACAGGAAGATCTACTGAAATTCACTGCTGAGGGGAGCAGTGGGGAGACAGGAGAGGTCTGATGCACCCTGAGGGTCTGCTCCCTGGCTGGGGATCGAACTCGTGCTGCAGTGGCTTGATGGCGCCGAGACTTTAACTCCTGTGCCACCAGGGAGGCCCCTAAAATACATTTTAATCTTATATGCATGGGGCAAAATCAATCTTGAAAATAATTGCACTATCCTTTTTGCATGGCCACCTGCAAGTTTAGCACTAAATTTGCTGCCAACCTTTGTATAAGAATGAATGGCATGCATTTTAGGATTCTGACACTTCATTGGGTCTATCTTATTATTGGAACCTGGTTTTCCCTACTCCATTATATATTTGAGCCAGGAAGAAAGTCTTGTGTGTTGGGTAAGCCACCATCCATCCCTGCAGTCAGCATCCACCCAGCAGACAGGGGGCCGCCTGGGCTGTTTACCTGTGTGCACAGGTGCAGCTATGTGGTGGTCAACAGATCAAAGTGCTTCGTTAACGGTTGATCAATAGATGGTGCCTTGATGCCACCACCCCTCAGGTGCTCTCTACTGTGACCCTTCACAGGCTCCCTCCCCCAACGTCCCAGGATCTGGTATCAAAGTTTAACTTCAAGGGCCTCCCTGGTGGCACAGCAGTTGAGCACCAGGTTGCGAAGCTGCCCGCAGCCTCTGCAGCACCAGTTCGCTCCCCGGCTGCTCCCCGGTCACCGGAGGTGACCGGAGGGTCCCGCATGGTGCGCAGACCTCTCCTGCCGCCTGCTGCTCCCCTCAGCAGTGTCCTCGGTCCTTCTGCCTGCTCTGTTCCCCGCTCTGGTGAATTCTCTCACCCTCCCACGCTTCTGACTGTACCCAGTGCTTGTATAAATAAATAATTCTTAAAAAAAAAAAAAAGGTTAATGTCAAGCATGCAGGGGTCCCGGGAGCCTGCACCCCCCCCATGGCTAACTGGTCTTGTGCTGGCTGAGCATCTGCGGTCTCCCCTGGAGTGGGTCACTCATTTCTGACAATGCCATCACACAGCCTGGAGCATCAGCTGCCCCCGCCAACCCTGCACTGAGAAACCAGGATCCTGAGCGTTGGAGGCGCAGTATATTTTGAATCCTGGGGCACCCTGAGGAAGCCTGACCTGCCAGGGTGAAGGGAGCGCCCAGAAGACAGAGACCAGCCTCCCTGCTGGTCCTGAGATGCAGGGCTGTGAGCTGGTCCTAACTCAATTTCCAAAACAGAGACATGAAATTGCCATGAAGCTGGGATCACGAGGCAATTCGTATTGGTTACATAAGCATAAGGAATGATTATTGTTATCGAATTACCCTGTGCACTACCGAGGGTTGGCTTGACCCTAAAACACACCATCAGGAACTGTGGTTTTCCTGGCTCCTCCTAAGTTCAGACGAACGAGGTTTTGGACGGTTCTGTCCCTTCCCCACCTCGCCATTTTGTTCTCTGACGATATCCCACTCCCTAGGACGGGACCTGCACACAGTAGGTGCTTAATAAATGTCTGTTGGAGGAAACCACACTTTCAAAGGGTTCCTTTGTCCTTCTGCTCTGGTAGAAGAAATTGGCAGGCAGAATAGATCTATTTTCTACGTGGCAGCTTCCAGAATCTCCGCCCCTTGTAACAGAAGAAACCTCTGTTGGGAGTTAGAAATCAGCGGTTTCAATTTGCAACCTGTGTTCTTGAGGCAAGCTGCAATTTCCTGATTTATTAAGGCCCCAGCAGAGTTGACCAAAAATTAATCCGCATTATTTGAGGTTGGTAGCCGGGTGGCAGCGGCTCCTGGGACGCGTCCCGACCCGGGCCCTGTCTCGAGGGGCCCGAGGGGCTCAGGCATGAGGCGGCTTCAGACTCACTCTCCGGCTGCCAGGAGTCTGCGAGCGACTGGGCTCAGGGTGCGTTTCCCTTTGCTTTGCTAAGCCTCATTACGGGCTTCCCTAAACAGCCCTTCCCAGCTGTCTATTTTCCCCTTTCCTTTCTGAACCCACAACAGCCAAAGTCTCGGAGTAAAACACCCAGAGAGAACTGGCAAGAGGTTTACACTCAGCCGGTCTTAGTTGCACTAGGATTGCTCGCGCGGAGTTCAGACCAGCCGAGGGGGGGTCCTGGCCTCCGGGTGGCCGCCGAGGAAGCTGTTTCCGGAGCACTGCAGGTGTGTCTCGGTGTCTCCCGGACGCAGGCTAACTTTCAGGAGGATGATAACAGGGAGACGGGGGTTTGGAGCGATTGGCTGGTTGGAATGAGGCAGAATCATCAACCTACAATATATTCAGTGCAAAAGGCAAGTTTCCCGGCATCATTTTATGCTTATGCACATTATGTTTGCAAATGTGTGAGAAAAAATGGGTGAAAGCTGTGCACACTTAGGCAGTTTACCCACGTTCTCAAAGCCTTGGTTTTACCTCTGCGAAGCAGGGTGTGAAGTTTCTCCATCTAGGAAGGCGCGCGAGGGGGAGATGAATGGCCTCCGGGAAGTATTTTGCACATTACCCAACATGAGCCCGCGAGCCATTTCTTCTTCCTCCTCCATCCCCCTTCTACCCCCTCCAGGGAACTGCGATGGGGCGCCTGGGAGAGAACTGGGGTGGGGTCCGCTGTGGCATCCTGGGGTGAGGGGAGAGGTCAGGCAGGGAGGCGACCTCGGCAGGAAAGATGCTGCTCTCAGACTGTAAGGGCAGGAGCGCGAGCGCGGGCTGGAGCCGAGATGCCCACCTGGGTCTGGTCAAGGCAAGTGAGATGTTCCCAGAACCAGCCACACCTCTTGGGTGCGGTGGAGGCTGCAGTGGAGGCTGTGCCTTCTGCCCCCACACCCCAGTCCCTGGGTCTGCAGCTTTGCGGGGAGGTGACCTATACCCCCTTGGGATCAGGACGGTTCTGCAGGACACCTGCAGTCCTGGCGTGATTATTGACAGCACCCTCTTTACCCTCAAAAGGGCCCCCTTTTTTTAAGGATTTATTTATTTATGCACACAAGAGCTGGGGCACAGGCCAGAGGTGTGGGGGGTGAGAGGATCCACCAGAGACAGAGTGGGGAGCAGAACAGGCGGATCTACTGGAATCCACTGCTGAGGGGAGCAGCGGGGAGACAGGAGAGGTCTGCTGCGCCATGTGGGTAGCTCCCTGGCCAACTGGGGATCGAACTCGTGCCGCAGAGGCTGCAGATTGCTCCATAGTGCGGTGCTTAGCCCCTTGCACCACCAGGGAGGCCAAAAGGGTCCCATTTTGGATAAATACCAAGTTCCTCCTTCCCAGAAAGAATAGGGGACAGTGTGAGGGATGGGATGGTGACCCCAGTGCCGAAGTCCTAATCTGCAGCACCTCCAGGCAGCCTGATCTGGAGGTAAGGAGTCATTGACCAGAGTTACTGCGTGAAGATTCAAGATGAGGGGCCGGGCCTCGGTCAGTAAAAAGGGGCCTTGGGCTCAGCATACACAAGGAGGAGGCACACGAAGCTTCACTTGAGGTGGGCGAGCTCCCACACGCCACTGTAGGCTGGGGGAGGGCATGGGGGGCTCAGAACAGGCCTCCCCCCTCCCCGGCCCTGCCCACACCGGATCTCCCACTTCCAGCCTCCGGCCTCCAGCCCTGTGGGCACCACTTCCGAGGTCCGTGCCCCGCCTGAGTTCCCGCGGGCACACCCACCAGACACACCTGCCGCTCTCGGGTGTCCCTTCCAAGCGGCGCGTCTGCAGCTGGGGCTGGGGGGGCGGGGGGGCAGGGAAACATTTTTCTTCTTTCAGTTCTGAAATAATTTTTTGCTTTTTTCAGTTTCTTAGTAGGTGCGGTGAGTTTGAGCAGGATGTTTTGCTCCCCAAGGGGGAGGAGCGGGGGGAGGGGCACAGGGCTTCCGACCCCCCGGGGGCTGCTGGTGCCGGGGGTGCAGGGTTCGGGGTGCTTGTCTGGAGAGCGGTTCCAAGAGCAGACCGGCGCGTGCTGATCCTCTTTCTGCCTCCCCTGTGTGGGCCATCCCGGGCCTTCCGGGCAGCGTCAGCCCCGGACACTCCTGAGGGGCCTCCGCCAGGCCCTCGGCGCACCGGGTCTGGGGCAGGACGGTGGGGCCTGGGAAAGGACTGTGTGGAATCCATCATTTTCAGCGGGGGACATTTTTGCTCCCGGGGCTACCTGCCAGTGTCTGGAGATATTTGGGCGCCTCACTGGGGCGAGGCCAGCGGCGTGGGCACCTGCCAGGAGGAGGCCGGCGCTGCCAGGAAGCCCTCCGTGTGGCAGCCCGGGTGTGCACGCAGCACTTCCACGCAGCGTGTGAGGGCAGGTGAGCCAGGGGCGCTCTCAGGAGGAGGGGACTCCAGGGAGCATTTTCTGGGCGGCCTGCCCGTCGCGGGAGCTCAGAAGAGGGAGTGGTCCCACGAGGCTGGCATCCCCGGCTGAGAAGTAAACAGCAGGCGAGGGCGCACACCTGGGGCTGCCTTGAGCTCCCAAGCACCCGGCGGGCCAGGCAGACGTGGTTGCCTGCACCGGACTCCGGCTAGAAGAGGCGAGGGCGTTTTCCAAATGCCAGCAGTGGGGAGGGCCTGTCTTCTGCCTTTGGGATTCTCGGGCCTGTGGGTGTGTGTGGGCCCAGGTGTGTCCCAGGTGTCATCTGCAAGCCGCTCCCAGCTGCGGAGGGCAGGCGAGGTGCCCCCCATGGGCAGGGAGCAGTTTTCATGGACTGGGATTTCCTCACGAGGCACTGTCTGGGGCGGCTGCAAAATGAGCAATTCTCTGAGCCACCCCCGGCCAAGTGGCAGTGTTTTATAGAGGCTTTAACTGGGCCGAGTCACGCGGCTGGCTCAGATGGCCCAACGTCACCCCTCCTCGTGACATACTCCCTGGAGGCTGATCAGGGAAGGTGCGTTCCCAGGGGAGGAGGAGAAGCTTCAAATGCTCCAGGCCACTTTGTGGGTCTGCTCAGTGGCCGCGCTCCGCGGATGGTGCTCCCCAGGCTTCAGCCTTACTTACGGTGCGGCTGCTGAGCTCGGCGGGAGAACAGCTGCCTTCTCAGCCCCGCCAGGACCCCTGTTTTCCTTTCCCGGAGTTCTCCTCTGTCCTTTGAAAAGACAGGGCTGACATTCTGACCCTTCCAGGTTTGGGGGGGCAGTGACATGTTGGCTGAGGGGCAGTCCTGGCTCCTCTCTGACTCGGGCAGGTACAGAGAGCTCCTGTGGGTCAGGTGTGGGCACTGGGGCCGGAGATGCCGCGAGGCCAATGATCAGGCGAGGGTGGAGGCATCTGGAACGTGTCACGCCCATTTCAAATGCGATTCTACCGAAACAAAGTCCCAGGAGACTGTAGGAGCCCCCACTGACGGGCTCATCTACTCAGAGAGGCTTCCCTGGATTAGGTAGACGCGGTCCCTGCCTTCTGGGAGGTTATAAGTTAAAATCTCATCCTGAACTGTGACATTTCCTCTGTTGGCTGAAACCAGAATGCTCTGCAAGGAAGCCTGAAGCTCCGCTCCGTCGAGTTTACCCTCTTACACAACAGCCTCGTGGCCAACACAGGTCACTCTTATCTCCTGCCCCCGTCTCAGCACCTGCATTCCCAGGGCACTAGGATTCCTGATCTTTACACACCACTGGGGAACAGGGCTGAGTGCGTGACCCCACATTCCCCTGAACTTAATTCTATGCAACATTCAAAGGGCAGGCCCCCCCCCCCGGGACTTTGTCCACTGCTGGACCGACTCTTGTAGGAAATGCCTCCTCAGTTACAACACTGAGTAAGATGGGGATCCTCGCAGCCCTGTCTTATGGAGGAGAGACTGAGCTGAGTTGCTGTGTTTCAGAAACAGTAACTAGCGCTGTGGGGACGCTAATGCTGTGCTGGGCTCTGCTAGAAGAGCTCCCTCCGCGCACCTTCATCTGCTCCCCATAATAGACCTTTGAGGCAGACAGCAAGATCATCTCCCTTTGCAGAGCATGGAGGCTCAGAGAGGTTAAGCAGCTTGCCCAGGTCCCACAGCAGACAGGCCGAGGAGCTGCTAGGGGAACAAGCCATCTAACTGTAGGCTGTATGTGGTATGTGTCTCCTCGCCTTATCCATCCAACTTCATGTTGCTTTATTCAGCCCTTACTCAAATGCTATGAATTTGGTATTATGAGCCAGTCTGTAGGGAGCAGGGATGGCCGATGTGTAGTGTCTGCCAATTTCCATGGTGTCAATATTCCTGCTCCGGCCAATTTCAAGCTACCGAGGTGACACTGGTGACTCCAGAGTTGGGAAGAGACTTCAGTAGCTCTCACGATACGCTATTGCCAGCAGATGGACACCGTGCATGGAAATAACTTCAAGACCACACAGAATAGTATACTGTAGTAGAATATGAGGAAACGATGAATTTTGAGTGTTTAATGATTTTATTTTTAATAAAATGCATTTGGCAATCAGGGAAGTGAACAAAGGATGTGATTGAGTCATTCCCACAACATGTTCCAAACTTTGTGCATAAGAGGAAACTCTCCACCCCACTGATGGGCTTAAGTGTTTATGTAACAGTGTAATTCCCATCCAAAGTGGAGGTTCCAGGTTCCCCGCCCCACCTAAGGAAGGGTGGAGCTGAGCCAGGGGAAGCTTGAAAGAACCTGGGCGAGAAGGCTGGAGGAGGAGGCCCGGAGGAGGCACGTGGAGTGGAGACATGTGAAGAAGGTGCTCTTGCTTCTGGGCCTGGGGCTGGCACCAGGGACTTGGGGGGCTGGGAAGGACACACTTTAAGAGACAGAGACGTGGGTGTGCGACCGGGGGAGGCCGACAGTGGCAGCCTTTATCTTGACTTGTACTTTTGTTTTCCTCTGTTGATCCCAGACTTGCCTGGCCCCTCCTGTCCCTTTCCTATGGGGCCCCACCACAAGCTGCCTTGGACTTGGGGCAGCTTTCAGGCCTCAGTGGCCCCACTTCGGGGCAACCCTATTTGACTGGGCATTTACCCACAAGGGGATGGGTAGCTTTGGGTGCTTCATTTGAAAACTATATTGTTTCTCTTCTCTCTATTGCACACTAATTCTATTAAAGTTCTTTCTATTGAGGGTCTTATGCACTAGGAATATATTTTGTCTTTTTGTGGTGGCTGGCAGAACCCATTTAGACCATGCAGGTGTGGGGGCCCGACCCTGCCTGTGAACATTTATTTGATCAAAAAAGAGTAAACTGTTGCAGTGGGTAGCTTCAGAGACAGGTTTGGGGGCGCCAAGAGGATTTCCTTTATCTTATCACACCTCTGCACCCTTTGCTTTTTTACAACCATCACATTATACTTTTACAGTTAAATTATTTAATGAAGTTTTTTTAAAATGGGAAACCAGAATCAGGAGATGAGAAATGAGTTTTCTATAAACTCATGAGTCTGGTGGTGGACTATGATAGCTGTAAAGGTTGAGGAACGTTGGGTTCCTCACTTAACCCCTGGTGGTGCAGGGGTTCAGTCTCAGTGCTATCAACTAGCGCCAGCCACTGCGGCCTGAGTTCGATCCCCGGCCAGGGAGCTACCCCCACGGCGCGGCGGACCTCTCCTGCCTCCCCGCTGCTCCCCTCAGCAGTGCATTTCAGTCAGTCTGCCTGTTCTGCTCCCCACTCTGTCTCTGGTGGATCCTCTCACCCACCGCACCCCACCTCTGGCCTGCACCCCAGCTCTTGCATGCATGCGTAAATAAATAAAATAAATCTTTAAAAAATTGGCGCGGCGACCCACTCACACGGTTAAAAACGACACATTCAGTAAAAAAGAACAACTAGCACGGAGCCAGCCCGAGTCTGGCGGCCAGGGTGCCCGGGCGCCCGGCGGGTGCAGGGGCGGCCCCTGGGGGCGACGCGCCCCCGCAGAGGCCCCGCGGCGCCCCGCCAGCGCGGAGCGGCTCCTCTGGCCGTTCTGGCGGCCGCGTGGGGTTCCCCCGGGGCGGCCGGCGTCCCCGCCCTGGCTCCCGCCTCCCGCCTTCCGCGCCGCCGGGGCCGCGGGGGGGCGGGACCGGGACCGGGACCCCGGGGTCCCCGCGCGCGGGGCGCGGGGCGCGGGGCGCGGGGCGCGGGGCGCGGGGCGCGGGGCGCGGGCGCGGGGCGCGGGGCGGGGGCCCCGCCAGGGGGCGCTGCGCGCGGCGGGCGGCGGCGGCGGGCGCGGCGGGGCCGCTCTCGGCGGGCGCGGGCGGGGCGGCGCGTCACGTGACCCGCGCTTCCTGCTCGGCCGCCGCCGCCGCCGCCGAGTCCGCCGCGTCGCGCCGGCCGAGGAGCCGTTGGGGTCCGGGCCAGGCCCGGCCGCCGCCGCCGCCGCCATGCTGGCGCTCATCTCCCGCCTGCTCGACTGGTTCCGCTCGCTCTTCTGGAAGGAGGAGATGGAGCTCACGCTCGTGGGGCTGCAGTACTCGGGCAAGACCACCTTCGTCAATGTCATCGCGGTGCGTGCGCGGCCCGCGGCGGCCGGGCCTGGGGCGGCGGGGCCCGCGCTGCGCGGGCGGGGGGGCGGGGCGGGGCGGGGCGGGGCGCAGGCGGGGGCGCAGGCGGGGGCCGTCCCCGGGCGGGGGGCGCGGGCCGGGGTGCCGTCCCGGGCGCGGGCCGGGGTGCCGTCCGGGGTGAGGGGCGCGGGGCGGGGTGCCGTCGGGGTGAGGGGCGCGGGCCGGGGTGCGTCCGGGGTGAGGGGCGCGGGCCGGGGTGCCGTCCCCGGTGAGGGGCGCGGGCCGGGGTGCCGTCCCCGGGGTGAGGGGCGCGGGGCGGGGTGCCGTCCCCGGGTGAGGGGCGCGGGCCGGGGTGCCGTCCCCGGGGTGAGGGGCGCGGGCCGGGGTGCCGTCCCCGGGTGAGGGGCGCGGGCCGGGGTGCCGTCCCCGGGGTGAGGGGCGCGGGCCGGGGTGCTGTCCCCGGGTGCCGTCCGGGGTGAGGGGCGCGGGGTGCCGGGGTGAGGGGCGCGTCGTCCCCGGGGTGAGGGGCGCGGGCCGGGGTGTGAGGGGCGCGGGCCGGGGTGCCCCGGGGGCGGGTGAGGGGCGCGGGCCGGGGTGCCGTCCCCGGGGTGAGGGGCGCGGGCCGGGGTGCGTCCCCGGGGTGAGGGGCGCGGGCCGGGGTGCCGTCCCCGGGGTGAGGGGCGCGGGCGCCGTCCCCGGGTGAGGGGCGCCCGGGGTGTCGTCCCGGGGTGAGGGGCGCGGGCCCGGGGGTGAGCGCGGGGCGGGGTGCGGTCCCGGGGTGAGGGCGCAGGCGGGGTGCCGTCCCCGGGTGAAGGGGCGCAGGCCCCGGGGTGAGGGGCGCGGGGCGGGGCCGTCCCCGGGGTGAGGGGCCCGGGGTGCCGTCCCCGGGGTGAGGGGGCGCAGGGGCGCAGGGGGGTGCCGTCCCCGGGGTGAAGGGGCAGGCCGGGGCGGGGTGAGGGGCGCGTGCCCCGGGGTGAGGGGCGCAGGCCGGGGTGCCGTCCCCGGGGTGAGGGGCGCGGGGCGTCCCCGGGGTGCGCGTGCCCCGGGTGAGGGGCGCGGGCGGGGTGCTGTCCCCGGGGTGGGGGCGCGGGGCGGGGTGCCGTCCCCGGGGTGAAGGGGCGCAGGCCGGGGTGCCGTCCCCGGGGTGAGGGGCGCGGGGCGGGTGCCGTGGGGTGAAGGGGCGCAGGCCGGGGTGCCGTCCCCGCGGGGCGGGGGGGGCGCGCGGGGCGGGGAGTCGCCGCCGGCAGCGAAGGGCCCCTGGCCGGTCTGGCCCGAAGGGAGGACGCGGCCTGCGCGGAGGGCTCGGAAGGGAGACGGGGGGCCCGTCCCGTTTTCGGGGCGCGGGGGTTGGGGCTGCCTGGCCTTGGCCCTGTGGGCAGCCGCTCGCTCGCCGGGGGTCAGAGCCCCGCCCGTGCAGGGCCGGAGTCGGGGGGAGGGGGGGCGAATCAGCCCGCGTTTGGCCCCCGCTCAGGCCCCGCGGGACCCAGGCCGAGCTGACCGGGCGGCAGGCCCGGGGCGGGGGTCCCTGCGTGACCCCAGCTCTCTCCGCGGGCGGGGGACGCGCGGGCTCCTCGCGGGGACGAGGGAAGGCGCTGGGCCCGCGGGGAGGACCCGGGAGCCGCGGGAGGTGTCCCGGGGCGGGGAGGGGGTGACTGAGTTGCTGCTCCGGCTGCCGGGGAAGGAGGCGGGAGGTGGGGTCGGTCTGTCTTTCCAGCCCCGAGTTTCCGCGGCCGGGTCTGAGCGGCCGGGCTGCGCTTGTCGGGACTGAGCCCTGGGCTGTCCTGAGGGCGGCGGGGCTCTCCCTCGCCAGCTGCCCGACTGGTTTGGCGACAGGCGCGATGCACACGCAGCTCCTGTGAGAGGCGCGAGTGTGGGGCTTGTGACTCTGAGTCCTCCCTGAGTGACGCTGGAGAGCCCGAGCCCAGCCCCCGGGCATCCTTGGAGGAGGTTCTGGTGCGCCCGAGTGGCAGCGCCCGCTTCACCCCTGGTCTGTGCGCGGGGCCCGGGAGGGCGGGGTGTCTCCCATCGTGAGGCCGGCAAGGGAGGCTTTGGGGGAGGCTCCAGTGTCTCTTTTATGGGAAAGGCCAGCCCGCGCGCAGCTGCTCCGCCAGCTGTGAAGTTTCTGATACTCCCTGGAGGTGGGGAATGACTTGTGACTCCCACCCTCCCGATAAGGCTGGGTTAACTCAAGCGCAGGGGGGTGCATCGGCGCCGTTCTGTGTTGCTTCAGGGAAGCCATGACGCTTGTGGAGTCGAGAACAGTTGGGCACCTCTTCGGGGAACTTCTTGCTGATTTTCATGCTTAGGAACTTTGTGGACGGTGTTGCTTAGTAAGGCGAGCCGAGCGTGAGCTGAGGTCAGGCGGTCTGGCTCTGCCACCGAGCAGCTCTGTCTCCCGCCCAGCCCCTGCTCTCTCCCCGTGAGCTGGTGACTGAGCTGGTGACCGCCAGGCTCCTTAGCGCTGCTCCGGGAGGAGGGGCCTGGCGGCGGTGAAGTGACCAGCATCCTGACTGCAGGCAGGGGCTGGGTGAATGGTCACTCTTGTTGTTGTTTCTGTTTGGTAAGTTGTGTAGAGGAGAAACCGTGTTTTGAAAATTATTAGACAGCAGCTAGCCGGGGTCAGTCCTCTTTTGAACCCCGGTGAGCCTCCGCCTGGGCTGTGCCCTGAAACCGCTTCATGTCCTGACCTCCTGTCCCTGGCTTTTGCGTTCTTTTACTCAACAACAAAACTTCCAGGACGCTGTTGAACTCAAAGTGAACTGCTGTCTTTTAAATGTTAGACAGTTGTTCTGGGATGATAATGCTGTGGATAGAGTCTCTTAAGACAAAAGCCTGGACTGTAATTGATGGGCCTTTCAGATGCAAAAAAAAAAAATCTTCAATTTCAAACTTACTTTAAACTCAGACTCTAACCTCATCTGTGATTCTTACAGAATACCTTGAGGAAGAAGACAAGGTTAGTCATTAGAGGGGACGGTTACAGACCTTTAGATAGAAACAGTGTGTCCAAAATGGTAACTTTAACCTTATCTGTCTTGTATTTTGTTTGAAATGTCTCCTTTCTAGGCTTGGAATTGCAGATGTAGTGAGCACTTTCTGTCACTTTGATTTACAATTAACAACATTGTAGGCATGAAAGAGTTCAGGTGAAGCCAATTTTCTTTTGGTAAAAGTTAACCTTTTGTAAATATTGAATTAAAATGGGACTGTCTTTTGCCTTAAAAGTTAATAAAAATTTAATAGAAGTCATTTAACTGACTGGAAAGGTCTCTGAAGCTGAATTACTTATGTGTAGGGTTTGTCCACTTTGAAATCACTTTACCTAAAGAGAAGGTTTTTTTTGTTTTTGTTTTTTTAAAGATTTATTTATTTATTTATACAAGCACTGGGTACAGTCAGAAGCGTGGGAGGGTGAGATAATTCACCAGAGCCAGAGCGGGGAGCAGAACAGGCAGGCTGACGAAATACACTGCTGAGGGGAGCAGCAGGCGTGGCAGGAGAGGTCTGCGCACCATGTGGGACCCTTGCCCAGCGGCCGGGAATCGAACCGGCTCTGCAGATGCTGCGGGCAGCTTCCCAACCGCTGCGCCACCGGGGAGGCCCCTAAAGAGAAGTTGAGTTGTAAAATGCAGACGTTTATGGCCTTAAAACAGAAATATATATATTTCTGATATGTGGATAGATAGATCAATACCTCACATTAGTGAGTATTTTATGTATTGTATAAAGTGTCAGAATGTAGTGATGCATTTTATGTAGACCCTCGATATACACAGTGTCCTCCTCCTTTGTCTTAGACGTGAGAAAAGAAGCACAAGCAGCTGTGAAATTTCTGGTTCTTGTCAAGGGCTGAAATGCTGGAGGTTGTTGCGGAGTTTTCCTGTCGTTATTGCACAACAGATCATGTGCCCTATATGTGTATGTATGTTGAGTAATTTTTGTTGTTAACTGAGACTCTCAGATGTGTAATAGGATGACTGCTAAGAATGTCTTACAGGATTTATCACCATGTTGTAGGCTATGTTTTGCACAGTGTGTATTTTTTAAATGAGTGACTGTATGAAAATTTATCCACATTTTTGTGAAGTGTTGATACCTGATGGGTTAATCCTAAGGAAAGTTTGTTCCTGCAAACTTGTCTACCCAAAAGGAGATACTTTGGAAGATTGTAGTAATTGAACCTATGATAATTTTTAAGAGTTTGTAGACTCAGGCAGGCTCAGTCAAGTCCCTCAGGCAGCGGAGCTCGTATGGTGGAGGAAAAATTAGAACCCAAGGCCTGTCACTGTGTGCTTTTCCTGTCTGCCTTGGTAGATCCAGCTGAGACTAGAACTGCAGAGCTGTGACTGGGAAATCTTAGTCCTTTAAAAATCTTTTTTTGTAATTAGGTTCTCTCTCTCTTTCTCTCTCTCTCTCTCTTTCTCTCTCTCTCTCTCTCTCTCTCTGTATAAACAAATGGAGGAAGGAATGATACTTTCTGCAAAGTAGGTGTAATATTATTTAGATAACTACTAACAGGCATTACTGGGTTATTGAACGATGCTTAATATCTTTAAAAAATGGAAATAATTCTGTGTTTGGTGTTTATTATTTAATGATTTTGGGGTAAGAATGGCAAAAACCAGTTTTTACAGACAGTGTGCTGTAGTCAAGTCTAAAAGTTTAACAAATCTGAGATTTTCCTGTAAAGTTGCCTCCCAGTGAGGCAGGTCAAATTCAGATCCCACGTCAGGGGGCCCGAGGCGTTGGGCCTGGAGCACCTCTGTACCTCCCCTTCCCACCATCCAGGTGTTTATCCAGGCAGACATAGAGTTCCAGCAGCAGATGCCCTTGCTAAGAAGCTGTTCCAATGCAGTCATGCTTTTTAAAGGAGATACAGGCTGTTAGACAGCTTAAAGCACTTAACTTTCTGAAATAAAGTGGATAGTCACCAAACATGGATACAAAATGCATTGCACATAGTTACTTAAATGTTACTTTTAGAAGATTTTTTTCCCCCCATTATCAAAATACTAACAGGGGAGTGGTAGAACATTGGAAAGCATAGTACAAAGTGCAAGAAGCCACTCATCTCCCACCCGCTGCTAACTACTGTCAAAATTTTGAAATGCTTTAAAAAAAGTTTTGAGACAAGATTATTCATAACGTTTGCATACGCTTTACTTCTTTTAATTGTGGTCTGTGCATTTCTCGACAGACCAGGCCATTTTTTTTTTAATAGAGGCATGTTTTTTTTATTTATTTATTTTCTTTTTTTGTTTGTTTGTTCTGTTTATACAAGCACTGGGTACAGTCAGAAGCGCGGGAGGGTGAGAGGATTCACCAGAGCCAGAGCTGGGAACAGAACAGGCAGACTGATGAAATACACTGCTGAGGGGAGCAGCAGGCGGCAGGAGAGGTTTGTGTTCCATGTGGGACCCTCGCTGGTGGCCGGGGTTGAATCTTTGCTGCAGAGGCTGCAGGCATCTTGACAGCCCAGGGCTCAACCGGTGCACCACCAGGGGAGACCCTTTTTTTTTTTTTAAGATTTTTATTTATCCATACAAGAACTGGGGTACAGGCCAGAGGTGTGGAGGTGGGGTAGCAGTGAAAGGATTCACCAGAGACAGAGTGGGGAGCAGAGCAGGCAGACTGATGAAGTACACTGCTGAGGGGAGCAGCGGGCGGCAGGAGAGGTCTGCGCACCATGCGGGACCCTCCTCCGGTGGCCGGGGAGCAGCCGGGGATCGAACTGGCACCGCAGAGGCTGCGGGCAGCTTTGCAACCCAGCGCTCAACTGCTGCGCCACTGGGGAGGCCCCATACCAGGCCATTTTTAAGGCCTTGGTAATGTGTTCCCGTGTGGCCTGTCTTGTGGGCGGGCTATCCATTGGGCCATTTCTTTGTTGCTGGACATTGCGTGGCTTCCAGGGTTTGCTGTTGCATGTCACCTGCACTTCCGGAAGGCGCGCTCCAGCCTGGCAGTGCTGGGCGAGGCGTGTGCGTCTGCTCCGTGTCTGATGGCCTGCGCACTGCAGAAAGGTGCGCTGCCGCTGCGGTCCTCGGGCAGACTTCACCTGCGCCGGGGCAGGCCCGGGCAGGCCGCTAAGGGCTTTGTCCTTCGGCACCTTTAGGGCAGAATGACTTAGTTTTGTTGCTAAGGTGAAGTGAGTCCGCAGTATTTTTCAAGTATCTTTTTAGATCATTACTGTCTGCAAGTTTAATGTCCAAAGAAGTAACTGTTCATGTTTAGGCAGCTGCTGAGACTGCACTGCAGGAACATAATTCCTTTCCAATTTTTTTATTTTTATTGCAGGCAGGCCCTATAAGTGCAGCCCATTTCCTCTGACTGTCGCATCCGATGGGCTTTGAGCTTACTGGGCGAGGGGCCTGCTGTCTGTGTTCAGAGTCCTGGCGTGCGCCTGCAGCCTTTCCCAGGTCCCGTCCTAGTGTGATGGGTGCTGCTGTCTCTTGCAGAGGCAGCAGCGTGGGGGCAAATCACTTTTCGAGGCTGTGTCATTGGATTTTTTAAGTTCATAACTTCAATATTGTTTATAATTTTATAAAAGTTGATTCATGTCCTTTGAGCATGTAAATAGGAAAAACATTAACCTGTTTGCCAAGTAGGTCAAAATTAAATGATAATTTAAGGCATTTAGTTTTTCTGAGATGAGGTAAACCAGATTGAAATCTCTAATGGAATAATTTGAGTTAATTGCTTTCTTCAAAGTTAAAATCACAAGTCTTACCTTCTATTGTGTGTTTTTTTTCCTTAAGGTTATTCTGTTTCTTAAATAAGGTATTGGATCTTGCATTTGGGTCAGATCTTATAGTTTGCCCAGTTTTATACACTAGGAAAGCATTATTTCCATGTCCTGAAAAGAACTTAATTTTAAAATTCAACAAAGTGTTAGGGTTCGTTTCAAGTTCGTTTAAAAAAAAACTGCAGTGCAGGCAAAATAATTTCAGATTTCAGGTATCTACGTAGTGACATTTCTGCTTCAACATTGAGGTCTTGAAAAAAAAAATTGAGGCCTTTTGTTTTAAACTGGCTTGGAAAGGTAATCATTTGCCGTAAAAAAGCAGTTTGGGTGCTGATTGGTAAAGGTCTGAAAATGTAGTCTCTTGTGCCAGCTGACTTGGCGCTGACTACTCCCACGCCAGCCGAGCAGAGCCGTGTGCGTGCGTGCGTGTGAACTGGCCTGCAGGCGGGGACGCCGGCCGGGGCTGGCAGGGAAAGCTGCCCCGGGAGTGGCAGCCGAGCGGGTGTGAACAGAGCCCGACTTCAGGTTCCGACCCTGACTTCCAAGTGTGCTCGTGCTATTTTTGGCAAGTGACTTAACCCCTCCGTTTAGAAGACGCAGTGAAGGTAGTTTCTGCCTCCCGGAGCTGGTGGGGTGTTAACACCGGGGAAGTGCGGCCTGAGGGTCAGCGCCCCCTGCGACACCTCGGGTGGGGCCCGGCGCTCCGTCCACTGTCCTCCCCCGCAGGCCTGGAGCTTGCCTCGCGCACTGGGTGTGCAAGTCCAGCTTTGAATGTGCAGGCATGACTGTATTTAAAATATGAAATGATGAAAATAGCCTCTTTATGAACGCACAGTTCTGCGGGAATGCTCAGGATGCGTGTTCTGGGGTAGGGCAGATGTGGGATGGGGGTTGACTTGGCTGCACTGTGTATCCCTTGAGACGGTCGCATTTCCCCCTCTGAGATGATCCAGAAGAGCCTCACGGGGCAGCGGAGATTAAAGCCGTGTTGCCTGCGTACGGTAGGGTGGCCCCCATCAGCACCCCCTCAGCAGCCTGCCCCCACCCATCAGCCGGCCCCCGCCTCAGTGACAACGCTGTCAGCAGTGGTTTCCGTGCTTTAAACACAGTGTTTCTGGCCTCTTAGGATCCAAGTTGGGATTTCCATCAGGTGTCAGGGGATCCTGTAAGTAGCACTAGGCCAGGTTAGTTTTCTTTCTTACCTGGTCACCTTGCTGAGCATATCCCGCGCAGCTGAGGAGGCACGAGCTGCGACTGTCTGGGAGGCTAGCTCGGAGGTCGTTGCTAGCCTTCCCTCTGTGTCAACTGCCTTCCCTCGATTTCAGCACACACAGGCTGTCCAGGGAAACTTGTGTTAGTGCAACAGGTGACCCTCCTCTGAAGGGCCGTGGCCGCCGTGCCTGGCCCTTGCTGGGTGGACAGTCCTGGGCTTACGTGCAGTGCAGGGTGGGAACAACATGGCGCAGTGGGTCCAGAGTTCAGCTCCAGCTCCTCCACCTCAATGCTCTTGTGTGTGTAAAAGGGACGAGCTTGATGGATCGAGCTGCGGGCGCTTCTGTTGGCATCGCTGCTGCTTGGCAAGTCACAGCTCTTCCAAGTCCGTCACTGACCTGGTCTGGAAGTCAGAGGTGACTTGAGTCCCATGCGTGTTTTTTGCCCCCTCAGGCTCTTATCAGATGCTGTAAGTCTCCTTTACTCTGCTACTAGTAGCTTTAAGATCCCCTGTATTACCCTTCTTATCAACACTTGTATATATTAGCGTTTTGGGGGGACAGACATCAGAGGGGAGCATAAATTTGCCAGTGATGATTAGCAAGACGGCGTGAGTAGGCTGGCAGAGCAGGCCTCGGGATCAGTACGCCTGACACTGGTGAGGATGGAGAGAGACACCCTCAGAACTGAGGCTCTTCTGCCCGCAACGTGTCTCCCCCGCAGGAGCGGAAGCACAGCTGGCGCGTCTGCCCTGCGAGGCCCCCACTCTCCTTCCAGGGGAGGTCAGCTGGCCCCTGCGCCGTTTTCATAGCACTTTGCTTAGCAGTGGATGGCTTTGTGCCGCTTACCTGTCCGGCTGTCTCTGGCCCGGACTGTGCGCTTCCTTATTATCTGTGCTTCTCACTGCCGCTCTGGGCCTGGCTGGGCCAGTCCTTGCTCCGTAATTAATAGCGGGAGGCATTGTAGGGCAGTGTTCAAGGCTGGGGCTTGGGTAGATCTGCCAGAGCTCTGTCCCCCCAAAGCCTCACCTTCCTGCTGGCTGGCGTGCGTGCACAACAGGTCCGTCAGCGCCGTGCCCGGCGTGCAGCGGGTGCGCCGTGGCTGAAACCTGCCACTGATGTTGATGGATATTTGGGGATCAGGAGAGGAGCCTGTGGCCCAGTTAGTTCGTTGATGAAATGGAGGCGCCCCCCTCCCCCCCATTTGAGCGCCCAGTGCTCCGCAGGGGATGGAGGTGCCTGAGTTCCAGGAGGGAGGTGTCCTGGGTGTGGGACCATTCGTCTTGATGACGGTTTTCCGTGACTGAGAGACCCGAAACGGACAGGCAGCCCCTCTGGGTGTGCTGGGATGTCCGGGGCAACCTGTTGAAAACATGGCCAGTCCCTGTGCTTGCCTTCCTGCTCGCCAGCCTGTTGTAGTGTTCCGGGAGGAGAGCGCCGTGGCTCAAGGCTGGTGTTTCACTGCGCAGCTGGGGAGAGTAGAGCCGGGGTCTGCGCGCACTGCCCGGGGGGCGCCTGGCGCGGTTCCTGTTGGGTGCTGGGCGCAGGCTTCCGCATCGGGAAGGAGTGGCCGCCTGGAAGGAGTGACCGCGGCCGGGCGCAGGCGAGCGTACTCGGCCTGCGGAGTCCTGTGGGGCAGGAGCGGGTGACGTCAGGGCTTTGTGGTTCCGACCTGGGTTCAAGCCCCAGATTTCTACTTTCTAGCCGTGCCTGTGAGCTGTGACCTTGCTCCCAAGCTTTCTTTTCTGTGAGATGAGCCAGCACAGTGATGGTTTCCTGCCGCGCCCACTTCCCTCTGCAGCGTCCCCTGGGCTGCGGTGCCCGAAGGCATGCTCGGCTCTCCAGCTTCCTCCTCTGCTTACTCTCTCCGTGCTCCCTGCAGAGGTAGCAGGCTGGGTGGAGGTAGCAGGCGGGGTGTCGGCAGCTCCTGAATAAATGACCACGTCCTAACCTAGAAGGCGCCGAGGCTTGGGCCCCGAGGCGTGTGCGAGTGTGACTCAGGGTCTCCCAGTGCCCCCACCCCCACCCCAGTGTCCGCTGCGCCCGGGTGGTGTGTCTGCAGGAACCGGCAGCCAAGGGCGGGACCGGCCGGCCACGCTGGAGACCGGGGGCGGGGCGGGTGCCCTGCTCAAGTATGCGCTGCTCGGGCCTAATAAGCTGCTGTTAGGAAATTAGCAGCCGTTTCCTGTTTGAAAAAGGAAACACTACAGTGAGGGAAACACCCAGGGATCCACCTGCGGTTGCTGGGTGAGGAGTCAGGGCTGCAGGCAGGCAGGCGCCGCCCAGTCGTGCCAGGCCAGGTTGAGTGATGGGTGCCCCAGCTCGGTGCTCCAGGGCCTGACATCACATTCGTGGTGATGTGTCTCCCTGTGGAGCAGGGTCTCAGGGGCTTCATTTACCTCCCAGATGGAAAAGGGAGGTCCTGTGACCTGCCCTGGCGCGCCGGGAGGCTCGCTCCATCTGGAAGCAGCAGTGGAAGCCACGGGGGAACCCTAACCTGCCCCTGGGTAACTTCTCAGTAAAGTCTCTGACATTTGTTTAATTGTGACTCTAGTGGCCGCCGGGGCTGTTACCCGTGGGCGGTGATGTTTATTTCCCCGGGTATAGAATGAGGCGGACTCTGAGAATTGGGTCAGATGCGCGTCACCAGGTAGAGTTCTTCCTGGCCCAGAGAACTGTCCCTGTGCCTTCCCTTCGAGAAGCAGCAGAAGTAGTCAGCGGGCGATGCTGGACCTGGGGTCCCGCGTGAGCCAGCTCAGTTCTTCAGGCCTGAGCGAAGCGTGCAGCCCCAGGGCCTGGCCGTCGCCTTTCAGGGCTGGGGATGGCCGCGGCCACGGCGCCGGCCTCCCGAAGATGTGGTTCCCTGTGCCCTCCGCTGCGGGGATGAGGGTGGCACTTGTTAAAATAATGCTCTGCTGTTGGCTCACCAGGAACGAAGCCTCGTGGCTAAAATCCGCTGCAGATTAATTGTATTTTTAGTTCTGTGTCGTGAGTGTTGGAGTACTTTCTAGATTGTTTAAAACCGAGCCGGGAGAGGAAAGACACTCTGAGGGGAGCAGCCTATAGGTGTGGAACTGTGGGAATTTGGGGCCAGAATAACTGGCTCCCAGGCAGCATCAATGGGTCCCCCCGGAAAACTCCTCGGGGGGCTGGTCTCCCCCCGCCCCGCACCCTCTGCCCGCCAGCCTTTGGGTGAACAGAGTCGACAGTCGGGGCCGTTCAGCGGTGACAGCTGCGCCTTCACCAAGGGCCGTCGTCCCAACGCGACTGCAGCTCCAGGACTGCCCGACCTCGCGGAGGGCGTGCGTGTTCTGGCCAGGGGCCCCTCTTCTGGCTCCGGGGGCCGTCTCGGGTTGTTGTCCTTGTTTCAGGACGGCGTGCCAGACTGTTCGAGAATCGAAACCACTGTTTGGTACCAACCGGAGTGGTGCCAGACGCGAGTCGGGGGGGCTGTTCTTACTGGGGGAGGGGCTCGTGGAGGCGGCACTTCTTCCCTGAGTGGCAAAGCTCGCCGGGGACATCACTTGGGCCTGGGGATTTGTTTTGAAAAAGATTCAGGATTACGAATCCCATTTCTTTGGTGGCTCGAGAACTGTTTAAGGTCGGGTGGCTTGTGGCTCTGGAGGAGCGGGCCCTCCCCCTGGGGCTGCGGGCTCTGCCCGCGGCCCGGTGTCTGCTCTTACCCTCCTGTCCGCATTGTGGGGAGCTGCCTTCCACCCTTCGTGGGGGCAGCTCCTGCTCCTCAGCTGCTCTCGGCAGCTTGTGAGCTCTGTCATTTCAGAGAATCAGTCTTCCTTGTATGGGGTTTCTGTTCCCAACTAAGTTTTCCTTCTGCTTTGGGCTCATCTCGCCCTGCCCCTGTCATCGCAGCGCCGCTGGGGTGCTGCGGGGTGCAGGGCGCGGGGCTTGCCTTTGGCAGACTGGCCTCAGCACCGTCAGTTTCGGGAGCTGCCGTCCTCGTGCAGGGATTTACAGAAATAAAAGAGAAAACGATGTTTTCCCTTGAGTGGGATCTCCGCTCTGCACAGCGCCATGGCGCGGGGTCGGCCATGGTTGTGTGGGGCGTGTTTCCTCTTGTCCTGACATACTGAATTGTTAATTTATGACCTTTTTTCCTACTACAAACATGTAAGTCTCGATTTCCTTCTGAACACTGCATTAGCTGCGTCCCGCACATTTTGACGTATTTTTCAATTTGTTTAAAATATTTTGTTAACATTTTTGTGATTTCCTCTTTACCCTAATGGGAGTTTTCAGGCTCCCGATTGAAATTGTGGGGTTGGGAACACTTTAATCCTCAGGAGGTGTCTCTAAAGGAGATTGCTGCCAAGCAGCTCTGTTGGTATTTGCAGGCAGTAAGGATTAATGAGTTGTTTCAGAAGAGCTGAATATGATGACAGGCATTTAATTAGTAGTTAGAGTTCCCTGTGCCATTATCCTTTATAAAAAGTTCTTATCTAGAGAATTTTAACTGTGATCCTCAGTTTTCATAGCCTAATGTCAGAAAAATAAACAATGACTCACTCAGTTTTACTCTGCTACCCCAAAAGATTGGTTTTAAATTCATGTTGTTACTGTGGAGAGTGTCCTAGATGCGGGCCATCTACACAAGACCTGTCAATACTTAAGTTGGAGAGAAAGTCTCCATTCCCAGACCCGCGGCAGACCTGGCTGCTTGCCAGGTTACCATTGGTAACCCGTCCAAGCTGCAAAGCAAAAGGCCTAGGGAGGTTAACACTGAAACTAGGGGACTTGCCTTTTGGGCCCTTAGTGTTCAGGTTGATTCCCGAACCAGCCACCCCGAAGTTATCAAGAACCCCCTGAGGGCAGAGGTGGGTGGGCAAGTGTAGGCTGGAGGGAGGCCATGTGTCGTCTGGCTGGTGGATGGCTCTGTTCGCCTCCCACATGGTGGGAACACTTTGCTGAAGGCGGGCTGTTGGGAGAGCAGACTCTTCTCAGGTAGCTCAGCCTCAGGAAAGGAGCAAAGGGCGGAGCAAACACTTGAGTGATGGAGGCGGTGAGCGGGCTGTGGTTCCTGGGTGGCAGCTGCAAGGCCAGTGGGGCAGCCCTGGCTCAGCAGGAGGGGGTGTGATGCGAGCTCTGTCACTGTAAGGGCCAGTCCTGTAGCTGGGACTGCAGCTTGGATTTCCTCGCTCGCCGTCTAGTGGGGCAGCATGTAGGTGTTTGCCAGGAGCTGTCTGTTCTCCTGCGTGATTCAAAGTGGTCTTTAGAGACCATCACCCCCACCCCGTGATGTCACCTGTGCTTTCAGTAGCAAACAGTCACTGTATGGTTTTGTGTGTTTGTTTCCTAGTTTTCCTTTCTCCTCAGTGGCTGATCAGTGAGTGAATGAGGGCAGAGGCCTCTGGTCTGCATTCGGAAGCAGCGCAGCACAGAGCGGCGATCTGCGAAGGGGGCTGGGAGTCGGCAGTGGGCACCAGAGCACCCCTCAGAGCCCAGCTTGTGGCCGGTCAGGTGACAGCCTCTGGCCTTGACCACTGTCTGCACGGTGGTCTGTCCCTCCCAGAAGCTTGGGATGCCTTTCCAGCGCTGGCTACAGAGAATCTTTTTTTTTTTTTTTTAAAGATTTATTTATTTATTTATACAAGCACTGGGTACAGTCAGAAGCACGGGAGGGTGAGAGAATTCACCAGAGCCAGAGCGGGGAGCAGAACAGGCAGAAGGACCGAAGGACCGAAGGACACTGCTGAGGGGAGCAGCGGGCGGCAGGAGAGGTCCGCGCGCCATGTGGGACCCTCCTCCGGTGGCCGGGGAGCAGCTGGGGATCAAACCAGTGCTGCAGAGGCTGCGGGCAGCTTCTCAGCCCAGCGCTCAACCGCTGCACCACCTGGGAGGCCCTGCAGAGACTCTTTTAACAGGTGCTTTTAAACTGCCGTCCTGTGGGAAGGAATTACGTTTGATTTTCCGATTTTTAAATAAATATTAAAACTATGGAGTAGATTTTGTAATGTCAGTTTTAAAGCCCAAGGGCTTTTATACCAAAACTATAAAACACGGGTTTTTCTGTTGAGAGCTTTTTGTAACTTACTGTCCTTTTGGATTATTAAAGGACAGAACAATTAGCAAAGACTTGTTCCTGAACTGGTTGTCACAGTTCCTTATGATGGGTGTATTCGGGGATGTCCCTGTTGGCATAGTATGGGATGGTAGCGACGGGCTAATTTCTCTTCTAATTCTAGTGGTTCTTTCGTGTGCTATAGAGTAAGGGGATTCTTCATCATCCTGATTTTAAAGATTGTCATGAAAATGTTCTACTTGGAAATGGGCTCAGAGTTACAGAGACACTGCCTGGATAAAGCGTGGCTGAGAAGCCCCGGGCACCCTCGTGGGGTGGTGCTGTTCGCCCCTGGCCTCATCCACCTCGTTGTTCCCGGGCCATGTGTCCCCTCGGGGGCGCGAGACTCAGCACGTGGCCCTTGGATGTGGACACCGGGTGTCCAGCCTGAGACGAGGGTGTTCTCGTACCGGCTTCATCGCCCACAAATGATACAGCACAGATTTTGTTCTTTCGTGTCTTGTTGGCTGACTCGATGATGTCAGTGACAGCGTTTTTGGTCTTTTATGACATAGACATTTTTAAAAGTCCCCACTTCCCTTGTAATCGGATCTTCCTCATCTGGGCGTCTGATGTGTCCTCATGAGTAGCTGGAGTGTGTGTGTTCTCAGCTGAAATTCCAAAGCAGGACTGACTCCTCCTGCCACCTGCGCTGCCTTGTCCTGGTAACCTTGTGGCTCAGTCAGGGTGACGGCTGGCTGCTTCCTGCAACTGACAGGCGACCTGTGGGGAGACACTTGAAGACCATAGACTTTTGCTGCTTCCCAGCCAGATTTCTTCCTAGATCTGGTATCTGCCCACTGCTCATTTTAAGTCCTTCACCAGCTAATAGAGGCTGTCGTTCCTTTTCCTTGCTAACAGTGGCAATGTCAGAGTAATATTACCACCAGCTCCACTTCCTCGAGAGCTGCAAGAAGCATACCGGTGGTACTCATTTAAAAATGAGTGTTGGCAGGGCCTCCCCAGTGGCACAGCGGTTGAGCGCTGGGCTGTGAAGCTGCCTGCAGCCTCTGCAGCGCTGGTTCGATCCCCGGCCGCCGGGTGAGGGTCCCACATGGCGCACAGACCTCTCCTGCTGCCCACTGCTCCCCTCAGCAGTGTACTTCGTCAGTCTGCCTGTTCTGTTCCCCACTCTGGCTCTGGTGAATTCTCTCGCCCTCCCACGCTTCTGACTGTACCCAGTGCTTGTATAAATAAATAAATAAATAAATCTTTAAAAAAAAAAAGAGTGTTGGCAGTAATAATTGCACATTTGAGTTAAAAGGTCTTGGAAAGAAGATATGTATATATTGCCATGTCTTCTGACTTGTGAAGTGTGTGAATTTTGCAATTAAAAAAATGAGGCCTAGTGTGTGTGTGAAAATAACAAAACCAAACACCCTGCTTAGCATGTGAAAATAGTTCCTTCTGGCCAAGAGCAGAAACTTAGTGTGAGGCTTTTGTTATGCTCCCCTTTCATTCTGTCTTACACAGCAGCTTGCTGTCCAAAGCCTTAGAAAAAGAAGGCCTTTAGAGAAAAACTGAAGACATTTGTCAAGCCGGTATTTTTCCTCTTCTCTTCCAGGCTGATTGGATTGGCTCAGACTGCTCCTGTAGATGGGCAGCTCAGACAAAGAGAAATTTCTTTTCCCAGCTGGTTCCCAGCTTGCTTTCAGCATCCGTTCATGCACAGGAGCAGTTGTGAAGCCTAATCTCTCCCCTGAGGAGCTGCTTTAGGGTGCTGAGATGCAGGAGGGCTGTCAGGGGTCCACTTGGGCAAGTGAGCTAGCCTCAGTTTCCTTGCCTGAAAAATGAGGGCAGTGCTACCTATTTCATAGGGTTGCTGTGAGAATTAAACAATTTAACACTGATTAATATTTATTACACGTTCCGAACAGTGCTTGGTGTTATTTGTTAAATTTGTTAAAGCAAATAAAATACACAATTAGCTAGTAATTTTTGAAGATCCGTTTGTTTCCTGAGTTGCTCGTCCCAGCTGAGTGTATTTCAGCAGAAGAGAAACGCGCTCTTAGTTCCCCAGAGCACAGCTGCCGGCTGAGGCTTCGCTCTTGAATGGGGGCTTGAGAAGTGACGGTTAAGATTTGACACGAAGAAGATGCTCCCAAGACTCTGTAAAGTCATCTGTCTCAAATCATGCATGAAAGTCAAGAAAACATTAGTTATGGCACCACCCCACTAGTCGCTGGCGGGGCTGCGGTATTCCAGGGCGCCCCTGGCTTTCTTCGGGGTTCATCCCCCCTCTCCTCCCTGTTACTTCTCCCTGTTAGCCATTTCATTAATGCTCCAGGGCTGTGGAGTCAGACCACAGACTTCATGCTCCAGAGCCGAGTGCTTGAGAACACCTTGCCGTCCTGCTGACATTCTCGGGCTCAGAACCCAAGGGCTTGATTCCCTCATTTTCAGATTTGCAGGTTCGCGGTAGCCACTGAGTTAGGGGGAGTTATTGTTAGCCTCTGCCAGCAGTGAGAAGTAACAGGGAGGGAGAGGAGCGTTGTTACTGGGCAGGATGAAGGGCACCCCAAAACCCCCAAACCTGCCTACCCTGAGTAGGTTGCCATCCACCACATCAAGACAAAACCTGCTCTAGTGCGTAAGACCCTCACCGGGAGGGAACTTTTGTGCAGTCAGTGTGCAGTGAAGAGACGAGGGGAGAAAGGAAAGAATAGACAACATCGTTTCCAAATCCAGCACCCAAAGTTACCCATCCCCTGGTGGGTAAAATCTTCCCAAACAGGGTTGGCCCCAGGCGGGGCCCCTTGAAGCGGGAACTTCTGCCCCGAGTCTAAGGATCTTCCGCTGGGACCGTGGGGAAGGGGCAGAACCGGCCAGAGACGGCTGCAAGGAAAAAGACGAAGATAAAGGCTGCCATTGTCGGCCTCCCCACGGCTCTCCCCCACGGCTGTCTTCCAAGGGTCTCCTTCCAGGTCCCCCAAGTTCCTGGTGCCAGTCCCAGGCCGAGAAGCAAGCGCGGCTCTCCGCCCGGCCTGCCCCCGGCGCCCGTCGGCCTTCCCCAGCCCCTCTAGCTTCTCCTCCTCCTCGCTCGGCCCCTCCCTTCCCTGGCGGGCAGGAATCCTGGAACCCCCCCTTTCCCTGGGGACCCCCGTTACAGAATGAACATCTGATAGAGCCAGGGGCACCCCGGAGTCCCGCAGCCCCCTCCAGTAACTGAAGGGCTGGTGCTGCAACTACTGTTCGCGTCGCAGACCCGAGCCGCCCGGGGCCTGCAGGGCTGTGTGATGGGGTTTCCTCCCGTGCAGCTGCTGCCGTCACCTCCCCTGCGGACAGCCAGGACACGGTCAGTCACGGTGCGTGGGCTGCGCGCAGTGTGCCAAGTGCGGACTGTGTTTTAGAAAGCATTTTGAAGGCTGAAGCTGCCTTTGGAAGGACAAGCTAGTTGAAAAGTTTTGCCGCCTGAAAAGTTGAGCTGCTGTTGCCGGCTGCTTCGGTGTGTGAGACGCGCGCTTCCTCGGAGGCCAAGGCGGCCCTCTCGCAAGGCCTCTCCTAGGAGATTAATGAAGGGCTTATTGCAGTGGAAATTTTTGAGGAAAATGTAATCCACCACCATAGAGCAGTGCGACCTTGGGGCTTTATTTCCTGTTTCATAAAATGGCGGTGACGATGGCCGCTGCCGCCGCCGCGGCGTGTTTTACAATGTGGTAAAGTACACGCACCATACACTTCGCCATTTTCACTTTTTAAGTGTGTCGTTCGGTGGTATTCAGTGCATTCACAGCGTCCCGTGTCCGTCCCCAGTATCCATTTGCAGAACACGTTTGTCCTCCCAGACTGACGTTCTGTGCCCCTGAGCGGTCCCCCCCCTCCTCAGCCGTTGGCAGCCACCGTGTTCTTTCTGCCCTTAAGAATCCAGCGATCGAAGGCGCACCCCAAGGGCTAGCATCATGCCGTGCTCGTCTTTTTGTGACTGGCTTATTCCATGTGGCCTGTTCAGGTGTCGTGTCCCTGGAACCACACGGCACGTGGTGTTTCCCCGCTGGCTTCCTGCGTGTAATTGTGCGTTTAAGATTCGTCCATTGTTTTAGTGCGTTGGTAGCTCACTTCTTTTTGTGCTGAATAAATGTTCGGTTATCTGGGTGTAGTCATTTATTTATCCATTCATTTACTGAGGGGTATTTTGGTTGCTTCCAAGTTTTTAGCAAGTATGAGTGAAGTTGCTGTAAACAGCTGATGCAGGTTTTTGTGTTGATTTAAGTTTTCCACACCTTTGGGTAAATATCAAGGAGCCTAATCCCAGGATTGTATGGTAAGACTATGTTTGGTGTTGTAAGAAACTGCGAACTGTCTTCCAGAGTGACTGTACCAGTTGCATTCCTGCTGGCAAGAAGTGAGGAGAGTCCTGTTCCTCCAACTCTTGGTGTTATCCGTGCAAGAGCTTTGGCCACTCTGTAGGAGTGGGGTGGTGTGTCAGGGTTTTTATTTGCATTTTCATGATGCCCTGTGACATGGGGCATCTTTGCACACGCTCGGTTACTGTCTCTGTGTGTTCTTTGGCGAGGCTCCAAGGTCTTTGGCTCAGTGTTTGTGACTGGATTGCTTGTTTTCGTGTTGCTGGGTTTCAGGAGCTCTTTGTATATTGTGGATAGCCAACTTTTATTGGTCTCTTTTGCAAATATTTTTCCTAGTTTGTGGCTTGTCTTCTCTCCTGACACTGTCTTTGCCAAGCAGGGATTTTTATTTTAATGAAGTCCAGTTTATTAATTGTTTTTATGAATTGTCTTTGGTGTCACCTGGCCCCATTTTTTTCAGTCATGCTATCTTTTTTTGTTGGGGATATAATAGTTTTGAAATCATGACTAGATTTCCATATACGTATGTGTAAGTTCTGAGCATGGTGTGTCTAATCTAAGTGGAAGTAGTGATAATGGTTGTGTTAAATCATTCTGAAACTCCACTGAGCAGGGGAGGAAATAGTAGAAGTTTTAGAATTTAGTAGAATTCATTGTGCTCAAACTTGCAGACATTTGTGGAATGTGTGTGTAGCCAGCATAAGGTCACGGCAAACAATTGGCAAGTGTCAGAGCCTTGAAGAGAGTCCCGTTTGCTTGACCAGCCCCTTGTTGAGACATTTCATATCCCGTGCTGTTTACTATGTAATTTCTGTAAGATTCAGGCCAACTGAGAAATTACTGTTGTGTCTATGAAACGTAAATCTGTAGTATGTAAAGTCAGACTTAACTGAGGCTCATTAGCTGCCCTTCACCTTTGCTGTCAAGGTAGGAATGTCACTAGGAATGGGAGGACTCGGCGTGGGCCTTAGATACGTAAGTGCAGGGCCCAGCGCAAGCCCAGTGCGTGGAAGGCGGCGCTTCATAGTGCTGAAACATCAAGAGTTGGTGAAGGACAGTCCTCAAAGTAATACACTTTCTGTAAGCCCAGTCACTATGTGAACAGTGATTCATTTCTAAAGCTTGTCTCCATGAATTAAGACAATTAAAAAAAATTCCAAATTCTCCACCTGCTGTATATGATGACACCCACTGTCAGCTGCAGTAATCGGAGTAATTCGCCTTTAGGAATAAACAGCCTCGTGGAAATGAATGAGGATTCAGGCCTGGAACTGCCCCCAGCGGACTTTGGCAGATCTCTTCAAGGGAGTTGGGAAAGGTTGGATTTTTAAATGGGAGTTAGGTGATTACTGGTTGTCCGGTTATAAAAAGAAACTTTCTTGCATTGTGTAATCCAATTCGCAGTGGGTGCATAGTTTAAATTTGGAAAAAACCATATAGCTGCTATTAGAAGATATTTCAGTCGAAGACAGGAGGTCATAAGCTGAAAGGAGAACAGAGTTGATCACAGAGCAGGGAGACCCACATGACAAACCGCTTTATAAGCCTTGTTCAAGGATAAACCTGGAAAAGTTACTCAGTGGTGAATTTTGAGTGATTGTCAAAATTATATAAATAGTAAAAGTGATCAAGTTTTCTTTTGATTTTCTTCTGGTTTGTGAAGTGTATGTGTCGTGGGGGAAGCAATACATTTCCATGTGTATTTGTGATGCACAATATTTTTTTTTCAGCTTAAGGAAATGTAGAAAATGACCTTAGTTTCAGAAATACCTTTTTTTAAATGGGAGAATTTATCTTCGAAAACTGTGATTACAAGGAATGCTTCCTTAAAGCGGCTGTTAGCCACCCCCAGAGGTCATGTGCTGCGGTGGCCGCGCGCCGGGTGTTGGTCAGAGGCTTCGCCCCGCCCGCGCCTCCCGGCCGGCCCGTCAGTGTAACGTGCTGTTTTCTCCCGCAGTCGGGTCAGTTCAGCGAAGACATGATTCCCACGGTCGGCTTCAACATGAGGAAGGTCACCAAGGGCAACGTCACGATAAAGGTCAGCACCCCTGTCCCCGCCCCCCGCCCCCAACCGCCTGGTCCCCGCAGCCGTGCCAGCGCGGGCTTGTCCGGTTTCCCTGTCCTTCCCTGGGCCCCCGGTCTCCACTTCGGTGAGTCGACGTGCTCTGGAGGAGGGCGAGCCGTTGCTCTCCTCTCTCTAGCAGTTGAGAACAGGTCGGGGGGAGATGTCAGTGAGTGCCCACAAAACCTGCAGATGGAAACGGACCCCAGAAACTTGGCCTGTGCTGCTAGACGTGAGAGCTGGGGTTGCGGCGTTCCCGGGAAATGCCGTCGTGCCTCAGAGAAGTGGAATTTGGGATTTCATTATTTTATGGACATTTTGGGATTGAAAGGCAATGATTTATTATTTGTAACACTGGAAATGTAGTGTTTCAATTGTGGTAGCAGGTCCTGTGACCTGTTCTGCCTTTCTTTACAGCTGTGGTTGCTGTGTAGCCAGGGCCTCGCACAGCCCCTGCGCAGCCCTCACAGAGTAGGCACCACAATGAAATTACTGTGGCCTGTATAGGATTAAGATAATTTTATAGAAGAAAGACTCCCGGGTAGAAACATTGGCCGCGTTATTACAGAATAATCCAGGTGACTTCGCAGTAATGTCCCGTCAGGACACGCAACGCATGGCTTCCGAGCGCACTCTGTGTTCTTGATGTTCACATCTGGGTGATGCATGTTTTGTAGATTTTAAAAAGATGTGTATTTGCAGTATTATGAATGTATTAGTGAGTAAGCAAAGGAGGTGTTGTGCCAAACCAAATCTTTGTTTAAGCAGAACGACAGAGCGAGAGTACAACGTCTGGTGATCTGTGAGCGTCAGGTTTAGAAATGACCCCAAAACTCCCAAAAGAGCTTGTCTGGGCCCTGGTTTTCAAGGGCAGCCTGGCTCTCACTGCCATGAGCCTCCTGCCCGAACTTTCTTCCCCCATGTGGTGCTCGAAATGTCCTCTCAAGAATTGTCTGTCTTGTTTTAAAGATCTGGGACATAGGAGGCCAGCCCCGCTTCCGGAGCATGTGGGAACGGTACTGCAGAGGAGTCAATGCCATTGTGTAAGCACCCCTCGCCCCACCCCCGCGCGGGGAGTCCCTCCGTCTATAAGTGACCCCCCCTCCTCCGCAGGCTGTGGCAGAGCCAGCTTAGGCTCCAGAGAAAAAACTGTTTTTAAAACTTCCAAAGGCTCGACTTTTATTTCAGACAGCGACAGTCTCCCTAGAGGCCTTCTTAGGGTAATCCTGCCAGCGTGAGACTTAACAGTTGAGTCATAGGTGAGGGTTTTTTAAAATGTTTTTGGTTTATGCAACTAAGAGCCAAGGGATATAAATGTCTTCCAGTCACATACATTTGTTCTCATGAACCATCTTTTTAAAATTATTTTTATCCCGAATTTTATTTTGATTAACAATTTAAACAGTATAAATCTTAAGAAAATTAGAAGTCTTCATTTCAGTTGTGCTCACTAAAGCTCATGGAGAAGGTACGTTGAGATCAATTTATTTCTTTAAAAGTTACATGATAGATGCTGCAGATCGTGAGAAGATAGAAGCTTCTCGAAATGAGCTCCATAACCTTCTAGATAAGCCTCAGTTACAAGGAATTCCAGTAAGTATGGTGCCCGTGCTGTAAGTACATGACTGCAGACTTGGGGGTTTTGATCAGCTGTCCTGCGGGGTTCGGCAGCCACAGGAGAGGAGCCAGCATGCCGAGAGGCGCAGCCGCTCTACCTGCAGGACGGCCCGCGCAGTTTGGGTCTCGCCTGCGGTGCTGGGCCGTGTGCCTGTTTCCTTACGTGGAAGTTTACTGTCTATATATTTTCTTTTAAAAGGTGCTAGTCCTTGGAAACAAGAGAGATCTTCCTAATGCCTTGGACGAGAAACAGCTCATCGAAAAAATGTATGTCTTAAAGAATGAATGATGGCGCTAAACAATTCTGCTTTCAAATGATCGTTCTACCCACTGCTTTGCTGACCATCGGCCTGTTCAGTGATGATTGTAGCATGATTTCCGTAGATGAACTTGGCCCACCCGAGAAGTGAATCCCTAAAGTTCTAGTAATAACAAGTAATTAAGTGAAACGCAGAATGTGTGATGAGTACTGCTGCTCTTTTAAGCACAGACTTACTTTGTTAATTCTGCTTCTTGTAGGAATCTGTCCGCTATTCAGGATAGAGAAATTTGCTGCTATTCAATTTCTTGCAAAGAAAAGGATAATATAGGTAAGAAAGACTGTTTGGGAAGTCATGGCTGTGAGTGGGAGGGTGTCTAGGGAGGGCGTCCTGCAGTTCACTGTCTCCATTCCTGTGCAAGCGGCTTCCTTCACGCCACACTGCTGCTTTGCCTCAGGGTCTAGCGCAATCGTCATCTCTTTTGGCAACAGACAGCGCGTCCTGACCCGGCTGCGTACCCCTTGAAGACGTGACTGCAACGAAGGCCTGAGTTAAGCCTTCATGTGATATCAATTTATTGTGTTAATTTTTGCAGAACTAGCACCCAGCAGTGCTGTGTAACAAAGTGGCCTGTTGAAGGAACACTTCTTACATGTGGTCTGTAGGCTCTCTGTCAGGTTTTCAGTGACTCAGCAAGGGTGTCCTGCAGCAGGCCAGCGCGCCCTGGGAGGCACTGGCCGCTAGTACCCTTCACCTGCTTATTGTCCGCCTTCATTTCCTGGGCCTGCCGTAGCTGGGCATCACAAACTTAGAACAGCAGGCATGTTTTCTCTCGTGTTTGGGAGCCAAGAGGTCTGAATCTGGGGGGAGCGGGGAGTGGGGGCCCTTTCGGGCCCCTCCCAGTGTTGGCCTTCCTGGGCCTTCCTCGGCTCATGGATGCCTCACTCGAGTCTCCGCCTCTGGTTCCGCACGCCCTCTCCTCTGTGCAGGCCTCTGTCTGTTCCCTCTTCATGTACCATCCCCTGGCCTCTCTCCCTGTGTCTAAAGAGACCCTGTTTCCAAGTAAGTCACATTCTGAGGTTACAAGTACTGGTGAATGTCCAGGGTACACCGTGCAAGCAGTTCAGTGTCCTTAAAGGATCAGTGTGTGTGGCTTGACTTTAGTCCCTAAACTCACTTGGTAAGAGTATTTAATTTTAAACGTGTGTTGGAATAAAATTCAATAAATAGTGGTCATACAGTGTGCCTCAAGCAGATTTTCTGAGCTCTTCCTTCAGCCTTCAGTCAGGATGTGTTGGTTCCATCATACTTCGCTTTTCCCTAGTGAATTCCAGCCTGTCTCTCACCCTGCCCCGTGCCGTGACGAGCGCGGCGTGTGCGTTCTGGGCTGATTCTGGGCGCCCTTTAAAGCCTGCTGGAGCCAGGCTGGGTCCCTGCAGTTGACTGATGGACACGGATTCTCCTTTAGTATATAAAAGAGAATGTGACTTGATGTACTGGGGTTTTTTAGTGGACTTGCGCACCTGTGGTTACTTAGAGCTTATTTAAAAACTTGTTTCCTATGTTGGGGGGAGCTCCTGTTAGATTTTAATGTGTGCCCCTGAGTGCGCCGGCTCACACTCGGGGCCGTCCGGAGACGTCTGGCTGTGTCTGCGGGCATGTGGGGGTGTCTTACTGAGGGTGCTGCTGGCTTCTGGTCGGTGAGCCAGAGGGGCTCTCGACGCCCGGCAGCGCCTACGGAGGTCTTGCCTGACGTGGCGTTCTCACTGCAGCTGAGCACCATGGTGCAGTGTGGTGCGCAGCGCTGTCAGTCCTCTACTCTCTTGTGTCACTGCTGCTGCTTAAAAATAAAAAAAAGGCTTTGTAGGGAAGGGGCAAATCCTTGTCTTGTCACCAGGACTCACTAGCCAGATTCCTGAAAACAAGTCTTCCGACATCATTCAGGAAGCGCGAGGCGGGTGTGCCGGGCGGCTCCTTCCACGGTGTGAGGCCCTGCCTACGGTCTCTGCAGAGCTCCTGCTCCCCCAGCGCCACCCTGTCCAGCGAGCCGGCCGCTGGCGCGGACTCGCAGGCGAGCACTGCGCATGTGGCAATGCCCGCACAAACGCACGGCGAGAGGATTGCACTCCTGGGTGCGCCCGGGCGCAGAGCACCCTCCTGGACTTCAACTCCTGTAGCGTCTTAGCAGAGACTTAGGAATTTACTAAACTGCTCCCGAGACGTGTGCTGGTGACAGTGCTGTGTGCGTGCTCGCTGCTTCCTGGGGGTGTGCAGTGAGGAGCCGAGCTTAAAGCTCCCCAGTAACTTCCTATGGGCTGGGGAGTAACGGCCAGCCTTCTTCACTTCCTAGAGCTGACTCCTACTTCCCCGGCCTAGCCCTGTGGTTCTCGCCCAAGGGCACTGTGGCTCCCCAGGGCACACTGGGCAGTGTGTGCACACATTTTTTTAGTTGTAGTAACTGAGGAGGGGAGGGCATGATGGAGGCTGCAGAACAGGCTGCCGCGTGCAAGAAAGGCCTTCTCTTCCCAGCAGAGCCACACACAGCCCAAAACGCCAACAGGCCAAGGTTGAGAGGGCCTGCTCTGCCCTGACAGGAGTGACGGTCCCTCCCCCGTCCCTGTGCATCCCGTACCTTCCACTTAGTCCTTGTGTCTAGCGACCCCCCACCCCCCAATGCACACACTCTTGCATCTTGTGCTGTTAATATCATCTAAGAGCTCCTGAGGGCAGAGGTTTTCCCACACCTTCCACTCCCTGTGCTTCCTGGCCCTCTTGGCCAGCAGAGTATGGGGTGGCCAGAAGAGCACACGCTGACTCTCCCCGGTTTGATTTCTCCCCATCCCTTGGATCGGCCTCTTGGGGCTTGGGTGACAGCAGCGTGGACACAGGCAAGCAGGAGGCGGCCTGGCGTGTGCGCCACAGTGGCCACGTTGGCAGGGTCGGCTCTGATACTCGGTTCCCCGAGTGTCCTTAACGCCTTCGTTTTTTTCCCTCCACCTTTAGATATCACACTTCAGTGGCTTATTCAACATTCAAAATCTAGAAGAAGCTGAAGCGCCTCCTGAAGTCTTCCAGTCCTTCCTGGCTTTCCTCCTAGAATTATTGTCCGTTCCGCTCAAGTACTTCCCAGAATACGGTCCTTCCTAAACCCAAGAAATTGCCTTTTCCAGAATTTATTTCTCATGTGCACTGCTGAAGACACGCGTCCCTAACCCTTCACCAAGAATCAGCCGCAGCGGCATGGTAGTCAGCACCTCGAAAAGGCTCCTTTCACGTATTTGTCTCAAACAGCGTGTAGAGCTTTTTTAAAATACACACCTGACCATCTTAAATCAAGAAAATTGCATATTTCTGTTCTGGTCTTTCTGGGCCAGATTTTTATATCGGTTTTCAGTACACGTGTCTCCAGTGTTCCAGCGTAGAGTCCAGTAGCTTCATCCTGACGCTGACGAGGCAGCATGAATTTCTAGTGCCACACACAGTATTTAGAAACCTTTAGCCTGACTCACGTGGGATATAAATATAATGTTTATTTATCTCACAAATGCATGTGAAATGTCTAATTACACCTTAGGGACTGGAGCGCAGTCTGCAAGGCGTGGGCGCAGGCCCCAGATCTGCCCTGTCGCTCCTGCGGGGCTGGGCAGCTCTGCTCTGAGGCTGCTCCCCAGAGCGCGCGCGAGGGGTCGGCACGCTGTTTCGTATCTGTCCAGATCATTCTCTCTTTTCTCTTTTTTTTCTGGTTCAGCACTCTTTTCTAAGGGGTTGGGAATCGCACATTTTCTCAAAAGCTTTCGTGGATTCCGAGCATTCCAGCCTGTATAATAAAACCTGTTCTGAACTCCGCTTGTCCTTGCTCTCCAGTCACCGCCCGGGGCTCCACCTGACACTCTACCCGGACTTTTTATATCCGTTGGAAAGTTGACTTTCAGCACAATAGACACTTACAAACAAATGAAAATTCTTATTTTTCTCTCCTGTCGATGTCAGTGGCACTTTTTTGGTCTGGTGCCGTGAGATACCATGATTCTTGGGACCCTGCTTTACCTAATGTCGCCCCTAATGTCGCCCTGCGCAGTGCCCGTAGGGAGGCCAGGGACTGAGGCCGCGGGTCTGCGGCTGCGCTGCCAGGCTCCAGGCACCGAGGGGGCTCACGGGAGTGGCTGGCTAGTGTGGCAACCTCTGCTGGAGGGGGACCCGCGGGTGCCAGCTGGGTGACCCGACAGCCCGCGCAGTGGCCCAGCCCCTGGGTGAGCAGCGCTCCTTAGAGGGTGCACCAGCTCCCAGACCGCGCCACGGCCTTAACCCTGCTCTGTGCGAGATGCCCAGCTGTGTAAGGACTCCACCTGCTCCTCCCCAGTCGCTCCCGGGAGTAGAGCCGCGGCCTGGGAATGGGTTCTGTCCTTCCTGGGAAGCCTGTGGCGCGCTCCCTGCTGGGAGGCTGGCCTGTGGTGGAGGGGCAGGGGGAGTGCAGCCGGGGGCTTCGCTGGGCCCAGTGAACCTTCTGTCCGCTCGTTGCTTCCAGCACCTGCAGACACCCACACACTACTGCCCCCGGCGCCGGCGCATTAACCAGCCTCTGCATGTGAAACCTGACAGTTACTGAACTTTGTAAATACGTGAAGTTTTTTATTTAGATGGATGCATTTTTGTCTGTTTACTGCTCTTCTCAGCTTTATTCAATAAACTTGCATTTTGAGGGTTGTATCGACAATTTTAACTTAAAATGTGCATCATGAGGGAAGGTGCTGACTTGGGAAGGGGATGGAAGAAGGTCTCTCTGAGCAGGCGCCGTAGACTGCGCTGGAAAGAAATCAGCTCAGCTCTCGAAGAATTGGGTCTGTGGGCTAGTTAAGATAGAAATAAACTTTTAAAATATCAAGAATTGACACTGTGGTTTTTTTTTTTTTTAAAGATTGATTTATACAAGCACTGGGTACAGTCAGAGGCGCGGGAGGGTGAGAGAATTCACCAGAGCCAGAGCGGGGAGCAGAGCAGGCAGAAGGACCGAAGGACACTGCTGAGGGGAGCAGCGGGCGGCAGGAGAGGTCTGCGCGCCATGCGGGACCCTCCTCCGGTGGCCGGGGAGCAGCCGGGGATCGAACCGGCGCCGCAGAGGCTGCGGGCAGCTTCGCAACCCAGCGCTCAACCGCTGCGCCACCGGGGAGGCCCAAGAATTGATACTGTGTTTTTTTTTGGGGGGGGGGCGGTGGAAGGTGGACATGCTGTAAACTTGTGATATGCTAACATTGGGATTTTTAAAAGTGGCAAGAGCTAGTTAAGCATTTTATTATCCAGCTGTTTTCAAAAGCACAAACTCTACGAATAAACAGAAATCACGAGACATGCCTTCTTAGTGACTGAGTTCCGGAATGAAGAGACTTTACACATGAGAAACAGTGACTTTCCCCCTAAGGCACCCTTTTTTTTTTAAAGACTTATGTGTGCATACACGATCCCTGGGGTGGGCCAGAGGTGCCGGGCGTGAGAGGGCTCACCAGAGACAAAAGAGTGGGGAGCAGAACGGGCGGATCTCCTGAAATAACACAGCTGAGGGGAGCCTGGCCTCCGTCCACCGGTCATCCTGCCCAGCCAGTCCTCGCCTCGTCGGCCACCTGGATGTGTGGTTGAGTGTCTGGGATGGAAGTTCCTGGAAGGTCATGTTTAAGCCTCTTGACTGTGTCGGCACAACAGCTGGTCGAGCTGTCAGCCCGGTCTTCGCACCAGTCTCCTACAAAGGGCTTCTTGAAGGGAGAGAGGCAGACTGGGGAGTCTGGGGGGGGTTGGGGAATGCGGTGTCCATGGAGCTGATGGACCCTTGACTCTCAGTGTATACCTGCTTTCAGCCACTACGATTAAAATCCACCTGTTGGCTTTTGCCAGGTAATCTGTACTCTGGCCGCTTGAGTGTTGGCTGTTTCTGACCGAGGACATGCCGGCCTGTGCATCCTGCCCAGTACAGTCAGTTACACTAAATCCTGTAGTTCGGCAGTTCCTGCCTCCTGGCATCTGGCAGATGGAGAGCTGGAGTGGAAATTCATGGGCCGCAGGCGCCGCCAAACCCGGAACATCGGTGGCCAGTGCTCTAATGTGCCTTTCAACAGGGAAACCACTGCGCCCAGAGTTCGAAGTATTTTAATTTTGTGACGAACTGAAGGCTGTGCCTTCAGCACATGGGACTGACGATTGTTGGAAGAGAAGAGAAGAAGCAAACCCACTTCCCTGCAGCCGCCCATGCGGGCTGCCCACTGCAGGTGCTTCCTGTGGATTGGTAAATATCCCCCCACCCCCACTTACTGTTTCACATTCAGCCGTGCGTAAAACGGGGGCCCTTGTCAGGGCTCCCTCCTCCATACTCCGGGCCCCTGCGACCAGGGCCGCAACAGGGCGGAGTGGCTGGGAGTGACAGCAGGAGCTGTTCTTCGTTACTCCACTTCTTTCGCTAGCTCGCAGGCAGTTCTTACTTTCCTCAACAACTGAGGACTGGAATGCAGATTTCCCAGCAGGCACCAGGAGCAGGGCCTGCAAGCCTCATGGCGCTGGGGCTGGCAGGTCTGGGATTGGGGAAAGAAGGGATCCGTCGGCCCAGAATTGTCAGCCTGAATGATCCGGGGTTGTGGGCTCTGCCAGGTGTGGCTTGGCGTCGGGGGGATGGGCTCCACTTCTGGCTGTTAGCAGTGCCCGAGGGGAGTGACTGAAGCCCCAGCTCCTGGTTTTCCCATCTGGAAAATGGAGAGCCTTTCTAGCTCGATTCCTCTCGCTCCCCGGCTGTGGTACCAGAGGTATGGAAGCAGGAAGCAGAGAGAGCCATGAAGATGCCCCCTCCTCTGTGTGAACATGCTAACAGGCTCGAGGACAATCCCCAACTCCAGGAATGCTTGCACTTTTAACAGTTAAGGGATGGGGCCGCAGAATTTTACAGAATGATGCAATGATAGGAAATGGCTGCACACACAGGGGCTGATGTCTTGAAAGCCATTAGAAATTGGAAAGCATTTCTCCAGACGGCAGGGTAAGGTTTTCTTCAGCGTGTCGTGTGAAAAGATCTGTGCCTGCCGCCGGTTTGGGGGGAAATGGTTTGGAGCTACTGTTTAACGCTTTATACCTGCTGTTTTGTGAGGTTCTGTTGGATTGTAGTGGTTGCTTGAAGAAATGTGGAACAGTTAGAAAGCACTTCCTTTAAAGTAAGGCCGGTGGGCCGTGGCGGGGAGTCCCAGCAAAACCCGAGGGTTCCGTTTTGCACACGGGAAGTAGAACTACAGTTCTAATTACAGTGTCCTGGAACAGATCCTCTGCCCCAGTCGAGTCACGCAATGTGCTCTCGTGACTGCATTTTAAGATGGCGCGGGCGGTTGAGTGCAGTGCTGTGAAGCTGTCCGCAGCCTCTGCAGTGCTGGTTCGATCCCCTGCGGAGCAACCCACATGGCGAGCAGCCCTCTCCTGTCTCGCCCGCTGCTCCCCTCAGCAGTGTACTTCGTCAGTCTGCCTGTTCCGCTCCCTGCTCTGTCTCTGGTGAATCCTCTCACCCTCCCGCGCATCTGGACTGTTCCCTGGCTCTTGTATAAATAAAATAAATCTTAAATAAAAGCCTCTCATGTCTGTCCACTGTCCACCCAATGCCTGCATTATTTGCTCTTCCTGCATTTTCTCTGAGGGCAAAATGCTATAATTTGTTGTGTCACCAGCTAATTCCTGTAAGTGGCTGCTCTCCTCACCCTTCACAGGAAGGTTGAAAATCGGTGTAGTTCTGGATGCACCCACAACCCAAGGGCAGGGCGTGGGGCAGGCCTGGCGAGGTGAATTCTGGGTAGATCATGGCAGCATGTGACTTGGTCAAACAAGGCCGGAAAGGACACGCACTGCTTTTTTCCTAAGTTCCTTTATTTTGAGTAAGTTGACTTTTTAGTAGGTAGGTAAGTCCATGAATCAAAAATTGAAAATAGGGCCTCCCTGGTGGCGCAGCGGTTGAGCGCTGGGCTGGGAAGCTGCCCGCAGCCTCTGCGGCGTCGGTTCGATCCCCGGCTGCTCCCCGGCCACCGGAGGAGGGTCCCGCATGGCGTGCAGACCTCTCCTGCCGCCCGCTGCTCCCCTCAGAAGTGTGCTTCGGTCCCTCTGCCTGCTCTGCTCCCCGCTCTGGCTCTGGTGAATTCTCTCACCCTCCCGCGCTTCTGACTGTACTCAGTGCTTGTATAAATAAATAAATAAATCTTTAAAAAAAAAATTGAAAATACATAAAGCCATGAAATCCTGATCCCACGATTGCATCTGAGTAGCTGTCCCTTCACCACCAGAGGACGGGGAAACTTTGTGTTAATTTTTATTCATCATTCTAGTGTTTTTTAGAATGCAAACTGCAAAGTAAATAGAAATAAATATGCTTTGAAGATCACACTCAGAAAAAACTAGCCAACTGATTTAAACAAGGCTTTCAAAACTGAACTGGTTTCTCCACTTACTGGTGCATCTTTCTAGCAAGAAGCAGAGTTCCTCCTCAGCCATGGTGTGTGGGTTCTTCTCAGTTTACACGCGTTGGTCAACACCCGGGTGGTTTATCACCTGTGGCCTGTCTACGCAGCCCCGCCATGTGTCTGTGCAGCAACCCAGGCTGCGTCCGTCAGTGTGGACACGTGACAGCCCTTCCCTGCTTCTGTCCCCCGTGTCATGCCAACTCAGTGTATGTGGTATGCGGATAACTTTTGGATTTCCACCTGTCAAACAGATGGGGATGATAATGTGTACTATTCAGTGTTTTTTTTTTTTTTTTAATAGAGGCATGTTTTATTTATTTGTTTGTTTGTTTGTTTTGTTTATACAAGCACTGGGTACAGTCAGAAGCGCGGGAGGGTGAGAGAATTCACCAGAGCCAGAGCGGGGAGCAGAGCAGGCAGGACTGAAGTACACTGCTGAGGGGAGCAGCGGGCGGCAGGAGAGGTCTGCGCGCCATGCAGGACCCTCGCGGTGGCCGGGGAGCAGCCGGGGATCGAACCAGCATCGCAGAGGCTGCGGGCAGCTTTGCAACCCAGCGCTCAACCGCCGCGCCACCGGGGAGGCCCTACTATTCAGTTTTAAACCAAGTGTGAAATTTAGCTTTTCTTACCAAGCTAATGAAACAGGACCACCTTTCTTCTGGAGGGGATTTTTTTTTTTAAAGATTTATTTATTTATACAAGAGCTGGGGTCTAGGCCAGAGGTGCGGGAGGGTGAGAGGATTCACCAGAGACAGGTGGGGAGCAGAACAGGCAGATCCACTGAAATACACTGCTGAGGGGAGCAGGGGGTGAGGCAGGACAGGTCTGCCTCACCATGTGGGCATCTCCCTGGCTGGCCGGGAATCGAACCCGTGCTGCAGAGGCTGTGGACAGCTTCACAGCACTGTGTTCAACCCGCTGCGCCACCGCAGAGGCCCTGGAGGGGATAGACTTTTTTCGCTTGAGTTTCTAGTCCCTTTATGCAGCAAGCGTGTCTTGCTTCAGAAACAGGAATGAGTTTCCCAAGGCATCATACATGACTCGATCTTTAAGAATCCGGCTTTGGATAACAATTCCTAACTTCTTAGAGGAGGAAATCTCTCCTTGTCGTCTATCTCAACCCTGCTATTTAACAGCACGCCCTGAGCAGCCTCTCAAAGGAGGATCCTTTGAGGTCAGACTTTTGTGGCTTTGCTGCTTAGGGTGATTCACCACCCACCTTCGCAAGACTGGTTCGGAAAACTGGCGCCGGCCTGTTTCCAGGGACGGCTGTCTACAAAGGCTGCGAAATGCCTCTGCCGGCCATCGAAGCCTGAGGCAAATGGGATCTGCATGACCTTGTGGGATGTGACCCCCCATCGCAGAGATCCAGGACCTTGATGGAGTTAGGATGGAGTAGCTTCAGCTTCAGCCCTTCGCACACGCGTTGGACTTGAGAAGTCCCAGCTTTTGAGTTGAGCTTAGACTGCATTTCTGCCCTCCTCCTATTTTACACTTGTCTGTCTTCGATCTTTTCTCTATGCTAGAGCCCTGGAAACAGGAGGGGCTTAGTTTTTTAACTCACGCAGCTGTGCAACTTGGGTGTGTATGTCCCTGGGACCTGGACTCGATGCTGGACTCGATGCTTCAAAAGGAGGGGTTAAGAGTAACACTGTGGGCTCACGGCCCGGAGTGGCTGTCCGTCCACTGCATGCGCTGCCAGGAGCCTGCTGAGCCCTGCGCTCAGCGCCCGGCTTGTACAGAGGAGGAAACAGCCTCAGAACAGCACCTTCCAAGGTCACTCAGAGGGCAGAGCTGCCACTGGGTCGGGCCTGGCAATCTCACTGCCCAGTCTAGGTTCTGAGCTGGTGACTCCCCCAACCCCCAAGCCATTTTTACTACCTAGTGCATTTAGGCGCCGCCCTGGCGGTGCAGGGGTTGAAGACAGCCCTCCCCAGCCGTGGGCAGACACCGCAGCGCGAGTTCGGGTCCCAGCCCGCCAGGGAGCTACCCACACGGTGCAGCAGACCCTTCTCAGCTCCCCGCTGCTCCCCTCGGCAGTGGGTCTCAGTGCATCTGCCTGTTCTGCTCCCCACTCTGTCTCTGGGGAGTCCTCTCGCCCCCACACCTCTGGCCTGCACCCCAGCTCTTGTGTGCATAAATAAATCAATCTTAAAAATCAAACAAAGTGCATCTGGCTTTCTTTTCCGTCAGCGCGTGGCGCTCGGGGAGGGGCTGCGGGGAAGCCGGCGCCAGCACGCAGCATCCACGAGCTCCTCTGTAAGTTCGGGGTTTCCTCATGGAATGGGGGGCGGTCTGGGTCTCCCCGCCGCTGCTCCCGGCGAGGGGGCCCGTCTGGGCGGAAGGGCGAGCCCCGAGCAGTTTCCTCCCTCTGGGTCACCTTAACCGGAGACGAAACACCTGACCGGCCCGCCCCGGGCTGCGCCCTGCGGGGCGCCGAGGCCCAGGCCGCTCGGGGTGGGGGCCGGCGCGGGGGCCGGGCAGGGGTCTCCCGCCTGTGAACGGCCCCCGGGCTCGCGGGGTCCGCGGGGGCCCCGAAGGGTCCGGGGCCGCAGACGGCGCGGCCGGCGGGCGGGCTCCGCGCGCGTCTTCCGGCGGCCGGGCGGGGCGCGGGCGGGGCCGCAGCTCCCCGGGCGGTGTCCGAGCCCCGCCCCGCCCCGCCCCGCCCCGCCCCCCCGCCCCCCCGCCGCCGGCGGAGCAGGGCCCGCGCCCCGCGGCTCGGAGGGCGGCTCCGGCCGGCGCCCGCCTCCTCGGGCCCCGCTCGGCCGCGCCCCAGACGGCCCGGGGCGGCCGCGCGCCTCAGGCCGGGCGGGGGACGGGGCGGCGCGAGAGACCCGGCCGGGGCCGCCCGCCCGCGAGCCCTCGGGGGACCCCGGCCCCGCCCCGCCCCGCCCCGCCCCGCCCCGCCCCGCCCCTCAGCGCCGCCTGCCCCGCGGGCGCGGCCTGGGAGCGCTCTGCCCCGTGCCGCGCCGCCATTGGCCGCAAGTTCGCGCCCCGCGCCCGACCGGCCAGCGCCCGCCACGCCAGCGGGGCCCCTGGAGGGCGCGGGGCGGGGCCCTGGAGGGCGCGGGGCGGGGCCCTGGAGGGCGCGGGGCGGGGCCTGGAGGGCGCGGGGCGGGGCCCCTGGACGGTGCTGGGCGTCTGGGGGCGGGGCCCGCCGGCTCGGGGGCGGGCCTGAGGCGTCGGGGGGCGGGGCGTGAGGGGAGGGCCGTGCGGGGCGGGGCTGCGGCGCGGCCTGAGGCGTCTGGGGGGGAGAGGCGGCGGGGCGGGGCCTGCGGGCGGGGCTGCGGCGCGGCCTATGGCGCGGGCGGGAGGCCGGGCGGCGCCCCGCGAGGCCGGGCCGGGCCGGGCCAATCCCCGCGGCCGGGCGGGCGCGGGGCCGGGCCGCCGGCCGGCCGGGCCGGGCCGGGCCGGGCCGGGGCGGGCGCGGGGGGGGGCGCGGGCCGGTTCCGGGTGCGTCACGGCGCCCCTTAAAGGGGCCGCGCGCCGGCGCGGGGAGGATGCGCGGCGCGGCGCGCGGCCATGCGCTGGCGGGCGCTCGTGCTGGCGCTGCTGCTGCTGCGCCTCGGCCTGCACGCGGCGCTCTGGCTGGCCTGCGCGCTGGCGCCCGGCCCCGGCCCGCGCGCGCGCTTCCCGCCCGGCCGCGGCCCCCCCGCGCCCCCCTTCCGCCGCGGGCCCGGGCGCGGGGCCGGGGCCGCCCGCGGGGCCGGCGGGGCCGGCGTGGCTGCGGCCGGCGGGGCGCGGCGCGGGCCGGCGCGGCGCGGGCGCGTGCGGGCCGCGGCCCTGGGGCGCCGTGCTGGGCGGCCGCGCCCGCGACGAGTACGAGCGGCGCTACAGCCGGGCCTTCCCGCCGCAGCTGCGCGCGCGGATGCGCGACCGGGCGCGGGGCATGTTCGCCTTCGGCTACGACAGCTACATGGCGCACGCCTTCCCGCAGGACGAGCTCAACCCCATCCACTGCCGCGGCCGCGGCCCGGACCGCGGGGACCCGTGAGTGCGCGCCCCCGGCCCCGCGACCCCGGACCCCGGGACCCCGCGACCCGGACCCAGGCCCCGCCTCGCGACCCCGGGCCCGGGACCCCCGACCCGGACCCTGGGCCCCAGGCCCCGCCCCGGGACCCCGGACCCGGGACCCCGCGACCCCGACCCAGGCCCCGCCCCGCGACCCCGGGCCCCGGGACCCCGCGACCCTGGACCCAGGCCCCGCCTCGCGACCCCGGACCCCGGGACCCCGACCCCGGACCCTGGGCCCCAGGCCCCGCCCCGGGACCCCGGACCCCGGGACCCCGACCCCGGACCCCCTCAGGGCTCGCCCCGCGACCCCCCGGGACCCCGACCCCGGACCCCAGGCCCCGCCCCGGGACCCCGGACCCCAGCCCCCGCGACCCCGGACCCCAGCCCCTCGCGACCCCGGACCCCAACCCCCGCGACCCCGGACCCCAGGTCCCGCCCTGGGACCCGGACCCCAGGCCCCAGCCCCCCGGGACCCCGGACCCCATCCCCCCGCTACCCCGGACCCTGGGACTCCTCCGACCCCGGACCCCAAGCCCCGCCTCGTGACCCCGGACCCCAGCCCCCCGCGACCCCGGACCCCAGGCCTCAGCCCCCCGCGACCCCGGACCCCAGCCCCCTGCGACCCGGGACTAACGCCGCCCCGGCTGGAGTGCCAGGGGCCGGCCTGACCGCAGGACGGCGCGGGCGGGGTGTGGGGGGGGGACGGCCCCCCCTTCTCGCCCCGCCCCGGGCCCGCTCCACCCGCACCCGGGGTGCGCGGCCTTGGCGCCTGGGCCGGGGAGGGAGCCCCCGCGGGCCGCCAGGGCCCGGCCTGGCAGCGGTTTGACAGCCGGTCCCCAGGGAGGGAGGACCCCGCGGGCCGCCCCGGGTTGGCCTCTCCGGGGGTCTCCGGGGTCTCCGGGGGTCTCGGCCGGCTTCTGACAGCCTCGGCCCCGGGGAGGCTGCGCGCCGTCCTGCTCGGCGCCTGGACTTTACACCCGTGCCCTGCTGCCCGTCGGGGTTGTTTGGGGAGGAAAACGTTGAAATCTGAAGGGAAAAAAGCCTAAAATCCTGCCGGCCAGCAGGCCCGGCCCCTTCCTGCCCCCAGCGCCCTCGGCTCACCTGGCGCAGCCCCTGTGCTGGCCCGGGCGCCCTCGCCCCCTGCGCGGGCCCAGAGGGGCCCCAGCACCCCCTTCCCGCCCTCTGGGAGCTCTCCCCTGGGGTGAGGCAGGGAGCCGGCCTGGGCCCCCTGGCCTGGGTGGCGGTGGGCGGGGATGGGCGGGGATGGTGTTGGGGTGCTTTTATGCCTTTTTATTTATTTTTTTGACATTGTAAAAGGAAGGTCTATTAGGGAAGGAGGCGGGAAAACCTGGAGGCCCGCGCGGCCGCAGGTGGGCAGAGCCGCTGCTCCCGAGGAAAGGGTTTGGGAGCAGACGCGCCTGTGGCTGCGGCTGGGCAGAGCTGATGCAGGCCTTCCCCTGCGGCACCCGGGGACCCTCCGGAGCGCGGGGCCTTCCCGCCAGGATGAGGTCTCTGGGGGCGGCTCGGGGGTTGCTTGTACAGTAACCGTGTGGGGACCCTGAGGTCAGGCTGCCTGGCCATGTCTCTGGGGAGAGCCTTGTGCTCTGGGCACCCTTTCCTGTTTCTGGGCGATCCCGCGAGGCTGACCTGCCCGCCTGCCGGCCCGAGGAGGGCGGGTGATAACGTGAAGTGCGTGGAACCTGAACACTGGAGAAGCAGCAAGCCCTCCCGTCAGCCACAGGCCTCCCGCCAGCCCGGTACCTCCCCGGCCCGGGTGGCAGCTCCAGCGTGTCTCCGAGTGCGGGGGGTTACCCTTGCCCGTCTCGCGGCGGTGGCCACGGTCAGCCCGGGACTCGGCCGCTGAAACAGAAACAGGCCCCGGCTCGCGCCTGCTCTGCCCCTACCCCCAGGCCCCGGGGCCGCGGGTCACACTTGTGACTGTTGCAGAATCGCGTCTCCTGCATCCCCCGCCCGGCCCCTGCCGACGGGCCCCCTCCCCAGCCTTCAGCCCCCGCATCGGGACTGTGGGCCGCCGGCTCTGGGCGGGCGCGGGCGGTCAGGGGGGCCTTGCTCGCGGGTTGTGAGCTTCGTGACCAGATTGACCCGTAGGCGCCGCGGTTGCCCGCTTCTCCGTGCTGGGTGGCTGGAGGCGTGGGCGGTCACCGCGGGGGCACGGGGCAGCCACTGAGGAGAGGCGGCAGGAACGCGGGCCGACTGGATGCCGGGACGGAGCCGCAGTCCGCCTGGCCAGGCGGCGGGAGTGTCTGTGGGGTCTGTGGGGGGCCTGCCGGGTTTTCCGGAGCCTGTGTCTTCCTTCCTTCCCCTCCCCCGCTCCCGGTTCTGTTTCGGCGCCTGGTGAAAGGGGCGTAGCACCGCGTGGTGGGGCCGCAGCGCCTGTCCTGGGGTGGCTCGTCTGGGGGAGAGGCGCGAAGGCACCTGCTTGGGTCCTGCAAGTCCGCGTTCAGCGTGTGGCTCCTGCAGGTGCTCGCTGTCGGCGGCCGCGGGGCAGCCCTGGTTGGGAGACGCGCTGGACTGGGCCCTTCTGCTCGGAACCTAGCAGGAGAAGCACAGCAGCCAGGGCGGCCCTCCAGCCCGGGCCTGGGTGGCTGGAGGGCCAGTGGGCGCAGGTCGGTGTGACTCGGGAGACGGCGGGGCCCTGGGGCCCTGCCTTCCAGCACCTTCCGGCTGGGAGGCTCTGCGCTGAAAGTTCCCATGAGCCAGGCTTCTCAGCACAGGCCTGGGATCGCGCCACGCGGGCCGGGCAGAAGCGTTGAGCTGGCAGAACCGAGTGTGAGTGTGGGGCCCCCAGTGGGCGTGGCCCTTCCCCGCTCTCTGCCCCTTTCCCTTCCAGCCCCTGGGGTGCCCATGGGAGCCCACAGTGCCCGTTTGCGGAGGGCCTCTGGCAGGGCCTGCCCTGCTTGGAGAGGGCCAGGAGGCGCAGCCCTGCATTTTGCCGGCGCCATGTGAGAGGAGAGCCCTTTTTATGTTTAAAAATCTAAAACCGGCCTGCCCGTTCTCTGTCCATGGCGCCGTGGCACAGCGCAGCCTGGCCGGGGCCCCTGCAGGGTCTTGAGGGGGCAGGACCAGCCTTGGGGCCTCGCCTGGGGGAGGTTGGCACCCGCCAGAGCCCCGGGGCTGCAGCGCGGCCAGGGTTGACGGCAGCGTCAGGGCCTTCGGGAAAGTGAGAGGGGCCTTTTCCCTCATGAACATTAAACGTGATCTCTGCGGCTGTCGGTCCTTCCTTCACTGTCTCCGAGGCTCCTCCTGGCCTGCGGGAGGGCGGGTGAGTGAGCACCGGGGCTCGGCACTGCCTCGCCGCCCCTGCCTCCACCCGCTGGGACCCTCAGGACGTGACCTGGGGAGCAGACCGGCCATCCCGTCCCCCCGCGCGGCCCCCCGCCTGTGCTGCCGATGGGTGTTCCGTTTCTGCGGCTGCTTTCTCTAATAAAGTGCTTTTATTTAACTTGCATCTCATTTCTTTTTCAGTTCAAACCTGAACATCAACGACGTCCTAGGGAACTACTCTCTGACCCTCGTGGACGCACTGGACACTCTGGCGGTGAGTGCTCAGCCCCACTCTGCTGTTCTTGGTTCGCTAGGATCAGCGCTCTGGAGGGGTTGCCCTCCTGCCCCAGGGCTGGGTCCTGGGAAACCTGGAGCAGTGTAGTCATTGCCCTGAGGGCTGTTGTTTATTCAGAAAAGCATTGAAGATTAAATGAGGAGAGACGAGATTCCCTTTGAAAAAATGCAGGAAATGTAATTGTTTTTAGGGAACCCACTTTTCTCTTTTTTTGTTAAAGATTTATTTATTTATGCATACAAGAACTGGGGTATAGTCCAGATTTGCGGGGGTGAGGGGATTCACCAGAGACAGAATGGGGAGCAGAACAGGCAGACTGACGAAACCCACCGCTGCGGGGAGCAGGGGGAGACAGGAGAGGTCTGCTGCGCCATGTGGGTAGCCTCCTGGCCGGGGATGGAATGTGCTGCAGGGGCTGCGGACAGCTTCACAGTGCTGAGACTTAACCCCTGCACCACCACGGAGGCCCCCTAGGGAACCCACTTTTCTTCCAGTTTCCCACTTTTTATTCCCTCACAGAATGCAGAGAGAATTCCATGGGCGTCCACAGTCACTGCGGTTAAGAGTTGTATGTGCAGGAGCAGGGCCCGGCTGGCAGGCCTCACCCACGTCTGAGCCCTGGTCTGGCTGCTCGCAGGCCCCTGCACAGAGATGCCTCTCCTTTGCTTGCTGGGATTTGTGGGGGCTGCCAGACTGCTGCTGCCCATGGCTCCTCACCCGAGATTTCCTTCTCGCCTCCGGGGATGGGAGACCTCTGCACAGACAGCTGCGCGGACGCTGTGTCCCAGGCGTGTCCTGCCGCCCCTGTAGGACTCGGCTCCTGAGGGGCTGATCTCTGAGGAAAGGGGCTTTTAGAACGCCTTTGCTCTCCTTCAGCCCAGCAGACTCACTGCCGCACGCGCAGATCCTGCATTTTATCATCCGCTCTTGTCTCCTGCCTGCCCAGGAAGAGCCAGAGCTGTCAGGAGTGCTAGGTTTGCACCCCTCTGTCCTCTCTGCTTGGAGTATAGTCGTTAGGCCTGGAGGGGCATTGAGTGTGTGTCCTGCTGGGGGTCGGTCTGGTAGGACATCCGGGATTTCATTCTATTGCCAAGCAGTTTCTTGTCCCAGTATCTCCTGAAGACATTGCTGCTGTGCCCCATCACCCCCTCGCCTGCACCCCTCCCACACCTCGTGGCCCAGCAGAATGTGCCCAGACGGGTCGTGCAGCCTCCCAGCCGCCAGGCACCGGGGAGAGGCTCTGCCCAGGCCCACGCGAGTGGCTCCGGGCTCCGTCAGTGGCCTCTGCAGCCCGCGTGCTCTCCCGCCCCGCCCCGCTCTGAGCGTGGAGACCTCCTCTCCACACCCTCGCCCAGTGACCTCTGGCGCTGGTGGGAAGGAGTGCAAGTCTGTGACCTCAGAGTGGATTCGTGCTCAGCTGGTCCCTCCCAGGATGGAGTCCCCGAGCTAAGGGTTCTGTTTCCAAGTGAATGTGACACACTCAGGGCCTCGGTCCCCGCCAGAGAGCTGCCCAGCGCGGCAGCATTTCACAGGCTCTGAGAAGCCCCTGAGGAAGAAGTCTGTTTAGCTCTGCCCGCCCGGCTCTAGTGAGGCCCGGCCCTGCCTCGCTGCCCGACCAGACTGCCAGAGACCGGCGCTGCAGCTGGATGTCGCTTCGCAGCCTCCCGGTCTCAGCGCAGCCAGTGCCGTCAGCTGCTCTGCGCGTTGTTGTCGGTGACCATCTGCAGGAAGCAGGCTTGGGGTGGCCCTCCTAGCACACGCGCCGGTCACGTGTGAGCACGTCAGCGTCCCTTTCCAGCTGCCGCTTCTGTTGAGGTTTCCTTTCCTCCTGTGAACGTTTCGCGTGGGCTTGAGCAGCTGTGCCGTGGGGCCCCGGGGGACCTGCCGCCCCCGCACAGCCGCTCAGAGGATGGGGGCTGCTGGGGAGCGACGCCTGGGCTCATGGCACGTGCAGGGAGCAGCGGCGAGGGGGCGCGGCCAGGCGTGCTAGGGACACAAGCGGGCGGCGTGGAGGTCGAGTAACGTGGCGCTTGCCCTTGTTCTCATGTCCGTCTTGTGGTGGTGTCACGACTTTTCGGCAGAAGGAAAGCGTTTCAGGTCGGGTTAGCCTATAAAATTGGGTGTGCTTCTTTGTGTTTCCTGGAGGGAGAGTAGCTTGGGAGGAGAATCGTAGTGCTGCACCCTTTCCATAAGGACAGCCTGAGGATTGCAGGGGGGCTAGGCCCCCCGAGACGAGACTCGTCCGTTTGCCAGATGTCTTGCTCTCTGGGAACTGGACACCCAAGCTGTGCGTTTAGTTGAGGAGCAGAGGGAAAGTCACATTTCTCTTTATTCAGTTTTCAGCTTTATTTTTACTCATCTCCTCATCTCAGGAATTTTTTTTTTTTTTGAAAGATTTATTTATTTATGCACACAAGAACTGTGGTGTCGGCTAGAGGTGTGGGGGGATGAGAGGACTTACCAGAGACAGAGCGGGGAACAGAACAGGCAGACTGACTGAAATCCACTGCTGAGGGGAGCAGCGGGGAGACAGGAGAGGCCTGCTGCACCATGTGGGTAGCTCCTGGGCCAGCCCGGGGATTGAACTCGTGCTGCAGAGGCTGCAGACAGCTTCATAGGTTGCATCTTAACTCCTTGCGCCACCAGGGAGGCCCCTCATCTCAGGAATTTTAGAAATGGTCAGGCCTGGCATGTTAAGTGGGACGAGGCGACTTGGGGGCGTGTGCCGAGGGAGGGCCTGTGAGACCTCACCTGCAGTCCTGCGTGGAGCCCGGAGCCCTGAGCAGGAAGACACGGTGCCGGCTGGAACGTGCTCTGAGAGCGCTGGGCTCTCTGCCCTCCGGGCCGCCCCCGCTGCGCATAGCCCATGTCATTTCCAGCCGCGCTGATGGTCTCTGTTCCTCTTTTTAAAGATAATGGGAAATTCATCCGAGTTCCAGAAAGCAGTCAAGTTAGTGATCGACACAGTTTCATTTGACAAAGACTCCACCGTCCAGGTCTTTGAGGCCACGATAAGGTAAACTGGCACTTCCGTGGATGCGGCGCGAGAGTGTGTGTGTGTGTGTGTGTGTGTGTGTGTGTGTGCGCGCGCGCGCGCGCGCAGAGAGGACCGGGGCCAGGCGGGTGCGGGGGCCGGCTCACCTTCCTGTTTGGAGTTATAAAAATGAAAGAAATGACGTCCAAAGTAATGACATCTTGAACACTTCTGCTTTAATGTTGGGGTGAGGTTGGCGCCCCCTCCTGCAGATCTCCACGGCCTCCCTTTCTCCAGTCAGCGTCTGCTTCCTTTCAGCTGCCTTTCCTGCTGTCGAGTCCCCAGGAAGCCCCTGCTGGTTTCTGGAGGAAATGACAGTTCCCGTCTCGCCCCGGGCGGGCTCCGCTCCCTTCTGGGCGCATTTCCTCCTCCTGCCTGTCTCACACGCCCCCCCCCCCGCCCCCCCCAGTCCATACCCAGTTTCGTGTGTAAACACTTATTCTGGAAAATGCCCACAGTCCCGCCACTCTTCAGGGCAGGTGGATCTAGGAGGGCGGCTCCTGCCCCGCGCAGGGCCTCCCCCCAACACGCTCCGGACTTCTCACCCAGAATGGGAGAGTTTTGTCAGTTGCTCGGTGGCCCCCACCACAAAAGTTCCTGGTGTTTATTGTCTTGCTCTTTTCTGCTTCTTGTATTCCAAGTTTTTTCTCCAAGTGAGAAAAATCAAGAATGATTTACTAAGATTAAAAGGTGGTGTTTGTCTTGAGACTGAGCGCGCTGCGCGTCAGCCTAGAGGGTCCTCCGAACCGGGCAACTGAGTCCAGAAGGCATGCGAGGCTGCTCTGTCCTCTCAGCTGCGCCTGTGCATTTGCACCGACGGGCTCTCACCCTCTGTGTTCTCTCGCACAGGGTACTGGGGAGCCTTCTTTCTGCCCACAGGATCATAACTGACTCCACACAGCCCTTTGGCGACATGACCATCAAGGGCTACGACAATGAGCTGTTGCACATGGCCCATGACCTGGCCGTGAGGCTGCTGCCTGCCTTCGAGAACACCAAGACGGGGATCCCATATCCTCGGGTGGGTAGGCCACAGGAGCGGGGGCCCCTATCCTCGGGTGGGTAGGCCTCCAAGACGGGGTCTCGGAGCCACCACCCTCCCTAAGTATATTTACTGGGGGGAGACTGGGACCAAGGTGGAAGAGGAAAACCAAGCCGTGTTCTTGCCAGAATTTGGTCCTAAATGCGAGGGAAATGTTTTCTGCCTCATTCAGTGTTTATTGAGTACCTACTGTGTGCTGGGCAGTCACATATCTGACTTCATCCTTCCCTACGGGAACTTTGTTCCCCGTGATCAGTTTTCTTAGGTCCTTTTGCATGTGGGGCTCATGTTCCCTGCTGCAAAGCCCGTCTGACCTGGGTCCATTTCCTGAAGACCCTCGGGCGAGGTGCCGAGCGCGTGGAGGTTCTGAAGGCTCAGGTCCTTCAGGCGGATCCTTCAGATAAGCCTGTGCACACCTGCATGCTGGCTTCTGGCTTAAACACAAGATCTGGAGAGATTCCGTCTTTACGGCAGCTGGTTTTTGAGCCCAGAACTCCCGGGGAATGGAGGCAACCCTTGCGGACCCCGCTGGGGGATCGCAGTGCCCAGGGCCGCGGGAAAGGCACAGGCTGCCTTGGGTGCCCGGCGCCTCCCTCCCCGGTCGGGGAGCGCTGAGGCTGCTGAGCAGGCGTGAGTGCAAGAGGCCTGCTCCAAAGTCACGAGCAGCACGGCCTGCTTGGTCTCTCACCCCACGGCTGTGCAGTGTGACCAAGGGCCGCTGGAAGCATGGCCGGGACTGCGATTTCCCTAAGATTCGCTCCCTTGAGCCCCACGAGGCTCAGGCATGCATACTGTCTCGATGAGCTTTACACCGGCTCCTGCGCTGTCTTGGGTGTCATGTGGCCTGCGAGCTGGCTCATTGCAGCGTGCTGGGCCCCTAGGAGCTGCAGCCTGTGCCCTGCCAGCTGCCTGCAGGGCTGTGACATCCACCTTGCGCCCTGTGTCCTCTGTGCCAGGTGAATCTCAAGACGGGCGTTCCTCCGGACAGCAACAACGAGACCTGCACGGCGGGTGCCGGCTCCCTGCTGGTGGAATTTGGGATCCTGAGCCGCCTGCTGGGGGACTCCACATTTGAGTGGGTGGCCAGGCGCGCGGTGAAAGCCCTCTGGGAGCTCCGGAGCAACGAGACGGGGCTGTTAGGTAGGTGGCACCTTCTCCGTCACCGTGTGCCGGATCCTGTCCCTGCCCTTCCTCTTTGTGGTGCTGTCAAATCTGGGAACTGAGGACTCGGAAGGGTCGGCCCGGCCCTGCCTTTGGCTGTTTCTTCACATGATGTTTGCTTAGAGTGAGCCTTCAGGTTTGCTGGGAGGAGAAGAATCTTCCGATTCAGCCCCTTGGTGTGTTGCTCGGAGAGTCACTGTTAAAGGAAATGCTGGAAAAAGAACTGCCCTGCGGCAGGTGAAGTTACTCCATGCAAGGCCTGAAGTCCAGGAGCTTAGGGTTATGAGAGGCTGGTTTTCTGCTTTGAAAATGACTGAGGCGTGGCCTAGTGGCCGCCAGCTCGGACTGGACCTGCTTTGGGGTCAGGGCTCAGGGTGTGCCTGAAATCACAGCAGCAGGAAAGGTGTAGTGAGTCGCCTGCACCCGCACTAACCACTCACCTGCGGGTTCTTCATGGCTCCGACTCCGGGCTTGGGTCTCACCTGGTGCAGCTGTCTTCCCCCGAGGGGGGCCCTCTCTGCTCTGGGCTCACATACTGGCTGTTTACCCAGGTCGCTGCGGTAAAGCTGCCCTTTTCATTAGCGGTTTTCCTTATCCTGCTTAAGTTTATTCACAAGTTTGTGGTATTTAATCGCAGTGGAAATAAATGTGTCCCCCGCCCATCACCCGGTGCGGCCGCGGCTCCTCAACCCGGCCTGCACGACCGTCGTGTGTGGCTTGAGCCAGCGTTCCCTGTCACCCTGGGACGCCCCTCCAGGCCTGCCAGAGCTCGGCCCGACCTCACAGTAGCCATCTCAGCGCTGCCCAGAGACCACTCTGGCGTTACTTCTCGTTTATAGTTCCCTTTTATGGACAGTTTTTCTATGAACAACATGATACTTTCTTTTTTTTTTTTTTTTTTTTTTTTTAATAGAGGCATGTTTATTTATTTATTTTGTTTGTTTGTTTGTTTTGTTTATACATGCACTGGGTACAGTCAGAAGCGCGGGAGGGTGAGAGAATTCACCAGAGCCAGAGCGGGGAGCAGAGCAGGCAGAAGGACCGAAGTACACTGCTGAGGGGAGCAGCGGGCGGCAGGAGAGGTCTGCGCGCCATGTGGGATCCTCCGCCGGTGGCCGGGGAGCAGCCGGGGATCGAACCGGCGCCGCAGAGGCCGCGGGCAGCTTCGCAACCCAGCGCTCAACCGCTGCGCCACCGGGGAGGCCCAACATGATACTTTCTTTTCCAAAAACTTTTTTTTTTAAAGACAATTTTTTTTTCCAAAGATTTTTTATTTATACAAGAACTGGGGTGCAGGCCAGATGCACGGGAGGGTGAGAGGATGTACCAGAGACAGAGTGGGGAGCAGAACAGGCAGACGGACTGAAGACACTGATGAGGGGAGCAGTGGGCGAGGCAGGAGAGGTCTGCTGCGCCTTGTGGTTGCTCCTTGGCCAGCCGGGGATCAAACTTGTGCTGCAGAGGCTGTGGATTGCTTCACAGTGTGGTGCTTAACCCCTTGCGCCACCCGGGAGGCCCAGACTGATTTTTCTTGTCTCTTCAGTGTCCGCAAGTGTGTGCCAGGAGCAGCACCTGTATTAAGAAAGGCCCCATGGTTGCCCCTGCTGCTGCCCGCTGATGGCCCTCCAGGGCCTGGCACCTCCCCACTGCCCATGGGGGCAGTGCTGCGGCGGGCGACAGCCGAACGTCCCCAGGTGCTGACATGTGTGGTGGCTTTTGCAGGCAATGTCGTGAACATCCAGACGGGCCACTGGGTCGGGAGGCAGAGCGGCCTGGGCGCGGGCCTGGATTCCTTCTACGAGTACCTCCTGAAGTCGTACATTCTCTTCGGAGAGAAGGAGGACCTGGAGATGTTCAGTGCCGCGTATCAGAGCATCCAGAGCCACCTGAGAAGGGGGTGAGTCCCCGAACCGGCTCCCCTGCGTCCTGGCGGTGATTAGACGGCCTTCTGGACCCTTGTGTTTCTTCACTCACGGCGTCTGCTAGTTTCTGCCCTCACCTTCCCACTCCTGGTTGTCAGTCGCAGGGGGCAGGGGTGGGGAGGGGCTGCTGCTACTCACGGTCACCCTGGACTTAGGGCCTCCACGGCGTCCTCTCGCTGCCCTGAGGGTCGGGAACCGGCCCAGCCGGCCTCTGTGGGCAGCTCCCCTCCGGGTGGCCTGACACAAATGGGGGCCACCATGGAAGCCACGTGTTTTCGCGGCCGGGTCTGCAGTGACCGGGCCACCATCTGTCCGGGTTGCCGTCGAGTGCAGGGGGTGGGTCCTGCCGGGGACTGGCTCCGCGGGTGTGTTTCCACTGTGGCTGCGCGTGCAGATGGAGCCCAGTGCAGGGTCATTGCCGAGTATTTTGGGCCTTTGATTGCGGACAGTGGAGGGACAGTGAGCACGGTCTCCCCGCCAGGCTTGTTTAGGCAGCGCTGTTGGCTGCTGCGCCGTCGCTCGTCCTGTGTGGCGGCCGAGAGGGGCTGTTTGAAGCTAGGTGGCTTCTCCTGATGTCTCCGCTCTCCCCAGGCCTTTCTTTGTCGGGTCAGGGCCTGTGCAGGGACAGCTGCTAGTGTCCTGCAGACCAGGCATTTCCTGGGCCCACTTCCGACCTGCCATGGGAGCCCCGGCACAGGCGCCGTGTTCAGGCAGGGGCTGTGGCCTGAGTTGTCATTTTTGTTCTTTGGAGGCCCAAGCGAGTCGAGGAGTAGCCCTGAGCACCGTGCACCTGTGTGCTCCCAGGCCCGTGGAGGGTCTCCCCAGAAATCAGCAGGCTCCCGCCTGCCCGTGGCGGGCCGGGCTGCGCTCCAGCCCGAGTTCCTGCTGTGGCGCGTGCTCCGTGCAGACAGGCGGAGGTGGTCTGCCCGCCGAGGCTGAAGGGCGAGTCGGGAGAGAGCGCGCTGACCCTCGCCCGCCTGGCAGTCCCTGAGCCCCTGCCCTGCGCGCTCTGCTTGGCCGTAGCCGGGAAGCCTGCAACGAGGGGGACGGAGACCCCCCGCTGTACGTCAACGTGAACATGTTCAGCGGGCAGCTGATGAACACCTGGATTGATTCCCTGCAGGCCTTCTTCCCGGGACTGCAGGTACTTCCCTCACCCGCCCCGCTCTCGCCCTATGCCCCGGGCCTCTGGGTCTGTGGATTTGGGGGTTCATAGCCCAGCATGTCCCGATGGCTCTGCTTGGGCGACGAGCGTGAGCGCTGACTGGGCCTGAGAAGGAGGCGAAGCCGCAGAGGCAGGCCAGGTGCCAGGGAGGCTGCCCTGGGGCCCAGCTGCCTGCCCGTGGTGCCGACCCTCCTGTCCTGTCCTGATGCCCAGGGCCGCGCGGCCCGGGGGCGGGGCATTGTGCGGGGGCGGGGTGGGAGATCCAGGGCCAAGGGCACTGTCCTGCCCTCGGGGCTCTTCGGGGTGCCGTGGCTTACATGTGCCCGTGTCCCCTGAGGTTCTGATAGGAGATGTGGAAGACGCCATCTGCCTCCACGCCTTTTATTATGCCATCTGGAAGCGCTACGGGGCCCTCCCTGAGAGATACAACTGGCAGCTGCAGGCGCCTGAGGTGCCCTTCTACCCGCTGCGGCCCGAGCTGGTGGAGTCCACCTACCTCCTTTACCAGGTAGGGGGCCCTTGGGCCCTGGGCCAGGTGGGCCTGTAGACAGACTGACAGGCTGGTGCGGGTAGGGGGCCAAGCTGCACCAGCGCTCTGTGCGTTCTTGTGCCCTTGACGGTCAAGAGGGAGGTTGGGTGCTCAGTGTTTCCATGTTTATTTTACCAAAGAACCCACATGTGGTGGGGTCCGTATTCCTGGTCCGTGCGGTAAGTATACAGACAAAAACTTCCTTTTCTTGCTTGTAAAGGAAATTATTTGGGATTCATCCACTTGCCAGTTGTGCTTCGTGTGTAAGCAGCACCTACTGTACTCCTTCCCCGAGGGTGTTAGTCTCAGTGCCAGCGCAGTGCCCCCCTTGGGAGTCTCCTCCTTGCGGTGAAGGCAGACATCCCCCCAGAGTCCACATCCGCCCCTGGCAGCCGACCCGTCGTGTCAGGGATACCGGCCTCACGCCACCTGCAGCCCGTCAGCACCCTGCGGACGCTGCGAGACGCGCTGGGGAGCCCGGGGTCGGGGCTCCGTGGCTCAGGCGGGTGCCGGCCTTTTGTCCTGAATCCTTGCGCTTTGCTTCTGGCTGGAAAGGGGACGCGAGGCCGCCATAGTGCTCTCCCTAAGTAGGGGGGGCTCGTGGCCCCAAGCTCTCGGTGAGGGAGGGCTGCCTCTGGCTGAGCTCCTCCTGGCACTCGGGGTCTCTGTGTCTCTCGCTGCCTCCCTGTCCTGCCATCCTCAGCCTCCGGCTCGCTCTGTCTCCTTAGAGTGAGGGGTCAGCCTCACAGCCTGGCCCGGGCATGGCCGAGTCACGTGGCTGCTTTCCTGCCACACTAGGTGAGAATCGGTGATGATCCTACTGTAACCTCCCGGTGGGTCAGAGTCTCAGCTCCCCAGAGAAATTTTTTACTAAAGAAACCATATTGGAGCAGGAACAAAAGAGTCAGCCAGGAGGTCCGAGTTCTCAGGGTCGGGAGAGGAGAGCGGAGAGCCCTCCCTTGTCCGTTTCCCTCACAGCCCAGCAGGTGCAGTGTGGGCCGAGCCCGGTGCTGGCGCCTGCACCTTGCTTGGTTTCTAGATGTGTCCCCAGACCCGGTGCTGTCCGGGAGGCCAGGACGCCATCGGGGCATCAAGGGGCTGTTGCTCTGCCCTGGAGCAGGCTGATTCTGCCCTGTCACATCAGGACGGAGGCTGCTTCGGCACCCGCTGTGGGGTCCCTGGGCCCCTGAGTCTCGAGGCCTCCCAGATGGCGTGAGCTGGGCCCATGCCTGCGCCGGCCGCAACCTGCTGGGGACCTTGAGGCACGCAGTCCCGCTGGATCACGTTTTCTCCTGCTCTCTTTAGGCCACCAAGAACCCCTTCTACCTCCACGTAGGGATGGATATCCTGCAGAGTCTGGAGAAGTACACGAAAGTCAAGTCAGTTCTCTAAGTTCCTTTTTCTACTGGCCACTTTCAATTAATTTTGAGTTGTTCTGGGAAAATACTGCTTGGCATTTTAATTTATTGAACAGGTCATTCATGCTGATTTTGTAGGGAGATTGTTTACTTTATAGTAGAGACTGTCCTTTAAATTGGGGATCACTTTGACTTTTGGCCTTTTGTTCTGCAAGCTTCCAGCGGAGCGCGCACATTATTTTTAAGTAACTGTTCCCCCTAGCTCAGCACAGGACGTGGGCGCTCAGGACGTCTGGGGAGCGCACCAGGCAGACGGGCGTTAACGCCGGCCTCCCCAGGCGGCCCGTGGGCGCACCATCGAGGGCCCTTCCTCATGCGTCTGTGTAGAACGTGGGTAGATGTGTAGATTTAAAATCCCTTTCAATTTTGTGACCTTATTTTGTGACCTCAATTTTTAGCAAGCATTTTGTATAAATACTGTTCAGACTATCCAGGTGATACATCAGCTTTACAAATACAGGGGCTGGACGTTTAATGCAGCCCTCAGTTTGCTGCTGGTCGTTGTCATGGTGTCTGGTTACGCTTTTGGCATACGCCCTCCACCCCGCCTTGCCTCCCTTCTCTGCACCGAACCTGGGTTCAGCCCCCGGGGCTGACTTCAAGCAGCACCCTGTGACTTCAAGGAGCCGCCCCTGTGGCTCCTGGTGTCTGGGCTGGGGCCTGGGCCGGCGCACCTGCTTCTGAGGAGGAGGCATGGGCGGGAGGGCGGCGCCTCACGGAGGTTGTCTTGCAGGTGTGGGTACGCCACGCTGCACCACGTTGTGGACAAGTCCAAAGAGGACCGGATGGAGAGCTTCTTTCTCAGCGAGACCTGTAAATACCTGTACCTGGTGCGTGTGCACAGGCGGGCGTGGGTGGCGCGGTCCTGCCTGGAGCGTGTGGCTGCTCCTTAGCTGTCGCGAGCCCTTTCCGTGGGCCCTCCGGTCCCTGGATCTGGACACGGCACGGGGTGGGTGTCGGCAGCGCGTGGCTGGGCAGGTCGAGGGGCGCAGTGGTGTCCGGTAGGGACAGTGCTCTGGAGGGGGCGCCTGTCCCCTCTGGCTGGGCGGTCCTGACTGACCTCACGGCCTGGCCAGTCCCCAGAGCACCCTCCCACGTGGCGGGAGGTGAGCAGCTCCATCCTGGAAGGGCCTTGCTCTTCCCCACAGGAGCTCGGCCTGCAGGGAGGGTCAGGGGGCCAGTGGTGGAGCTGAGCAGCCCTCCTAACTCCTGCCCAGTGTGCTTTGTACTAGCTTGGCCGACGGCCTAAGGGATGTCTGCCACGCGCGTACTTGTGGGCCACACACAGGGATGCTTCCAAAAGCTCCCGGTCCTGTCGTGCCCGGCCGCCAGGCAGGGTGGCCCCTGGAGGCTGGGTGTGGACAAGTGGCCCCTGGAGCTGCTGTTCTGACTGCTGCTCGGGTGTGTGTTCTGCAGGCTGTGAAAGTGCGGGTCTGAGCCTTCCAGACGTTGCAGCTGGGGCCCCGCCATGTGGGTGCCTGCTCGGACCCAGGCCCCTCCTTACCCCTCCCTGCTGGTCCCAGTGGCCAGGCCGTGGCCAGGCGACCTGAGCAGGCCGGGCAGAGCAGCAGTGTCCTGCGGGCTATAGTGGAGTCAGGGTGCTCTCAGGAAAGAACTCGGGTCTGGGGAAGCAAGCTTGGGGTACCCTGTGCTTGCTGTTTGCTGTGTGCACGTGCGTGGGCAGCTACGCCGGGCAGGGCAGGGCAGGGCAGGGCCGGACTCCCTGGTTCCAAATGCCAGGGATCCGTTCACATGACACACCCTGCCCCCTCCCCGAGTCCCGCCCCAGGCGTGTTCTTTCTGGATGCTCCTCCCCACCCCGCCTGCCCACTGTTGGTGCAGGGGTTTCCCGGGCGCCCCGTGTGCTCAGCCTGGCCATGCTGTGACTTGGACGTCCGGCTCCGGGCTGGGCCTGGTGCCCTGGGCGGAGAGAACAGGAGCCGCCACCGCAGGGAGCCTGATTGTGGGGGGCTGTTCCAGAGCCCCAGCCCAGGGCCCTGCTTGCTCACTGACTTGGGTCTTAGCAGGACTCCTGCCCCTCTAGGCTGGGCGGCGGGGAGGTGGGTGCTGGGGTGGGAGGCCTGGGCATCTGAGTTTACCCAGAACGGGTGACTCTGCCTGGCAGTCAGGTGGAGGGGTTGCCCTTTTCACACCTGCCCCTGGAGCACTGGAGCGCCAAGCACTCTGATCGGCCCCGGGCGCTGGTCAGCGCCAGCACGCCGTATCTCTTCTCGCTCCGCCTCCGCAGCTGTTCGATGAGGAGAACCCAGTGCACAAGGCCGGGAGCAGGTACCTGTTCACCACCGAGGGCCACATCGTGGCTGTGGACGCGCACCTGCGGGAGTCGCCCTGGAAGGAGCTCTTCTCAGAAGAGGAAGGCCAGGCCCGGCCCGGGAACTCCGCGCCCAGGCCCCGGCCCCACGAGCTGGGCGTCATCAACTCCAGCTCCAACGTGAGTGCTCCGGCCGGGGCGCCTGGGCAGAGGCTCTCTGCTCCCCGGGCTGGGCCTTAGCCTCGTCAGGCCTTGTCAGTCCCGGTCCTGTGGGGGCAGCCACTTGTGGGGAGCACATAGTGGATGTACTTGGGTCTCCCGAGATGACATCCAGGTTCTCAGTCTTGCATCTCCGTTGAGGGGAAAAAAATGCCTTTACTTAAAAAATGAACAAGCAAGCAAGCGGCTCTCTGGAGCGCCGGGTCTGAGCCGGAGGCGAGAAGCACCATAAGCTCAGAGAGGCCACGTGGTCTTCAGGCTGCCGACGCGCTGGCCGTAGCTCTGGACACAGTGTCGGGTCCTGGCCTGCCCTGGTCTGGTGTCTGAGCCCCTGCTGCCCGGTGTGTCGCCAGCCTGGTGACGAGGTTAAATGGTCTTTCACGTGGTCTTTCACGCAGGTGCTTTGCTCCACGCAGGGCCTCTGACAGTGTGGAGACAGTTGTGTTGTCACACCTGGGAGGCGGAGGGTGGGGGATGTCCCAGGTGCCAGCCGTGCTGACCAGAGACCCCTGGTCAGGAGGTCTGGGCATCCGAGTTTACCCAGAACAGGTGGCCGTCAGCATGTTTCCCGAGGCCTCCGGCTGCACTCATGGTGCCCTGCGCTTCCCTCCTAGTGCAACCGCATCCCCGACGAGAGGAGGTACTCGCTGCCCCTGAAGAGCGTCTACATGCGCCAGATCGACCAGATGGTTGGCTTGATTTGACAGGTGCCCCCGCAGTCGCCCCGAAAGGGACCAGAGGCCGAGCCCAGGCCACGCGAGGTCCGGCCGCCAGTGAAGAAGATGCCGTCTGGCCGTCCAGGGTGGTGTTGGAGTTTTGTCCAGCTGCCCGCCACACTAGTAAATTCTTGCATACGTTAGCGTTTCTCTTCTCTTCAGTGAAATGCCCTGTGTTTCTTAACAAGGGCACGTGGACGTGAGAAGTTTCCTGGAAGCCCGGCTGCTCGCCACAGGCCGACGTCTCGGCTCCTTGGACAGACCTCCGCCTGCTCCCGGGCCCGGCCCTGCAGGGGCTGCCTGTGGCGCCTGCGAGCAGCTGGGCCTGGCACCCCTGCGGATGGTCTGTCTCCCTCGCGCTGGATAAGCAGGCTCCCGCAGCCGCCTGTGACTGAAACCTCACGGGGACGGTCCCCATCGCTCCTCTGTGCGCCAGTAACCCTCACAGTGTTACACGCTGTCTGCTTATCGTTGCTGGTTCTGTCCCAATCCTGAAGTCTCTTAGGGCCATGCCCGGTCCAGGGCTTAGCAGGTAGGGCTCTGCCGGTAGGCCCCGTCTGCTTTGAACTTACCTGAGGAGCTCCCCTAGTTCCAGAACCGGGTGCCTTTTAGGGAGAGCAACATACCTAAGTGTCTGAGCCTCCGCCTGTCTGTTTACTAACCAAGCGTTCTCAGTTCTGAGTGTTTGGGCTGGAATTTTGTTGTTTCCCGTGTCTTGTGCCAATGAGCTGAGCCAGGGAGGAGCTGGGCTGGAGGCTGCTTCTCTGTGGAGACGGGCTGTGGTCAGTGCCTTCGCCTCGCGGTGTTGGGCTGCAGGACGCACAGCTCCTGCAGGCCCGTGTGGCTCGTGGGAGGGCTGCCGTGACAGGGACCTGGGTGGGGAATAGTTAGAAAGAAGATTCTGGAATCTTGCAGGCCAGTTCATGCCTTTCAGCTCGATATTTTAGCAAGCTCGTATAAGGAGGGAGTCGTGCTAAAATGCCTTTCTTTTCGTACAATCTCCTGAGCCGGAGTGGAGTCGTCTGTCTGTGAACTTGCACTGTGCTCGCCTGTGAAGCAGAGGCGGATCGGAACCCGGCTTGGCTTCTGGGAGGTGGAGGTGGGCGAGGGGGAGAGAGGGAGGTGGGGAGGGCGAGCTGCCCTGGGCCTGGTGGCCACGCCTGGCCTGTGGGTGCCGGGCGGGAGGGCGCGTGATGAGCCTTCAGGCGAAGCCAGTGCTGCTTAAGCCATTACCCTGCAGCCGGCTCGGAGATGTTTACTCCTTGAGAATTCAAGTGCTACTGTTTTTTAAAATAGATCTCTCATTCAGGTCTTTGAGATTCTTAAAAAAGGGATTTTCAGTAACAGTCACATCACTTCTGTCTTTTAAATCTTTACTATGCAAATTATTTTAAAGTGAAAAAAATCAAATGCTTCTATTTTACCTTTTTTTCTTCATTTGAGAAGATTCTGTTTAGCGACATGGTCTCGTCTACTGATTAGGAAATTTTCTTTGAAAATCCTCTATTTTCAATGTTGTTATTGACTCAGTGAAACCAAAAGGCCCCTTTGAAAACCCGCCCGCGCACACATGCCCGGGCCTTGTCCCTGGCCAAGCCGGGAGGGACGGCCCCTGGCCCGGGGGAGGCAGCCGTCAGGGGAGACGGGCCCTTCGTGCGCCTGTCTGCCTGCTCTGGGCGCCTCCTGCCCCCACGCCCCTGACCGCAGGTGTGCGCTCCCCGCGGCCTTCTTGTCGTCCCCCGCAGGGCCCCCCCTCTGCCCGCTGGGGCGTCCTGCCATGCCACCTTGTCAGCTGCGTGCCCCTGAGGCCTGGGCTCCGCGGCCCACGCGTTCTGCGTCAGGTCTGCCGCCCGCTCCACTTGGGGCGCCGGGCTCGTCCCAGCACACGCACGGGGCCAAGGTGAGGGCGAGCCCCGAGCTGGAGGCTGCTCCTGGTCAGTGGTCCGGGGGACCTGGTGCCCGAGTGCTGTCTGGGGCCAGCCCCGGGGAGCGTGTCCTGAGCGTGACACTGGCTTCTTCGCTGCTGGCCCGGAGAGGGCCGCCCGGGCTGGGGCAGGGGCTGTCTGTGCTTCTGCCCGAGTTGAGACTGGGCTCGGGGGTGATTCTGTGATGGCCTGGCCCAGGGCTTTGCCCCAGGACCCGGCACTGAGGTGGCTGTCCCCACATCCCCAGGCGGGTAGAATGGGGGGGCCCACTCGGGCCCCCACCCTGAAAAGGGATTGGCAACTGCTGTTGAAAGCAGCCTTCCGGGAGGCCCAGGGCAGCTCGGCCGCGTAGACCTGTGACCCGGGAACCCCATCTCTACGGGGTGTGGGTGACGTGGGCTGGGCTGGACCTGGTGGAAACGAGCGCCCTCGCCTCCCGCCCCCCCCCCCTTTCTGGCTGCACAGCCTCCCTGCCCTGCGCCGTCTGCGTCCCGCCTGGACTTACAGCTGCGGGTGCGCCTGTCCCCGCCTCCACCTGCCCCCGCGCCTGGCGGCTGCCTGCCCCCGTCCCTCCTCATCCGCCACCCTAGCCCCAGCCCTTCATTGCTCCCTCCCCGAGAGCTTGCCCTTTGGGGGGGCGCCGAAGGGTCCCCCTCCCACCCGCAGCTGAGCCGGGACTTGGGATCACACCGTGCTCCTTCCTCCCACCCCAGAGCCCAGCCCTTCCGCGGTGCTGCCCCGGGCGGGTGGGTCCCCGTGAATGTGGCTGTGAATCTGGCGACGCGTTCGGCCTGTGGACCGTCCTGACCCGTCCCCTCCCCTCGCTGCGAGGCAGAGAAATACTATTTTTAAAGGTATTTTGTTTTACTTTTAAATAGCAAGACAGAGCTGTGCTTCTATTTATTTCGCGCAGGAGGGAAACTCCACACAATCCCCGCGGAGGCCGGGGCGCGGGACCCTCCAGGGCTTCTCGGCGCCGTGCAATGACCCCGCGGCCCTGGACGGAGTTTATGTTTAATCTGTAAATAAGAGATGTATTTAAATTAAAGGGGAGCTTTTGTAAAGGACCAGATGTTCTTTTATAAATGTTCTAATTAATATCTCGCTCTTTGAAATTTGTTAGGATTTTTATGAGTGATTTTTATTAAAAGATTCTTCTTTTTGAGCTGTCACCTGCTTCCTCCATGCGCGGCTGCGGGGGTGGGGCAGGGAACTGGGCAGGGTGGGGGGGGCGGCTTGGGGGACAGTTTGGGGGACAGGCCCTGCGGCCGCAGCCCCATGGGACCCCCCCGCGCTGGCGGCGAGGCCCTCCCTGGCTGTGTCTGCGCCCCCACCCGCCTCCTGGAGGCCCCCCGGGCCTGGGGCGGCCCCTGGGCTGCAGCCTCGCCCGGGGGCCCGGGTCGGAGGGTCGGATGCGGGGCCCGGGCAGTCGCCCCGCCGGGCTGGGCGCGGGGAGCCGTGGCGGGAGCCTGGGTCCCCGCGGCAGCAGCAGGAGGGGGCGCCGCGGCAGCACAGGCTTTGCTTCGTTCATGGTGAGAATCCCGGGGTCGGGACGTTGGGCGTGGCCGGCGGGTGCCCCCCGCTGCCCCCCCGCTGCCCCCTGCTGCCCGCGTTCCGGGGCGCAGGCCTCCAGCGCGCGCTGCCCAACCTCGGCCTTTCGGGCCGCGGGTCCCCCCACCTGCCGCCAGAGCCCCTCCCGGGTGCGGGGCGGGCTGAGCACTCCCGGCCGCGGCTGGCGAGGGTCACGGACTCGGGGGTGCCTGACACCCTAATTAATGACAATCACAGGTAATACATGAAGAGGATCCAGGGCACACAGGACTGTCGCTGGGGGGTCCCCCCGCCGCTCCCCTCACTGCAGGGGCCGGGCTCAGCGTCACCCTATTCTGGTTTTCGTGGGTGTCACCTGTCCCCACGGCCACGTGGGTGCGGCAGTTTTGTTGTCGATGCTGCGTGGAAATACCTGTGCAGAGCTTCATTCTCTGAACGCCAGCAATGTGCCCCAAATTCCACATTTTCCCACCAGGCCTCGGCTTCGGGTCGGCTCGCCGATGGGCCGGGGGGCGCTGGAGTAGGCTGACTTCCGGGGTGGCCCTAGGTGGCCCCCCAGGCTTGGCCTGTGATTGTTCATGGCGCCTGTAACCTCTTGCATTTAGAGGCACCTGCAACCCCTGAGATGCTCAGAAAGCGCAGCCCTTCAACCCATCTCTGCTGACACACCGGGGAGGCTCCTTTGTCGGGCCCGCCGTGACGTGCCTGCGGGGAAGCCTTGGCGCTGGACACTGGACACTTGGAAAGCTGCCTCCTCTGACTCGCTGGGGAGCCGGTCCTGGTCTCCAAGCTCTGTTCAGTTCACTTGTGTGCCGCGAGGGTGACGTCAGCGTCCAGGGCTGCCCATGTGGACGCACGTCCCCCTGAGTTCTGGGACACAGAGGTGGCCGGTGCCTTGTTCCGGAAGCCTCCTCGGCATCTGTGTCCTCGTGGGCTCAGCTGCCAGGCTCAGGCCTGTGCGCCAGGTGGGCAGAGCAGAGCCCCTCAGGTGCCTGGGGGTTCTGACCTGGTGGCCGTGCCCAGCAGAGCCACTGGGATTCTGGGAGGTGGCACCTGGACGAGGGGGTCGGGCTGAGGACGCTGGGTCTCCTGCCGGCCCATTTTAGGGGAGAGGACATTGCGTGCTGCCCCTTGTGCATGCCAAGGAGCTGATGTTGATGCCCTTAAGGCTGTGCTCCCAGATGGGTGCTCAGATCCACGTGGGAGCTGCTGACACCCGACCCTGGCTCACCCATCTCCCACTCAGTGGGTCTGGGGGTGGGGGTGCTGAGACTTGCTAACCAGTTCCCAGCTGCAAACCCTGCTTAGAGCTTTCCCTCTGGTACCCCCGTCGGGCAGTCTTGCCTCCGGCCCAGGACGCCCGGCCTCAGCTTCCTGGCAGAGCCGCAGGGAAGGTCGCGGCTCCTCTCCGCACAGAGCTGAGCCAAACCTGCTTCTTAGAAGATCAAGTTCATTTAAGGAAACCCGGAGCAGGGACAAGAAGGCTGGGCCTCCCCGCTCAGGCCACCTGGGGTCTGAGGGCAGCTGGCGTCAGCAGGAGGCGTGAAAGGCACCAGGTGTGGCTCCTGGTGTGGCCCCAGATGCGGGGTCTCTGGGGAGGCGCGGGCTCCGGTGTGGGCCGCCTGGCTGTGCCTCCCGCTCGCTGCCACCAGGGACCGCTGTTGCTTCACTTTCTAGCGGGGCCTTTGAACAGGGAGGTGTCCCAGGCTTTGCCCTGGGCAGAGCCTCGTGTGGCCCGCGAGAGTGGGGGTGTCGGGACGGGACAGTGCTCACGCCGGCCTCTCTCCAGGGCCTTCCTCCCGAGCTGCAGCTCTTTGCTGTGGGCTCTTCCCGTGACCCCCACGATGCCGCGTGTCTTGGGGACCTCGCTCTCCAGACTAAAACTGGGGAAATGCTCCACGCAGCCTGCGTGTGCAAACACGACTGGCAAAGAAAAGAGGCGACTGTTCTTTGCAAGTACCCGCGCCCTGCCCAGTGTGGCCCTCAGCTCCTTGTGAAACGGGCCCCGACGCCGCCTGCTCCAGCTGGGGTCTCCGTGCCCCCCGGGGTCTCGGGCAGGCTCTCCTCCCCCGCCTCTCCAGGAGCCACTCCCCGGGAAACTGCAGGCTCGGCCCCGGCTCCCCTGCCCACCTTCGCCGACAGGCGGTTTCTGGCGTCGACACGGTTGGCTTGGACGTGAACTCTACTCGGCTGGGTGAGTCAGCAAAGCTGCATCTCAGTTGGCGGCCCAATGGGGCTGCAGGTGCCCTCTCCTAGGGTGCGGTGGGCACGCAGGGCGCGGCGGATGGAGCTGCTGAGCAAGCCCTCTCTGCCCTCCAGCTCAGCGGCCTCTGCGGCTGTGGCCGGGCTCAGACCATGGCCCTCGGAGCCCCACTTCTCACACTTTGCCCCGTCGAGGCCGGGTCTCTGCCGCCTGCCCAGCTCCACCTGAGCAGAGAAGACGGGCCTTGACAGGGGCAGCGGACAATGTGGGGCCAGCATCCAGTCCCTGGGGGCCTGAGTAGGGCATGGAGGCAGAGCAGGGGTCACGCTGTGTACTGAGCTGGGACACCCACCCTCTGGTGCAAATCCTCGGGGCTCCCCTAGACCCACAGCTGGGGGCCTGGGGTGAGGCCCTGTCGTATGCGCTCAGCCAGCCATCAGGGCCTGCAGCTGAGGCCAGACCCCACCCCCAGGGCCCAGGTGTTCCTCCCCCCTGCAGCTGGGGCCCATCTTTGGCTCCTCCCAGCCTGGGGCTGTTTGGGGGCAGGCTCTGTCCTGGGCGTGCAGGTACTGAGCATTTATTAAGCACCTACGAGTACGCCCCTCACCCTCTCCTCTCATGTGCCCCGTGGGCCAAACCACAGGTGATTTCTAGTGGAGAGACTGGTTTGTTTCCGCTTTATCCGTTCGTATTGAAAGATACTCAACAGCCGCTAAATGCCAGGCTCTCCTTTGGGTGCTTGGGATATGGTGACAAGATGCGTCTCTGGAGAAGTGCAGCCTGGTGGGCACTACGAGGGCGAGGCAGGTGGGAGGCTGCAGTGTTGGGTGGGGCGGGAAGAGGGGTTTTCTCTGGAGGGTGCAGAGGACTGGTCTGCATGTCTGCTTTGCTCTTTAGTCCTTGTTTGGGACCCGCTCCCCGATCTTCACCCAACCCCATCAGTAGCAAAGTTTCCTCTCTCCTCAACCCAGTTATGGGGCGGGCACGTGCCCCAGGCCTGGCGATCAGCAGAGCTGGGCACGCTGTCGGAACCCCTAGAGGCAGCCGTGCCTGAAGCTTGACTCCTGGCATCTCAGGCTGGTCAGCTGGAAGCTGTGCTTTTGGCTGGAGCCACACACGCTTCCCACCGCCTTCTGCGGGTGGGGCCGGGTTCTAGGCCACGGGGCACTCTGCTGGGCGGCCACTGCTTCCACGCTCCCCGGATGCGGGGGTCCCTCAGACACAGTCTGCGAGAGGACGGCAGGTCTCTGCTGCAGGAGCGGACGTCAGGGTCCACTGGGGGGACACGAAGGCGATGGTGGCCGCCTGGAGGGGATGGGATCTCCAGAAGACTGGTGCCTGCCATGTAGCCTGGACCCGTGATGCGGGTCCCTACCACGTCCCCAGGTGTAGCAGCGTGGCCCTCACCCCCTGAGCCTCAGGGGAGGGGGCTGCAGCAGAAGCCTCCTGTTGTATTGACTTGGCCTGCGCAGCCCTGGATGTCGTCCGCTGTGCTGCTCCTGCTGGTCCCAGGTGAGGACAGCCCAGGTGAGTGGTGTGGGGCGTCCAGACTAAGGGGGCGGCAGGCTCCGGCCTCGCCTGCTACTGCTCCAAAACTCCTGGGGCCCGTTCTGTCTGTGATCAGGAGAGCCCCCGGGAGTCGTGAATTTTAAGCCAATTCGCACACTCCTGGCAGGTAACAATCTTTCCTAAATGCTAAGTCACCAAGGCAGTTGCCAGCCCCTCTGGAGCCTTTGCACAAATCAAGAAAGAGCGCGCTGCAGCCCGGGGCCGGGCGCCTCCTGCTTGGAGGACCTTTGCACCAAGGTGACCCTTGTTGTTGCCATGGATTTGGCCAGTTTGAAAGCAAGCCTAGGGGTACACCCTCTCCAAGCCCGGGGCCCTATGCCCCCAGCGCCCCTCCAGCTGCCTCTCCCTGGCCTCTCTGCAGCCTCCACGGCCCAGCACCCGCTGCCCCTGCAGCTCATGCCCTCAGTGGAGAGGCCGCCCAAAGGCTGGTGGCTTCGAGGGGCCCAGCCCGCATCTCAACGTGTCTGATCGGCTGTTAAGGTGTGATCAAAATTCAAGCAACAAAGAGGAAGAGACAAGTGAGAGGCTCGGAACCCTCGAGGGGATTTTCAGCAGTACAAGACTCCGAGGTGAGAAAGTAGGGTGGAGGTACGCGTGAGTGTGTGAGTGTGTGTGTGAGCGTGTGAGCAAGAGGTCAGGGTTGCCAAAGGCAGTGAGTAAAATACAGGACGCCAGTTAAGTTACATTTTCAGATCAGCATATTTGGGATATATTTATACTAAAAAGAAATTATTTGAAATTCTACTTGGCAACTCTTCGTGTCACACACGTCTCGCGCACACACAGGCGGCGCGGCCTGCCAGGGCGACCCTCGGCTTGTCGACGCTCTGAAGATTTTCCCTCTGAGTTTGCGTTGGGGTGACGGTGAGTAAATCACCCCGTTGGACAACGTGAAGGCAGCAAGATCACGATGGGCAGCTCCCCCAAATGTCCCAGCCTCAGCGGCCTCCCCGGGCCAGGCTGGCTCTCAACGGAGCAACGTCTGCGCTGCCGTCGTGGGGAGAGCGTGACGGGATGGCGAATTCGCCCGAAAGCGAGTTCATCTAGAAGGGAAGACGCAGCAAAGCCGCGGCTGATTCTCGGAGTTCGGAGTGTCTGAGGTCAAGCGTTTGTTCAGGTTTTTCTCTCCAGCTTCCCCTCTGTAAGGCAGGACAGGACACAGGGCAGGTTTTCTAGGATCCAGCAGGCCGGGTCAAGGAGGAGTCAGAGTCCTCAGTGGTTTTTGCAGGTCTTTTATTGGGGTTCACCAGACACATGGCAGGCAGGGGTGCTGGGGGGCCCGGAGGCCGGCAGACCCCAGCCCCCAGCAAGTCTTCACTCTATCTGGGCTCTCCGGCCTTCTCTGCTTCTCTCTCGGCTTCTGCTGCTGCTTTTTCGGCTTCTCTTTCGGCTTCTGCTGGCGTCCCCGTGACGCCGCCCCCAAAAGCCCCGTCTCAGCCCAGGTGAATCCCATCGACCTCCGCCCACACCCCACTCCAGGTGCCGCCATCAGGCATGCACTCAGGACCGCAAGGATCCACCGTCCATCCTGATGGCGGGAGGGCAGAAAAGCCCGACATTTTTCCTTACCCTGCACCCTCCAAAAAGACCACTGCGACAGCAGCACTGTCGTCACCCCGAGAACATCTGTGCCGCGAGCGAAGCAAAGGCCCCGGACCTGTGGGGGGGACTCAGCCCCAGTGAAGCTGTTACAAAGAGGGTAAAACCAGGCGTCCCCAGCTCCGTCGGCACCAGCGCGCTGAGAACCGCGCCATGGCCACTGAAGTGGACATCTGACGAGACCCCTCCGCCCCTGAGAACAACGGGGTGCTGCGGCGTTCCCGGGAGCCTGTCTGATGGGGACAGCTGATGAAACCGGCACGTGACGAGATGGACCTGCTGTTCCCGGGCCAGGAGGGCCGCTGGGCACACACGCCTGGCGCCCGCTCGTGAAATGGCTCCTTATTGCCTCTCTTTTGTTCCCCACAGTGAGTTTATTTCCCGCTGCCCACCTTGACTTGGGTGGGGGCGCCGTGGCTGAGGCTGGGAAATATTGGCCACTTGGCTGCTCTTAATTTTTCCTAAGACGCGTGGCCGAGGCTATACTCCGAGCGCGGCTGTTCTCTGACAAGCTCCATCTCTCCGAGTTCGGTCAGATTCTCCATCACGTCGCAGCGCGGGAGGCCCTGAGGAGGCGGCGGGAGCTGCAGAGAAGGGCGCCCGGGCCGCTCCCAGGAAGGACATGTGGAGCAAGTGGCTTCTTCCTAAATCCACGCCCCCCGGGCGCCTGGCGGGAAGCGAGAGGTCTCTTCAGACGAGGAGAAAGGAGTCAGACCTGGGCATCGATTCACAAGAAGGAAACCGAGATCTCAGCGAGCTGCGCCGAGGAAGGGCCGCGCGCCTCTCCACGTCATTCGCTTTCGCAAATGACTCCTTTTCCTGTGCCGCCCGAGTCCGTAGCTGGCGGCTGCAGCGAGAATGTTGATCCTGGAGGGACGTTTTCACAGCTGCTTTTGGCTGCAGCCGGACAGCCCGGCTTCCTGGCCCCACCGGCCGTGATGAAAGGGGGGCGGCGCAGAGAGGGGTGCAGAGAGACTAGAGGTCATTGGCCTGTGGATTATCCAAGGGGGGAGAGGCGTCGCGGTCAGTGACACTGGGCAGGAGAACCCCTCCGCCGCATTTGGGGTGTCCCTGCCTGCCGCCCGGGGAGAATCAGCATCGCCCCAGGATTCCCTCGGTCTTCAATCAGTCTTGCTGCCCTTTGGTTATTTTTCAAGCGAGCTGTCCCAGGAGGAGGGCTGGTTGTCCAGAAGTCATGGCATGTGTCGAAGGTCAGGAGCAGAGTGGACAGTCGCTGGCTTCGTAGAGCGTCCCGGTCGAGTCCTGCAGAAGGGGGGACCCGGCGGCCAGCCGTCCAGCAGCTCGGGCTTGAGAGGACCAGTCTGGGGGGGGCAGGCGGGCCCTCTGCGCCGCCACTGACTGGAGCTCCGCTGCAGGCGCCGGCATTCAGGCCCAGCTTCCGGAACAGGAGACCCCAGGGGAGCTCCCGGCGGCTTCGCTCTGGGTGTTGGCTCAGCCTCAGGGCCCTGCTGAGATCTGGAACCGGCCCCACACACAGGGCAAGGCGGGGTGGAGAGAGAGGCAGACGCCCGGATGGGGAGGGGCGGCTTTGATGAGCGGGGGCGCTCACCCCCCGCAGGCCCTGAGTCCCCAGATCCCCAGTCGTTCAGAGTCACCATTCATCACCGCGCTCACGTCCTGAGCGTCCCTGGCCGGCGCGAGGCTCTGACCAGGCGTCCTGAGAGAGAGCCGGGGGCCGGGGACGCAGGGTCCCAGCGGGAGGGAGAGACGGCAGCAGCCTCGTGAGCTGGCGACGTCTGCTCTCCTGTTCCCCAGAGCCGGGCTGTGGAAACCGCCCGCGCGCCCCAGCACAGGCGTGGGCCGAGTGAACTCTCCCCATATTGTCTTTCTCCCGCCTGAGCTCGCTTAGCGTCACCCCCGCCGGTTCCTTCCACGTTGTCGCCTGTGGCAGGGCTCGTCTGCTTTCACCGCTGTCTAGTATTCCCTCTGCGGGATGGAGGCTCCCCGGGACGGGGCTTGGCCTGCTCTGCTCCTGTCTGCATCCCCAGCGCCTCGAGCAACTCCTGGCGCGGGGCAGATGGTCTGCGCGTGAATCCACGAGGGCGTAGACGCTCTCCCGGCTCTCACCTCCTCCTTCCTTTCCCTCTCTCTCTCACTAGGATGTCTCGGAGTTTTAGAATTCCTACAAAACGGTCCTTGGGAATGGCGTTTCCCTCTCTGAATAGGCCCCTGAGCGAGAGCGGCGGCCAGGAGCGTCCGCCCTTGCGCCCGATCTCAGTGAGCAGACCTCGAAGAAGGCGTTCCTCCTCCCGCCGTCTTCCCTGCCCTGTGCACCCGCCTCCTCTCTGCTGGGCGTGTGCCTTGGGCACGCCCGTCTCTGTGTCCCGTCCAGGGCTGGAGCGCCTGGGGGACGGCCCTTCGCAGCCCCCCTTCACCGACGAGGGACTCCTCCAAACCCAGACATCCCCTCCTTGCCACGCTGCCGCCCTCTTCTCTTGCAAGGTCCAGCTCAGGCCTGCAGCTCTGCGGGGGTCTTTGCGGGACAGGTCAGAGGGAAACTTCTCTTCCCAGCTAATGCACCCCCTGGACCCGGGCGCCTGGGCCTGCGCGGGCTGCGCCCCACGTGCCCACCGGCTGATGCGCACGGTCGTCTCTACCTGCGTGAGCTTCCGTGCAAAGGAGAAAGTTGCATAAACCTGGGATTCCCGCTTCTCTTGAGGTCTTGCCAGAGCTTGTCCTGTGGCTCTGGAGACGCCCCGGGGCTGCAGGAAGCCGACCTGGCTTTCGCTCTGTTCTGGCCATGGGGATGGCGGGGCCACGTCTGCCTCCCTCCTCGCCCCTTCCAGCCAGCGGCAGGAGCCTCTGAAGCGGCGGGCATCAGGCGAGGACTCCAGGCGCCTGGCCTGGAGCCGGGTAACTGGTGCAGAAGGAGGAAGAAAAGCATCCAAGGAGAACAGGAAAGGCCAGCAGGAGGAGGCAGGGGGAAGCCGAGTGTGGGCAGAGGAAGGAGGAAGCAGGACCCTTGGCCGGTCGGGGAGCAGCGGGGCTTCCCGGGCCTTACTGGGGAGATGTCAGCCCCACGGCGGGTGCTCCAGCTTTTGTTCAAGGAACAAACTGCCACGTGTCCCCAGGTCTCTGCTGACATGAGGCTGCTTCTTGGGCGCTGCCAGGAGACAAGGGGCGGCTCCTCTTCCAGAAGGTCAGTGAGCTTCCAGACAAGCAAGGTGGCGCGTGTCTGCCTGAAGACCCGCGGTGGGCCCTGGGGTCAGGCGGCGGGCGGCTTCTGTGGAGAAAGACTCTGGGTAGCGCCCCGCCTCCTGTCTGGAGAGGTGAGATTCGGGGGCTGCAGGAGACATGGTTTGGGAGTGTTTCATAGCACCCAACTTCTAGGCTGTGGGGAGAGAACAGGCAAGAACAACTGTTTAACTTCATCCAGGTGGGTGATGCCAACCTCGTGGGGCTGGGGCATGACCCACGAGCATGTCACCTGTTTCAGGTGTCTCGGAACATCCCCAGGTCACCCTTTTGCGTGTGGAGGCACGTTATGGAAACGTGGTAGCTCCTGTGATTCCTGCAAAGCCAACTATGCTGGGAATGAAGAGAGATGTCATGAATTGTCCATGCCTAACACAGCATACTGGGTGGCGGCGTGCACGGCCTTTTAGGCAGCTGGGACTCTGGAAGGTGCCCCCCACCCCCGGCTGCTGCTCCTCAGCAGACATGACTCATTGATTGCTGAACGTTTCCACTGTGTCCAGTCCCGATGTCAAAATTTTTCAGGAGAGCTGGGGACCCACTCTCCGTGCAGAGCCGGCATAAGAAAATCGCCCTTTCTCCGTTCCCCTGGCTGCTTCTCTCGACCGTGTGGAAAAGCTTAAGGGTGAGCAGGCGGGCTCCTGCTTCCAGCGGAATCACTGAATGGCTCATTGCTTGTCATGTCGCTTTGAAAAGCGGGTCGTTTTGGAGAATCCCACTGGGGAATTCTGACGGGCTGGCTGAGACGGCTTCCTTTGATGTGGGCAAGCTTTTCACCCCACCCCAGACGCCGATGGGAACGGGAGACTGTTTCAGGAAAGAAAGCACGCGGGTCGCGGCGAGTGAGCATCTGTTCTTTCGGGCACAGGTGTTTTCTCACGGCAAGTCAGCCCAGCGGCTCTGTGGCCCAGAGGCCGCTGCCTGTGTACCTGAGCTCGTCCTCCCCTGCGCCTCGAAGCTGCCCACAGAGGCTGCCCACTTGGGCTGGAGTTTGCAAACTTGAGGAGTGAAATGGTTTCCTGAAAATGCATTATTCATGGAATGAAACGCAGCCTTCAGCTTCAGGTGATGTATGATTATTGGATTCTTCAGGATTGCTCGAATTTGCTTCATAATGGACACACCAGGAAAGGCCCTGGAAGTTTTCGAAACGAAGAAGCAATTTTGAAATGCAATATTGTAGGAAAAGGAAAACAAATAGGTCTTGTCTGTGAGTTCACAGTGGCCCTGAACACCCAGCTGCACCCTCACGGCTGGCCTGCGCTCCACCGACTCCTGGAGCACTGAGCGGGGTTTTACCCGGGATTTGGCCCCACATCATCGGGATGTGAAACCATGTCATGAGCTCTCTCAGGAAGGAAACGGAAGACGAGGTGACGGGCAGGAGTTGAGTGCCTGGGGTTGGGGGGCAGAGGTTGGCGAGCCTGACTCTAGGCTTGGGAAGCTTCCAGGCGTGACGCTTCTCTGAAGCTCCGTCTCTGCATTGGAAATCGGGGTAATGCTTTGAATTCAGAGGTGGGATTGAAGGGGCCAGTACGTTTCATTGGCTGTTTTGTGTGGCTCTGCGGTGCTCTTTCTGCTCTAGACAGCGCTGAGGAAAATAACATCTCAGGATTGGGGACCAGAAAAGCCCCCGCTCTCCTGGCTCAGATGTTGCTCCAGCTGATAGCACTTCCCCTGCTTTCCTGGCAGGTCACAACAGGGGGCGGTTCCCCCTCCCTGGCCGGCCCCACCTCCTTCACCGTGTGGGTGGAAGGGGTTCCTGGGTCTGAAGTCCCCCGCGGGGCTCTCTGGCCTGTGCTGTTGGCAGATGCGAGACTGAGAGTTTCTGCTGCTTCTGCACCTCACAGCGGAGCTCCCGGTCTCTCCACCTTCCTACCAGGACCCTCTGGAGCCAGTTCCGGCTGGTGCAAGACGCCTCTCCAGCCGCCTGGTATCAGGGCTGCGGCCTGCTCTGGGGTTCAAAACCAAGGGCATCACCAAGAAGAGGTGCCGGTGGGGGCCGGGGGCAGAGGGCCACTGCAACACGAATTAGAGCGGCGGACAGACACACCTCTTTCTCCTAAAATCAGTGCAGAGTCGTGTCATTTCCTTGGGGAAATGCTTTCACCTTCTCAAAAGAAAAGTGCCGTTTAAACGTTCTGTCGTAAAAGAACGATTTCTCGTCTGCCATCCTCTTGACGCTGCCCAGGCCAGACTCCAGGAGGATGGGACGAGCCAGTTACTGTAGCCAAGAGTGTTCTGGAAGGTCTGACCTCCACGGGCTCCCAGAGGTGTGATCACGTCTAGGCAGGAAGGGCAGAGCCGCTTACTGACCTCCCAGACGCGTGAGGAGCAGAAAGTGACCGTTGTAGCCACCGCTCGATTTTATGGTGGTTTTGCACCATTATTAGCGCCACGGAAAATAGCTGCGTCTCCATTAGAGCCCACACGCTCTGTTCTCCACTGGTGTCGGGGACTCCTGGGGCGGCCGTGGTGGGATCTTATTTACCTGCAGGGCTCGGCACCGCATCTGAGGGGCGATCAATACATGTCACCAACTGACCAGCGTTCTGGCTTGACTAGGACAGCCCTCTCGCTTGCTTCCCCACGCATGCTTTCATCATTGGCCTACTGTGCGCCAGGCACTGGGCTAGGGGTGCAAAGGTGAGTCGAACCGACACTAGAAGGTCCAATGCAAACTGCACCTGCCTGCATGGTTTCAGGTGCGCGTGCGTGGATGAACGGACAAACAAAATCACGGCTCCAGTTCTGGCTGAGTGTCAGGCCAGCTGCCCTGACGGGGGACACTTCAGGTGAGAGACTCTGCGGAGGGAAGGTGTGTGGGGGAGTCAGTGGAAGCTGGGAGCAGTGGAGAGAGTTTTGAGATAGAAGCTCTGCTGGGTTTTGGCTGCTGGGACCGGGGCTTGTGTCAGGGCAGGAAGTGGACATATTCACGCATGCCGGGCAGGCTGCGTGCCTGGGTGAGGGGGCACATTCGTGAAGGAAGATGCGGTGGTGGGAGCACGCGGCCACCCCTGCGTCTAGCTTGGAGCTTCTTAAACCTTCGAGGGTGTGGGGGTGACCTGGGCATCTCGTCTCAGGGCTGTAGTTTAGGATGGGGGGGGGGGGGCTGAAAGCCTGCATTTCTTTTTTTTTTTTTTTTAAAGATTTATTTATTTATGCATACAAGAGCTGGGGCCCAGGCCAGAGGTGTGGGGGGTGAGAGGATTCACCAGAGACAGAGTGGGGAGCAGAACAGACAGAATAACAGAAATACACTGCTGAAGGGAGCAGTGGGTGAGACAGGAGAGGTCTGCTGCGCCCTGTGGGATGCTCCCTGGCCAGCTGGGGATCGAGCTCGTGCTGCAGAGTCTTCATAGTGTGGTGCTTAACCCCCTGCGCCACCAGGGAGGTCCCACAGAAGCCTGCATTTCTAACCAGCTGTCGCTGGGGGCCCTACCCCTGAGCCCTCGTTCACCCTCCGAGGAGAGCCTGCTTGCAGCCAGCCCGCAGGGCAGTGTCGGCTCACTGAGTCTTCTTGAGGGAACCCTTTCTTATCTGAAACACCTGCTTTTTCATGGCAGTAATGAACGTTTGCAAAAATACTCATGTACCGGGAACCCCCTCTTGGACTGCTTCATGGGACTGTGCACATGGGCTGTCCCGACCCCCACGGCGAGGCCCTCACCCCTGCGAATTCACGACGCTGTGGACTTTGCAACCTCATGGCTTTGCCCTCGCGGGGAAGTATCTGTATCCTCTAAATAGGTTTTTAGCATCTTAGGGATGTGAGTGGACTCTTCCTGCTTTTCCATCTACTAAAATATGTGGCAAAATGTCTCATGCCCCGCGAGAGGGCAGACACTAGTAGGGGGGATGGAAGCGGCTTATTTCACGAGGTGGGAATGGATTTTCATGTATTATCAGTAGGAGCTTTTTTTGGAGCCAGCGAGTGGAAAGAGTTGCTTGATTTTATCAACCACCCTCTTTTTTTTTTTTTTTTTTAGGAAAACATAGTAATAGCTCCAGCAAGTGCTGGTCTGCAGGGGAAATATTGAATACTCCTTGGCTAGACCAGCCTCATGTCTGGCCATGGGGGAGGGAGGTTTGTGTTCTCACCGTGAAAACACGTGAATAGTTAAAAACAGACACCAAGTCAAAATGTAGTAAAAGGCCCAATGTTCTCGGTGGTTAATGAGCCAGCCCCAGAGGACCACAGAGCAAGGCCTGGTGGGGGCAGAGTGTGCCGGGAATGAGTATTCCTCAGGACCCCTGATGCTTTGCAGAGTCCTCTGAAGCCACTGCCGTCACTCGAGGGCCAGCACCCCTGGGACACGCGGCTCTCTGGGGGCCCCGAGTGACTTGGTAGCTGGACTGATCGGCGGGGTAGCCAGGAATACAGTGTCTGGAAAATGATGCGAAACTTGAAAATAGACAAAGGGAGGATGGATTTCTTCACTACAGAGCAGACATTGTCTGGCAAGTCTTCTGCGGGTTGTCTAAGTGTATGAGGTGTAGACAACTTGAGTGTATAGGCGTCGACCATCTGAGTGTACAGGTGGGGACAATCTGAGTGTCCAGGTATGGTCAGCCTGAGTGCCCATGTGTGGGCAGTCTGAGTGTACCGGCGTAGACAGTCTGAGTGTACAGGTGTAGACTGTTCATTGTACGTGGGGGTGCACTGTCTGTTGAGCATATCAGGGGTCAGAAAACTTTTGCAAGAATACCAGATAGTAAACGTATACCCTGTTGAATATTCTACTCCTTTATTTCAAGCTCCTGGAAAATGCCAAACAGGCTGAGGGCTGGTCCCACCCCCGGGTAGTAGGGATGGGCTGCCTGTGCCCACACTGTTTTACAGCTCTGCAGGGATAACAGTTAACTCGTAAAATATGAATAGCTTTGCAAGTGAGTCTTGTCTGAGATAAGAATGTAAATAACCCCTTCCCCAGGGATGCGCCCGAGTTTTGTAGGGGAGAGGCTGATTTCTGCGCGGGAGAAAGGGACAACCCCAAATAGGGTGTTTCCCCCTCGCGGGTGCTCAGCCAGTTTTGCATCTGTTAGCGACTCACGCTGCTTCTGAGCACACACATCCCTGTTGCCCGTTTTCTCCTTTGAAAGCCGCCATAACACCGTGCCAGCTCTCTTTAATTAGTGAGTTGAATAAAACCTTCAATTCGCATCCATTTTGTTCGACTTACGTCTGCCTGGCAGGCTCCTGGGCAGGCCCTCCTGGGGGGGCGTCATCTCCTTTGTGAAGGCCGGACACTGACCTCCCGGAGCCCATGGGGTTCGTGCAGTTCAACCAGCACGGGGCCCGGTGGGGCTGGCACGTGTTTTGGGGTCTTTGTGAGGAAGAGGAAAAAAGCAGACCTGGCGTTTTGCCCTCAGTCTAGCTCTGACTGACCTGGCGGAATTCTCTTTCCTCATCCTTGGGAGTGAAACCGTTCTGAAGGAAAGGAGCTTCTGTTTCCAGAAGAGAAAGCCGTGCATTTTTAAAAGGTCTTTCTTGTCAAGAGACGCCCCAAACCAGGAACTTTCCACAGCAGCCACGAGCGGTCGTGTCTACCAAGGGCCCACAGAACAGCGACCACCCGGGACGGGGGCCTGAGCTTTGTCACCTGTAGGGTAAAGAAAATATCAGGCTTTTCTGCCCTTCCGCCATCAGGATAGATGATGGATCCTTGTCCTGAATGCATGCCTGATGGCGGGCACCTGGAGCAGGGTGTGGGCATAGGTAGATGGGATTCAGCTGAGCTAAGACTGTGCTTTTTTAAGGGCGGCGTCACGGGGACGCCAGGAGCAGCAGTAGAAGCCGAAGCCGAAGCCGAAAGAGAAGCCGAGAAGCAGCAGAACGAACGCCAGAGAGCCCAGATAGAGTGAAGACTTGCTGGGGCTGGGAGGCTGGCAGGCCTCCCAGCCCCCCAGCCAGCACCCCTGCCTGCCATATGCCTGGTGAACCCCAAATAAAAAACCTGCAAAACTACTGAGGACTCTGACTCCTCCTTTACCGGGTCTGCATGGCATCAGAAACCTGCACTGTGCCCAGTCCGGCCCCTTACATCACCCCACACAATTAGGATTTTAGAGGCATAAGAAAAATCGGAGACCAACTTGCCCTCGGCTCTGATTTTAGAGGCGTAGAAAAGCTAAAGAAACTTGCCGAAGTCATCCACTGTGTCAGCGACAGCACTGAGAATAAAACCTCCATTTCCTAATTGTGGACACCTCCCTGCTGGATACAGGCGGCCGACAGTTCTTCTAACGTCCGTGGACAAAAATGAATTAAAAGTGGGATGGATCAAAGACTCACACAGTCCCATGTTCATTTGCTACTCGGTTTATTTTCATCAATATTGTGATCTTTTTTGATTAATGGGACCAGTGTTGCTCACCTGGCTGGGAAGTGGCGCAATTATGGGGTTAATTAACGTCAATGTTGAAACTCAGAATGGGATCTGATGAACAGAATGCAGCTATTTGATGGGGGTTTAATTAATTAGGTTCTGAAAACCTCTTCTGATAAATTTCGCTGCATGCTAATGAACCCCATGGATCAGCTTATTAGCTTATTAAGCTCTGACTGTGGCTGCTTCCCCCCCCCTGCACTATTAAGCCATTTAATTTGTCCTCATAGTTTCCATAGTCAATAAAGAGACCCTTTTATTTTACACCAAACATCAGGTGAGGAATATCCACTTTCTCTCCTCAGTTCAACGGGAAACAAAAAATCAACTTGGCATTAATGGAGCGAGGGAGCAGTGGGAAGCAAAAGATGATACTTACAAAACAGGCAACAAAGCTTTAGGCCTGACAGTGTTTGCTAGAAGCAGCGCAGGGTTAAATGTGACAAGATTTAAGTGGCTGGTATTTCCCCGGCGTCCTTTAAAAAATGAATATGTATTCTTTCTCGGGCTTTAATTCACATAGAGTATGATATCTTTCATCAGAGTTTTGCTGTTTTGCTTTGTTTTGGTTTTGTCCATAGATCCTGCAGATGAATCTAGCTTAGATTGATAACCAGTTCTTGCATTTGCGTGCTAGAGTGAAGGGTCCTGTGGGAAGTACTTGAATTCTCTTGCTCGTTCCTGGGACACAGGAGAGCCATTGACTAGATATTAATTACCCTTGTGTTCTGTGATCTTGTGACACTTGCTTTTAGCACCCACAGTATTTCGTTGCTTCCTTGGGGGTGCCCGAATAGACAGTCCTGCCATCCTATGAACAAAGCGTATTTCTTTCCCCAGTCTGCGTGCATTTTATTTCCTTTTCTAATCTTGCTGCGCTAGCTGGGGCTTAGCGCATGATATTGAATAGGGCAGGTAGGATACCTGCCTGCTCTTACAGAGAAAAAGGTTGCAGATAACCTTGAAAAACAAGTTATAAAAGCCCCAGGAGGTATTTGCAGAAGTCACTGCCATGTTTACATGGTGAGGCCCACAGAAAAGGCTGAGTGAGGATGTCTTGGTCGCGTGAGTGCTCCCGACAGGTCTGGGTGGCCTGGTGTGGCCTGGTGTGCTGCGGCAGACATCAGTGCTCCCCCCACCTGCCAGCTGAGGTTCTGGTGGCTTCTCAGGAAGCTGTTCCCCACTGTCAGAGGTGATGCATTCGGGGTCCCTGCTGCCTCCAGGGCTGGGATGAGCAGTTCTGCCCCTCTGGGGGCCAGCGACACCAGAGACCAGCTACAGAAACCTGCGGGTGACGGGACGCACAGCAGGTGTTTGGACCAAGGCTGAGGAGTCACGTTGGAGGAGGATTAGCTCCCCAGAGATGGGGTGTCTGTTGAGTGGGCAGGGGGAAAGGAAGCCTGGATGGGGCATCCTCCAAGACACGCATTCATCGGGGGTCTCGTTGGGGGGCTCGCCCAGGCGTTTAGAGCAGGGGGCCACAGCCGAGACACAAGTCCAAGTGAGGAGGAAGAAGAAAAACAAATATACGTATATCTTAATATAACTCACAATATCACAACTACCAAGAAAGAAAAACCACCGCCTGTGAAAGGATTCGATGCTTTTGAAGCACTTCAGAGTTCTTATTTTATGCTGATGGGAAGAACACGTTTATAATTAGGGAGATTAAATAAATCATGTTCATCTTGTTCACAGATAAAAGAAAACGTGAAATACAATTAAGTTTTCCTTAAACTTCTCCTTCAGTGTTTGACTCCCAAGAATTCTTTCTGACCCAGAATCGTGGTGTCTGTTTCCCCACACAATATAGTTCCCTGTGAGTGCCAGCGTGTGGGTGATGAAGCATTTCGCAAAAGAATCCATAAAAATCCCAAGCCTTCAGTGATGGACTTGCACATATGTGGAGAGCGGACTGAGTGTCAGCATCACTCAGCTCTGATCCATTTTGAGTTAATTTTTTTCGTGGTGTGAGAGAGGGGTCTAGTTTCATTCTTTTGCACGTGGCTCTCCAGGTTTCCCAACATCATTTGTTGAAGAGACTTTCCCTTCTCCATTGTTTGCGCTTGGCTCCTTTGTCATAAATTAACTGTCCATATAGATGTGTGTTTATTTGTGGGTCTCAGTTTTATTCCATTGGTGTGTGTGTCTGTTTCCATTCTGATACCATCCTGTTTGGATTCTGTTGCTTTGTAGTATAATTTAAAGTCTGGGAGTGCACCCACCGACTGGAAGAACATTTTTGCACACAACACTAATGATAAAGGACTGATCACAAAAATCTACAAAGAGCTGAAGAGACTCAACAAAACGAAGTGAACAACCCAGTCAAAAAATGGGCAGAAGAGCTAAAAAGGAACTTCTCCAAAGAGGAAATGCAAATGGCCAACAGGCTTATGAAAAGATGTTCAGCATCACTTGTCATCAGGGAAATGCAAATCAAAACTACCATGAGATACCATCTTACACCAGTGAGAATGGCACATATTAAAAAAACTAGCAACAACAAATGTTGGCGAGGGTGTGGAGAAAAAGGAACTCTCTTGCACTGCTGGTGGGAGTGCAAACTGGCCCAACCACTATGGAGAGCTGTGTGGAGATTCCTCAGCCTGCTAAAGATGGAGCTTCCATATGACCCAGCAATTCCACTCCTAGGTATTTACCCAAAGGACACAGAAACACCAATTCTAAAGGGCACCTGCACCCCTGTTTATAGCAGCACTGTTGACAATAGCTAAGCTTTGGAAACAAGCCAAATGCCCCAAAATAGATGACTGGATCAAGAAGATGTGGTCCATATACACCATGGAATAATACTCAGCATTCAAAAAAGATAAACACATGCCATTTGCAGCAACATGGATGGCGCTGGAAGGGATCCTGCTCAGCGAAATAAGCCAGAAAGAAAAAGAAAAATACCGGATGGTCTCACTCATAGCAGGAATTTAGAAAACCTAAATAAGGGACCAGGAAAAAGATGAATTATAATGAAGTAAAAATCAAAATCTACCAGCAACTATAAACCAGAGACACACTACGAAGGGGGGGAGGAGAAGAGAGATTAGGGTCAAAACAAGGGGGGGGAATTGTATGGGGACTATAACCAAGATGAAAATACATACATTTGTGCAAACATGAAAAATGATGTAAAAATATATAAAATAAAATAAAAAAGTCTGGGCGTGTAATGCCTCTCTTTGTATTTCATCAGGTTTGCTTTGGCTATTCAGGATCTTTTGTGGCTCATACAAATTTCAGTAATGTTTGTTCTATTTCTTTGAAGACTCTTATTGAAACTCTGATAAGGGATCCATTGTGTCTGTAAGTGGCTTTGGGTGAGATGGTCACTTCAACAATGTTGATTTTTCCAGTCACGGGCATCGCTGAGGAGACAAGGCAGCGGCAGATGAAACAGAAGCCAATAAAACAGGATTTCTTCAGAAGGGCTTTTGTTTCGGATAACCTGTATTTAGAATGATTAAATTGTGGGGGGAATTTTGGGGGTGGGGGAATCGTAAACTAATTATATTGTCTTTAATTCTTTCTTTTATTTTTTCCTGACGGGACATTGGCTGAACACAGTCCGCGGTCTCAGGTCCAGCGTGACAGCTGGACACTTGCTTACGCTGCATCAGTGTCTCCGCCCAGGCGAGCCTCCTCCCACCACAGGCCTTTGACCCTCTGCTCTGCGAGGCTCACTACCCTCCTCCCCGTCCTGTCCCCTGGTGACCAGCCCTTTGCTGTTAATCTGAGTCTGTTTTCGTTTTGTTTTGTTTGGTCGGTCGGGTCGGTGCTGCCTGCTCCGCCTGCTGTTCCACTCTGCAGAACCCGGGAGGGAGCGCCTTGAGGATCACGTCTTCTGCACTGACCTTGGGCACTGGGCTTTATTATTTACTCAGCAAATACTTCTGACCTCCCAGTCTCCGGCCGCCGCTGGGGGCGGAGTGGCGAGCGTGTCTGACACTGTTAAACGTGTCACACAATGAAGGTGTTTTTGCTAGTTCTAGGGGCCCCGGGTGGGCTCTGCCGCGTGGAGAGGGCGGGCCTGACGGTGGGCAGGTCTCGGGTCTCCCCGGGCCCCCAGCTTTGAGGTGCACGGAGAAGACTCTGGCAGCAGGTGTTCTGCATGTTTCTAGGTGCCTCCCGAGGACAGAGGTGTCCGTGGCAAGGCTCGGCTCTCGGAGGGCGTCCCTCTCACAAGCCTCCCTTGGCTTGTGGGGGCTTGAGCTGCTCTTTGTTTTAAAAACCACAGCGATGAGGGAAGGGGGTTATTGCCTCTCCCGGAACTCGTGGGCTGAGGGGACCCTGGAGGTCTGGCTGGTTTGTGTCAAGGTTACCCTCTTGTCCAAGGTCACAGCAGCAGCAGCGTGCGAGGGGCCTGATTCAGCCTGTGCCTGCGGGGTACGGACACCTGGACACCTGCTGGAGTTGGCTCCTGCGCCCGTCCCAGTGCCACCACTTCCTGGATGCCCGGCCCTGGTGCAAGGGGCACTGCCCTGGCCCTCTTGGCAGTCAGCATGAGGACGAGCGGGGCCGAGAGCCTTCTGCGTCTGCTACCCCTGCGGACACCACGTTCTTGGCACCTTCTGATGGAAGGTGGGTGAGGGCAGAGCATGAAGGTAGCAGAGGGCATGGTCAGGGCAGCGTGAGCTCATTTGCCTGCTTTCCTGCAACTAAGGGACCAGGCACCAGACATTACTGCGCTACCTTGAAATGAGCATTTTTTTAAAAATAAATTTTATTTTTAAATTCCCCATACAATTGCAATCCCCTTATTTTGACCCCAATCCCTCCCCTCCCCGCCCCCCACCCCCCATAAAGTGTCTCTAGTTCATAGTTGTTTGTTGATTTTGATTTTCACTTTCTTAATTTTCCTGGTCCCTTATTTAGGTTCTCTAGATTCCTGCTATGAGTGAGACCATCCGGTATTTTTCTTTTTCTTTCTGGCTTATTTCGCTGAGCATGATCCCTTCCAGCGCCATCCATGTTGCTGCAAATGGCATGAGTTTATCTTTTTTGAATGCTGAGTAATATTCCATGGTGTATATGGACCACATCTTCTTGATCCAGTCATCTATTTTGGGCATTTGGGCTGTTTCCAAAGCTTAGCTATTGTAAACAGTGCTGCTGTAAACATAGGGGTGCAGGTGCTCTTTGGAATGGATGTTTCTGTGTCCTTTGGGTAAATACCTAGGAGTGGAATTGCTGGATCCTATGGAAGCTCTGTGTTTAGTAGGTCCAGAAATCTCCACACAGCTCTCCATAGTGGTTGGACCAGTTTGCACTCCCACCAGCAGTGCAGGAGAGTTCCTTTTTCTCCACACCCTCGCCAACATTTGTTGTTGCTAGTTTTTTTAATAGGTGCCATTCTCACTGGTGTCAGGTGGTATCTCATGGTAGTTTTGATTTGCATGAAATGAACATGTAAAAAATTTATTTTTTATTTTTATTTTTTTAGATTTATTTATACAAGCACTGGGTACAGTCAGAAGCATGGGAGGGTGAGAGGATTCACCAGAGCCAGAGCAGAGAACAGAACAGGCAGACTGACAAAGTACACTGCTGAGGGGAGCAGCGGGCACGGCAGGAGAGCTCTGCGCGCCATGTGGGACCCTCGCTGGTGGCTGGGGATTGAACAGGTGTACTGCAGAGGCTGCAGGCAGCTTCGCAGCCCAGCGCTCAGCCACTGGGTCACCAGGGGAGGCCCGAAATGAATATTTTAATCCAGAAGCCTGTGGTGCTGAAGAAAAAGCCAATTACTGAGAAGCAATTCTGCGGGGGTGAGCTGTGTGGTGTTTGGTGGGTGCTGGGGCACTCAGTGTGCCAGGCTAATCCTGAAGTCACGCTCTCCAAGGGCCCGCAGGCTCCTGGGCTTTGCTGCGAGGCTTGCTGAGGGTGTGCGGGCCGTGGTGGTGGGTGACCTTGGCCGATGGGGCTGCTGAGGAAGGTTTGCCTGGGAAAATGCAGGAAATTGCATGTGTTTATCTTTTTTGATTGCTGAGTAATATTCCATGGTGTATATGCACCCCATCTTCTTGATACAGTCATCTATTTTTGGGCATTTGGGTTGTTTCCAAAGCTTAGCTATTATAAATAGTGCTACATAGGGTTGCAGGTGCTCTTTGGAATTGATGTTTCTGTGGCACCGAGCAGAGCAAGGCGCACCCAAAGCTGGAACAATTCCGTGGGGACTTCGTGCGGCTCTGGCTACAGAACTTCCAAGCCGTTGGGTTAGGGGAGCCTGAGGGTGGCTGGGGTGGACGTGCCCCATAGCTGGGCCTTGTGTCCAGCCCCGCGCCATCTCTCCATGCTTCCTTAGCTCCAGGCAGTGCCCTCCCATCTGCCTCGCCCCCAGCTCATCGTCAGAACGGGGCTCGGGGCCGGACACTCCTGGGTTCCTTCCCAGTGGTTTTCTCCGTGGCAAAACGTCCTCGGGGGTTTGCTCAGGGTCATTTAAGACAGTCCTCGTGTGACCTGAAGCATGTTTAGATTGAGCAGGTGATGATGGGGACTGGATTTGGACTTTACTGAGGCAACTCTGTTCTAGGTCCAAGACAGAAGATCCTCCATCATGGGTGTGGAAACTTCCAGAGCTGTTTATGTCAACTGGGGCCTGGGGGGAGCCTGAGGTGAGATTCAAAACTCTGGATGGAACTTTCCAGGCAAGGTAGTCCCTTCTCTTTACAGGGAGAGGAGTCAGATTCCTGGCAAATTCTCCATTGTTTCTTGGAGGGGGAATGAAAGCTCGGTGAGGTCACGAATCCTGATGGTCTTGTCCCCCAGTTTCTCCTGCTGGCACATGGAAGGTGCTTCATGGTTACTTGTGAATTGAATGGTCGTAGAACTACAGGGCACCGTGGAGAGAGGAGGACCGGGCAGGTTCTTGTTCCCTTCTGTTGTAGCTTCCGGGGATTCCTGGAAGTTCTCTGTAGCCCAGGAGACCCCACTTGACTGAGGGACAGGCGCCCAGTGCAGACTTCCTGCAGGGAAGCAGAGCTCCCTCCTCCATGATGTGGGTGGAAATGACCAAGTGGAGATGGTGGAATAGAAACAAGCACCCAGAGTCCAGCCCCGGGATGCCATCCCATTAACCTTGTTTTCTCTCACTTTCTGGGGGGTGGGAAAGCACACACATGGCAGTGGGAGATCCGTATTTTGGGGTGTCTGCAGGGAAAGCATCGAGGCAGTTTCTGCCTTGTGTTCTTGGAGGGGCGACCACCTCAAGTCTCCTGGGTGGACCCAGAGGGCCCTGAAACCGTGGCTTTTGGTTCAAGGCTGCTGATCATCTTCCAGGAAGCTTGTGTCCCTAACAACATTCCTGTCAGTGTAGATGGAAGTTTCTGACTTTGCTGGAGTGAGGCCCGTGGCATCCCTGCCTCATTTTCCTCCCACCTTTGCTCTTAAGTCTTTTGAGGCCAGATCCACATGGAGTTGCTCTTGGCACCTCTGGATTCCAGAGCAGGACTTGGCCACAGTAAACAGCATGTGCCTTATCAAATCTCACTGAGTCCTGTATTGGGCTTGCCATCTATCAACCCCAAGGGACTCCCCCAAAGAGACTGGCAGGCACAGAGCCTGTGCCCACAGCCCAGGGCTTCCTGATTTAAGGCTGTGAAGGAGAGAAGACTTGTAGCCGTGCAAGCAGGGGAGCTAAAAATAAGCCGCCGCGTGGAATCCCTCAGCTCAGACAGGCGGTGACAGCACAGTGCACGCAGCCCGAGTGGTGGAGAAGAGGAATAAATTTAGAAGGTTTAATGAGGGGGGATTCGAGAGCTGCCTGAAAAGCCTGAGCAAATGGAATGCAGTTTTCCTAGACAGGAGCGAGGGATTCCTCCCACTTCGCAACCCAGAGCCCTGTGACTCACCCTCTCCCGCAGTGATGCTGGTCTGCTGGTCACCCAGCCCTGACCACCTGAGGACAGTGAGCTGGTCTTGGGTCTTGAACTGTCATAGGGCAACCCCCGATATAAAACGGGTTGACTGACTGTGGGTCCTCACCCGTGCGCTTGAAGGGGACTTACCCTGCAGGCACACACAAAAGTTAACACAAGGTTTATTTCCAAGGGAAGGGGAATGAGGAAATGTACAACTCAGGGGGAGAAGAGGGAGATAAATTCTTAAAAATGCATCCTACCCGTTCTGCCGACCTGGAATCCCAAATTTCCCAAATGACCCGCCAAGACCAAACCTGCCTGGCCAAGAGCACGAGCCGAGAGAGAGAGAGAGAGAGAGAGAGAGAGAGAGAGAGAGAGAGAGAGAGAGAGAGACCCCACTCACATGGCTGGTTATATACACAAGCAGAGAAAATGGCTGCTTAGCTCCGCCCTTAGGTCCTCACAACCTCCCTTTGGGGATCATGGGATTTGTAGTCCCCAGTGTCTTGATGGAGTGGGGGTCTTCCCCAGTGTCTTGATGAGGTCGGGGTGGTGTCCACAAAGCCTGTATGGAGTTTGCTCAGGACATCCTTTCTCCCTAACAGAATCCAGAACGGTTGCTGGGAATGGCCCCACCCCCAGGACTCTATTTTGAGCTTGCAGATTCCTCAAACTAGGGTGCTTACATGAAATCAACTTTTGAGTCACTAGTGGTCTTCAAACATTTAGGCAGTAGAAACTTTGAAGAGTTTTGCGCAGAACGTTAGGATAGGAGGCAGACAAAGCAGATGGACTGTGTCACAGCCTGGCTGGCTGACCTGTCCCCTCCCCTTGCTGCTGGACTAAGTTACTTCCAAGGACCCTGGGGTCCCCTGCAGGCACGGCTGAGCAGCCAGGCGGGTTCCGCAGGTAGACAGCCTACATGCTTGCCTCAGAAGTGGTTTGAAAACTTGATATGATCTAAGCTTCTCATTTATAGATAAACTCCCCTCAAGCCTGAGGGAAAGTGACTCAGTATCGGGGGGTTAGTAACAGAGATGGAATTTGAGCCAGGAGCAGAGCCTTCTGGCCTTGAGGGCCTCATGAGCCCACCCAGATAAAAGCAGGCAAGGCGGGCATCCCAGATTGGGGTGTCATGTGCACCTGCAGAGAAGAAACAAGAGGAGGTTTTGGAGGTACCAGTGCAGTCAGGTAACCCCCTAATTTTCAAACTTTCCTTCAAGCATTGATAGTGGAAGAAAAGCTGAGAGACTCTGCCCCTGCTGGAGCATGGACCGCCCAATAAGGACTCTACTAGCGAAAGGCTACGAGCACGACTTCAAGTGTGGCTTTGGCTGTGGCCGAGACTTAGTTTATGACTGTGACAATGGCAGCTGTGTTCGTGTCGTGTTTGGATTACCCACCAAACTGTGGGCTCCAGAAGGCAGGGTCTTGGCCCCTTCTGCGGTGCACTTTCCTGCAGGCCCATGTACACAGCTGATATGGAGTGAGCATCAGAGGTGGGTGTGCACTGAATTGTGTCCCCCGGGCCTCCCAAATTAATATGTTGAATCGTCAGAACTGTATTATGCTAGAGGGTCTTTCAAGAGGAAATTAAGGTACAGCAGGTCATGGCGGTGGCCTAAATCCAATATGCCTGAGGCCCTTGTAAGAGGGGGCGATGAGGAAGGAGAACTTGCAGAAGGAGACTGTGAAGGTGAAGAGAAGGTGGCCGTCTGCAACCGAGGAGAGAGATACCTCAGAGGAAACCACCCCCACCCCCTGGCACCTTGATCTCCGGCTTCAGCTTCCGGAAATGGGAGGAAACGAACTTGCTGTTTAAGCCCCAGTCTGTGGTGTGTTGTTATTGGCAAACATTTTATCAGCAAAAGTTTGGGAGCTGGACCCCAAAATAGGAACCTCCCACTGCTGCATGTGTGCCTTCCTGCTTTCCTCTCTGCATCCAGACTGGTCCTGAGCTCCCTGCAGGCGCGCAGCGCCGTGGGGTTTCATCGCTGCCAGGAAGCAGGATGCATGCTTGTGATGCCAGGTGGCGGCAAACCAAGACTGGGCGTTCACAAAGGCTCTGTAACTCAGGTGCTGTTGCTCAGTGTGTGGCTGGAACTGTTGTTTGAAATAACAATTTCTTTTCCTCTCACATTTTATTGATTCACTGATCATTTATATAACTGCATAAGTGGTTTGGTATGGTAACCCCCACGTGCTAGACCACGTGACAGCGTGCTAGGTCAAGGTGACAGCGCTAGTTTCGGAACTGGGACTATTACGCCATCTTTTTCTGACAAAGTTTGATCCATAATTAGCTTGTATCCGATTCCCAGCCTCCTCAGCCTCAGGGGTCTCCATCCCGTCCAGCTGTGCAAGATGGAAAGCTGGGAGCAATTCTTTCCCTCTCCCTCCACCTTGCTCTCCATATCCAGTCGTCCCCTTCAAAGCCCTGTTGACTATAATTCTAAAACACAGAATTATGTGACCCTTTGAGGCCCTGCATGGGTGCACATGCTTCCCTCGCCCCCACGAAGGCCCGGTGTGGATGTCCCATCCCCTTCCCCCGCCCTCCCTCCCCACCCACCTCCTCTTGCACCCAGAGTGAAATAATGTAACTGATATTCCTGGAGCAGGCAGGAGGAGGCACAAAGGCCTGATCATCCAGATGATCTCGGGGCATCACTGATCCCAGTTCACCCCTAACGAGTCACGAGAAAGCACTTAATTTTGCAGCACAAAGTCGCAGTTGGCTGCAATCTAGAACCACATCCTGCGGCCCAGCTCCCAAACTTTTGCTGATAAAATGTTTGGAAATGTTTCGGTCTCCTTATATTATTTTATTATTTTTTTTGTACAAAGCAGATGAAGAAGTGCGAACAGGTAACAACAAAACCATGAAACTAATTAGCACCTCGGGTTCTAATTAGAAGGGGTTGACAGGACGTATCTTAACCACTGGCCACTGGCGCATGGGAAGTTTAGCTGCTGTCTCTATTTCCCCAGGATTTGCAGGTGCTTCTTTCTGTATCCAGCCCCCAAAGTAGTTGTTTACCTTAAATTACAAAACAAAGACCCCCAAGGGCGTCCGCATCTCTCGCAAACCTCTTGGGTGGGGACTCAGCTGGCATATCAGAAGGAAGGGAGGGGACTCTGGGCGGGGTGGCAGGGACCAGGGGGGACGGGTCATGAGGGAGACTAGAGAGCGTGGACTTCAGACGTCACCTGCGTCCTGGACGCTTGGACTGTCCGTGAATGGCCGGGAAGGGCCGCAGGGATTCTGGGTCAATGTGGTTCCATCCTGTGCCCTGGGGCTGCGCTCGTGACCTTTCTAAGGCCCATCACCTTCCTCATCTTCCTCGAAAGAGGAGCCTGCAGGACGGGGTGGCCCTGAGGTGGCTGCGAGTGCCCCTGTTCTCAAGCTCTGATCTCCCAGCTGCTGGGCCCTGCCCCTGGGGCCCTCTGGGTGCCTGGTCTCTGAAGCGTTTTCCCCGGTGGCCAGCCAGGGACGGGCTCTGCCTGGGAGCGGCCCCTAGAGGGCAGTGTGGCCTCAGGAAAAGCTGGAACCGGCATTCCCGGGCCGCTCTGGCCCCCCGGCTGACCGCTGCTGCTCGGGGCGCTGTGCTCGTCCAGTTTCTTTCCGTTTTTCACCCAGTGCCCCAGGGAGTGGAATGCCAGTTTGAGCGTAAAGGCCAGGGCCCAGGGAAGGACGACCCGGGGAGAGAGGCCCAGCCGGCGCCTCTGACGGGAGGCCGCCCGGGTGGAGGTGGGCCCGGCCTCGCAACGCCTCCCTTCTGCCATTTTGATGCTTCTGCTTTGGTTCCCGAGCTCGCCCTGGTCGGGCTGAGAAAGCGCCCGGAGGAGCTCAGGTTCAGTGACGCCTGGACCCTGGGCTTTGGGGCTCGGTCGCAGCAGGGGGCCGCCAGCTGGGCATCAGGCTGTGCATCAGGATCCAGCCCCGTAATGTCCTGCCCAAGAGTGCAGCCCTGAGGACTCTCTCAGGGCTGCGAGGCCTGGCCCTGGCCTGACCTGGAGGCCAGGTCGTTCCAGCCGTGACCCCCCGGGTATCGGCCCAGACTCGGGAGGACACAGGGCGGCCTGGCCAGGGCTCTGTGGGAGCTGAGGCAGCGGCCCTGGCTGTCCCGGGCTCCCAGGCCACCCCGGAACCTGTGAGGCCGAGAAGTGCTGTGGGCAGTGACTGGCTTTTCGGGCTGGGGGCACCAGGCTTGGGCTTTGTCGTTGCAGACACACTCGGCCCGCCTGTGAGACGGCCAGCCCGTGCGCCCTGGCGGTGCGCCCTGGCGGCGGCCGATGTGACGAAGCCAAGTAGCCAGCCGGGTTTTGACAATAAAAGACGTGGGCACTGCGGGGAGAGAAGCGGGTGCCCGAGGGATGGCGGTGCCGGCAGAGCCCAGGTGGTGGAGGCCGCTTGAGGAGGCCTCGGGTCGGAGCAGAACCCAAGGGTGGGTGTGTGGGGCCCCGGGGCACCCAGACCTGGAGGAAGGAAGCACTTGTGTCCGCAGCCCCCCAACTTGAGAAGGGGGATCCAGTTAGGTCTGCTTCTGTGCTGTGAGCTCCCGCGGGGGAGCCCGTGGGGCAGCAGCTGGCGGGCCTGCTCTCCTCTCACGTGCGCACGGAGGACCAGCCGGTCTGGGCCAGGCACGCGATGCAGAGACAGGTGGACAGGTCACTGATGGAAAAGGGGTGGGGCGTGGGGGGTTCTGGATCCTCAGAGAAGCGAGTGTGGGTGCATCTGTGTAGGGTGCTAAGTGCCTCTATTGGCATGACCAGAGGAGACACTCAGGAGAAGTTCTGGCCTCAGAGGGAACAGCCTCGAGAGGCACCCTCCCCCCACCCTGGGGCACTCAGTGGGGGTTCCAGACGGGGAAGGTGATGGGCAGGAAACCCCACGGCCACAAAAGCAGAACAGGGGAGAGGGGGTGCGGGAGGCAGACTTGGGGGTGAGGCACTGGGCTCTGCCTGCAAGACGAGCCCTAGGGTTCCATCCCCCGCTTGGTCGGGAGACCCGAGCAGGCTCACGCGGGGAGCAGCGTGGTTGGATTTGCATTTAGAAAAGCTTCTGCGAGTTGGAAATAGACCATCCCGGAGGCCGAGAGGGGCCGAGAGATGAGTGGGCTCGGGGAAGGCGAAGGGTCTTGGCGTGATGCCCCACTTTCTGGTTATAATGAGGCAGACCCCTCCCCCCAAAACTTACGGCCATTAAAACCTTTCAATCTGTTTCTTGTAAGCTGCCATCAGAGCAGGTGTTCCTCATCCAATATGTACGTGGGCATTTATTTTTAATTTAGACCTTGTTTATGTCTGAAAATGACTGTCAGCGTGGAAGTGGAGCACAAGTGTTCATCGACACAGGGAGAAGATTCCAGGGAGAGCAGAATCTCATGTTTCACGGTGGATTTTCCGAGTTGAAGGGGAAGTATCTAGGCACACCCCTGCTGATTAGGGACCTTGGTGCTGCCTTCCACATCTCTTTCTCTTCCTTGAGCTTCAGTCACTCTCAGCACGTCGGCCTCCATCTGCCGTCACCATGCTTACACTGTCTGAGATCTCAGTTCCATCACTTATGAGCTGTGTGACCTTGGACAGGTTAATTAACCTCTCTGTGCCTCATGGCCCGCATTTGCATAATACATCTCCTTCAGGGAGGTGCTTGAGGGGAAAATAAAGCAATCCTGTGAAGCCCTTTGGACAGGGCCTGGCACACAATTAAAATGCTCTTAAGTTCTAATTATTTTTACTATTAGCATAAACATTTATTGAGAATTTATTATGCTTTAGGCAATCTGATACTTAAAATACAACGTGGCATTTAATCCTCATGTCAATTCAGTTGGCTAGTTACTGCGGGCCGAGGCTAAAGGCTCAAGTTCCGGCAGTCAGCAGACTGAAGTTTGCAAGAATCCCTAGGGAAGGGTGTTCTGTGGGGTGAGGAGACAGGAGCAAAGGTCACACGCTCTTTGGATGCAGCCAGTGATTGCGCCTCCATTTCTTTAGAATGAAGGGGCCTGACAGTCCCTCCTGAGCAGCTGGTGCCAGGGCCAGCCCTCATGGCGCTGGGCCACAGCTGCCTAAAGAGTTCTCCCACTATACTTGGGCCAGGGAGTGTCTCTCATGCTTTGAAATTTCTCTGGCGGAGAACCAGGGTGTCTGTCCTTGCAGCTACAGTGCCAGTTCAGTGCCAGCGCCACAGGACAGCACACACGGGCACATTGTATGTCGTGGTGAATTTCAATAATCATAGTGGCACTGACTGGTCCTGTAGGAAATGCAGATATTAGAAGCTGTTCTCCTTGAGTCATAACATTTAAAGCAATTTTAAAAAAAATATTTATGCATGCAAGAACTGGAGTGTAGGCCAGAGGTGCAGGGGGTGAGAGGATTCGCCAGAGACAGAGTGGGGAGCAGAACAGGCGGATCTACTGGAGTCCACTGCTGAGGGGAGCAGCGGGGAGACAGGAGAGGTCTGCCGCGCCATGTGGGTAGCTCCCTGCCCGGGGATCGAACTCAGGCTGCAGTGGCTGCTGATAGGGTCATAGTGCTGTGCTTAACCCCTGCGCCACCAGGGAGGGCCCCTCCTTCTATGACTTTTTAAAGTACCTTCTCCAGGACCTTGGGCTGAGGGGTTCTCTGTTCCATCAGAGTTTTCAGGGAGGCCTTCATGGCTGAGGGGAGAGAGCTTGCTTTGCAGCAACACTGTCAAAAATGCTCATCATCCCCACTGCTAGGAGAAAATTGGACCTAATTTTCTTTCAGTCCTTCAAAGTTAAAAAATTCCCAATCACAGCGGAAATTGTAGAGATTTACTGCTGTGGAATTGCAGAATAGCTTCCAAAGGTGTGTGGAGGGAGGACAAATTGCTTCCAGTAGGCAGGAAAGAAATTTGGAAGGTGAGGCAGATCACACCTCTGACAAGGAGGTTGCCTGCTGCTGTGACGGAAGAAGATGGTGCCGGTTCTCGGGTCCCGCTCGGGTGCCTGCCTCTGCCGTGAGGGCTCCGAGCCCCAGAGACCCACCGCAGTCATGTCTCCGACTCCATTGGGATCCTCTTTTCCCCACATTCTTCTGTTTCCCGGCTGTGTCAGGACTATCTGTCTCAAGGATCTCGATGATTAACAGAAAGCCCAACCCCCAGTTGACTGAAGGGAGGGAGGCACTGACATACAAGCTCAGGTTGCGTGCAGACAGGAGGCGGTGGTGGCTGTGGGATTAGGCCCAGCTCTTGGAGGAGGCGTGTCCGGAAGGGGACTTAGACGTGGGGGGGCGTTGCCATGGCAGAAGATGAGTGTTTCTTGTTCTGCCACCAGAAGTTCCATAAGCAAATTTGGGAGGGTTGTTTTAATCATCTGTAGCTGTGTACCCAACACCAGAACAAACGAACAAAAAAACACCTTAAACATGGTCGAGCAAAAGAGAAAATTTAGGGCCTCCCTCGTAGCTCCGCGGTCAAAGTCTCAGCACTATGAAACCATTGCCAGCCACTGCAGCATGAGTTCGATCCCCAGCCAGGGAGCTACCCACAGGGCGCGGAAGACCTCTCCTGTCTCCCCGCTGCTCCCCTCAGCAGTGTCCTCAGTCCGTCTATCTGTTCTGCTCCCCACTCTGTCTCTGGGGAATCCTCTCACCCACCCACACCTCTGGCCTGTACCCCAGCTCTTCTACTCATAAATGTAAATCTTAAAAAAAAGAGAAAATTTATTGACTGAAATGGCAGAAAAACTTCTTTATAGAACAAATTTTATCAGGGGCTCAAATGGTGTTGAGGGCCCAGTTTTCCAGCTCTGCTTTCCTCTGTGACCGATTAGTCCTGGCAGGCTCCCTCCAAGCGGCCCCTGGTCCCCCAAATTGCCGCCCCCCTCCATCCTGCCGGCCTTTCAGGTGCAGAGCAGGCAGAGCTGTATCAGTTGGCGGAGTCAGCATCCTGTCAGCTGCTGTAACAAGCAGCCCCTTACAGTGAACTACCCTAGCACGATAAGGGTGCACTTTTCTCTCACACAACAAGCTGGTGTTCTGTGTGGGGAGTGGCTTTTCCCCTTGGAGAGATTCAGGATCTTAACCTCTCAGAGGGCTGAGAGGCCTCTTCATCCAGCCAGGAAGATGGCAAAGAAAGCAAGTTCTATGGCCATACCTGACTCAAGAAGCCACGTCTGGAAGGAGAGAAGCACCAGATCTTTGTGAGCACCAGCAAAGTCCACTGCGGTAGTTAAACCCAGTGGATGTCCACCACCTCCTCCATGGGCTCCAGGCCACAGTGTCCATTCCCTTTGCTTATGCGTCTAGAGTCTGTCTTCTCTATCCACTCAGCCTCTGATGCATCCAAAGACTTTTACTCTATGTCTGATTCCCCTGTAAGCTCTTTCCTCTCTCCCCCATGCTCCAAGCGCATGTGGTTACATCACCTTGAAGACCTTTTTCTTTCTAGTTCTAAAGTTGGCATAATTTCATAATTAGCAGTGGCTTGTGAAAACAAAGATCATTGCTTGCTCGCAAATTTGTGATTTGGGAAGGGGTCAGCACTATGAAACCATTGCCAGCCACTGCAGCACGAGTTCGATCCCCAGCCAGGGAGCTACCCACATGGCGTGGCAGACTTCTCGTGTCTCGCCTGCTGCTCCCCTCCGGCTGTGGTGGGTCAGCAGAGGCTGAGGATCCAGGTGCTGACTCACGTGGCCAGCAAGTTGGGGCTGCTTCTGCACAGCGGCTTTGGGGATCCTCATAGCATGGTGGCTGTTCTAAGTGGGAGCATCTGAATTCTCCAAAGAGAATCAACTGGCAGTTGACTTCTAAAATTGACCCTTCACCCTAAGACACATGGAGTTCATAAAGCAGCATTACTTCAATAGACACAACTAAAAAAAAAAAAGTTTAGCCTCAAAAGTACGGTGGTGTCACATCAGCTATAGTAACAAGTTTGCCTTCATTCTAAGGGAGGGAAAATAACCCCCAATTCTCAGTTCTTCACAGGAGTGCTGAAGTCACATTGTAAGGAGAGAAATTTGTAGAATTTGTAAGAAATTTCTAGAAAATAAAACCTGACAGCTAACTACCACTTCAAACTCATTTAGCATTAAGTAGGGCAATAAATAATAAAATTGTTGGGTGAGGCTTCCGTCACCGTGGGTTCCTTGAGCCTGGGGGCTGGGATTTGTCCATCCGTGTGTGTCCAGAGCAGAGCACAGAGGTAGATGCTCAGGACAGACAGTAAGACCATGACTGGCTCTGCTCACTCTTCCTTCGCAACACACCTCTTGGCTCGTGCAGGAGGCAGCGTGTTCCCCGGGGCGGGCGGACTTAAGAGAGGGAGCAAGGCTGGTCTCAGTGCTGACGCCTTCACAGTCCTCTCCGTGGTTCAGAACTGGTCAGGCCACTGAAATCTCTCCAAGAAGATGTAAGAGAGGGCCTCCCCAGTGGCGCAGTGGTTGAGTGCTGGGCTGCGAAGCTGCCCGCGCTTCTGCAGTGCTGGTTCCATCCCCAGCCGCTGGGCGAGGGTCCCACATGATGCGCAGACCTCTCCTGCTGCGCCCGCTGCTCCCCTCAGCAGTGTACTTCGGTCCTTCTGCCTGCTCTTCTCCCTGCTCTGGCTCTGGTGAATTCTCTCGCCCTCCCGCGCTTCTGACTGTACCCAGTGCTTGTATAAATAAATAAATAAATCTTAAAAAAAAAGGAAAGATGTAAGAGAAAGTCCGTTGAGAAGAGCTGAGGAGGAGAAGCTCGTGCAGAAACCCCTCCCCTCCTGCCTCTCGCTGTTGTGTGAGGGTGTTGTGTGGAAGCCGCGGCAGCCATCTTAAAATCAGGACACCATTTCCACAGAAATCTCAAAACCACCAACCGCCATTTCTGGCGTGGACGGCCAGATTACCCAACTTGTGTGTCTGCTTCTCTCCAACTTCTTGTTCTGAGGGGTAATTGGCTCCTATTATTTAAAGCCAATTTTAATTGGCTCTTTCAGCTGTTATTTGCAGCTGAGAGCCCCCTCCCTGGATCAGAGCACAATTAGCGCTCACAGAATTGAACTGGGTTCTCACTGATCTGGCCAGCTTGCTCTGCAGTCTGTGCCGCACACGAGAAGAAGCACAAAGGTTGATCAATGTCCATTTCTGGATGTGCTGCTCTGCACTCTTTCTCCTGCGAAACCCACAGGTTTCAAAGCTGGGGCGTTTGGAAATGTTTCCAAACCAGAGCCCTTTGGCCCGTGTAACTTGAAGTGCTAACTTTCCTTGGGGAATTTCTTTTTTGGTTCAAACATTTAAAACACAAAAGGCCTGTGGGTGAGCTGGCTTCTTGGCATTCCCAAGTCTTGCAGCTGAGACATAATGACTAACTATATGCAATTGGAGTGAGGGCGCCACCAGGATTTGGAATAAATGGGGAACACAGCTGGGCGGAGGCAGGTCTTTCTGGCACCAACCAGGGAAAGTTTGGCCAAAACACCTGTAAACGTCCCTGGGTTGCTCCAACAAAAACTCCCACTTTTAGGGAAAATTATCCCATGTTTGGGGCATGATGGGTAGCTGGTTGCATCTAGTGAGATTTTTAAATTCTTCACATTTTAACCCTTTCCCTGCAAGAATTCTAAATAAGACACCAGAGTATTTTATGATGGATGAAGGCTGGCAGTGGGCAAAGCCCCAGTAGCAGGTGGCGGATGTGACCAGAAGGGCGTGGTTTTACAGCCCCCCAACTGACCCGACGCTGCTTTCTCTCACCTTCCCTCCATCAGCCATGGGGAGGCAGGTGGCCGGACCCGACCAACTACCCAGCCCTGCTGACCTGAGCCCCACAGACAGGATGGGTTTCGGGACAAACATGTGCCCTAAAGGGGACCCCCTGGGCCCCTGTGAGACATTTGGTGTAGGGCTCTGAAAGGGGGTGTCTTCCCTGTGGGGTACGGGGAGCCTGACCCTGCCGAGAGGTGGCTTCTCATCCATGAAGAGTGTCTGGAATGAAAGAGGGTGACATTTCCTTAGTGTGATTTTGCCTGGTAAAATTTATTTTATTTTTTTAAAGATTTATTTATTTATGCAAACAAGAGCTGGGGCACCGGCCAGTGATGCAGGAGGGTGAGAGTATTCACCAGAGACAGAGAGGGGAACAGAACAGGCAGAAGGACAGAAGTACACTGCTGAGGGGAGCAGCAGGCGAGACAGGAGAGGTCTGCCTCACCATGTGGGTTGCTCCCTAGCCGGCTGGGGATCGAACTTGTGCTGCAGAGGCTGAAGATTCCTTCATAGTGTGGTGCTTAACCCTTTGCGCCACCAGGGAGCCCCTGGTAAAATTTAATGTCAAAGCTCAAAAAACTAAGCAACAACAAAACCAAGCGGCTTGATTAAAAAATGGGCAGAGGATCCGAAAAGACACTTCTCCAAGGAAGAAATCCAGATGGACACATGTGTGTGAAATGGTGTTCTTCTCTCATCATTAGGTACATGCAAATCAAAACCACAATTTGTTATCTTGCACCTGTGAGAATATTTTCCAAAAGGCAAGAAACAAGTGTTGCAAAGATGAGGGGAAAAGGGAATCCTCACATGCTGCTGGCAGGAATGGAAATTGGTGCAGCCGGTGTGGAAAGCTATATATATTGGAGGTTCCTTAAAAAATTAAAAATTGAAATTCCGTGCAATCCAGCTATCCCATTTCTGAGCACCTTCTGAGGAATACAAGAACACTAGTTTGAGGACATATTTGCACTCCTATGTTTATTGCAGCATTATTTATAACAGTCAAGAACTGGAAACAACCCAGTATCCATCAGCAGATGAATGGATGAAGGAGACGGGGTATAGATACACAGTGGAATACTACGCTGCTCTAAAAAAGATGGCACCCTGCCATTTGCAAGAAGATGGCTGGACCTCCTGGGGATTATGTGCAGTTAAACAAGATAGAAGGAGAAAGACAAACATCATATGCTTTCACTCATACGAAGGAACTAAAAAAAACCCAAACTCTTAGACTATAAGACCAAGTCAGGAAGGTGGAAGAGGGCTGGGTGAATGGAGTAGGAGGGGCCAGTTCTATACTGGAGGATGGATTTTGACTTTTAGTGGTGAACATAATGCTGTGTATACAGATATATACACACCTGGACCAAATATAATGTCATAAACCAATGTTACTACAATAAAAAATATTTTAAATTTGGCGTTGCCAAATTTAAACTGCCAGCCTCCCAGCCCCCAGCAAGTCTTCACTCTCTCTGGGCTCTCTGGCGTTCTCTGGTGGTCTTGTTCTCCGTTGCTCTTGTGGTTCTCTTGTTCTGCTCTGCTCCCCTTGGCGTCTCCGTGACGCCGCCCTTATAAGCGCAGTACGAGCCCAGGTGAATCCCATCTACCTCTGCCCACACCCTACTCCAGGTGCCCGCCATCAGGTGTGCATTCAGGACCATAGAGATCCATCATCCATCCTGATGGCGGGAGGGCAGAAAAGCCTGACGCTTTTCATTTACCCTGCAAACGTCGATAACCAAAACGGCTGTTTTGCGAGCGTTTCCCCGCCCCGTCGGTCACCCCTGACACTCGGTGTTCCAAGGGCGAGGAGCGTAAAGAATAAAAAGGGAAGCTGCTGGGCCTCGTCCATCACGAAGCCTCGACGGTGGCGTCCTCCAAACGTGAGTTTTGGCCAACGCTGGCAAAGTCACGAATCACAGAATAATGACATGGTACGTTGTAAACAGTTTTAATTTATACAGGTGACATTTAAAATGCTAATCAGCCCTTCAGATAATTGCTGCGAGCGAGGAAGCCTCTCTGGGAGCTCTTCCAGTTTCTCTGGGAGTGACGCAGAACACAGCCAGATCGCGAAGGTGTTTCTGGCTCGGCTGACTTGGGTTTTGGCTTCGGCAGAGCCAAGGAGCTCGAATGTCCCTTGGGGTGACGCTTTTAGTCACAACCTAAGAGACCCCGGCCGTGAGCAGGGCGCGAGGGCTCCGGCCAGCCAGGCGCTTCCCGCAGAGCGGGACGGTCAGCTCCAGGCCGAGAAGACGCGCCCTCCGACACGTCTGCCCGGCCCTGCTGACTGCAGGCCCCTGGAGAAAGACGGGAGTTTCTTTGTGCCCTTCGGCAGGGGTTGTGCTGGTGTTCAGTCAGCCAGAGTTGGAGCGCCGGCCTCGTGCTGGGCGCCGGTGTCCGCCAGGGTGCGGGGCGCACGAGGCTGAGGTGGCCCCAGCTCCACGGAGCTCACACGGGGTGCGCCCCACCTCTGAGACCCGCGGCCGGTGAGCACGTGCTGAAGGGCGTCGTAGCCAAAATAGAGCAGGTGCCGGAAGGGCTGGGGCTGAGGCGGTTGGCCCTGCCTGGGGCCCGAGCTTGGCGCGGCCTGGCTGAGTGGACGGCTCCTGCTCCCGTGGGCCAGCAGAGCGACGGCGAGGCCCTGCCGAGGGCTCCGCTGGGGGTGGTGGGGAGGGCTCAGGCCTCACGAGCTCTCTCTTGGCCTGTTTGAAGGCGTAACGGATCCCCTTAGCTCAAACTCTTCTGGAAATTTTTTGTTGCTGTTTTTTGCCAAGAGCCTTATGTTTAGGGTATTTTCTGGCAACGAGGCGCTTGCTCTGGCCATGGATGCCTCTCTCCGATGTCAGGTCTTTCTCTTTTTGCTGTTTTCATGGGCTTTGGAGACGGAGGTCTGGACGACACGTAGCAGGCGCGTGGCTGTGGGCAAGTCCTTGGCCTCTCTGAGGGTGGCACTGACGGTCCCTCGGCTCCCACCTCCCCTGGCCCAAGTCAGGCCCAATCCCGAGCTCCCGACAGCGTCTCCGCAGCCACCACTGCTGGCCAGAGCCGGCGCCCGAGTGCGCAGCCGGCCCTGCGGCCCGCGGTCCCAGGCGGGCAGCCCAGCGTCCTCTCACTGTCTTTCCTTGGCTTGTTTTTCTGTGCAAAGTTCAGGGGATGACTTGCAGTTTTGGAAGAGTGCACTGCAGATTATCGCATGTCTAATTTATTCAACTTGCCCAGAGACACTTGAGGTAATTACAGTGGGAAATTCTGTTGCGGAAAAACCCTGAGGTCGGCAGCTCTCCCTGAGACGCAGGGCTCTGCAGAGGTAAATAAGGGGCCCGGATGTACGGCTCCCAGGAGGTGGGCACGTTATGCCATGTGGAGGCGCTGGGCACACGGGGGTGCACCGGGGCAGCTGGGAGGCGGAGGAGGTGGAGGGTCCCGAGGCACGAGCTTTTCTGTGGCTCCACAGGCCACGTGGGTGAGGGAGGGTAAGCAGCTTACGATTGACTAGTTACAATAATTTCAGTGGCTCTGGGGTGCAGGGACTGTCCCTGGTGGTCTGGCTCTGGCCGGGGTGAGTGAGCAGGTGGCGGGTGGCCTGGTGTTGAGTCCTCTGAGCTGGTGGCTGGGTGTGGACCTTGCTTGGGTTGGGTTGCCTTTAAAAGTGCACCCTCGGGCGAGTTGTTGTTCACTCTAGGAATTGACAGGCCTTGGGAGGGGCAGCTCCTCCAGGCTCAGCAAGCGCCAGATGTTAAAACATCTGCACAGAGAAAAGGAAAGACTTGGTGAATATGGGGTTGACGGTGGGTGGGGCAATCTAGAGGCAGGGCTGGGAGACAGAAGAACTGCCATGTTTCCTGGTGAGTGGCTCCCATCCCACCTGCTGTACACAACACCCACGTCCCTCACGGGACCCCCAGCTCAGAGAAGTGAATGTGCACCGGTAAGAGCCCCGGAGCTGTGGCTGGAACCCAGGATGCTCTAAAGTGCATTTCCAACCTTCACACGTTTTCCCTAGGTTGTCCAATGCATGTTATTCCTCCTTCATCTCATGGGCTTATTAGAAGACAGCGAGTTTACCTGCGTGCACATGCTCGTGGCCAGTGCAGCAGCAGGCAGACAGGTGAACCTTTTATAAGGTCATACATAGTACGGGAACGCTACTTTGATTCAGCCTTGAATACAGAAATGCAATTTATGGAATCTTGGGAGAGATGTCGGGAGATCATTTGGCACCTGCCTCAGACAGGTGACATCCGAAGAGACTTAGTTGCTCGGGAGGGCAGCCAGACTTTCCCTCGGTGGCTTCCTGTGTTATCACTGGGATGACGAGAGGGGGCTGGGGTGCTCATTGCAAGCGCCTTGGCAGAGCCAGTCCCTTCTTTGCTGTATCAGTAAAGTGTGACTGGAGTATTGTTAATGGAGCTTCTGGGTAGGCCGAAGTCCCCGTAAGTGGCTGGATCTGGCTCAGTATATGCCACGGGTCACCTAGTCTGGGAGGGTGGGAAGAGTCTCACGAAACATGGTTAGTTCTTGGTGCAGGAAGAGGTGGAAAGAGGTAGGTCTGAACGCCCCCTGCAGCTCCGCTAACTGCGGGTGCCCTGGGACGTGACTGATCCTGCGGGCCCCCCTCTTGCACCCAAAACCCCAAGTGTTGACTTCAGTTCCCTCTCGGTGAGGACAGGCCCAGCGGGCCCTTTAGGAATGAGAGGCTAACTCTGTGCTGATGGAGGGTGAAGTGCTGATAAGCAGGCGGGAAGCGGCGTCCTGATGCCTGATGGTTAATAAAATGGAGAGAGATTTACGCGGACGGCGGCTCATCCGTCACACACCCACCGCTCTCTGCTGGCTGCGGCTCCCTGCCTAGCCCCGGGTCACTGTAAATTCCCCTTCACTGCTTCTCCTTGGGAATGACGCTGTGTAAATCAGCGCGGGGGCCTCTGCGGCCATTGGCAAGACCACCCATCTTCTGAATTATCAGCTGTGCCTGCTTATTCGTTTGGGTCTTGCCAGCTGCCTTCTTACTGGCCCAAAGCTGGCAGGGAAGCGAGGGCCTGGGGCTTCCTGGCCTCCCCCACCATCTCTGCCCGGCAGGGACTTAGCGTGTTTTCCTCCCCGGGGTAAGAGCTGACCTACATCTCGATAATCAGATCATTAAAGAAGTCCTCCACTTACAAAAAAACCAACCGAGAAGACGATTTTATCTAATATGAGACCACGTTGGACGGCTGGGGCTCGCCCGGGCGGCGCCCGGCATGACTGCCGGGCTGCGGAGACGGATGGTGCCTCTCAGGGACGCCCCGGTGCTCCATGAGACCCGGCCCTTCACCTCCAGTCTTTGTTCGGTTTTAATTACCCAGTTAAAGAATACGAAGGCATCTTAGAGTCCCCTTGCGTGTCCGTGTTGCAGGGGTAAAAAGACCCTTCTCTGCTCTTGCAGGCGAGTCAGGCCTGAGCTTGAAAATTTAGCGGACTTCAAACCGGGGTCTCATTAAAAGTGGGGGCTGATGGTCCAGTACAGTCCCCCCCAGCCCGGTGTATAGGATGGACGAGCGACGCCGGGTCTGGGCCAGCTTCCCGCAGGCCTGCTCCCACGCAGGGAGGAAGGGGCGCGTCCTCTCCAGTTTGCCTTTGCAGCCTGCAAAGGCGCGGCGACTCGTGGCAATGCAGGAGGCTGGCCATGAGGTTGTGTTCGCGGGAGGACACTGCCACGCCCAGACGGGCTGTGCGACTTCCCGGGCGGAGTGTCCAGCCTTGTCCATTCGGAAGGGAGGACGCTGTGCCTTCTGTGCATGCTCCTGGGCGGACGCTTCTCCGCAGGCGCCCCTCTGGGCTGCCGCCACAGGGTGCTCAGAATCCTGGGGATTTTGTCCAGTGGCCGTTTGTGCGTGGCTGGGCCCTGGGATCTTCAACCCCGGCTGGGTAGGGGGAGCAGCCCTGACTGATGTCCTGGTGCGAGAATGGGCTCAGGAACTTTCTACCACTCTATGTCTTTGTGGTATAGAATTTGAGCTGTTGAGGTCTTTTTAATTTATTTATTATTATTTTTTAAAGATTTATTTATTTTATTTTTATTTTTATTTTATTTTTTAAAGATTAATTTACGCATACAAGAACCGGGGTACAGGCCAGATGCGCGGGAGGGTGAGAGGATTCACCAGAGCCAGAGTGGGGAACAGAACAGGCAGACTGACGAAATACACTGCTGAGGGGAGCAGTGGGCGGGACAGGAGAGGTCTGCCTCGCTATGTGGGTTGCTCCGCGGCCGGTGGGGATCGAACCGGCGCTGCAGAGGCTGCGGACAGCTTCACAGCAGTGTGCTCAACCACCTGTACCACCAGGGAGGCCCTGTTGAGGTCTTTTTAAATGGAGGGACATGATAGCTCCTGCACCCCCACCCCCCAAAAGGTCCCTGTCATGGAGGAGGCTGCCCAGGAGGTCGGCCTGAGTCAGATTGGGCGGTGGCTCCGTTTGGACTCAGAGCGCGAGGCTGAGTCTGTGCCTCACAACTCTTGTGGCGCCAGCTGCGCACAGCACCCCTGGGCCCCGGGGCTCATTTGGGTGTCTGCTCAGTCCTGGTGAGGGGAGCATGCGCCCTGGAAATTTGGGGGTGATGACCCAAGAGCTGCCTTCCCCTAAGGGCCGATGGAGAGCTGGGGAGACAGGGGCCAGCTCCTCTTCTCGGTGGGGATGAGTCACCCTCCCCAGAGCTCTCTGTGGCCTTGAGCCCCCGGCCCCAGCAGTGACTTGCTCCCTATGACTCCCCGCCCAGCCCCCTCCGACCTCCCCACTCGTTTCAGTGTTTCCCAAATGGATGAGGTCGTCGGAACCCTGGTCTTGGCTCTGCCTCCGCGGAACTGAACCTCAGGCGAGGGCTCTGAGCAGCAGCCACTTGCCCGTGCTGACGATGATGGCTCACGAGAAAGAACGACGCTGGGAGGTACCGTTCCCTGGACCCAGCTCCGCGCCTGTTTGAAAACGGTGACCATTTTTGTGTCCTGCCGTGAATGATCCCTCGAGCAGCGTGCAGTGGCGACGGGGTGCTGAGCTAGAAAGCTGAGCTTGCATTTGCAGAGAAGGGCCCTTCTGTGCCCGAGACTTCCCGAACTCACCCACGGGTTCGGAAACTGGGCAGTGAGGAGCCGGACGTGCTGGGCAGCAGAGAGGAGGGAGCAGCGGCTGTTTCTGTGCTGGGGGGAAGAGGGCAGAGGGCTCGGGGTGGCTTTGGAACCCATCTGGGAGACACTGTGTCCCCCAAAGATAACTTCCAGGCCTCACCGCTGGCAGCTGTGAGTGGGCTCTTACTTGGCAACCATAAGGGATTGTGACGTGAGCTGTGAGGTCCTGTTGGGGGGTAAATGGTGCTCCCCCAGATTCTGGCGGGGCCAGGAGCAGAGCTGGAGCCGCACAGCTACGAGCCACGGCAGGCGGGGCCGGTGGCAGCGGCAGAACGCGGAGAGCCGAAGGGGGGCTCTACCCGGGCTGGGGGAAGCTCGGCCCCACCAGCCTCCTGGTCCCCGACTCGCAGCGCAGAGCCGGGAGGGGCAGGTCTCCGCCGTGTGAGGCAGCCAGGGAGGGCGCTTTGTCAGAGCAGCGTGTGGAGGATCCTCCAACCCCAGGGGCGCGGAGGGGGCGCCTCGGCAGAGGGCGGAGATGCTGGGGACTCCACGCACGCATTTCTTCGTGTCCGTCTGCACAGCGAGCAGGCCGCAGGGCGGCTGAGGCAGGGGGTCAGGGAGAACATCGGCCTCCAGCGGCCTCTTCTCTGCTGGCCACGTTGGTGCCGTGATGACCCCGGGGAGCCGCGGCCTGGAGAGTCCGCACGTGGGATAAGCCCCTGGACGGCTGCATTCAGCTGCTTACACCTCACAGGCATGCATTATGGGACACCTGCTAATTCTGGGGTGTGATCTCCTGGGGACCTCAGCTTTATCCTCCCTGGCCTCGTGTATCTGTTTGCCCAGGGCCTTGTGAACCCGTGGCTCTTCCACTGCAAGTCACCACGTTGCTCCTGCTCCGCTGCCCGTCAGCCAGGACCATCACCACGTCAAGGCTGAACACCCCAACCTCACCTGCAGCAGCACCCACCTGCGTCCCCCTCCTTGGTCTCACTCACTTCGCTGGACAGAGCACCCCACCGCTGCGGGGCTGTCAGGCCCACCTCGCCCCAGGGCTCTCCGCAGCCCTTGCCCCAGCGCAGCCTCCTCAAGGCTTCCCAGGCTGACAGCTGCCGAGAAAGTGGATACGTTGGTGCCATCTGGGGCCACAGTGACGGCCGAGCCTTGAACTCCATGTCGGTGTTTTCACCGACTCCTCTGGAGAGGCAGGGCTTGTGAGCCGGGGTGGTTTCTCTCCCCGTGGAAACTCCAGCTTACGTCCAGTGAGGCTACGGATATTTGGGGGTGAGGGGCTTCATCTCTGCATCACCCCACAGTGGCTGTCTCAGCCTCTGCAGACCCAGGCTGCCAGGCTGACGAACTGCCCTGGGAGTAATTTTAAGGCAATGAGGACACTTCTGCTGAGTAATGGACGCCCGTCCAGGCCCATCTGCTCCTCAGTTGCTCCGGGGGAGTTGGAGCCGAGCAGGGGTTGCCACAGCTACAGGGAAAGACTGATGTGCTGTTTTCCAGAAGCCAAACACCAGACCCAGGCCCCTGCCTCCAGCACTACCTCAGTCTTTTCTGAGAACTTACCAGGTGCCAGGCTGCAGGCTGGGCACTAGGGCCAGGGCGATGGGCCCCGGGTCAGCCGGCCCGGGGCTGTGAGGGGTGTTCTGTGGACCAGCAGGGGGACGTGACGGGAGTGGCGGTGCTCAGGCCATGCCACTTTGGGCCGGAAAGCCTCAAGGAGGGGCCGGGGTGTGCCTGTTGGGTGAAGGCGTGAATGCAGTCCAGGGCACGTGCTGGCGGGCAGGCCTGGGCACTGGTCTAGCGGGGAACACAAACACTTGGAGAAGAGCTGGAGCGGGTTTCACCAGGGGGCAGAAGGGCAGGGGCCCCACGGGCGGAGGAAGGGGTGTTGGGCCCCCATCTGGAGGAGGGGGAGCCTCCTGCAGTGGCCGGGGGCAGGAGGCAGGCGTGCACCCCGCTCCCCAGCGCCGTGCTGGAGTGGGCGCACGAGACTAATTCGGGGGCAGAACTCACTTCAGTAGAAAACCCAGCTAATGAGCTCTGTACTTCCTGAACATTTCAGTTCATCAAAATTTAAAAAAATCAAATCTTCATGGCAATGAGAAGATTCTGGGGTAGCACAGCAGGACTTTGGGGTGAGGGATGAGCGACCCCTTTTTCTCGCTGTGCTTCACGGCTTCCTGGTGCGTTTTGGATGCTGTCACCCAGAATTAGCTGTAAATCTCACCCTCCGCTGCCCGCTTTCTCAAGGCACATCTGCATCCCCCCTTCCCCGCCAGCTCTACCCACCGCCGACTGGTGGCCTGAAGGGAGACCCTGCTCTTTCCTCGGGACACCGTCCCTGGGCACGGGCCCCCGTCAGCCCGCAAGGATGTGTCGTGTGCTCCAGTGACCTGTGGTTATCAGACAATGAAAAGGCCGACGTAAGCATGTTATCGGCGTAAGCAGTTGCCGACGTAAGCAGTTGCTATGTAGAATATTTTTGTCCCGCAATTAGCATTGTTATTTATAATTCAGTAACGCGTAAGACGCCCCATGCTGAGACCGGAAACGGAGCGGCCCTGAGCCGCTGGGGTACGCCTGGACTCACAGGTCCAGGGCGCGGGAGCCGAACGCCGGGCTGGGCTTTAAGGTTGGCTACCGCTCTGTTCCTTGCATGCCTGGGTCAGCTGCCCACAGGGGCCGGGGCGCGTTCTGTGCACCCCTCAGACATGGAGGACACACGGGGGCGGGGACAGGCGGGCATGGGGCCTGTCCCTTGCTTTACTAGCTTGGAGCCCCGCGGAAGACAGATGAGGGAGCAGACGGAAGCCTGGGGGTCCCTGGGGTAGAGAGTTCAGTCCCTGTGAGCGGGGGACTGAGGACGAGAAGGTGCCTGGGATGAGTGACTCAGCTGTGCCCTGGGAGATGACCAGGACCAGGGACTTGATGACCAGCGAGCGTGAGCCAGATAAAGGCGGACCCTAGCGGGCACCTTGCCTTGTTTTTTCACTCTCTCTCAAAAGATCCAGCTTCAAGTGACCTGAGATTCCTCATGGTGGGCTGGAGGCAGGTCCGGGGCTGGTGTCTTCTCTGGGTGCCGGGTGTGGACTGTGGCGTGGAGACAGGCTGGGTGGGCAGCCTGGTGCTCCAGGGCTCAGGAGGACCCAGGGGCAGGTCAGAGAATCTGGGTCTTTGCAGAGGCACTTCCTTTCCGAGGGACGCTGGTCCCCACTGACCTGGCGTTTGTGGATTGGCAGCTGTGGGTTTTGTTTGCCTTTGCTCCTCTGTCTGTCCTGGGAGGCTGTGGGTGGCCTGTGGGTCAGTTTCATTTTCTCAAGAATCATTTTATTTATTTATTTTAAAGATTTATTTATTTATTTATGCAAGCACTGGGTACAGTCAGAAATGTGGGAGGATGAGAGAATTCACCAGAGCCAGAGCGGGGAGCAGAGCAGGCAGAAGGACTGAAGTACACTGCTGAGGGGAGCAGTGAGCAGCAGGAGAGGTCTGCGCGCCATGTAGGATCCTCGCCGGCAGCTGGGGATCGAACCAGAGCTGCAGAGGCTGCAGGCAGCTTTGTAGCCCAGCGCTCAACCGCTGCGCCACCAGGAGAGGCCCTCACGAATCATTTTAAAGTTTTGCAGGGTGGGGCTCAGTGTCATCTTAACTCCAGAGGCAATTTAGTTCTATTTGGGGGCTCAGTCCCACTAGTTTAAGTTCCCTGGCTTCAGCTCTGTCTTTCCCTTGTCTGCTCCGATGCTCCATCTGGGCAGGAGCCCACGAGGCCAGAGCCTCCGGCCGTCCCAACAGGACTCACTCACAGGCCAGATGTTCTCCTCGGGAGAATGTGGCCGTGTGCCCTGCGGCCGGCTGACCCGCTGTGTGGCCGAGGCCGGGCCGGTGGCTGTCCTGGCCGCGGTGTGGCTGTCCTGTAATAACCGCCTGCTACTGGCTGTGTGAACTTGCCGTGGCTGCTTCACCTCTCCATGCCTGCCTCGGTTTCCTTGTTTTTATATTGTACAATTTTATACATTTTTATATATGAAAATTTATATATTTTATAGATTTGTATATTTTATATTGTGGATACAGGGTTATTGCAGGGATGAAAGGATTTGCTATGTACACAGCTCAGAAAATACCAATGACTTAGTAAATGTCAGCTACTGTCTTTTATGAATTTTTAAAAAGGATTTCAGGCCTCTGCTTAGCTTTTCCACCAGGCTTTCTGGCAGGTAAGATCTTAGTGAAGTGAGATCATTGTGTCAAGCTGTGGCAATTCCAGTACAGATTGAGGAAGTGCATTAATTGTGAGAAACATTTCCCAGTATAATTGAAGGCATACTGGTGGCGCTCCATGCTTCTCGGAATTTGGGGCATTTCAGGCTCTGTAACAGGCTCTTTTAAAAAGCAGAAGTAAAAGAGTTAACTTTGATTTTTCTAATGAATGATAATACCTTATACTTGGATTGCACTTTCAAAGTATTCTTTCTATAGATGATTTTGATCAGCTTCCCCCCCAAGGCCATGAGAGGGGGCCATGGCAGATCATGAAGAACAACATTCAAAGCAGAATTCTGATTCTCGCTAAGGTGTGAAGGCTTGTCCAGAAGTGTCTTCTCTATTCAGGAGGGAATTTAGATTGTTGCGTTGTTGAAGATTAAACTCCCCGACCGATGTATTTCCTTGATGTTTGATTTTCAGTTTCAGTGACTTGAGTTCAAACAACAGTGATAACTTTGGTGTTGGTGGATATTAACTCTAGATGGAATGTTCTAGAAAAGAACATGTTTGATGTCCTGAGCTTTTTGGTGTCTAATATTTTAGAAATGACACTTAGAAATAATGTCGTGAAATAGGACTCTTGAGATACTTTTTCAAAAAACTGATTTTTAAGGAACTGAGAAAAAAGACTTGCAGAGTTCTCTCTCTCCTTTGAAACTTAGAAAACACTCCATATTTTTGTCAAAGATTCAGGTTAAATGAACAGCACTCCACTCTGATGAATAAAAGAGGTGGCATTTTTAATATAAATATCTACTTGTCAGTTCTGAAAGGCAAATCATCTCGTGATTAAAGACCCTGGCAATGGAAATTGTTACTGAAGTTTTAGGAACAAAAAAGCATGTATAATTTCAATGCAGATAAAAGCAGCTCATCCCTTTGATTCCACAGAAAGGAGGCTCGATGCTTCTGCCTAAATCTAGTTGATTGCAGTGGTGACTCTCACTTGGCCAGCTGAAATTGATCAAACACAGCATTTTCCTGTACAATCTTTCAACTTTAGTTTTGGCGTTTATTCCAAAGGGGTCGAAGGCTAGGCTATGCCCAGTTTCCTCCAACACCTGAGCTGTTTCACACAGAAAGCTGACCCAGCCCAACCTGTCGGAGGCTACTGTGTCTGCTGGCCTGCTGGGCTCACGGCCCCCTCCCCACCCCGGGGTGCTCCCTCCTCTCCCAAGGAGCGAACTCTTCTGCCAAGAGGCATTTGGAATGTTTCTGTCTTTAAGCTACCCATGTCTAGGGTTATTTCCCCATGAATAAATGGGTATTTTAACGGAGAATCTAGCCAAAGGACGCAGAATGGCCCCAAAGAATTAGATGCAAGTGGTGGAATCTTGGGTGAGATATTGGGGAGTTTTGGTATTTGGGTGTTGGGGGCCTCCTAACCCATGCACGGTGTTGTGAACCCATGTTACTCCAATAAAAAAAGCACAGTAAGAGAAAGAACAAGACATAAAAATAAAAAGGCTTATGAGCTCTGCAGGCGGTCGTCTAACTGAAATCATGCGTGGCGAGCAGGTGTGCTGGGGCCGTGTTCTCTGGGCATTTGGACTGTCCCCTCCCTGCTGGCTTGATCCACGGGGCCCCCAGGTCATGACACACTCAGGCGTTCGTGTCTGTGTGTTCTACCCGCTGCTTTGTCATTATGAAGGACGCCGAGGGAGAGAAGAGGTAAAGGCGTGTAGGCTGCCCGGGGAGCTGGGGGCTCAGGGGCATCGCAGGGACGTGTTCCCCAGGCTCCCCTTGCCCGCCTCCCCAGGAGAGACGTGCCTGTGCAGAGCAGGGCCCGAAAGGGGCTGCCACCGCCACTGTGCTCCAAAGTGCCTCACACTCGTGCCAGATGCTGGAGTCACAGTCTTTGGTAGGTGCTGTGGGGGGAGCGGGATCCCTGGGCTCTGAATTTGGGGTTAATTTGGAGAGAGCGAGGACACAGGGGTGGCCGTGGCTTTCCCGGGCTTGGCTCTCTCTGGTCTGGTCCTGTCCGCTCTCTGTCGTAGGGGTCCTGAGTTCCCGAGGCCTTAGAATGCACCATTTCTTGCCGGGTCATCAGAACACAAACAAGCAACGCTGTGGGCCTATTTTATTTTCCAATAACGTCTACGTTATTTTGTGGAATTTCATGGCGCAGGCAGGCTGCTGGCGGCACGTGCTGGCTCTACGCTTGACCTCTTCTCCATCTGAGTGCAGAGACCAGGCTTAGGTGGGTTCCGTGATCGTAACTGCGCCTGGGCAGTGTCCAGCATCTGGGGATGCACATGGGGTTAAGTCAAGAGTTAGGTCTCTGGCCTCTTGCTGGGTCATCTTTCCCCGTCAGCCTCTTGGACCCAACCGTTCTACACGTAAACATTTCTAGGCTGACACAGTGTTCCCTGGATGCAGACATTTGAAACCCCAGACCTTGGTTTAAACAGCCGTGCCTGTTCACACAGACTGCGGTGGCCGTCCAAACTACCTGGCCCAGCCCTGGAGAAATTACCCCCTGGTGAGCAGAAATCGATAGTGCAGCTGGGAGCTCACCCGCAACTCATTGTTTTCTATATTTTCTGACACTTAGAACATGAAAATAATGCTAATCGCTTCTGTCTTCCATTACCGAGTTGTTTGAACCTGTAACACCGACTTAGCACTAATAAAGCTAATGAGCCAAAGGCAAGATTTGCTGTTCCTCACAGTAGAAAACTGAACTTCTGGGGGCAGCGAGGATTTGAAATTATTTGGGGTTATCCATGGACGTCAGCTAACTTCTGGTGACTCACCATCACTAAAGCTTTTCATGCAACAAATCTTTACATGGACCGGGGTATGGGGACTTTTAGGGCTACCGCAGTGAACAAAACAGAGATTCTGGGGCTTCCCTGGTGGCGCAAGGGGTTAAGTCTCAGCACTATGAAGCTATCTGCAGCCACTGCAGCATGAGTTCGATCCCTGGCCAGGGAGCTACCCACAGGGTGCAGCAGACCTCTCCTGTCTCCCCGCTGCCCCCCTCAGCAGTGTTTTTGATTAGATCTGCCTATTCTGCTCCCCACTCTGTCTCTGGTGGATCCTCTCACCCCCCTGTACCTCTGGTCTGTTCCCCAGTTCTTGTATGCATAAATAAATAAATCTAAAAAACCCCACAGTTTCTCATAAACTTTCAGTCTAACACAGGAGATGAGCGACCACCGAAGACTCCCACACTTTGTCACAATTTTATTCATGCAATGGCGAGAAATTCAACGTGGCTGGGAGTGGAGTGAGGAACTGGGTCAATGTTTTTTACTTGAATGGCCTGTCCTCTGCCCTGGCCAGAGTCCGTAGAGAAACTCAGGGCCACCCAGGAGCGAGGCCGGGGAGATGACAGCTGTGAATACGGACACATTCTCTCCTGTGGGGTTTTCTTCTCCGCAGAGGTCTGATTTTCACAGAGCAGTAGGCGACATGCGTGTCCTTTGCATTCAGCCCACAGTCAAGTGAGTGTAGACAGAGCTGTCCACACTGCTGAGGAGGACACCTTCCAGACCTTCTAGGATGTCATTAAGTCCTGTTTCCTTTATCCCAAGTGGAGTTTTTCTCCTACAAAATGTTATCTGGTGATCTACACCAGGTTTAATCTATTCTTTTTTTGGCACTAATCACAAACTGAATTATTTATATGGAATAATTTTTAAATCTGTGTTTTGCACCTTCCAGATAAAATTAGAATGACAGTATGTGAGCGGCGCAGGACGAGGGCGCTCTTCCAAGTGAGGTCCTCCTGGGAGTGTCAATGTGGAAAGGGAATTGTGATTTTTTTGGTCCTCTTAATTTTTTTTCAATCAACTTCACTAGAAGGTAGCATGAGATTTATAGAAGGGCCCTGCAGGAAGCCCAGGAGGTCCCGAGAGCAGCCACAGCTTCCCTGTGCTAAGCTCTTGTTACTGTCACGTTATCACACCTGTCTGTCTTCCTGGTGTTCTTATTAATGAGCAAATATTGATAAGGATGATGGACTCATGCCCGGGCTTTATTCACATGTCCCTGGTCCTCCCCTGACACCTCTCCCGTCTCAGACGCCTCATCACCCTCAGCCCTCGTCCTCCTCAGGCAGAATCCTCTGGGCCGTGAGTTTTGCTTCACATGATCTTGGGGAGGCAGGTCCCGTGTGGGGCGCCCCTCTGCTGGGATTTATCCGACGCTTTCTTTCCTCAGGGCTTGAGAATGGTTATGGGTTTGGGGGAAGCGGATCGGAGAGACAAGGGGCCATTCTCGCCCCCTCACAGGAAGGGCCAGGACCAGCCACGGGACTTGGCGTGGCGACGTGACTGCGTGGCCTGCTGAGGGCCGGCGGCTCTGGGGAGGGCGTCTCTCTCTCCGGCCCTTCCTAGTGGCTGGGGAGGCGCCGCCGCACGGCCATGCCGGGGAGCGGCCCTGTGCGGGACAGCGGGCAGACACAGCACGGCCCGCGGCTGCCCCGTCTGGCCACCGGGCTGTTGTCATCGGGTCTAGCTCTGACCTTCCCAAACCTCGTCCTGGCCACCCCCCTCCGGGACAAGGCCTGCCTGTGAGGACTCGGCCCTTTCTTCTCCCTCCTCCTCCTCTGACCTCGGGGAACGCCGTGGCTGGAGGAAACGCTGTGGCTAGATGAGGGTGCGCCCATCCCTCCTTCGGACTCACCTCAGACCCTTCGCGTGGCAGCGCCGTGGGTGTCCCTCCCCAGAAGGGGTGGTTTGCAATGAAATGTGACGCACCACGTGTAAGGTTTTCCAGCAGCAGTTCCTCTCTTTGGTCTCTCTGCTCATCCTCCATTTCCAGCACCTTCTCTTCCCCACCGTGGGGAGTTTCAGACCTTCTGAGAGATGACCTCTGTCTCCCTCCCCCGCCGACGGTCAGGTCATGACCAGCCGAGACTCAGGTCTCCCGGGCACGCAGCTCAGCCGGGCCCTGTTTCCGGCAGAGGAGAGTCGGGCTCACACCCGTGGCTTCGGCCTCTGGGTTGTTTCTGGACTCGTCCAAACCCTTTCACGCGTGCCTCAACCTGGGCACTGAGTTCTGGCTTCCGTCTCGTGCTGGAGAGCCCCGACTCAGGATGGAGAGGGTACGGCCACTTCCCGTTTTGTTCAGTGGCCACAGTGAGTGTTTTTACTCGCTGGCCGATGTCCAGAGAGTCCTCAGGGGCAGCTGGGCTGTGGCTGAGCTGAGCGGCATGAAGGCCTGCGGTTTTCAACATGGGGGTTTTGAAGTGTCTACTGTTTCATACGCGCAGAACCTGAAATGCCTTGTGGGGAAGCTCCAGGGGACCGGCTCCTTCCCTGACCTTACGAAGCCCGGCTTGGTTTCGGTAGTGGGCGGCTCCAGGTGAAGGACTGTGCACGGCGCCGGGCCCCGGGCTGCGGCTTCTGCTGCCTGAACAGCACTGGGGTGTCCCTCTGGTCTGGCACCATCACCACCCTAGGCTGCCAGCCCAGCACAGCCACTGTGGAACGAATCACAGGCCGTGACTGCGTGTGGCTGAGAACTTGGGGAGGGAGAGGAAACCAGGGACCAAGAGCTGCTCTGGCGTGGCCCACAAGAGTTTCCTTTATTTGCTGTTTTTTGGCACTTCCTCAGCTGGTCGGCCGAGTTTGGAATCTATTAATAAATTGGAATATATTAATTAATAAGTTGAAATCTGTGAATAAATGTCTCTCCCTCTCCTTCCATGCGTCACCTGCTGTCTAGCCACCGGCGTGGGACCCCAGGGCCGGCAAGGGGGGCATTAGTGAGGTCGCTTAATCTCTCAGGTTCTTTAAATCAGCAGCCAAGAGTGTCTGCTGTAGCCAGCCGGGGTGGCCTTTGCGAATAACACTAGGTGGGGCTCCTGGGCTATTTCGCACCCCCACAGCCTCCAGCCCACGGCCCAGGCGCAGGCTCACCCATGGCTGTGGTCCCCCTGCGCCCTTGCGACCGCTCCTCCTGCACCTGTGTCTCCGCCGTCCCCTTCTCCTCTGATAATCGGTGAAGTCTGGGGTCACTCACAATCAAGGCCACCCCCAGATCAGGCTTTGCAGTTTGGAAAGCCCTTACAGCCGGCTGTCAGGGACCTGCGGGGTTTTCTGGTATGGGACGGCTTCAGTGGCTTTGATTTTGAAATCCAGACTTGAATGGGAAACATAAATCTCCTCTGAAAGGTGGGTGTTCAGGATGAGGATGTGGAGTCAGGTTGATGCTTTGAAAATCCAGGCACATTAACCGTGTTTTAAAATTCAATGCTGTGTTACTGAATTGATTGTATGTCATAACTCTGCTGAGCAGAAATGAACTTCGCAAAGAGAGATTTTTATGGAAATTCAAAATCAAAAATGATGAGATGGATATTTATAGGATGTCCACATTTTCATAACTGGCAGACGGGGAAGTTTCCTATGTTAGAAACGATTTCCTGTAAACAAATTTTCACTTAAAGTTCCCATTCCATTTGGTTGTTCCCCCCGCCCCCCGATTCCCAGCCATCTGCATGGTCTTTTAGAAATGGCATATATCATTTTTATAAGAGTCTTTTGTATATTCTGAGTTTTGAAAACAAATTATGAAGCCAAAAATCTCTGAGGATTTATGATTTTCTACTTAGAAACAGCAGGTTCATAGGCTCATTTAGCAATTTCTAAGCTGGACCATAGATTTTCTGTAATATAAATCTATGGGTGTCTATAAATAACTGTCCTCACTTGAGGCTTTTCTCATAGTTCTTAGCATCAGGAGAATTATGAGATGTGACCAGCACAAGAATTACCAGGCCTGCTTTTTTTTTTTTTTACCTACCTCTGTATCCTTTTCCAACTTAGCTTCTTATTTTCCCAGATTTCTTTTATCCCCTTTCTTAAGGCTCAGCCTGTACAGAATGGTAGCACCTCTTGCATTCAAGAAATAAAATTCTTCTCCTTAAAGACTGAGTACAGAAAACAGCTTTAAAGGAGTTTCCCTCTTCCTGGTCTTGACTGTAATAAACCACTGGCATTTTTCTGTTTTTATTCATCCCTTATACACGAGTATCGGGCTTACTGCGTGCCAGACTCGAGGTTCAGCTCAGGAGTCAAAGAGAAATAACTCAGGCCTTGTTCTGGAAGCAGCAGCCCTGCCAGTCCCTCTGCCCAGAGCAGGGTGTGCATCCCTGAATTTCCACCACAGGGTTTTGAGGGAGGAATTACCTCATTTCCACTCTGTAGAGGTGAAAGTGGTGGCTCAACGAGGTTAAGTAAGTTGCTCGAAATTCCCAGCCGAGACACGGCTGAGCTGAGGACCTGCAGTCTGAGCGGAGCCCCAAGCTCAAATTACAAGAGTTTTTTTTTTTAACTTTAGAACATCCCAGAACTTTTAATACCTTGGTATGCATTTGGAATCTCCAAGAGAAAAGTGGAGGAGACAGCATTTTCCAAGCCTATTTTCAGAAATCATTTTTTCCCCTCGAATAATCTTGTGAGAGTAGTGTTCCGGGGAATAGGTCTCGGGATAAGTAGAACTCATGTTTTATTATACACGCAGTTTTATCTTTATTAACAAGCTTTTACAGCCACTGTGTCATTTAATTCTCATAACTTTGGCACAAGGTACATTAGGTATTATTATAGCTATTACACCGGGGGAAATTTAGATATATCAAATTTAAGTAACTTTCTCCAGTTTCATGTTAAATCATGGAGGAATAGAGCTTGGAATATAGTCAATTAGGAAGATTTAAGAGAATATGAAGTGAGTTCTTACCATTTTTACTGCTGGTTAGCAGAACATGGTGAAGATTAATTATATTTGGATAACAATAACCAACCTTCATAAACTTAAAAATGAATATGAAAATATGTCAAATATTTCCTCTTCGAGAGTTTTGCCATCCCTTGGAAACATGTCTTATGTTAAGAAGGGAAGGGAACCAATGGAGACATGCACTAGTTTGTCAGCTGGCAAGGGAATAAAGAATGGGAGGATCAGGCTGGTGACAAATCTCAACTGTATTTTATTTTATTTTTTTATTTTTTTTTTGTAGGCAAAATTGTCTTTATTACCATATTTTTAAATCCCCTACTTTCAGGTCTCCAAACCTTCCTTTACCTTATATTTTCTTTCCTATTTGTTGCCCAAAATATATCCCAAATCATCATCTGCTGCCAAACCTTTGCCCTCTTTTCTTTCTTTTTTTTAAAATAAATTTTATTTTTATATTCCCCATACAATTCAACTGTATTTTAAAGGAACCCTTTCAGTGAGATTTCAAGCAGAGGTGCACGCTCAGTCAGACATCTGTGCTTGTTCATTGGATGAAGGCTTCTTTTTTTTGGATGTTAATTAAATTTATTGTGATAACCATTTTACAATGTAGGCATATATCAAATCATTATGTGGTATACTTTAATTAATACAATGTTCTATGTCAATTCTCTGTCAATCAAACTAGAGAAAAGCTTAGTATTTTCTACTCGGTCTTATGCCTGGATAATAAAAATACCTTACCCTTCACACCTTTCTTTCCTTCAGCATTTTCAGGAATCATTGCTCTCCCAGTTCATTATACATGTAAGTACTAAAAACCCAACTCAAATCAGCTTATGAATAAAAGGGGATTTATTCGTGGATATTGGGGTGGCCCCTGGAATAATAAAGCAGACATATAAGCAGGTAGACCTAAGAAATGTTCACAATCAGAAACTTAATTGTGATTAGAGTGATGAGTCCATGTCAGAGGCCCGCCTCGGTGGCAGCGCCTGCCTCGCTGAAGAACAGTCAGGACCACGGACAGCTCCAGCAGGACAGCTTCTCTAAGTGTTTGCTAATCTGGAGCGGGTGACTGCTTCTATGTGGTCGAGGAAGACGTTTCAGTCTTGCTTTTGTCGAACATTTGCTGAGAACTCACAAACAGGATCCTCTGGTGATAAACCCCAGCCACAGCTGAAAACCTTAATGCAATCTTTTCATTGGCGGCATAATCGTCAGCCTCTGTCCAGAGTGAACGGCTTTCATCTCTGGCTCACCCAGGGTTCAGGCCAACTGTCACATGAGGTCCTTGTTCACTCTATTCAGCCACACGATGTGGTTTCGCCTGTGTGTGTGGTTGCAAACAAAGCATCACTGGTGAGAACCCCCGGGGCTCGCTGCCTCTGTCTCCCCATCGCCCAGCCAGTGGGGTTGCTGGATCCCATAGGGTGGTTCTACTTCTAATTTCCCAGGGATCACGCACACTGGTTTTTCTCTTGGCTCTCCCAGTTCACGCTGCCACCAGCTGTGCCCTCCGCTCCGCGCCCCTGCCAGCGCCTGTGAGCTCCCATCCTTTTGAGAACAGCCATTCTGCCAGGTGAGGGATGGTTTCTTTTTTTTTTTAATAATAAATTTTATTTTTATATTCCCCATACAATTGCAACCCCCCCATTCTGACCCCAACCCCTCCACTCCCGCCCCCCATGCCCCCAAAAGTGTCTCTGTTTCATAGTTTTTTGTTGATTCTGATTTTCACTTTCTTATAGTTATTCATTTTCCTGGTCCCTTATTTAAGTTTTCTAGATTCCTGCTATGAGTGAGACCATCCGGTGTTTTTCTTTTTCTTTCTGGCTTATTTCGCTGAGCAGGATCCCTTCCAGCGCCATCCATGTTGCTGCAAACTGCATGTGTTTATCTTTTTTGATTGCTGAGTAATATTCCATGGTGTATATGGACCCCATCTTCTCGATCCAGTCATCTATTTTTGGGCATTTGGGCTGTTTCCAAAGCTTAGCTATTGTAAACAGTGCTGCTGTAAACATAGGGGTGCAGGTGCTCTTTGGAATGGATGTTTCTGTGTCCTTTGGGTAAATACAGGAGTGGAATTGCTGGATCCAATGGAAGCTCTATGTTTAGTGGGTCAAGAAATCTCCACACAGCTCTCCATAGTGCTTGGACCAGTTTGCACTCCCTGGGTGAGAGATGGTTTCTCACTGTGCTTCTGATTTGCATTTCCCTGATGACGTGTGATGTCGAGCATCTTTTTATGTACCTGTTGGCCATCTGTATGTTCTCTTTGGAAAAATATCTATTTGGGTCTTTTGCCCACTAAAAAAAACACCCATTTTTTTTTGTTTCTTACTATTGAGTTGCATGAATTCCTCAGATATCTTGCTGGTCAGCCTTGTATCAGGCGGATATCTGGCAGTCTGCTCTCCCTTCCACAGCTGCCTGCACATCGTGTCGCTGTCTGCAGATGTCCTTGGAGTTTTAGGCTTTTCTCTATGTCAATTTCTATGTCCCAGTCTCCCTATCTCTTTCTCTCTGTTTCTCTGTCTCTCTATCTCCCTGTGAAATCTGTCTGTCTGGAGAACCTGGAGGCCACACCCATGGGGCCAAGACAGGAAGCAGGGGTTTCTGGCTGAAGAGGGGGTGGCAGGGCCCAGAGGGCTCTGCTGGCCTGCGGGCAGGGAAGCCCCTCCTGTCAAAGGGGCAGCTTGTCTGGGGTCATCTGATTGACCTGGGAAAACACTGAAGGTTCCTGACAGGACCTGCAGTAGGAGGGGAGGGGCGTCCTGGGGTGGAGCAGGAAGTGTGGTGTCTTAGACACTGACCAGTGGCATCACATGGTGCAGATGGACGGTCAGGATGTGGCACTGTTGCCGGGCACCTGCAGAAGGAGAGGGCGGACTTTTGAGTCAGGCCGACTGGACCTCATGATGGACTGTGCAAATCTGAGCTGTGCATTTGCAGGGGGTTATGGGGGAGGAGGCATGGAAGCAACTCACTGCCCCTGGCCTTGGGGGTGCCTCTCAGATAGGACCTAATGTTTCATCAGGGCTGGGTGAGGTTTAAGACATGGCATGACACTTAGCAGGAAATGGCAGGCTCTCCATGAAGGTGGGGCTCAGAGAAGGATGGAGGTGGGCGCAGGGTCTCGGAGCGTGAAGCAGAATTGATCTAACTTCCTGTACGGTAGTGTCATTTTTTTTTTTTAAAGATTTATTTATTTATTTATACAAGCACTGGGTACAGTCAGAAGCACGGGAGGGTGAGAGAATTCCCCAGAGCCAGAGCGGGGAGCAGAGCAGGCAGAAGGACCGAAGGACACTGCTGAGGGGAGCAGCGGGCGGCAGGAGAGGTCTGTGCGCCATGTGGGACCCTCCTCCGGTGTCCGGGGAGCAGCCGGGGATCGAACCGGCGCCGCAGAGGCTGTGGGCAGCTTCGCCACCCAGCGCTCAACCACTGCACCACTGGGGAGGCCTGGTAGTGTCATTTTGAGCTGCTTGCAGGGCTGGGTAACTTCTCTAAAGCCAGGGAGGCTTCCAGCAAACCAGCCTCACATTTTATCATCTGTGCGCCTCAACCTGGTCATTTACAGCTTTTACAAGCCTGGATAGATTTGGGACACTTTGGTTTGCACTTGAATGTAAAATCCAGCTGCTCCGAGAAGCACCTTGAAATAGGCTGCAGGAGCCCCCGGGGTTGTGCACGAGGCAGGCAGGTGTGGGAGTGGGCAGAGGAGAGCAGTCGCCTGGGCGCAGTACATCCCGGTGACAAGCTCATCGGCCTGGGCTTTCCTCTGCGCTCCCCGCCCTGGCCATCCATTCTCTCCGTCACAAAGTTACCTTTTGAGAAATCATCTTTCTGCCTCTGTGTGACCTTTGCACGGCGCTGCTTTTGCACAAAATGCCTTTTGCTTTTGCAGCACGTGCTGCTCCTGGGCCATCATCCTTGCAGAGCGCTGGGGCCTGTGGCAGGTTTTCTTGGGTGTTGTGATACGTTTGCTGTCCGTGTGGTTTTTCTAGAACGTGTGTTTGTCTGTGAACTTGGCCCGAGCTGCAGGGTAGCTCTGGCCGTGGCCTCGGGGGGAAGGGCCCAGATAACACCCTTGAAATCGCCGTGTCTCTCCCACCTCCACTTGCACCTTATTAGCTGGTTTTGCATGGGGTTGGGATAGATGATCTGGGGGGCTGTGGGCAGGCCCTCAACTCACGAGGTGAGAAATCCATAACCACACCAATAGGCTGAAAATAAAATCGTGACCGTGCTAAGATGCCGGGGAGGAAAGCAGGTTTCATTGACCGCATGTTCTGTCACGTCTGCTGGAGAGCGGGCCGCCCCCTGCCTGGCTCAGTCTCTGTGGTGCTGAGTTGCTTTGGGGCCCGCTCTGTCAGGGCCCCATCTGTCTGCCTCCCTGCTCTCAAGACGCTTTCCAAAGACCAGGGGTGCCCCGGCGCGGTGAGTGGAAGGGGCATCGCTTCCGGGCCAGGCGCCGTCAGGCTCTGGGCTCCTTTGATCAGCTGGAAGAGGCCCCGAGAACTCAGGGGGTGGCGGGGCCCCATCGGGAAGTTGCCTGGCCCCCGAATTCGCCAGGGCTGGAAGCAGCCCCGGTCTGGAGTGGCCCCGGGGCAGGGAGCTGAGCAGGAGAGGACCGGGCGCCCGCGGGCCGGGGCAGGTCAGGCAGTGAGTGCGGCGCCTCCTGCGGCGACGGAGCTGGGCAAGCCCGGCCTGCCCAGACCAGGACAGCCCGCTGCCCCTCGGCCCGTCTCCTGCCCGTCCGCGCAGGGCTCTCCTTGCCTTTTTTCATGTCCGTGGCCGCTGCTCGGGAGTCGCTGGCCCTGAAGCGCTGCCCCCTGTGTCAGCGGGCTCCGGCCCGGAGGACGCGGCGCGGCACAAACAGGCTATGAGAGGGGTGCGGGGGGCCAGGCGGGCGTGTTTCTGGCGTGCAGGCGGGTGTGGCTACTCAGGGACGGCGCCCCCTGAGGCGGCCCTGCCATTCGGTCGCCAAGCTGTGGGCACCCATGACCCAAGGGGCGCGCCCGCACACGCTCCAGAAGGGGCCCAGGCCCGCGGCGGCTTTGTCCTTCCTCTGCGGCCTTCAGAAAGGCGCTGCGCGGGAGGCGGCCCGTGGCCAGGCTGGCCGCTTAACTGCTGTCCCGCAGAGCCCTTGCAGCCTTCTGGTAGGGGGCACTCGGGCGGGGCTGCCCTGTCACCCCGTCCCCTCGCTCGCCTGCTGCCCAGCCAGGGGCTGGCAGGTGGCAGGGGAGCTGCGGGGCTGGGTGCCGAGGCTCGGGGCTCCTGGTGCTCGTTGGAGTGCGTGGGTGGGGCTGGTGCCTGAGTCCCGAGAGGGGGCGATCAGAGGCTGCTGGGACCGGGCCAGCAGGGCCAGACACAGCGCCGACCCCCTACCCACCTCCCCTCCACGCGGAGGCCGGGGGCGGGATGTTCGGACTCCAGGCAGGCACTGCGCCCGCACTGCGGCCCGGAGAGAGGAGGCTCAGGCTGGGGAATGGGGACATGACTGAGTCAGTCCTGCTTCCTGGCCACGCGGGGTCCAGCCGTGTGGGTTTGGGCCTGTGCTTGGGGGGTGGTCGAGGGCAGCTGCCTGGGAAGAGCTCCCGGCTGGTAGAGGTCGGGGCTCCAGAGGGCTGGCTGGTGTTGAGGGGGTGATTGGGCTTCAGCCCGTGCGGCCCTGCAGGGTGACCCTCATCGTCTGTTTGGTGTTTTTGTAAATTGTGGGGGGGGGTGTACCAGCCTACTGGGTCTCTTCCCCCATAATCAGCACCACTGAGCAGCTTCTTGAGCCAGAAACCATCCTAGTGAGGGCCCCGCAGGCTGCCCGGCCCCGCGTCCGTATCCTGAGACTTTCCTTCCTGAACTACCCATTGACTCTCCCGAGAAAGTGCCTTCCGGGGAAGCGCTGGCCTTGGGTGGGGAGAGGAGGGAGCCTGTGAACTGCTGAGGGACGATTTACCTGCCAGGACTGAGGGACGCCCCCTCCAGCCTGCCTGCGCCCCAGGGGTGTTCAGCTTTCCTGCAGGTGCCAGCTGGACCGCCCTGTCCCCCAGAGACTGTAGGTGGAGCTGTGGGGTTGACTGCTGGGGAGAGCAGGGCCAGGAAAAGACTGAGCAGGAAAAACAGGCGGGTGCAGGGGTGTGGGTGGCCTAAGGGGAGATGAACCTGCTCTCATTCTGTGTCTTTCCAGTTGGGGAGTATGTGCTCAGATCTGGGGGTGCACAGGGAAAGCCAGTGACCTGGCCAGGGTGGAGATAGGAGATTGCCTGCAGGCTGAACAGTCTCTGCTGAGGCACCATGAAACATTTTGGGGGGCTAACTTGGTGCCCTAGTGCTCCCCCATCTCCAGTATGTCGCAGAGCACCCCGCGGTGGCTCCTGCCTGTGCCTCCTTCCTGCAGCGGCCTTGGCTGGGGGAAGCGCTGCGCCAGAACACACCCCCCACCCATCATGCTCATACCACGGGGGCTGCCTGGACAAGTCTGGGCTGCGAAGGCCTGGGGGCCCAGTCTCCTTGCTTGGGGCCTCAGACTGTGGGGATCTAGTTGTGCTTCTGAGCTCTGGGGCTGGAGGGGCGCAGCTGAGGCCTCTCTGGGAGCAGGTGTGTCAGCTTTCCCTGAGTGTCTCCTGAGACATCTCTGGCCAGGAAGCACTTGCCCGAGTTTCTCCCCCCAGTCTCTCAGGGGACCTGCCTGCAGGTCCAGGTTAGGTCTCCAGGAGGGTCAGGGCCTGCCGGGGCGGGGGGCTGGTGCTGGGCCCAGTTCCTCCCTGCCCTCTGCTGTTGCTGCTTCTGCTGTGTCATCGCTGACCTGGGTCCTGACTTTCTGGTTGGTTCTGCGTGTGTGACACAGTTTTGGGGGAGCAGGTGGCATGGTGATCACCAGGCAGCCCTCCGCTTTCACACCCGAGTTTCCTCTTGAGCTGTGGAAAGTTCCTGGGCATAGCCGGCCCTTGAGTGCAGCTCCCAGAAGGGGGTGTATCTTCTGGTCGGGAGACGCCTGTCCCCAGGCAGCACAGAGCAGGTGGATAAGGAGGACGAGCTGACTCGGCTTTGGGTGTGGGCACGTTTTAATTACTCCCATAAGTCTCACCGCACACAGCTGGCTTTGTCTCCTGTAACTTGTGAGCCTCTTCCCCACGCTGGAATAAACTAGCAGGCGAAACGGGTGCCGGGGCCGGTGGGGTGTAAGAGGCCAGCAGGGAAGGGCCAGAGACTGTCCCCACTGGACCGCGCAGCAGACCGTAAGGTCTCACCGTGGCCTTGTCCTGGAGTGAGCTGACGAGGGCCAAGTGCACACACGCGAAGTGTCTCCTTCCAGGCGGTTCCTTGGCTCGGGGTGAGCTGGATGAATCAGCCCCCCTTGAATGGGTGTCGCGAACTCGACCCCGGTGCCGAGCATCCTAAGGGACACAGACGCAATCGAAGGACATTTACCGGGTTCTGAAGCCAAAGCCAAACCTCTGCTGGCTCCGTTACTGCGCCTGCCAGGCGCAGTAAAGACGACTCCAGAAGTGAAAATATTAGCATCGACGGGCCTCGGGGCTGGCTGGCAAAGCGCAGCTGGTGTTCGGTTTCCAAGGAGGATGTGAGTTCCGGGGGGAGAAGATGGTTCGGGTAGAAGCTCCCTGACGTTTATATCGGAGACATCAGGACATTTTCATGTAGTTTATTTTTATGTATTTGTGTTTTTTTCTGCAGCCCGTGGAATGCTAACTCCCAGGAGCCGTGAAGAGGCAGGTTAAGCGAAGGGTGTTGAGTGTGGTTTGGGGAACGACATGCCCACAGTTGTGGGATCGGTGTGTGGTGTGTTTCCACCCCCGGCCCCTCTGAGAGGATGACACTCTCCCGTGAGCGTGTGGGGAACAGGCAGCAGCGCGACGGCTGGAGATCACTCCCTTGTCTGCGCCTCTGAAGCCTGTGCTGTGGCTGCCGACCCCGCGCTGAGCGACGCCCCCGGGTCCTCGGTGATGGCTTTTAGACGCGCTTGCCTGGCTGGTTGAATGTGGAGCCTTGGCTTAGCAAAGACACCAAAGTGGATAAGCCAGTGTGATTTACCCCATTTACTGAATATTTTTATATTACTAGTGTTTGGGGTCTTGTAGGATAAAGGAAAGAATTTGGATTTTTTTCTGAGGGCAAAGAGAAAGCATCAGAGCGGGGACTAGCCTGATCTGATTTGTGTTTTAATGTGGGTGTCGTGAACCTGTGAAGGGTTGGGTGAGAAGTGTGTAGCTCCCTCTTAGTAGTGTGAGGCTACTAAGCCCATGGCCAAGTGCCAATAAAACTTTATCAACAAAGATGTGTGTCTCCTACGCAGTTTCGAAAGGTGGCTCTGAGCCCTGTGTGGAGCTGATGGGGCCAAGGGCGGAGGCTGAGAATAGGGAGGAAGCTACTGCAGTGATGCTGGTGCCAGGGGGAGACCGCGCCCCCTGTGCAGGTGGGAGGAAGAGAGGCCGGCGTGGGGTGTGTTCTGGGGGGAGCGCCCAGGGCTTGCTGAAGGGGACGGCAGAGCTGCGGGTGAGAGGAGACAGGCTGACTTGCTTTTGGAGCTTGCACACCTGGCTCCCCTGGCTGAGGTGACCCTGAAGAGGGAGCGAGTTCTTTGCTTCCACGGTCAAGTCCTGGTCTGCTTTGTGTCTCGACTGGGGCTTTGGTAATTTTTGTTTCATTTCATAGACAGGGTCACGTAACGACACCTTTAGGTTGATGGGAGCCTCAAATACGAGAACACCTCACGTTATGTTTGATTCAGATACATTCAGGCCCCCGGGCCCCCGCCCCCAGCCTCCTGCCTTTTGGGGCCACTGGAGTGGAGAGACCCCAGGAGTCTGTGTTCTGTCTCCACAGCAGGCAGCACGATGCTATATTTAAAGCAGATGTGTTCAGAAACCCTGAACTGTTCGATATGCTTTTATGCCTTATTAGAGATCATGTGATTCTGATTTATATACAGCAGCCTTGGCGCTTTTATTATTATCTTTGACTTTCTTTGTTCAATAATTCAGAGTAAATGTAATTACAACACTTCAAAGTATAATAGAAGTAAATGATTTCCTTTACTTTTCTCTCTCCCCATGTGACTCTGTGTGTGTGCATGTGTGTGTGTGCATGTGTGTGTGTGCTGAGCTGACAAAAGTGCCTCTGGGCGTCTTAGGAAAGACAAGCACCCTCAGCTTCATGACCCTGAGTAGGGAGAATGTGGCTGAGATATTTTTCCCACCTCTTCTAGAAACACAAAACTGGGGGCAAAGTATACATGCTTTCATCATTCCTGAGGTATCAAGAGCTGGTGACAAAAGATAGAACAAGCAGTGAGTCTTCAGTATCACCGAGAATTCTGTGAATTTATAGTAAAATTCTCTTGAATTGGAGGTCCTGCCTCTCCAGCTCCTGATGTCACCAGGCTCTTTAGGAAGACAGTTATGGTGTCACAGAACATGTGCCCTCAGACCCAGCCCATCCCCAGAGCAGCCTTGATTTCAGGGAGACCCTGGGAGTGACTTTCAGTGTGACAGGGACTCACTGAGGCAGACGTCAAAGAATTTGTTGGCTGCACGGCACCCCGTGTTCCGAGGGATCAAGGAGTGAGTGTTCTGGACTGTCCCCAATTCAGAATGAGAAGTATCCAGAGGATTCTCCTAGAAAGCTTTCTCCCCATTGCTTGGCTCCCTGCCACTGCAGGTGCTCACGAGAGTCGTCAGCACCTGTGCTGCAGCCTGTGAACTTGACATGTTGGGTTTCAGATGCCAGAGAGTGGGGGGACACATACCCTCAGACCTCAATGCTTAATCCTGGGGTACACCTTGACCCATCACATGACACTACTCACTAGGACCGCACGGCACCCCAAGGGTTCCAAGTTTGTCTGCGTGAGAGATTTACTGACATGATTCCCTGGAATTGAAGGGACAGTCAGGGGCAGCCAGGTGGATGCTGAAAGCTGGTGGACGATGGATGCTGAGTTGTGGAATCTTCAACTTACCCTCAAGCTTGGTGTTGGCTGAGCGTGTTACTTCTCTACGCCCCAAGAGTGAATTTGAGCGAGCTGCATGTTCATAGTCATCAGAGATTTTTACTCTTGCCAAAAAACAGTCAGACTCTGAAAACCAGCCCAAGCCTTACTGTCAACTCTTGGCTGAGATGAGCAGACTGAAGTTTCATCAATGTGGCGGCTCCTAGAATGATTCAGGGGTTGGTGCACGTCCTGCTAGGCCTGCGGTATGGTTCAGCCTGTTTTGTCCCCAGCCGCTTCTGTTGCTCCACATGGTCTTATTACTTCCTCATTTCATCTTCCAGTGGAAGCCCTTCTTGGGATTTAACTATCAGTCCTCATCTTGGTCCACACAAAGAAAGGGCAGAATGGATCAGGCTATGAATCAATTTTTTTTAAATTGAGGAAAGAACATTTAATATGAGCTCGTCCCTCCTAACAGAAGTTAAAGCCCCACTGAGCCCAGAGGGGCGGGCTCTTCGGCAGGTGTCTGGGCCTACTCCTCTTGCTTCACTGAAACTTGAAGGCCTTTGAGCCGGGTTTTCACTTGTGGAGCAGCCTCACCCTCCACGTGATGTTTCAGTGCCTGGGGAGGGCTCGGGGGTGGGTGGGAGGGGTTATCTTTGCAATCTTCCCTTTCCCCCACCCCAGGAGATGTGCTCTCCTCCTTCAGTGCTTTCTGAAGGTCAGGGGACGCTTCTGAGGACTTGGGTTGGAGTGAGAGGAAGGCTGACCGGGTGAATCAGGCCAAGGACAGCTGCCACCAGAGGGTCAGTGGGCTTGAAAACACACGTGCATTAAAAAGTTTACCTGCAGTTGCTTGTTGATTTTGATTTTCACTTTGTATTGATTAGTCTTTTTCCTGGTCCCTTATTTAGGTTTTCTGGATTCCTGCTATGAGTGAGACCATCCGGTATTTTTCTTTTTCTTTTTGGCTTATTTCGCTGAGCATGATCCCTTCCAGCGCCATCCATGTTGCTGCAAATTGCATGTGTTTGTCTTTTTTGAATGCTGAGTAATATTCCATGGTGTATATGGACCCCATCTTCTTGATCCAGTCATCTATGTTTGGGCATTTAGGCTGTTTCCAAAGCTTAGCTATTGTCAACAGTGCTGCTATAAACATAGGGGTGCAGGTGCCCTTTGGAATTAATGTTTCTGTAAAATGAAATATTAAAAAAAAAGTTTACCTGCAGAGTGGACCCCTAAAAACTCTTTAGTCTTTTAGGCTCTTTCCTCTTAATGTTGAGGGAACAGTTTTTAATTCTGTGGTCAGAGGTCCCCTTTGGCGGTCCTGGCCCTTCGGCCATTCTTTCCACCTTCGCGACCGCGGTTCCTCAGGATCTTCTGACCGTGCTGTGCAGAGAGAGTGAAGGACTCAGAGCTGTCCCCATGAACAGGGCCAACTATTTTATGGAGTTTTACCAGTTCAGTGGCGGTCACGTGGAAGAGCAATTGCGTGCATAGGAAGGCGGGTGCTGAGCAGGGGAAATGACGGGGCATGTGGAAACAAACTCTTAACCCCTCTAGCATTAACACGCGTCACCGGCAGGCGCACGGATGCAGGCTCATGGAACGGAACAGAGAGCCCACAATTAGACCCGAAGACATATGGACACTCGGGATGTGACAACAGTGGCATCTTAAATCAATTGCAAATAGATCTTTTAATAAATAGTGCTGGCGCAACTGCGTTGCCATTCGGAAAACAAGTAAAGCTAGTCAGATCTGACTCCATGCCCAGAATTAACTGAATAAACTAGCAAGTAACTTAGGGACCTAAATGTGGAAACTGAAACTGTACAAGTTCTAGAAGAAAATCAGTGAAGTCTCCTTACTCTTCATGTAGGAACAGACTATTTAATGATGTCTCAAAATTCAGAAGCAATGAAAGAAAATACTGATAAATTCCACTACATGAGAGTGTTTGCTTCATGAAAAAAACAAGGTAGAAAGGGAGCTGGAACACTGGAAGAATGCACAAAAGCTCATGTCAGAGACTAATAGCCTCCAGTACATTAAAAAAAGACAGCAAGAACTCTTTAAAATTTAGAGGCAAGAGACTAAAAACCCAACAGAAAAATCAGAAAAGGACATAAGCATTTTACAGAAATGTTAAAATAGTCTTTAAACATGAACAAATTTCAGATTCTCTTATAGTCAGATACATGCAAATTGAAACCACAGCAAAAGGTATTTCTCACGCGTCAGACCAGAAAATGAGAAATGATGACTATCATTCTGTTGATGAGCTTGTGATTTAGGGGTAGGGGCTCACCCCTCTTCAGATGTGTGTCACCCTCCCACCGCCACCACCAACCCTGTATCCTAGGCTGCCATGGTTACATGTCTAGACTGGCTTATAAAGCACTGAATGATTTAGATGTTGTCAAGTTCAATGAGTAAATGCAACTGAAAGGAAACCAGTGTGGCTGGAGTTTAAGGGTTATGGGAAGAGAGCTGAGAAATCAGACCGGAGGGAACCCACGTCAACTTATCTGTCGTGTAGCTGCCTTCACATGAGAGTGAAGTCTGGAAAACAGGAGTGGGTGGCTGGAATGGGGTGGATGGAGAGTATGTCTCCTCTGAGTTTTAGTGTTTGGAGAAGACGTTTAAATAGTGTAGTGTCTTGAGTACCAGATTTCCCAGAGTTATTACTACTTTGCTGTGCTGATGCCATTTTCAAAGTATGCAGAGTTAACGCTGAGTAATGAGCTGCTGAGGCAGCCCATGGCCACAGCTGTGCTGCAAATAGACTCGTGTTTCTGACCAGCCTGGCCCGCCCTTCTCAGCTCTCAGTGCTGGGGAGGAGCCTGATGGAGATACCCCTCCTGGTTCTCAGATGAACTCAAGTCAGCACAATGAATGTGCTCGTGGAGGCGACAGAAATCCTCCCCAGGTAATGTGAGCCTCAGCAGGGCATGTAGTACAAGGTAGACACACCCTGAGCCCGGGGAGGTGATCTGGCCTCAGGAGAGACCGAAACTAGGGACTGCAATGGCTTCGTTGCTGAAGGATCACTGCTGTCTCCTCTGTCCAGACTCTCCCGCTTCTGCTGAGCTGCGGCCGCTGACTCAGGTTTCTCGTGGAGGGTAAGCTCATCGGTCCTGCCTTGACCAGGCATTTCCTCAAATCCAACCCGTCTTGGCCAAGATGACAGGATCACATAGTACCATGGGCTCCCAATGCCTCCGGAGTAACCCCCAGAGCTCTTTCATCTGTCTAGTGGGATGATAACATGATGCACCTCATCAGGAGTGTTGCCGAGATGCGGTGAAGCAACATGTAGTGTCTGCACATTGATAGACGTGAGCTGCTAACAGTGTGGTTGTTGTGCCATTGGATAGAGTCCTTCAATCTTTGCAAGAGTTGTTTTTGCTCATAATCACCGAAACAGTCCAGGAAATGCAGAGAAAGAAAAGTTCTTATTCTGCAACGAATTCTTAAGCGAATTGGGGAGGATGAGCCGCGTGTCCTCCTCAGTACAGGATCTATCCGTCTAGAAACGGGCCTCACATAGATTCAATTTGTTATATTCTTTTCTTTATCGTGCTGTGGAAGCAAACCAGATAGGAAGAAGGCAGATAAGAAGGCTTATCATTAGCAAGAATAAAAGAAGAAAAGAATTCAAGCTAGCTGCTTAGATGTTTCTCACTTCTAATGAATAAAATAGGCATTAATCGCAATATAATTGTTGATATCCATTGAAGTTTGCAGTTATTAAGGCTGCAATAAAAGAAAGCCATCATAGCCACTGCATGATTTGCCCACATTTTAATAAGCATCTGCCTCTCTGAATAATGAAGGCAAACCCATTCAATTCTCAGATGAATAAAGTTAATGCAAATGAATGTTTAAAAATCAATACATACGGGCTGAAAATGTTTTTGTTTTTTTCCTTATTCTATTTTCTCAAGTTTTGGGCTGATTGGAGAAAACCTCCTCTAAGTTAGAATGTCAGTCTTCTATGGTAGAAAAATGCCAGCTATCTGGGTCCATTTCTTCCTTTGCTGCTCACAGAACCCAGTTTCTTTTTGGGGGACTCCTCGCCCCCTGTTGGGTCCTTGCATTTTAGCTTGGGCTCTGCTCCTGGCTGGCCTCTCGGGCCTGTGATTTCTGTGTCGTGAAAAAGGCACATCTCAGAAGGTGGACACAGTCACATTTCCTCCCTCGGTGATTCCGAGGCGGCCAACTGTCCATGCCCCACGGTAGAGAACAGTAAGAACGTGCTAGAAAGAAGTGGAGAAGCAGGAACCTCTATTTGTTAGATGTCTCTGTAGCCAGGTGATGACTCTGTGTCATTCTCTCCCCTGCTCTGGTTTGGGTAGTTTGGCAGGAAGACCAGGATCAGACAGGAAAGAGAAAATCGGACTAATTAATGAGCACGAAGCTGAGTCCACCCTCTTCCTCCTTCTTTATGCCAAACACATACATCTGGTATTAACGGAGCGAGACGGGAAGAGTAAACGTATTCTAGGACCTGCTTTAAATTTTTTTTGTGAAGCAAGTTGATACGAAGCAGAATGTGGCAACTGTCTCTTGCCATTCTGATGTTTACTTCTTCCCAGTTCAGAAGCTGCTTTAGTTTCCTCCTTCTTGTCACCGAACCCAGCTATGCATATGCATCACCTCCAGCTCCTTCCCGGTAAATCCATCCTCAGACGTTTGCTCCTTCTCTGAGCCATATTGCATTTGTCTCGTTCATTCTCACCTTCGCCACGAAGTTACAGGAGCTTCATAAGTCTTGTCCCCCCTCTGCTTACATGCCCCTCTAAAAATAGTTCTGATCCAAATAGATTCTGTATTGTCTCTGGAAGCTTTGCGTTTTCTGTCTTTTTGAGTGTATATATAAACTTTTTGGAGAAGAATTCGGAATCGGATCAAGGTATATGACTTTGTGGGGACTTAAGTACTTTGTGCAGTGAAATGTCATTCCAGAGAGCTCTTTCTGTTTCAAGGTCCAAAATGGTTACTTTGGCTAACTTAGCCTGAGGCGCTCACTCAAAAATGTGGACAAAGCCAAGGACAAAAAGAAGTCTTTGCAGTAAGATTTCTAAAAGCAAAAACTAGGAACCCACCTAATTATAGGGTAGAGGGGACTCTATTAGGGTGTGGCTGGCTTGACGAAATAGGAAGGCCACTGCAGGGGGCCTAGGCGAGGGTATAGGATCAGACGACCCCACCGCCGCGGACTTCAAGAGAGGATAAGGAGGAACATGCTGGCAGGGATGTTGAGATATTAATAGTTACGGGCAGGAAAGGACACTGGTCATTAGCTCCCTTCCCCACCCTGTTTGCTTAGACCTCCGTGTACCAGGGTTACGTGAGGTGGTTGCCTGGACTACCTCTCGCTGCTTTAATGTAGGGGTAGCGGTTGATTCTCCTTGGTGAGTGAGGAGACCCCAGCCTCAGCTGGATGAGATGGCATTCCCAGGTCATACTTCCTGGCAGAGTTGGGTTTAAAGAGAAGTCCTGTGCATTTTAATAAGAGAGCGGTGGAAACAGCTGAGGTTGAATTCGAATGTCCATCTTCCAGGCCTGGTGGACAGGCCCGGGGTCCCCAGAGCTCAACTGTAAAATGACGGGGCTTGAAATGGAGCATCCCGTGGAACCTTCCAGCTTGCAGGTACACACATCTGGATTTCCAGTTGGCTGATGGGCCTCTCTTCAAAAATAAATAAGGCCATTTCCTGAGATGTGTATGGATGGTTTTTACTGTTATTTTTCATCTCAGACACTGCAGGTGTTGACCAGAAATTGCCTATGTCGCAGAGAGGGAAGTGTTATATTTTTTAAGAGCTAGTGTGACGGGCGTGCGAGTCGGAGGGAAGCACTCAGGAAGTGCAGACCCTTTGCATTAGTTTATCTGAATTGAGGAAAAGCAACATGCGAGGGGTGATGTGATGGATGAGGGGCTTCCCGGCTCTGGCTGCGCTTGAACATGGCTCATCAATTCCAGAAAAGATTTCCCATCTAGCCGGTGCACAGCCTCATGGCAGACAGCTGCCTGCACAGCTGGGGTGTTCGCCCCCCCATCACCAGGCGCTCCACGGGGAGAGGCCCCCGGCTGCTGATATTCATGGCCATCTGGTTGGGTGATGTGGCATCCTCGTGAACACCTACCCATCTCCTGGCCTCCCCCTCCCAGCCTCCCCAGCCGTGCTTGTTCCCAGTTTCCAGACCCCCCTTTCTCTGGACAGTGCAGTGCTCGTCTCTGTGCAGCCTAAGGACATTTCTGGGTGTGCATCACAGTCAAGATCATATAATCCTGAAGGGCCTCCTTGGTGGCTCAGGGGGTTAAGCATCAGCACCATGATGCTATCAGCAGCCACTGCAGCCTGAGTTCGATCCCCCGCCGGCCAGGGAGCTACCCACAGGGTGCAGCAGAACTCACCTGTCTCCCTGCTGCTCCCCTCAATAGTGTATCTCAGTGGATCTGCCTGTTCTGCTCCCCACTCTGTCTCTGGTGAATCCTCTCATCCCCCGCATATCTGGCCTGCACCCCAGCTCTTGTATACATAAATACATAAAATAAATCTTTAAAAAAAATCATATAATCCTGAAGCCAGGAAAGAGCTGAAGACCATAAATTTCCCAATCTGATCATTTCAGAGGCCACAGAGCTTTCCGATGTTCACAAGCTAGTCTGCCGTAGGGAAAATGATCAGTGCTGCGGGGTTGATGCCCGTCTCCTAATGTTCTTCTAGAACTTTGTACCAGTGATTCTGTGCTCCTCCCAATGTACTCTTGGAATTCTCTGCAGGGGTCACCTGACTGCTGTTAGTATCAAATATCGACTGTGTTCCTCCAGGACACTCTCCAGAGTGTTCTTGTGAAGGGACAGTGAAGACGACATCCTGGAACAGAACTGGTAGGGACAGCAGCCCTGCGGGAAGTCAGCTGAATGGGCATGAAACTCACTTGCAAGAGAGCGTTAGGGTGCACAGGGCTCCTGGATTCCCAGAGAAAAGCATTTCAGTCGCTGAAACAAAAGCCATTGCTGGAAGGATCTCAAACAGCAAGCTCCCCAGAGCCACTCTCTCACGTTCAGCCCATCCCCAGAGGAAGAGCTGGGGCAGTCCTACGTGATGAACGCCGAGGCCCTGAGGGGGTCTGGCATCCCCGCCAGTAAGGTAAAGCAGAGAGAACAGTGCCTCAGGGAGGGCAGTGCCTCAAGCAGTGTCCTGTCCTGCCTGACCCGCAGACTAAAGGAGCCAACGAAAGAAAGCCTGAGGACAGCAGCTTGCACACACACACTCACACATATGCACGCACGCAAGCACGCATGCACACACACACATATACACACACGCCCGAATGGCCGGGAGACCACCATTTCCTTTGCACACACACAGCACGCATGCATGCACACACACATGCATACACACACACTCACCCAGAGACCGAGGAGCCTGGGGATTGCTTTAGAGGAGGAGAAAGGATGTTAAGCATTTTGTTATTTTTAAACTCTAAGCACAGAGGCAACGCATCTGTACAAAACTCAGAAGCAGGTTCAAGCTCTCTGTCTGCTTTGTAAGTCTCCACGGGGCCCTGCCTCCTTCCGGCTGGACCTGTGAGGGCAGAGCCCTTTAAAGGCCCTTTATACATCGTTTTCAGCCCGTGGGCCACAGTTTTCACTGAGGATCAGAAGGTGGGGGGGCGGGGTGAGTGGGCAGCACCTGCCCCCACTCTTAGAGAGCTGGTGCTTTGTCAGTGAACTTATGATGGGAAAAACTTTGCAAGGAGGAAAGAAACAACCTTTGTGTTCCTCACATCTGAGTGTTTGAAACTTCTCGTCCAGCTCATGAGCACGAGGTGGAGAGCCTTCAGCTGGGTGCACCCTCGAGCCTCCCCAGCACGCCCTGGGCTCGCCTCTGTGCCACCCTCTGCTCCAGCCCCGCGGAGCTCTCCCTCAGACGCACCCCGGCGCTGACCGTCCCCGGCCTCTGCTCATCCGGCGGCTCCTGGTATGGTCCCGGCTCGTCCACGCTTCTGCCCTAAGCCACTTTGGAAGAAAACTCGGCAGTTTCTTGTGGATTTATTCCCAGCAACATGGACGGAGCTGGAAGAATCGTGCTCAGTGAAGAAAGCCAGAAGGAGAAAGAAAAATATCAGACGGTGTCACTTATTGGAGGAATTCGGGGGAGCCAAATAAGGGATCAGGGAAAAAACAATAACTATAATTAATTAAAAACACATCAACAGGCGACTATAAATAGAAACATTGTGCAGGGGAGGCAGAGGGGTCAAAACAAGGGCGGGAAGAGCACAAGGGACAGTGGCGTTGGCCACGGGGGCCGCCGCTGAGAGGAGACAGCATGCATGTGTGAGAGGGAAGGATGATGTAAAACATGCATAAAACACAGAAAGTTAAACCTATAATTACCAGGGGATTCTTAGATGCCCCCCAGTTTTTAAAGGCCCAGGAAGACACATCCCAGCTGTTCGTGGTCTGGGCATGGCTGAACCAACTATTTCTGCCTCACATTCCTGCCAAACAGACTTACCCAAGAGAGCAAGGCCTGCTCGGAAATAATCTCAGAGCCAGACGCTGGCGGGGCCTTCCCGGCCTTGCTCATCGCTGACTCCGCCCCGCGGCTTCAGGCGGCCAGCTGAGTGCGAGCGTTTGTCTTTCTTGCAGGGCTTTTCGAAGAGATTTTCTTCAGGAGCTTTGTTTTCACAACGCACTGGCGAGAACGCGTTCCTCTGACGAAATAACAACTCAGCGCGTGCGGCATCTTGGCGTGGACGGGACACGCGGCTCCTGCAGACGCCATGGCCTCGACGGCGGTGACCTCCCTGTGCAGCCTCCCAGCGCAACCCTCTTTTCAAGTCACTTCATGTCAGAATCACTCTCCCACCGTCGGCGGAGGCGGCTCTCTTCTCTCTCAGGCGTGCAGATTTGTGCCCACCGTGCTTTTCCACACCGCCTGGGCAGGCAGGACGAGTGACCAGCCTGCCACCTGGCCCTCAGCCTCCTGTGTCCTCAGCCTCCTGTGTCCTGGGGGTGCTGGCTGGGGCTCTTTCCCGGCCCCCCTGGTCCCGACCAGGGCTGGGAGCGTGTCCTGCAGAGGGAAGCTGAAAGGCGGGCGAGCCGTGCCCCGAGGAGAGGAAGAAGCAGGTCAGCCGGCTCTCGGGCCGTCTTCACGCGCCATCTCCATGGAGGGGCTGAAGGAGCAGAGGAGGGGGCAGTGACAAGGAGGCAGAAGGGGCCGAGGCCGCACCCACATCAGGCTGCTTTCCAGAGGAGGAGAGACGTGTCTGAGGGTCCAGGCTTTCCTGCTGTGGCCTCACGTGAGCTCAGTGGCACCTCTAGCTTGGGCCTCTCGCTCCTGCTCTCAGCCTGAGCCCTTCTGGGACGTGCTGGCGTGCCTGTAGCTGCGTAAACCTGACCCTTCTTCGTCACGAGAGCGTTAGGGAGGTGTGCACCCCAGTGAGTCTTAGACCACGGTGCTTTGGGGGGCTTTGTATTGAGGGGGGCAAGAGGGAAGCACAAAGGGGGGATTAAATAGAGAAGCCTGTTCTGAGTAGGCGTCGAGTTCGCTGGGACAGAGCAAGAGCCTAGCGGTTCGGCTCTGCTGGGATTTTCAGGAGGCAGGTCTGGAGCCTCCTGATCTCAGCCGGGCCTCAGCTTTGCTCAGGAGCGAAGGCGCCTGCATGACTGTGAGTTGAGGGGTGCCAGGGAGTATAGTAGATTGAGGGGAACAGAGTGTGATGTGAAACAGTGAGCTAGGTAAGAGGGAATGGTCCGGCCCCGGCTGCAGTCCGCTGGTCTGGCTACTTAGTCCATCTCTGCCTCGATGTCCTTATCCGTGAGGTTGATCCGGCAGCAGTTGCCCGTGTGCTGACAGCAACGAGATGGCAAGTGGGCGCAGATGAGAGGGGACTCCAGGGCTCGGGACGGAGCCTGCCGCAGCGAACCCAGCGGGGCCGTTACGAATCGCTTTTAAGCAAAGCTGGTGCATTGCTATAAGCTCGCCGCTGCCGGGTCTCCAGCCTCAGGAACATCGCCGCCATAAAGGATGCTTAGCTGAGGGAACAAACACAGTTTCTCTCCTGTTTTTCTTTCCCTGCACCAGAGTGTCAGCGTTTTCTTACGCTGTTTGCGCTATTGTGATTGTCTGGAATGGTGGCGGTGATCAATATTTAATAAGCGCACTTAGAGCTTTGACACGCAGCCGCGCCTCCTCTTCCACGTTGTCGGCAGATCATCACTTCTCTGAAGATGCTGATGTGGAGCAACATCTGTCTGCAGTTTCCCTCAGGCTCACGTGGGGACCCTGCCAGATTCTCCTCAGCCCTGACGGGGGAGGCAAGTGGGAACACTTGCTGGTGGATTGGTTTATTGCAGAGTCGCAAACCATTCTTGATCAAGTCCTCGATTAAGAACAATTTGACTTGATGAAAAAGGAGAGCCTCGTGTTGCCTGGACTTTAAAATGACCCTGATACCAGAAAGAAAATCTCTGAGGTCAGAAGATTCATGTGGGAATAAGTGGGGAGCCACTAGGAGGCTGCTGGGAAAAAAAGATTCATTTGCATGTGTAGCTTTCCTAATTTAAAATCATCCCTCAGATTGGGCGGGCGGGTGGGGAGGGGACATTCCACCTTAAGGAGCTGATTCTCGGTGCAGTTTTTATAAAATTTGCCTCCAAATATAACACCTATGGTTGACTTTTTTTTAAGATTTATTTTTATACATACAAGAGCTGTGGTACAGGTTAGAGGTGCGGGGTGGGAGGGGGTGAGAGGATTCACCAGAGACAGAGCGGGGAGCAGAATAGGCAGATCTACTGAAATACACTGCTGAGGGGAGCAGCGGGGAGACAGGAGGGGTCTGCTGCACCCTGTGGGTAGCTCCCTGGCCGGGGATCGAACTTGTGCTGCAGAGGCTGTGGACAGCTTCATAGGTTCCATCTTAACCCCTTGCGCCACCAGGGAGGCCCATGGTTGATTCTTTTTGGAGTTTGTTTGTTTGCTGTTGGTTTGGCCAAAGATCTTGAAAAGAACTGTGGAAAGTCTGATATAGCAAGTCTTCATCTGTAATTTCTGGTTTCCAGAAGGTGCAAGAATAAGAAAATTAGAGTATTACAAAGTCAAGACTCAAGAAGAGACGCTTGGGGTCCTCCTATTTGATGTTGGCTCCTGCAGCGAAGTGAACGAGATGACTAGGACAGTCCCTTTTGGGGACCTGAATCCTTAAAGTGAGAATGTGGGGCAGTCCCGGGATGCAGTCAGCGCCTGTTAGTCGAGTTGGAGGGTTTGGAGGGAGAATTGGGCAGGATTTTCCCATCACCACCGCCAGGGAGTCGTCAGATTATTTGCCCTTCCTGCACACTTTTTAATTTACACCGAAACTCCATCCGCAGTGCTCCATCTGTCCCTCCCCACGTGCTGAGGAGCCTTGGTTCGCTCTGGTTTTCCGATGAAGTCACCAAGCTTGAAAGACCGTGTGACCTGTTCAAGGTCACTCAGGGCACAGGAAGACGCTCGGGACACCCCTCTCTTTCATCTACTTTGAAAAATCCAAATAATTTGATCCATTAATTTTATAAACTAGTTTCCAAGTGTGCAAACTGGTGCAAGATGTTGACTGAACCTTGTGTAGATAAATAAAAACAGTCGCTGGGATTGCTTTGCTTGAGTGTTAGCTTTACTAAAGTAGCACGCACTTAGATTTAATAACCTAAATTTATTTAGGTTTACTTTATTAAAGCACTTAGATTTAATAACCTAGAAGGAGACTCACTTAACCTTTTTCGTTTTATAATTGATTGAGACTTAATGGTCTTGCTGAGTTGTTTCTAGAACTCGCTCTCTAATTTAGGTATATTTTATTGTGATTCTGATGAGGCTCATTTACGTTTTTACTGAAATTTTTGATGGACAAATTTAGGGAATGGGATACTTGAAAATAACCTTTATTTGCAGACAGTTTTGCCCAGATGCAAAGGAAGCCCCCCACCCCAGACACAGGCCTGGAGGTGTCAGTGGCGAGACTGCTGTTTCCTGGGGGTCGTGCCAGCCTCCCCGACGCTTCTCATTCATCACGGCTCTTTCTTCTCAGAATGCACACAACCTGGTCGCTTGGTGAGCTTGCAACACTTACAAAAATTTCAGGGAATCAAATCATCTAGGAGCTTTCTCACGGTGGCACAAACACCATTCTGCTCTGGGAACTGATAGCTCGTCTCTGAGAAGTGATTTTGCTGCAGCGGAAGCTTTTAGGAAGCTGGGCTGAGGGTGTTATTTCACGAGGCCATGTTGTTTTAGGAGGAGCAGGAGACATTTGTCTTTGCCTCGAATGCTTGGTTGGAAAACATCGGCTTTCCCAGGGGCTTCTCCTGTCTGCAATACTTTAACCTGGGAAAGTGAGCCTGAAGCTGATTTAGCAAGACCTGGGACTAGGCGGTTGTCCCGGTGGACACGCGTTTGCTGGAGAGGAGTGGTTTGTCACTGTTTTATTTTGGAAATGCCACGCTTTTCCTACAAAATTATTTTTCATTCTAGAAAATGATATTAATGGGTCTCCCTGGTGGCGCAAGGGGTTAAGTCTCAGCACTAAGATGCTATCTGCAGCCACTGCAGCCTGAGCTGGATCCCTGGCCAGAGAGCTACCCACAGGGTGCAGCAGACCCCTCCTGTCTCCCTGCTGCTCCCCTCAGCAGTGGATTTCAGTGGATCTGCCTGTTCTGCTCCCCGCTCTGTCTCTGGTGAGTCCTCTCACCCCCGCACCTCAGGCCTGTACCCCAGTTCTGTATGCCTAAATGATTTTTTTTTAAAGAACATCCAGAAATTAGAAAAGAGTATAAAACCCATAATCTCCACATCTTGACACTACAGTGAGTTCATGTGTCGGCAGTTTGATAGTGGGAAGGGCTTTCTCTCCTGGCCAGCAGGATCCCCGGCCTGCCTGCTCAGTGGACAGCAGCCGGCCTCATGGTAGACGCTCAGGATGAAATTCGGAAGCTTGAGAATGATCTAGATTTATCTTGGATGGAGTGGCAGCCTACCCGAGACATATTATTACCCGACAAACAAAAGCAGAAGTGTGCATGTAGTTTTAGAAAAGAAGTTTGAGAAGAAATTTTAAATAAGCATCTTTTTTCCAGTCTTCCGAGATACAGCGGACAGAGAGCTTTGCTGAGTGTCAGCGCAGTGAGGACAGGAGGTGGGTATTTCAGCTCACACTGTTGCTGTCAAGTGAGGACACTAAGCTGTGTTCCAGAGCACTGGAGCAGCGCCCTGTGGTAGTGCCACGTGTACACTCGAGCGAGGTTACATGCTGGCCGCCGCTTCTCAGAACTCCTTAATGCTGTTTGTCCCTTGGCGGGCATCTCTGGTGCCCCTCTGCTCACACTGACCCCTTTTGCGCTGTCTGCCCTCACACCCCACAGGTAAGGGAGAGCTCTGTTCGTCTCCTTCGAGCGTCTCCCTGTAGCCCAGCGCCCTCCAGGCCGCTCACCACGGGGCAGACACGCGGAAAGCAAGCTGACTCGCATCCACGCCGGGTGCAGGGAAGGCCGCCGTGCGCGGTGGGGGTGCCCGTCGGCCTTCCAGGAGTCCCTGCAGGCGGCGTCTCTGAAGCGCGTCTCTTCCAAATGCCACATTTGAGCCTTGTGCCCTTTTCTCAGATCAGATTATCTGGGAGATGCCAGCGTGAGTGACAGAGAGCGGGGCTGCTCTCGCTGAAGTGGGGGTGTGTGGGAGAGCACAGCCCCCAGCTCCCCTGAGCTGTTCCCTGGCTCGGGGTCTGGGGAGCACTTGCTCTGGGGTGCGAGGAGCAAGCCCTGGGCTTGGGTGTTCCTGCGGGGGTGGGAGGGCCGGCTCCACACGTTGGGCCTCACCCCAACTCGAAGGGCTGGGTGGCGCTCCCTCACGCAGGGCCGTCGCAGGGAAGCTTCATTTGATAATGACATCCGCCGTGGAAAAGTGCAGGTTGGAAAAGTGCTTAACGCCCCGGCCGGCTCGCTGAAATTGGAAGCGCTTTGCTGTCGGGTCAAGTGCTTATTTCTGTGAGCTCAAAATGAATGGGCCTGAAAGAGAAAATTTTGTCGGTGGGAAGGGAAGGGGAAATTTTATGAATCAGCCTTTTGCTTGAGTTGTGAGCATTTCTGTGTGGCAAGTGAACGGAGATTAAATTATAAATCTACCTTTTTCTTCTTTAAAATCAGTTCTCGGGGGAGGGAGGGGCAGGACGCCCGCGGGGAGGGAGCCCTGGTGTGGTGAGGGGACGTGGGCGGGCGGGTGACGCCATCTGAGGAGGCGGGAGGCTGCTCCCCTGAGTCATCGACGGTGATGCAAACTGATGTCCTCCCATTAGCGAATGCAGTAATGCCGCTTCTTCTGCAAACTGTGGAAAGCTGGACAATATCAATACACATGAGGACAAGAGTAACTGGTCCACGTCCCCGCAGTGAGAGCAAGCCGCCCCCCGCGTCCTACCTCCTGGCTGCTGCTCCGTGTTTCCCTCTCTGCTGCCTACAATGTGCTCACACGTTTGCCTTTTGACTTCACAGTGAAAGCAAAGCTTTATTTTCTGTTGCTTTGTTTGACATGATACTCTGAGCCTCCCCCATCATTCAAAGCTCCGCGCTGTGCCCTGTTTCATCGGAAACTGCTCCTTCTGGAGCTTTAAGTTGATGAAGTGCACCCCGGGCATCATGCAGGGGCCCTCTTTGTAAATGGCCATGTCATAATATCTCATATTTCCTATCAGAGAGCGGCCTGGAGAGAGGCCGCCGAGCAGAGGGCAGGGAGCACGGCCTTGGGACTCCCTGTCCCCACACCGAGCGCCGTGCGGATCCGCCGTGTGCCGCGGGCCTGTGTCCCGACCATGTGGTCTCTTAGTAGGTCCCTGGATGCATCTGACGCGCAGCCCGTGTGGGGAGCCAGCCGTGGCTTCCTCTGGTGACATCCTTTTAGGCATCCATGTTAAGAATCAGTCCAGCTTTTCATGACCAGCTGTCTTACCAGGTTCGCCTCTCTCGAGTGCTAACTGCCACGCAGCAGGGACGTTTCGCTTGTGACTCAAACCTGACCCAGGTCATCATGACATGGATTTCCCGGGCGGGGGTCATCATGCAATAACATAAGCCTACACGTCTTATGTAGGGGAAAGTAATGAACCTCTTGACAGAGCTTAGGAGGCTGGAGATGCATAGGGCTGGGGCCCACCTGGAGAGCTCCTGGTGGCCAATTTCCAGGCAGGGGAGGTGTCCCTGGGGCTCTCCTCCAAACCTGGAGGCTTCAGGGCCACAGGCATGGGATCCATGTGCATCTCAAATCGGCTGACATGGCGTCTGTGCCAATACCACGTTTCAGAGGAGTAGCATCAGGGCCACCTGTTCATTTTCATTTAGATGGGATCTCTCTGTACCCCCAGATTTCACCCATTCTTACCTTTCACTAATCTATTTACTAGTGTCTTCATAAACAAGTGGTTGCTTTTCTCACGGATAACTGGAGTCACTTGACTTCATTCTGCCCACACCTTTCCAGGGAGTTCATTACAGTGTCAATACCAGGCGCTCTGGCCCTGTCAGCACCATGGCAACATGATACACACGACATAGGGATCCCATCTAAATACAACACAAATGTCAGCCACTTACAAGCCTCCCTCTGCAAACATATGGTAGATTGAGTGGCCAAATTGTCTCCAAGTGGAGCTCAGTTTTCTGAGGGAAGGCAGCTGTGCTATCGACCACTTGTCTCTTCTTCTGGAAAAGTAGATATTATTGATAAAGCTTTGGCATGGGATATTGAGTTAGGCCTATTCTTGCATTTCACTGAGCTCCTCATTAAGCTGCTTTACATGAAAGAGTTGACAGACAAGATTTGGAGTTAAATGTATCGATTTGCATATTGATTTTCTTTGAATCTGGTGGTTGCCACTGTATATCACACCACACCAGAATCTGTTTTGTTTGGATAAGGAAGATAATTCAGGCTGTTGGGTTTATTGCTTAGCTGTTAAGTTGCAAAATAAAATAAAAGTTGTCAGCCATTTTCTCCCATGGTGGTGGGAGCAGAGTCCCCGATTAACGCCGAAGCATCTGGGTTGAACGTGGAGTTCGCTCTGGACCCCACAGCACCCTCACCTGGAACAGACCCTCAGCCAGCTCTCCTGGCCAGCTCTCCTGGCTGTGCCCACCCAGTGTTTGCAATGGCACCACCCGAGAGTTAGCATGTCCCAAATTCCCAAGTGGGGTGACTGCTGCAGGTTGGGGGGCGGGGCATGCTTTGAGAATGACTGTCCTTTAAAGCATTTTACTTTATATTTCACAGCACATCGTAGGGTATGTCTGAGGACAAAAATGTCGAAATTATCTTTACAAAGATTTCTTAGCAGTGTGTCTCATCCTAGGGAGTAAGATTAATTGAAATAATTAATAAATAATTCTAAGATTAATTGAAATAATTCTAAAACATTTGCTTGAAAATACAAATTTCATGCTCTCCCGATTCCATTGCTGTCTGTGAGTCCTATAACCATACACAGGAAACAGAGAGCTGTCTGTCTTGGATTTCTTGGCTCCGAGGTCTGTCTGTCTTAGAGAAAAGGCCTTTTTTCACTTAACCGTGTCGGCTCACATAATGGAATATTCTCTGCAATGTTGAAAGTCTACTCCAAAGGATAAATGTCTCTGAAAAATGATGTTAGGACAGCTCTGGGTCTGGGCGATAGTACCCTTTCAATCTCCTGTAGCTCATACCCCATAAGGATTTATATCCCATACTGAGTAGCCACATCGATTTTCCTGAGTCATTGGCATCTTCAGTCAGAACACCACAAATTAGGTTGTAAAAATTTCCATTGCCTGCTACCAGCTTCGGGGTGTCCCAGGGTACAGCTCCAAGCCCATACATCACCTGACACCCAGCACTTGCTCATAAAAAGTCCAGATTACATAACTCCTTTAAGAGAGAAAAATATCCTGCATCTTAACTCCAAAGAACCTACGAGAAAATCACCAGCAGATGCGACGCCAGCACCTCAGGGCTGCTGAGATCCTGCATTCGAGAAGTGTGCAGCTGCCGTCTTCATGATGGGTGTCCAGAGCCTAGAGCAAAGCGGTCTAGCAGAGAGGGGCAGGTTTCCATGAGCCTTCATTTGGGGGTGTCTTTGATTTGCAAATCAGGACACAGACTCAGGGATCCGGCATCTGTTACATACTCGGGAGACAACTCTCCAGGGGTCTCTCGCCTCTGCTGTGTCCACAAGTCTACGCCGTGCAGTTAACTTTCCCGGATAACTTTCCGAGGATATCTGCAGAACAGCTTTGGAAGCTGAACACAGGACCTGGCTCTGGAGTCAAGGGCAGCTGTCCCTACAGCCCATTATAAAAGATTTGGGTTCCCGAGAGTCGGGACTGCTTTCCCATAACGCAACCCACCTCACGGGCAGGGGCTCCTGGCCTCGCCGCATCACCCTGCTGGGACTGGGGCTGAGGCAGATGGTGGCACAAGCTGAAATGCTGACTATGGCTGTGCTGTGCGTGAGGACTGTCCTCCAGTCCCGTGTCTCCCACTGCGTCCGTAAACCGCGGCAGACTAACTCATGAACTTGCCGGTTGCTGACACCACGTCCCCTCCACGGGCACCTGGCACAGTCGGTCCTTTGTCGTTGGCCTCCTGGTGATGGATGCTTTGCCTTGCAATAGTCCAACCTGTGCGTTCACTCGTCAGAGCACCCGAGGCCTCTTTGTGTCCCCGCTAGACTTCACGAGCAAGGGCTGCGTACTTTGTTTTAATTTATTTTGTTCACGATTGAAACTGGAGTGCCCTGCACGGACCCTGGCACCCAGGCAGAGCTTGGCACACATTTATGGGATGAAGGAAGGAATTGAGCTCTTGTTGCAAACTGGATTCCCTGGTAAAGATGCTCTGAGATGAGCCAGGGGGGTATTTCTAGGATCCACACCTGTGGAGGTGGAAGTGCACAAAAGGACCCGTTCTCCGCACAGTCCTGCCTGTCACATGGCGGGGCCGGGGCGTTGGGGGTGGCTTCAGAGTTGTCTGGGTTCCAGGTCTGAGGTCAGGCCTCTGATCGTCTATGGGCTGGGACCTGCTGGGGAGTCACCATGGGTGTGGGCTATCTGCTCATGTGTTGTCACGTGGGGGACTCTTTCCTCCAGCGCTGACGGGGAGGGGAGCACACTGCGGCCCCCCATAATTCCTTTAACACGATCATGTTCTCGGTGGAAGAGTGAGTGTGTCACTACCACTTTGCGTGCTCCGGGGAGCCGCTGTCTTACTCATTTCATGATGTGTTTATCTCAGGGAGCTCAGCCCGTCTCTTGAGGAACGCTTAACAGCTGCACTTGCTGACCTGCTTGCTGGGTGTGGACTCGCTAGCCTGCTCTTCCAGAACCCTGTGACTGCAGGTCCTTCAGACCACTCATGCGGAGGAGAGTTTTGACATGGGGGGAGGACCAGAGCGTTCCTTTCTTGTTTCTCCTCCCCCAGCTCTGGGGTCCGGGTGCCTGGACGTGCGCAGAGGCCGCCTGGCTCTTCCGTGCAGCCAGACAGACTCCTGCTGGGGCTGTTTCCTGGGCCCGAAACGCCAGTGCCTCTGCTTGCTGTCCACGTTCTTTTCCACCTACTTCTAAGCATGCTTTGGGGCTCAGCTTGAATGTTGCATCTTTTGCAAAACGTTTTCTGAATTTCTCCCCTGATTCAGACTTGATGCCTGCGCCGGGCTCTGTGGACACTTTCTTAGCACGTTCACTGCGCTGTAATTTCGTTGTGTCTTTATTATAGGCCCGAGAGCTGCTGCGGGCAGAGCGTGTATTTTATTCATGCGTCCCCAGACCTTATCGCTGGCCTGGCACCAGCGCCTTGTGGGAGCTGGCTCGTAATGGCTTGTGAGTGCCAAATGTTAAATGCGAAGACGTTTTGCAAGGAGGTGGTTAAATACAGCTATTACTAAAAATTAAATTACATAAAACGATGATGAAATGAGTTATATTAAAAGCCAAAGATACTGAAAGATCACCATGTCCTAATTGTTTTTTTTTTACCTTTTGCTATTTTCTCTGCTCTTGAAATTATTTGTACCCTGTGGTCAGCCATGGGGGTGTCCCAACTCTGTGGTCAGAAGCAGGCAGGTACCTGGAACCCCTGTTGTTGAGCATGAGCAAGCACATCACAGCTGGCACAGAGATGGTGCTGGCATGGAGATGGTGCTGGCACAGAGCTGATACTCCATCGGTACTAGCTGAACTTGGGGCAGAGATTTGGGTGAACTTCATGGAATGTGGGCATGATGTTGGCAGCTCTGGAATCCCAGGAGGAGCATGGAGGAGCATGTGAGGGTCAGGGGGGTGGTGTCTGGTCCCACTGGATGAGGTCATGGGGGTCTCTCTCCTTCTTCTGGTTGCACCTGCCCTCTTTTCTTGCACTGAGCAGTGGGTGGGATTTGGAGTGTTTTAAACCCTCCCTCCAGGGGTTCTTACTTTCTATTCCATTTCTTAGTTACCCCAAGAAGCTAGGGATACCTGCAAGGAGGTGGCCCCTGAGGGAAAGAGAGATGGGCTTTCTCATCTTTATTTTTATCTGAAACCTCAAGATGTAGGCCCTGAGCAACTGCATGAAATTTTAATTGCAAATAGGGTTTGTTTTGATTGCCATATGGCTGGGTCATGATGGACGCTTATTTTTTCTAACCCACTGAACACAATTATTCTAGGATGAGAGTTGGGGAGCGGACTGCAGCTCAGGTCATGGCAGGGGCATGTTGAGGGGCAGGGCTGCATCTGCAGAGCCAGCGAGCTGCGGGTGGGAGTGGGCATTTGTGACTCAGCCCCAGAGGTCAGTGTTTGAGAAGAGCATGTGTGCAGAGGCTGCTGGGGGCCCTGAGCCTGTTTCCTTTAGGTGAGGCTCCTCAAACCTCCCCACCATGGGGAGCCAGGTAGGGAGCTGGCCCTTTTATTTTTGGAATGAAAAGAATTTTTAATTTTATTATAAATTCATACTCTTTATAAAGCAGTACTTAAAATGACAATACAGAAAGGAATCAAGGAGAAAGTAATCAATCAATCAATCCCCATCTGATCACTTTGAGATCGTTCTTCAAGCATTTGGGTATTTAGCTTTCCAGATTTCAAATATAAATTGTATCCTACCTGCCAAAAAGATTGCATGGGGTTTTATTTTCCACAAGTTCTATTTCAAAGCATTTGATTTCTTCACAATCCCTTCACGTGAAGTAACGTCTGCATCCTGTGTCTCTCAGCACGTTAACCCGTGGTGGTTCTGGGGCGCAGCCTGATTGCACCGAGGTCGAGTCAGGATGTGAGAGACTCACCAGCTGGCCTGGAAGCCCCAGGCCCTTGGCTGCCTTGGAAATGTCGAGAGCACACTGAGGAGGGCCTTGGAAGTTGAAAGCTCTTCCCAGAGGGGGTGAAGTTGGAAGTGTAGTGATTGGGCAGGCACTGGTGTCCCAGAGATGGTGCTGCCACGGCCTGTGCTACCCTGGACACAACTGGGCATGCGATGGACCAGGGCAGGACATGGTGATGTCCCTGCAGGGGCTCAACAGAGACCTGTCGCCCTCCTTGGTGCCCCTCCCTGGCGAAGTCTGCATTCTTCAGCGGACTCCCCCCAGGATGACAGAAACCATCTGCTGCTGCTGGATGAGTTTTCATGGGTTTTGAAATTCATTTTGGGGTCCTGGGGAGAAGGGGTTCTCTGTCATGTACCCATCTTTGAACTGGTTCCAGTCTCCAGGGCGACACCATCCTTACTGGCTAGACATTGGTCACGTGACCCCGGGGTGGGCGGGGAGACTATGGGCAAGGATGTGTCTTTAACCAGGATCAGTGATGCTCACTGGTGTCTACCCCCCACTTCTTTCCTCTGTGCCTTAAGCGTGACCTCCGCTGTGTCACCCCTCGCACTGGATTGCAGCTGCTTGTGCATACAGCTGTCTGCCCTCCTTGATGATGAACTTATTCTTGGAACAGCTCCTATAGTTTTTTGGTACCCTGGTATTCAGCAAGAGCTCAATAAATGCTTGCTGCATTGATTGGAACACCAGTGGCAGAGGCATCTGAGAAGAGCCTTGGAAGCCCTGGCAGACAGTGAGAGCAAACAGATTCCAGCTCCACTCCCCAGTCTTCTAGCGCGAGGGCAGGAAGACCTGAAAGCAAAAAGGTTGCTCACTTGCGATGTTCCAGTAGAGTCCATCTTCCTCGTAGTTTATTTTTGGCTGATTTGAAAATCAGCTTCTAATGTTCTGAAATGGAATAACAGATCAAGGGTGTGCTGTTCACCTCCAGAAACTTCCTTCTCTCCCTAAGTGCCCGGAACGTGGGCTGTCTGCTCCTCCTGGCAGCCACCCCCCGGGTCAGAGAGTTTTATTTCTGATGCTCTGTGTGTAGCCTCCATGGGCTGCCTCCTGCTCGCTCTTCCTGGCATGTTTTATTCATTAGACTGCTGCCAAATGGAAATTATCTTTTTAGTGTTGACACGCAGCACTAACACGAACCTTTCTGTAAAAAATCAGAGCACAAACCAAGGTGCAGGGAGAGTGCCACTTGTTTCTTCACTCCTGACTTTAAGAAACGTCTGGGGCAAAACTCCTGCTTGGAAGACACCATCTGTATACACGGAGGAGTACTATTCAGCTCTAAAAAAGGATGAGCTCACCACAGGTGGCAACCTGGATGGATCTAGAAGGACTTACGCTTCGTGAAATCAGTCAGAGGAAGACAGACTCAGACTGCCTGTTTCACTCTTATGAGGCCTAGAGAGAACAGAAGCTGATGGATTAGATAAAACCAAACCAAACCTTGGGACTGTAAGAGCGATGAGTGATTGTACCCGAAAGGAAGGGGCAGGGCTGAGCCAGCTGGGACACAGGAGCGGGGCATGGTGAGGGCGGATCTGGACTCAGGTTGGGGACTCGGTGTCGTCTGTGCACATGCTGGCCCCAGTGGCGCTAGAAGTCCGTGGGCTCGTACAGCACAGTGTCACTTGGAAACCACGCTGGGCGCCAAACTGTTATAGGGCAGCCCCAATTCAAAACGGGGTGCCTGACTGTGGGTCCTCACCCACGCGCTTAAAAGAACTTATCCATGCTCTACTGCAGGCACACACGAAAGGTTAATAAAAGGTTTATTTACAAGGGAAGGGGAAATGAGGAAATGTGCAGCTCAGGGAGAAAAGTGGGAGACAAAGTTTTAAATGAGTCCTACCCGATCCGCCGATCTGGAATCCCAAATGGCACTCTGAGAGCTGGCCGCCAGCCAGGAGCTGTGTAGCCAGGAGGCAAGCAGAGCGAGAGACACCAAGGCCCACGGGTTTGGTTTTTATACCCAACCTGGCTGCTTAACTCCACCCTCAGGTCCCAGCCACCTTCCCTTTGGTGGTGACGGGATTTGTCTTTCTCAATGTCTTGATGGCTTTGGCCTGGGGTGGGGGTGGGGTCCACAAAGCCTGCATGGGATTAGCACAGGACATCCTTTCCCCCTGACAAAAGGACCAGCGAGAGGCGGCCTGGGGCGGCTCCACGGCAGAGCTGCCTTCCCAGAGCTCTGTGGATCCCACCGACCCTGTCACGCGCCGCCCTTGCCTGCCGCGTGTCGCCTCAGTCTTCTGCTGGACGCTAAGCCCGCGAGCGCGGGGAGTGGGTTCACGGCCCCCAGGTCGCCCCGCACACAGCCCAGTTCGGCGGACACCCCCGGCATGGCCCACGCGGCGGCCTCCACACACCCGAGGAAGGCGAGCTGGGAGAGGTGCAGTGTGTCCTGCGAAGCTTCCCGGCGGGGCCTGCGGAGCCGAGCGGCCCCCTGGTCTGAGCCGAGCCGTGTCCCCTTCCCAGTGGGCACAGGCCACGCGCGTTCCGGGCTGGGGGCTGTCGTGTCCGCGGCGCTGTCTGCTGTCCTTGGCCTCTCTGCGCTCTCCGTGCCACTGCCCAGGCCGCAGTTGATCTTCCCCGGGAGATGGGCCGTTTGAGGCAGATGAGCCCGACTTCATTCTGCGGGCTCTTACTTCATTCTTCCATCTTACTGAACTTTTACCTTTCAGAAACAATTCATTTTCTGAGAACCAGTTTGCAGCCTGGGCTGGGCCTTCTCCAGGAACTGTGCGAGATCATTTCCCGCCCTGGTTCCTTGGTAACCAAGGCCATTTTGACTAAAAACCAATGAGCTGTAAGGAATGTAATCAAGGAGCAATCCTAGTTTTTGCAATTCTATCCCTCTTCCCCATCTTTCCCCCTGAAATCCTCAAGGAAAGGCCCCAGGGGACACAGTTTGGGCTGATACCTGAGTCTGTGCTTCCTGATTTGCAAATCAAAGTTCCCCCTCCCCGCATGAACACGACTGTTTTATTTTAGCTTCACTGTGTTTGTCTTGGTCAACACCCCAAAAAATGATGCTTTGCTAGGAGATACAGTTTGGAAGGTTCTAGGAGCTGTACCTGGAAGGCCCTGTGCCTGGAAGGTCTTCCCTGGCCCAACAACCACAGAGAGGGGGGGTGGGGATGCGCCCGCCCCTCCCTGTTGCTGGGACGGAGGCGCCTGGGCGCTGCTTCCTGGCATAGCTGTAACCTCTTTAAGCAACAGCAGCACCCGGAGGCCTGGTCTGCCTGGAAGCCACCCCCGTGGTGAGCGTGCTTGGCCTAGGAGTTCAGGTTGAGCGCAGAGGCAGGTGCAGCTACACGTGTGCAGAGCAGGCGCGGCAAGCACTCACCTCGAAATAACACATCGCCCACATTTCAAGACACGGTTAGGGTTTCAACCCAAACTCTCCTTTCAGGAAGAGAGAAAGTGATGTTTTCTTGGTTTCTGCTTCTGTGGATTCGACTTTAACACGAACCCCTGGAAACGGAAAGTGCCGGGCTGCACGTATGTCGCGACGCCGTGGAGTGAACTTTGATATTAGTGATGAAAACGGGAGCTGTGGAGCAGCAGGCGCGCTGCACACCCGCAGCAGGGTCAGGCACCCTCTGCACCCCTCCAAGCCAGAGCAGAGGAGAACACCACCCCTCCCCCCCGGCCCCCGTGGGTGTGGCTGTGCTGCGTCGCCACTTGCCCTGGGAAGGGCTGATGCTGGGGGGCTCAGAGGCCTCACCCCTACACGGGCAGAGCCAGAAGCATTAACTTGACATGTGGCTCTTGCAGACTGCCCTGTCCAGGGCCCGTGGACATGGGGCAGGGGTCCCGAGGGTGCTGCTCAGGTAAACGACTTCCCTTGAGTACTGACTCGACTACCGGGGCCGTTGTGACCCCAGATGGGGGCAGTGTCTGGGGAGACTTTCGGCGTGTCCCCTGGTGGGAGATGCCACGGGCGCTTCGTGGGTGAGGCCAGAGAGCGCTCAGTCTCCTCACCCTGGGCACGAGTTCCCTCTTCCTCCCCCGGGATTACCCTGCCCCGGGCAAGCGGCTGGCGGGTTTCAGGCGAGCTCTGGCGAGGCTGAGGCTGAGTTTCTTGCAGGGGGGCCTGGCCAGCAGGGTCCTGTTCTCCACCTTCTCTCAACGTGGCATTTGGCGTCTCTGGTAAGAGCGTGGCCGGTGCGCGAAGGCTCTGCGGACTAGCTGGCCTCTGAGGACGGCCCCTGGCCCGGTCCAGCCTGCCCGGCGCCGGCTTCTGGTGTCAGTTCACCGAATCTGACGAATAGCCCGCACGCCTCCAGGTGATGCTATTATGTTTCAGAAAGCAGCCGGAGAAATTCGCACTGCTGCTTTTCAGTGAATACCTCTCCGTATTATTTCAGGCTGAACAACATGGCGATCGATCCCTTCTAACAGGGTTGGTTTTCCTGAAATAAATCCTCGCCCTCGCCAGGAAGGGGCTGGGATACAGATGTTTTCTTCGGGGCATTACAAAGACATAGATTTAAAAGAATTGGGAAACAGCATCCTCTCAGGCGGGGATGATGCAGAGAAGGAGCTTTAGCACCCAGGCGCTGAGGCCCACCACCAGCCGCAGCCGCGAGGACGCAGGCGGTGTGTGGGGAGCACTCACTCTCCGCCACGGTCTCCACCGCGTGGGGACATGGGGCACGGGGAGCCCCCTCTCCTGACTCGGGGCCTGTTCGTCTGCTGCGCCGGTGTTGCCGCACCCCAGCTGCCACGGTGAGGTCTGACCTGGATCCTTCTGAAATGAACGGAACCTTCTGTTCTAAGGACATGACGCACATTAGCTTTCGTGCAAATGCCTCCAGCCTGGGGAAAGAGAACCGCTGAAAACGGATCTGCCTTCCAGGTTCAGAGGGAGGTGGCCTGCGGCTGTGTTGGGAAGATCCCGTGGCGCGGGCGAGGAAACGGAGGGCCAGGGAGAGCACGGGCCAGCGCGAGGCCGGGAGGAGCTCAGATCCGGCACGTCCAGCCGCCTGTGCCCACGTGTGGGGGGTGGCGTGGCTGAACGGGCTTTGGAGTTGATGGAACCCAGACTGCTGCTTCCCGGCCGGGCGCGCTAGCCTCGTGAAGCGACAGAGTCCTCACCCGAGTGCCCCCGGCTTCCATTAGTCACGCGGTCGCAGGCCCGCAGCTGCTGCCGCACCCAGTGAGCTGCTCCCCAGCCGGGGCCCTGGGAGCCGAGGGGCTAGCTTCCCGCCGGCCTCTGCTCACAGCGCTGTTGTCAAGGATCGTGTGGTGTGTTGTGTTTCAAGCTGCCTTATTTAATATGCGGCTCACTCGTTCTCGGGGCTCTCAGGCGAGCGGCTCTCGCTGAGCCTGGCCGGGCTGTCGGTGTCTCCGTGGGGCCTGGCCGCCTCCTGTGCCGGGGTAGCAGAGGGCGCGTCTGCACCAGGCCTGGGCCGTGCTGAGCAGCGATGACACCAGGAAAGATCACAGACTCGAGTCACCTGCTGTTACGGAGGCGGCAGAAAGGGCAGGCTTGGCCGCGGCCGAGGAGCGAGGCGGCTTGTGCTGTGTTGTGCCGCCCTGCGTGTGTCTGCGGATCACACCCAGGGTCTTAGTAACTGCTGGGCATAGGTGAATCTGCACACGAGGACGCCCCGGAGACAGGAGCAGGGCGAGCGGCCTGTGGACGAGGGGTGCAAGGGCTGAGCACGGGGCACGCTCTGCCAGTGGCTGCGCCTCCTGTTACTTTATTTTTCAATTAAAGATTTATTTATTTATTTATACATACAAGAACTGGGGTACAAGCTAGAGGTGCGGGGGGTTAGAGGATTCACCAGAGACAGAGTGGGGAGCAGAACAGGTGGATCCACTGAAACACACTGCTGAGGGGAGCAGCGGGGAGACAGGAGAGGTCTGCTGCACCACGTGGGTAGCTCCCTGGCCAGGTGGTCTTTGCCCCACCCCATGAGGACTGTACCCTTAAGCTGCTTGCCCCTCAGGGTGTGGGCTCAGCATCCCTGGGGTGGGGTGGATTTGGGGGGAGCTGATGGCAGAGTGAGAGAAGGGAGGAAGGATACATTCAGCTTCCTGCTTCTCCCTTCCGCCTCAGGTCCCCGCTTTATGTTCCAGAGTTGGAGCAAAACCTTCTCAAAGTGACCCCCAAAACGACTTGCACCATCAACATCACCCACCTAGAAACTGGCAGAAACAACAAGCCCACCCCACTGACCCCCAGAACGAGGAAGACTCTTGGGGGCCCTGTGCTGCATGGGAGCCGCCAGGCGGTTTCAAAGAGGTTTGGGGTGAGACCCTCTGCTCTGGTCTCAGCTCCCCACTCAAGTTACAGGCTCTGCATGGCCCCGAGTAATTGACAGCCCATCCCCAGAGTTCAGGGCTTCCTCTGTGATGGTTAAAACTTGCTTGGATTTTTCTGGGATTATCTGGCGCCTAATCCTTTTGCTAGAATAGGACTCCCTGCCTGGCTTATGATAATTTCTGAAACTTCCTTATTGGGTTTCAGCTTCTTATTTAATGGTTGACAGTAGAGCTGCTTTTTTAGTTTGAATTCATTTTTATGCAAATGCACACAGTCCCAGAAAGAGAAACCCAGGGGGTGGATTTGTCTTCCAACTTGGAGTCACGGGGATGGAAGGTTTTCCTTGCTTTTACAAACATTTCATGTTTCTATCTGTCTTCTGCTCTCTGACTAGACGGCTCGGGCTTCTCAGGCCCAGGATGCAGTGTCTGTCCTCAGGTGCCTGCGTGTGTCGAGATGACCATTCACTCGTTCATTCATTTCACAAATGTCCGCGGGACCAGGGGGCACCAGCTGGAGGGTGGCGATGTGGTGGTGATACGGCAGCCGTGGGCCTTGCTCGGCCTGCGTGCTCGCCTGCCGGGGAGGGGTGGATGTTACAGGCTCAGCATGACGGTGATTCGCACTCTGGGAAGTGCTGTGACCGGCTGTGGAGTCAGAGAGGCCACAAGAGAACAAGCTGGTTAGGAAATGCATCCTTGTGTTTGACATTTAAATAGACTTTTCTTGGGGTGCAGGGGACGTTTCCCCCAGCCAACTCTAACCTCAGCACCCCAGTCCCTAAACATGGGGCATATCCCATTTCGCCCCATTATTCCTGAGAATTATGGCCATGTAAATTGTTGTAAAAGAAGGGTGACCTTGTCCTTCCTCCGGGAGTAAAGATGAGGTCAAGATAAGGAGGACGAGTTTACTCACAAACCTTCATCTGGATAAAATCCCCCAAATGCCTTCACCTAGGTCGTAAAAGGGGGGGCATCTGCTGATTCTCTGATTAGGAACAGTGAGTCATTGACTTCAAAAAATGGAATTTTTCTTGCTGAGGCTTCTAGTCCTAAGTTACTTTGGCCTAAAGAGACATTGGTGCCTTCTTGGTGCAGAGGGAGGCCTCTGTAGACAATCCTGGCTCACTGAGAAATTGTGAGTTACGGCATCGCTATTATTTTGAGATCCATTTCCATCTCTTGGGGGTAAAAGCCCTACATTTCAGAACTGGGAGGAACCTTCTGGGGTTATCCAGTGTGCCCTTCTGCCTTGAGAATGTCAGTACCAGTATCTTTGGGAGAAGCTTCCATTTCAGCTGGTTTCGGAGCAGCTCGGCCTGGTAAGAATATCTTTTCTTAAAATGAGCTGATACATATTGGATGACCCTACCTCCCCGCCGCCACTTGGATTTCAGCTATTTAAGGTTCCTACCACGAACAGTTGGTGTTTCAACGTGGTTCTCTCCAACTGGCCCTTTGCTGTCACTATTCTGGTCCAGCCAAGGCTTAAACACAGGCCACCGGGTTACACTGGAGGTGAGCACGCGCCCTACAGGAGCTTCTCAAAGTGACCCCCGTGGTGCTGAAGCAGATCAAGAACATAGATTCTCTCTCTCTCTCTCTCGCTCTCATCTCTAGCACAGAATTAAAACTAAATCATCTTTGAATAAATATTCAAGTAAAACAAAGATTAAGGCAGTAGGAAAATTCTTGCAAATTCTTTGGTCAGCTTTTCAAGGAAAACATTTTCAGTCAGTTGGGATAGAAGCAAATACATGAAATATCACATTTAATTCTGTGTTTTGTCCTGCTCTCCAGGGCGGATCATTTGAGGCCTTGCCTCAGCCCCTTCATGCATCACCCATAGTTTGCTGAGGAGAGGGAATGGCCTGGGTGCACTAAGCGGGTACTGAGGTCATCCCCCGGATGACTGGGGTACACGGTCTCCCCTTCTGCACTCAGCAGAGGAACAGGGGGCCGTTGTGGGTAGGAGGTGGAGGAGGGAGGATGAGGGCAGCGATTCTGATGCTTTGACTCTGAGGAGCTCTGGAATGTTCAAGAATATATGCTCCATGGGCACTTGGAGTCCTTCCTGGTGTTCAGGACAGAATCTGGTCTCGTAATATCAGTTGGGAAAACGCCATCAGGTGACAACGCTGGGCGTCTGGGGAGGGGGTGAGCACACTGAGGAGGGCTGAGTCAGTGGAGGGATCGGGCACCGTGAAGCAGACAGCCCACCTCCAGCTCAAGGGAGGGAGCGCCAGGAGGCGAGGGGCCGCCTGCAGGAGAAGAGGAGGGTGTGGGTCCTTCACCCCGTGCTCTGCAGGCTCCTCCTGCCGCTGGGGGTGGCAGCTCCCGGGGAAACGAAGACTGAGCAGCAAGGGACTGCATGGCTGTGGCCAGGACATTTCCAACTCTTTGTCTACGTCCATTCTTTTTCTTTCTTAACACTTTCCACCATGGAAATGTTCAGATGTGCACAGAAGTGATCACAGATGCACCTGAGCCTACAGTCAAGTCCAAGAGTGACCATCTCCCTGGCATCTTGGGGTCCCCATTATTACTATTGTTAACCCTGGTGTCTAGCACAGGGCCGGGCTTGTTGGAAACTGAAAACTTGTGGAATAAATGCATGAGTGACTAGAAGAGTCAGGGTGTGGTGTGCATGGTCTAGGGGTGCATCGATAAGACAGAAGGACACCTGCACCCTCAAGGAGGTTGTGGCTCTGTGGGCTGGAGCAGACATAGAGCCCTGAGAGCTACCTTGGTCCTGATAAGCAAAAGGCGGGGTTCCCGGGCCATCACCCTAGACCCAGGCACCTCTGAACTCTGTTCACTCCTTGCTCTGAGGAGCCGGGAGGGCGGTGGAACCAGCAGGTCACAGCTTGGACCTTTCAGCTTGGACCATGCTGCTCCCTCCGGTGGGATTTCAGGTTCATTGTGAACTTCTCTAGTCTCCATTTCATCAGGAAATTATCATGGGGAGGTGAGAAAGCAATCCCTCGGCATTGTCTGAGGCTTCCGCGGGAAGCGGTTGGGAGTCACTCACTCTTCACCATCGTGTGTGGCCTGAGCTCACTCAGTGGAAGCCGCCACCAGGGTCGCTGTCCCCGTGCCCACCCTCCGTCCACTCTCAAGGACCCTCTTCTGTCCAGACGCGCTGCTCCCTCCCCCGACACACGCCCTGGCGTGTCCTTTCCACACACGCCTTGTGACCTTTTCTCCCGTTCCCATTTGTTTCTTCCCGTCCCGGCTTGCCGGGAGCACCACGCACAGCTGGTCCTGTCTGTTTAGAGACTTCCCCACCTGCTCTACCCCATGAGCCCTGGTTCCCTGTCCTGGGCCTCGAGGCTGGCATCCCCCATCCAGGCCCCTCTGACCAGTCCATTTCCCACCAGCCCCGCGTGAGTGTCCAGCCTCTTTGTTCCGGGAGCACACACGCAGACAGACGTTGTGATGATGACACGGAACCGTCTTCAGCTCAAGTCACGGGCCCCATCGACAAATGCTGGGCTTGTCCTATCTCACTTAGCCTTTACAACGACACTCTGAGGTGGCACAGGCACAGGCACAGGCACAGGCACACTCATCTCTTCCAGAGACAAGGAGATGGACCCTAGAGATGTCCAGTCCTTTCTCCAAGCTCACACAGCAATTAAAGAGCCAAACTAGGATTCAGGTGTGATCCGCCAGGCTCTGGGGTCCAGGTACGTGAGCGATCTATTGTACTGGCTTTAAAAATCATAGTAAGTAGTACTTTATCTCAAATGAGCTAAATGACCTTTCTGTTAAAAGAAATATATATACACCCATAATTACAGCGAGATTAGCTTCCCTTTTTTTTGTCTTAAATATCTTTTCAACTGCTGTAATTACCGACTGGCCTTTGTTAGCGGAGACCTGGCTAACTGAAGACTCCTGCTTCCCTGTGATACGATAATGCCCGCGCACCTCCTTCCCCCGAGCTGGGGATGAAGCCTCTGATACTGCTTCATTTCAGAGGGTTTTCAACTTGAACTTCACAGAGTGCTTAAAGCCAGAGCGCGCATCAGTGCCGCAGCCTTCAAAGCAGGCCATGGCGCCTGCTCTTGGACACGCTCGCATTTTGTGTTCCTTGGAGTTGGGGGTCATTTAGCTGTTTCAAGGAGGGACAAGGGACAGTTCTCTCAATCTGTGTTAGTGTTATGCCTGGGGGTGGAAGTTTCTACCTGTTTATTTGTGAACATATGGGAATATTTCCTGAACTAGCTTCGCAGAAGTGTAGTTACTGGATTAAAAACATCTGGACTTTGAAAATGGCCTGATTTTTTTACAACCTGCTCACAGATTGCTCCGCTCTTCTCCCTGCCACCCCCTGGCCTCTTTTGCTATGGTTGGGGCCACTGACAAGCTCTGACCGGTGGGCTGTGAGCAGAAGCCACAGGTCTCATTCCTGCGATAAAGTCTTCAATGCTCAGCGTGTCCCCTCCATCTGCTGGGCCCTCTGCGTGGGGACTGAAGTGGGTCTCTGCCAGGTGACCCAGGCCCTGCAAGGAGGTACATGGAATGTAGGGGAGAATTAAATTTATGAGGAGTCACTGGCCTGGCAGGTCAGCTACAGCAGCTAACCTAGCTTATCTTGACTGCAATGTTGAGTCATTTACGATGCCACCACAACACTTTAACTATTCAATTCTGCAGCTAGGTATTAAGTTCCTGTGCTTAAAAGCTGTCTGCAGGGTCACATGCAGACTAGCCTCCTCTCTGGCCTGTCTTCTGCTCAGTTCACCCCCAGGTCCTGCTCTGACATTTGCTTCTTCGGTGTTCTTAAAGACATTTTTATTTTTAAAAAGTTTGTTTTCATTTCATTTCATGTCCTCTGTGCACCTGATTTTCCAGCCTTCGGTGTACTTTGGAGCTTCTCCTCGTCAGTGTGTGCAAAGTGTTGTCACACTTGACAGCTGCCTGGTATTGCCTGGTGTGAGCAGCCTTGCACTACCCCATCTCCTGTTGTGCAACAAATTACTCTTCATCTTCAGCCATTGCAAGAATTATGCAAGAATAATCTTTATGTCAGCGACTAAGGAATATGTGACTGGACCTGTGGGGTAAGTCAGTGGGTCAGAGGCTCTGCGTTGGCTAATTGGCTCGGCACTGTTGAGTGCCCTCTACAGCTTGGTGCCAATGGATGCTTCTACCCCACCGTGCCGGCCCCTGCTTCCCATCGCCTGGTCAGTGTTTCAAGCATTTGAGGTTTTCTTCTTGTTGGCTTGATGCATGAGTCAACTTCAGGGCATTGTATCTTTTGTTGTTGTTGCTATTGTAACTGGAATGTTTTCTTCCGTTACACTCCTAACAAGTTATTGTTTTTATAGAAGAGGTTGGATCATTTCTAAATTTCAGATGCTTTTGACTTCCGGAAGTCTCCCATGGAAGTTTGGATTTCCCAGGCATGAAATCATATTGTTGAAAATAGCAATCATTTTCATTGTTCTCATTTCTTTTATTTTTTATTTAATTTTTTTTATTTATACAAGAATGTATAAGATGCACGGGAGGTGAGAGGATTCACCAGAGACAGAATGGGGAGCAGAACAGGCAGACTGACGAAATACACTGCTGAGGGGAGCAGCGGGGAGACAGGAGAGGTCTGCTGTGCCATGTGGGTTGCTCCGAGGCAGGTGGGGATCGAACCAGCACTGCAGAGGCTGCGGACAGCTTCACTCAACCGCTGCGCTCAACTGCCTGCCCCACCGGGGAGGCCCTGTTCTCATTTCTTCCTGTAGTTTGATTCCACTGACTCGTGCAATGTCCAATCCAAAAGGTGAGCTGGGCCTCTGGTTCTGTTCTGGAGTTAGGGTGATGCCTTGATGTCTCACTGTTGAACATGAAACTTGCTTTGGGCCTGAGCCATATTTGATCATATTAACATGCAGACAGCTTTCCCGGTGTTTTCTTTCATGAATTGTTCATTTCTGTGGAGTATTCTTTTAGCGTGTTGCTGGGTTCTTGTTTACGTAGGGGTTTTTAAATAGACTTTATTTTTTAGGGCAGGAGAGGTTTGCATAAATTTCACAGTAAAATTATAAAACAGGGACAATGGTTTCTTATACCCCCCTCGACCCCCGCTTTCCTCAATACCTCCATCCAGGTGGGCGTCTATCAGGATGGATGATGCTGGCACGTCACTCTCTCCCAGAGAGAGTTCATGCTCTCCGTTACGGTTCTCTCGGGTGTTGTACATTCTGTGGGTTTGGAACGATGTTTAATAACATTTATTCATCATAGGATATCACGCAGGGTCACCTCCCACTCCTAAACTTCCCCCACACTGCCTGGACATCTCACGGTGCCCTGTAACCACGGCAACCACCGAGTTCTTTTTACTGTCTCCATAGTTTTCTCCTTTCCAGGTACCATACCTTTGCAATCACAACGTGAAGCCTTGTCAGTTGGCTTCTTCACTTGGGAATAGGCACCTACGATTCCTCCAGGCTTCCCAGGCCTCCTAGCTCATTCCTTTTAGCCTTAAATAACAACCCATGTCCTGGATGATCAGTTTACCCATGGCCTTAGTTGCTTCCAAGATTTGGCAGCTGGAGATAAAGCTGCTGTCAACCGCCCTGGGCAGGCTTCTGGGTGGGCATTTGTGTTTAACTCCTTTGGTAACCACCAAGGAGTGTGGTTGCTGGGTTGTATGGGAAGAGCATGTCTGGCTAGGTAGGACACCATCTGAATGCCACTGGCATGGGGCCACTATTTTGCATCCTGGCCAGGGATGGATGTGAGGGCCTGTGGACCCACATCCTCACCAGCATTTGGTGTTGTGTGTTTTGGAGTTTGGAAATTGTAATAGATGTACAGTGGATCTCATTGCCTTAATTCACGTTTTCTTGGTGACATACCGTGTGAACCATTTTTCCTATCCCTATTTGCCATCCTAGGTAAGATGTCTATATAATCGGTGAGATTAGCCTGTAGCTGTTGTGTGTTTTTATGTCACACAACTTCTATCTTAGGAATGTTGCTGCTATGTTTTCAGTTCATAAATGTTTATAATTGTTTAGTTTTTATGCATTGTCATTCTACATAGTAAACTGCCCTCTTTGTTATGTTTCATACTTTGGATTCTATTGCATTTTTTTGCTACTACAATCAGAATATTTGATTTCTCTTTCTTTGTTTTCATCTGGCATGTTTTGTTCCTCATTAATTTTTAACCTGCATCACTTGGGGGTGGATGGGATGGTGATCGTGTCTCTTATGGTGATTCTGTTTTCCTTAGCTCATATCTAGCTCCTGCCATCCGACTCTAGACTTCAGTGGGAAAAAGAGACTTAAATAAGTAAAATTCCTGTGGAATATGATAACTATGACTGCTGCTGCCTCTACTGTCATTTTATCGCTGGTGTTACTACTGGAGGCCCTTGCCTTGTAAGACACTTCCGACTCTTCCTCTCGATTTCCCGTTTATCTTTCTGAGTCTCCTGCGTCTGCTTTAGGGAGGACCTCCCCAGGGCTCCTGACCATGGCCATGGTATTGGGAAAACCTAGTTTTCTCCTTTTCCTTTCCTTTCACACAGATTGTATCACTTCTGCCACTTCTAGTCACCAAATGTGTGTTTTCCCAACCATTTCTGAACACCAGCTGCACACCCTACAATTGAAGTCAGTTCTGACAGGCTAGGGAGTCAGTGACAGGTCGCAGAGGCTGAGGACTCCCCCACGTGAGACTGTACCACTGCGAAGTCAACACAAGGAGTAGACCCCCGGGCTCCCCAAGGCTTCTGCTTGACTTGGCTACACAGCAGACGTGTCCAGAGGTGTGGCTAGAACAGCTCATAGAACTCAGGGAGACGTAACTTATGTTTACCAGATCATCACAGGGTACGATGAAGACCACATGATGAACATCAGATGAAGGGGGGCATGGGGTGACATGTGCGGGGGTTCCCAGCACAGCATCTTCTGCCCCATGGAGTTGGGTGCATCATGCTCCTGGTGCGCAGCTGCGTTCGCCCACCTGGACGCTCTTCCACCCTGTGCTGTTGGGATTTTTATGGAGGTTTCCTCATGTAAGTACGACCCACTCTGAATGCCATTCACCCCGTCTCTCCTCTCTGGAGGTTGAGAACTAGGACTGGAGTTTCCAAGTTCCCATCGCAGCTTGGCCTTCTGGGCACCAGCCCCCACTTGGGAGCACACCCCTATCAGAGTCACCTGCTGGAACCGGAGGTGAGCCTCACGCTTTGACCGTGTAGGGACTCACATGGGTTGTGGGGCCCTCTGTGAGCGATGGGGTCAGACTGAATATGCCCCTGCAGCTCTCCTTCAGGACACTGCATGGGTCTTAGGAGCAGATGCTGGTATTTTCTATTATCTTACGGCCACTAATAACAAGCCAGGAAAAGTATCAAGATACTCTAATGCAGTTAGCTGCGACAATAGGAAAAATCAGAGTCAAGGTGTTTGCCAATGTGGGGCTTTCTAGAAGCTCCCCTGGGGGAGAGGTGAGGTCAGGTCTTTTTGCTTTGCAAACAGAAGATGCTACGGTTTTTCTGTCTCCCGGTTTACTCCACTTCTGCTTGACTATCATGGCACAGTATGATCCATGTTTGGCTGCTGTGCTCTTCGGCCTCTATAAACTTAGCTCATCAGCACTCTGCAGCTGAAGCTTGCGTCCACCCCTTTGTGTCGTTTGATAGAATTGTGTTCTCTAGACACGGTTATCTGGTGTGAGGAGCTGAGACTTTATTCTGCTGCCTCTCTAGCCGAGAACATTGAAGCGATTAGCCAAGGGTATGTGATCTTGAAAATGCAAAAGGATAGAGCGCGTATGGAAAAAACTGTAGCAAGAAAATCTTGGTTCAGAATATAGAGTCTCTTCTTAAATTTATCTTGTAAAATGCTTCCCAGGAGCCAGGGGGAATACGCAGCTTTTTCATATCTGTAAATGAAAGGGTTTTCTCATCCTGCAATAGCCCGAGTGCCCGTGACAGCCTGTTTTTTTATTCTTGGTGAGATTTGTGTCATTTAAGTATTTGTATCCATCATCACAGCCTCATTTCGACACATTAATGTCAATGGTATGTTAATTTTTGATCTTCTTCCCCTTTTTGTCATTTAATTAGTTGTTCCTCCCTAATTTAATTAAATTCTTACTGTCATCAGACTAATTATATCATATCTCTGAGTGTTTGGATCTGTGGAATGACTTCAAAATGGGTTGTACTTGTTTCGTTTTGCCTGGGGGTACATCATGATAGGAGTGGATATGTTCCTATCGCAGCCAGTAGAAATTAGACGAAGAATTCTCTTAATATCAGCTTCATTAGTTTGGTGGAGATTAGTTTGTGAAAGATTTCTTTTTTAAAGAATTATTGAGGGAGTGGAAGTTGAAGAATATAAACGCGGAGTGTTTTTGGAGTTGACGGACATCGTTAAGGAAACGATTTTAGATTCCACCGTGACCTCCCCCCCTGCTGGCTTACCTGGGCTTTGCTCTGTTCGCCCCAGCTTTCAGCCAGCTGTCAACGGAGAAGGGAGCTATTATTTTGTTTTCTTGAACGCTGCAATTTTGCTTTGTATTTTTAAACACTTGCATGCACGTGTTTGCACGGGCACATACATATGCACACACCTGGTCTTTTTAAATCATAGTTTAAGAAGCAGTGACAGTTAGGAAATTTTCCAGACTCAGCATATAGTCACATGACTTTGACCTTGAACCACTCTGAGCAATTTGCTCGACTTGTCAAAACCTTAAACTCTCAGCTCTAAGTGGCACTTATGATATCAATCTTAGAGGATTGCACTGAGAATTCAATGAACTAATTTATGTAAAACACGCAGTCCTGTCTCTGGTACAGAGGCCAAGTGATGAACTAGTTAGGGTGCTATTGTTATTTTCATGTTTGCTGTTATTGATAAATCAAGATTTGAAACCAAATAGAAAAATGACTCTTAATTCCATTGTTCCAAATAAAACAATGTCTGTTTTTTCATATAGTTTAGTGGTATGTTTTTATGAATTCATATTTATTAATTTATAAAGCATTTGCATTCAAAAACACTTGAGGGGGCTTATAGGGTCGGTCATTGTTAATTAAAAACAAAAGCAAGGCACCAAATTATGCTTTTCCTCCAAAATATTGTCCTGATGATAGGTATGGTTATTTTTAATGATGGCAGAGTATTTTATGGGAAACTGGCGCCATAATTAATGATCCACTTGGTTGGATAGTTGGCAATTTTTGTTTTTCTCAATAAGAAAGTATTAGAGAAGCTTATGCCAACTTGTTTTCCACCCAGCGAATTATTTCCTTAGGGTAAATTTTTTTTCTTGAAGTCACTGACAACACTCACATGACTTGACGTGACACTGTCGTGCACTAGTTCTGCTTAACATGGTGATTTGTAGTAGCCTGGCTCTGGCACAGGCAAGACTCTTCTTGAGAGCTAGGGCCCCGTTGCTGGATGGCTTTTCACGACTCTGCCTTATTCTTAGTAAAGACCCTTTAGCTCTCAGGGATTGTGCTGTTGCCATCGGACACGTGACCCCACCCTTCTGGATGTGGTTAACGCAACCGGCAGGCTCCCAACCCAAGCTGAACCTGTCTGAATCCTTCTCTGGGAACTTGTTTGAAACATGGGGAGTAAATCAAATTCGCTGCGTTACTGGACCAGGAGCTGGAGAAGCAGAAGTTAGTCTTCAGAGAAAGAGGGGGTGTAGAAAGGAAGCAGCCGTGTGAGAGGAGGGAAGGCAGCTAGAGACAGAGCTTGCATACTTTGCAGGTCTGGGTGCCAGAGCCATCCTGCATCCCCTACCTGCCTCATAGTCACCTCCTGCTTCTTTGAGCTAAGTTGGGGTCTTGCATACCCTTGGCTGCCAAGAGCCCTAATTCATACAGTGGCAGCCTCGGGCATTCGGTGTTTGCGGGAAGAACGAATAGCTTCCAGCAAGGCATGTGGGTGTCTATCTCATACTGTATTCTGCCCTGACTGACATTCTACCATGAAAGGGGGGGCAGGGAGAGAAGTGACGTTTATCGCTGTCCTATCAGGCACCAGTTATTTTCAAGAAAACATTTCACTGGAGTCACGCACAGCCTGCTGTGGTGGTAGCCCACTTTCACAGACGTCGGCACAGCGTGTGGAGAGGTGAAGGGCCGTTTCAGGCTGTGCAGCACCCCAAAAGGCTCCCAGGACATGAGGTCCCCTGGTGGTTTGCGTGCATTCGTGGGGGCTTAGGAGCTGGCTTCCCTCCGGAACTTCTGGTTACCTGGGGTTCAGGATTCCCGCCTCCTCTGTGAGCCTGAGACTTTCCTGTCATGAACACCCGATGAACCCCCTCCCTGTTCCGAGGGGCGTTCTCTTTGGGGAGACGATTGCTGTGTCCGCGACATTTTACCTTTCACCCCAGCTGCCCGGACTTAAGTCTGTTCCCACCGCTGCACAACACTGCTCCAAGGCGCTGGATTCTTCAACACACCCCCGACTCTTTAAGAGCCACACAGTAAGCGTATTTGCACGGACACCCTGGTAGCTGTCTCTTCCTGTGTAAACTCCGGGGGGGGGTGGTCGTGGCCAGGGTGGGCTCATCATGGAGGCTTGAGAAAACTTCGGGCGACCTTGACCATTAAACCATGTGGAAATTTTCTTCCTTAAAAAAACTTATTCGTATAAGCAGATGAGTCAGGGACTTGATGAGTCGATGACCCACCAAACTGTTTCTTCTGATATTGAGCATGTGAGATATGTCTCTACTGCGTGTCCACGAGGGTGTAGATGGCCAGCTCTGTCCCTCTCTAGAGAGTGAGTTAATCCAAGGAGAGGGGGTTGCCATTTAGCAAGACAAGGAGGAAACTTAGTGGTCGTACATCAAGACAAGATTCCACATACCTTGAATTTCAGAAAGGGAGCTGCTTGATGATGCATCTGAAAGACTTTCACAAGTTTCTACTAAAACATTTCATATCACCTGATTAGGTTGTCATGGCCGCCAGGAGGGGGCCGGGAGTTTGGAGTCATGAATCGTCTTGTGAGACTTGCAGGAGTTCATGAAATTCTTTGTAACCTTAGATGCACAAGCCACATCTGCAGCTCCGCGAGCGCCGGGGAACAGGCAAACGCCACTCCTGTTATGGGAGCCTCTGGGCTGGGCTCTGAACACGCTCAGACAGTCACTAGCAGAAACGGGAGCTTCGCGGGGCCCCAGCTGAGCCTCCGGGTCCCGGGGACAATGGGAGCAGCTTGCTGTCCCTTCACTTGGCCCCTGAGCTGCGAACTGAATCCCATGCCCGCAACAAGCCCCCAGGGCTCTGATTCCAATCCAAAGGGGTTGTGCTTGAGCAATGAGCTCCCGGCACAGATTTGGGCACGTCTGCTTGTGAGCTGACATTGAACTTGCTTCATTTAGGCTTTCGAAGCAGATGAAACGCATGTTGAATAGATTTTTCTTCTCTCCTGTTGCTGTTTCAACAATTCCTCACCGCTGCCTCTCTGGCTTCTGGGAAGAGGTCCAGTCTCTCACCCCAGTGGCCAGCGTTTGGCTTCCCCGAGCCTCCCTGTTTTCCACTGATGAAAATTTAAGCAGCTTAAATCTTTCCTACAAATTACCAGGTCATTTAAAAATAAATTGGGCTCATTTTAATCTAATTCCTAATGCACAACTACCCGGGGAGTTATTTTCAGCTCCGTTTGTTGCAGTTTGCAATTATCACACTCCTTTGAAAGAAGAGGCAAGTAACAGGACTATGTTTTATGTGAATTACCAGTGATCTTTCGGAGCAAGTCATATTTAGGCGAAGCGGTGGCCGGGAAGGTGGGATGGACGGTGGTGCCGCCCTGAGCCCACCCACGGGACAGAAACGCAGACGAGATGGAACCCAGCACCACTGCTCCTCCGGGCCGGGGTCATGAAGGTCCCGGGCCTGCAAATAATGGCAGCTGAAGGGAGCCGTGAAAGCACTTGCTGATGGCCCCAGCCTGGCGATTCTTGAGCCCGGGGCTCTCAGGCCGCGCGTGACGGTTCCTGATTTCGAGAGTTCGGGCTGGTGTGCTCCGTTTCCGAGATGAACAGTGTAATTCAGCAAGTGATTAAGCCAGAGGGAATTGCTTTGACTCACAAGCCCTGGATTACAAATTCAGAATTGATTTCTTCCTCCTCCAAGTCCTCTGAATTATAACAGTGTGGTGTCATTTCCCAGCTCCAGTGGAGACGCCTGTCTCCAGCGCCCGGGGGTCGGCTCTCTGACTTAGAGGCACCTGCAAAGCGTACATCAAAAGGGCTGGGGACTGTAAGGGAGAAAGACGCGGGCTTGGGGTGGAGGAGGTGAGCCCTGAGGGAGTCTTGGTGGCCAGGGACGTTTGACAGGAGGTGGTGAATCTGAGAAGGTCGTGATGTGGGCGCCCAGACGGCTGTGCGGGCAGAGGTGGGGGGACAGTAAGGGCGTGGAGATCAGTAAGACCCCCGCCCCAGGTGGTGGGTGGGGCAGCAGGCCAGGCTGCAGGTCAGGGGGAGTTGGCCCAGTCCACGGGACCTTCTGCTGCAGGTAGCCAGCAGCTCCAGTGATTTGAAGGACAAAATACTGCAGCTGTGAGGGTGCTGGCCTCACTTTGAGCCCTCAGGCCTCCCTGAACAAATACCATGAGGTTGTCTTGCCCCTTTGGCATTTTAATGCTGACTTCTGAGTTCCCTCGTCCTCCAATTTAGAGTCACAGAAGGAGCTGTGGTCTAAAATAATACTGACATATGAGCTCGCTTTCTGCAAATGCAGAAGAGGATAATTAGCAAACATATGTTTGGTTCCACCTTAGGTGAATAAGCGCTCACATGTATTTAAAAGTGGATGCCTCCCCTTGGGGGGCAGAACAGTCACAAGAAGCTCATTCTGCTCTATGTGAGGGCGCCATGTCTCATGCGTCTGCCTGAACATGGTCACGATGACCTTCCTGCTGAAGACGGCGACTCTCCCAGCAAGATCAAGCTACTTCCCACGTCCTCCCCACTCTGCGGGCTGGGTGCTGTTGGGCCCCTGCTTGGCAGGTGAGGCCGGGGTGGCACAGAGAGGGCTACGGGGGGATGGAGGTCACACAGCGAGAGAACAGCAGAGCGGGGACTAGACCAGAAGTCCTGGCTGCAGGCCCTTGCTCTGAGCACTTGCCAGGCTGCCTCCCGAGGGCCGGGGGCTGCAGGTGGGGAAGTACAGACCCCGAGGCCGGGGCACAGTGACTTACATGAGAAACACAGTTATGGAGAGTTCTCAGTGTGCCGAGTGACCCAAGCTGCTGACCGCTGGCGCTTGGCTGGCTGGAGGCTGAGCTCCCTGGTCACCAGGGGCCTGGTTCAAAGGCCACAGAGGCAGGGCCAGGGGTAGGCGTCTGACCCCCAGAGTTTTGGCCCAGGGAAGATGGGGCTGGATGTCAGCTGGTGACCTGCCTGCTGTCTTCAGAACTGAGGGCTGCAGGACTGTGGCCGGGAACCGTCTCCTGCTGCACTTCTGTCACGTCCCATGAAGACACTTCCAGGGGCCACCTGCCTGCCCGCCTGCCCGCCCACCTGCCCACCTGCCCGCCCGCCTGCCCGCCCACCTGCCCACCTGCCCGCCCACCTGCCCACCTGCCCGCCTGCCTGCCCGCCTGCCTGCCCGCCGACCCGCCTGCCTGCCCGCCTGCCCGTCTGCCTGAGGCTGTTTTCCTGCCAAATCCAGCTGGTCCTTCCTGCTCCTGGGAAAATGTAGGTGGCCCTGGACCTGGGATGGATCTGGGCTCAATCAAGTCCTGACTGTCCCACTCGTGGGTCCCACTGACTCGGGGAAACACAGAGAAGTGGGGATGACCGAGCCCCAGCAGGTGTGAGGAGCATTCAGCAGACAAGGGAAAGTCACTCACCGAGACGTGTCCGCTCCTCATGCCTGGCCCTGGACCCCTGACGTTTCCTTAACACCCACCCCAGCAGACTCCCTCCATACTCGAAAATAAAAGAATGGCACCATTCGAAAAATTGTCCGTGTTTAAGTGCTCACATCCCGTAGCCTCATGTGAACCTCCAAACAAATGTGGGGGGCCACTGTGGGTGAGGGGGCGAGCAGGAGGCTGGTGTCTGAGGTCCCCCTCTGGTGTCAGGTGGGGGCAGGCCCAGGAGGCCTAGCAGGTGCTCCTAGTGGGTGCTCCTAGTGGGTGCTCCTAGTGGGTGCTCCTAGCGGGTGCTCCAAGCCGGTGCACCTCTCTACACTCAGCTGCCCGCAGCTCCCTGCCCCAGCCCTATAGGGGGAGCAGACAGGTGTCGGGGGAGCGGGCGTGACCCAGAGGCTCGGCACCCAGAGAGGGCGCGCAGTCAGAGGCCAAACCACAGCCGCCGGTGCAGTGAGGGTGTGTGGCTGGGAGCCCCGGCAGGAGCATCTTCCCTCTCCGGCCTCCCTGAGGCCCTCAAGGAAAAGCACACGAAGGAAAAGCTGATTCCACATTAAACTGCTGTTCCATGAGAAAAAGAGCCGGGAGAAAGCCCTGCTCTACCCCGCAGGCGGCGGCCTGGCCTCCTGAGGTGAGGAGGGGAGTCGGAGCCCTGGGCGGAAGCGGCTCAGAGGCTCGGGGTCACAGCCTGTTGCTGCTCAAGGCCGCGCCGGCCTCTGCTGCGCTCACCCCTTCCTCCTGCCGCCTTCCCGGGCCTGCCGGGGCGTCACGTCTGGCCAGGTTGTCAGGACCCACCTCTCCCCAGGACTTTGCAACTAGGACGTTTTTGCGGGTAATTTTCCAGCTCTGTTTGCGATGGAAAAACCCCAGCTCCGCACACTTGTCTGCTCTGCGGGGACAGGGAGGTGGGCAGGCAGGGGACGGTCTCCCCGGGCAACGTCAGCCCCCTGAAGGTCCTGTCCCTGCGCTGAGCGGGCTCGGCCATCTCGGGGAGCCCGGAGATTCAGGGTGGAGCCCAGATTGAAACTGGAAGCATTTACTGCCTCTGCTCCAAAACAGAGGCTGAGAAATCCAGGAGGTTTCACAGCTCCACACATTAGTATTTCCAGCACCTTCTCATCTACTTCCTCCTCCCTTTCAGAAAGCCGTGGTGTCACACCAAAGTGTGAATCTATAAATAGCAAAGATTTCTATGGCAGACACATTTTCCAATATTATTTAATCTCTGGGCTTCGTTCGCCAACAGGGAGCATTCTCCCTTTCTCCTGCACGACCTGGCGGCTTGGGCTGGGGAGGGAAAGTGTTCATGGCCACTGGAAAAAAAAAAGGTGATTTTGCCTCAATTTCACAGTCGAGTCGACCCCAGCTCAGGCCCTTTTTTTCTGGACTGGTCCTAGCCCGGATCTGAGACTTGAAAATGTAGGGAGACGCTGTCTCTTTTCTCGTTTCCAGATCTGGTGAGTTGGAAGGAAATTTGGGCTGCCATTCTGTTCTGCCCACTCCTTTTGAATCTTGGTTGGCAGCCCAAGCCGGGCATTTGATCTGGTCTGGATCGCACTTGGGCTTGCCTTCCTCATCTGCGGAGAACTCACTGGTCCTGCAGTCACAGCTCCGCTCATTTGCCTTAGATGAGAATAACAGCAGGCATCCGGGAGCGCCCCTGCGTGTGTGTTGGGGTGGGGGGTTGTATTTTCTATGTATTTTCTGGAAAGACTGTGAAGTTATTTGGGGGACACCTTGGGCCCCATGCCCAGCATCGAGGTCTACCACCGTCTTCCCCGTTTCTTCCTCGGTAACTGACAGGCCCAGAGGCAGAGCGAGCAAGGGCTCCTACAGATGGATTTCCTCGTTGGCTTGTTTCTCTCCCCCCCAGGAAGTCACTCAAGCAAACGCCACTTGGTTAAGCAGAGCAGTGAAGGCCCCGGGTGGGAAGCAACACACACACTCCCAGATCACGGTCTGCGGGTGGTCTCGGGCCGCTGGCCTCTGGGTTAAGTTTCCTTCCTCTCCCTCCTCCCACTGGCAGCGCCCGCTGCTGTCCAGGGCTCTGGGAAGGGTGTGCTGTGGCGGGGTAATGTCTGGATGGCCAGCCACGACCCATCTTCTCTGCAGGGCTTTGCAAGTATAAAACTCTGGGGAGTGGTGTTTGTCTGGATAATGCTAGAATCCTTGCATCTGATCCACAAGTCCTGGGAGGAAACTGGAGCATGTCCAGTGTGTGGGGCGTGGCTGCTGATGTTGTAAAGAAACAGAGCGGACTCCCGCTGTCAGGTGGCGGGGCAGGAAAGTGCTGGCTGGTGTTGAGCAGGGACTGCGTGGTGTGGAGCAGAGGGGCTGGCGGGAATGGGGCTGTTGGTGAGGTTGGGGCCAAGTTCTAGAAGGTCTTGAAATCACAGTGAGATGTGATCACCTTGCGCAGGTCGTGGGAGCCTTGGCTGGGTTTGCTAAGAGGCTCTTGAAATTTCCAGCTGTGTGTTGGGAGGACACAGCGGGTGAGGGGCCACTTCTGCTGCTGCGACTGCATGACGGGGCGGGGGATGGTTTGGGTGACTCTCGGGCATGAGGTGGAGGCAGCTGGGACGGAATTGCCTGGGTCGCCCGCAGGAGGCAGGGGTTGGTGATGGGGGTGGAAGCGAGGGGCAGCGAGGAGCCAAGGCCACAGCCTGAACCATGGCATGCAGGGCCGAGACCAGAGTGGGAGGCTGCGTGAGGCTGAGCAGGAGCTCTAGTCCCTCCCCATGGGCCATCTGCAAGGTGGCCCGCACCATCTCCCACCCCCTTGCTGCTTCAGAAACATCACCATGTGGCCCTCCCGACTCTCCACTTGGTCTCTTGTCAGGTGAAAAAGCACTGTCCTCCGCGATTCAGCGCCTGGGGGTGATGCAGGGTGCACCAGATGGGCTTGCTGGGCCTGGAGCTGGAGATCAGGGCTCTTGGAACGACTGCGAGCCCCCCAAGTGCTGGCGGAGAGACCCCCCTCCCACCTCAGGGTGCCGTGAAGACCAACCAATTAGTGTTCCCAGTGACTTTAACATCCTCGTGTGAAGGCACGAGCTGCCGGGCAACGAAGCTGTCCTTGGCATCTGTCACACCCTTGCAAAACGCGCTATCGCCTGTTTTAATTCTAAGAAATTAAAGCTGTTCTCTCCCCCACCCCTCCTTTTTCTTCTAGTCCTTTCTCTTTTTTAACACCCTGTCCTTGGGCCCTGCTCATGTTGATCCCCTTGCACTGCTCCGCCCGCCTGCTGCAGGTCACCTGAAATTCTCTCCCGTCCCATTCTTTGTTCTGGAGCTCAGATCCTCAGTGTCTGATGTATTATTCACTGAATGATTCTCACAGAACAGGATGCATTATTTACAAGGTTGTAGGATTTCTGAAATTCCACTGGCTTCCTTGTAAATTTGTAAATAGCTTGCTGGGTTGACGCCGCGATGCATGGACTTCTTTATTCTCAGGCGGATCTGCTGTTCCATCCTTGCTGACAAAAGAAATCCTGATGCTTTGTATATTAAGATGGCCTCTCCGTTCGCCCCTCTGTGATTTCCAGAATTTATAGGCTCAGTGGCTTTCGGCTACAGGCATCATAAACTAAAGCCTGGATCAGGCGTCGGGGCCAGCGCGCCAGCGAGCGTCTGCCACCGGAGGGCAGAGAGGCGCTGCACCCGGGCTGGGAGCGGGTGCGCCATGTTGTTTTCACTTTCTGGAAAGATGGGTTCTAGCGCTTTTAAAAAAAGACTTGCGCTCTGAGTCACTGGGCAGAGATGCTGAGACAGGCAGAGATGCCGATGCCCCTGCCAAACCCAGCAAGACTTTGGATTTCTGTAGCTGGTTAGTGTCGAAAAAACAGATTTTTGGAGAAAAGCTCTGATGTGTGCCATGTGCCGATTTCGGTGGTGAGAATATGCCCACGAGGCCGACTGAGAGCCAGAGCGCCAAGGGCCACGTGGAAGCCTGCTCCCCACGCCTTCCTGCCTGCGCATCCGCCGTGCCCCTCCTGCGTGTTTCTGTTGAGCTTTTGGGTGACAGTGAACATTTCAGTCTCCAGGGTCCGCTTCTCAGAAATAACACAAACGTGTAGACGGCAACGAACATCTCCCATTTTCCAGTGTCTCCAACTGAGCTGAGCTGAGCAGTCACCTGCAGGTTGCCACCCCGATACAAATTTGTTGATTGCACAAAAAAATTAAAACGGGCAGCAGAGCGCCCGTTCTGGGCCGTGGCCGCCGGGCACCTGACCGATTCCGTGGAACTGCCCGCGGGGGCCGGCGGGCAGCGCGCATAGGCGCTGGGCAGGGCAGCGGCGTTCGCCTCCGGGCTTGCCTGTGTGCGGGCACCAAATAACAGCGATTCCAGGTTTAAGACGGTTGTGAAGTACAGTGGGTGGTACGAGGTGGAATTGCAGCGAGAGAGCAGTACAGATCGACCTGGAAGGAGAGACGCTTCTCTCTGCTCCGCTGTGGTGCGGGGAGCCTGGTTCTGGGCCTAGGGGGCGTGTGACCACAACCAATCAGTTGCCCTGACCCCAAAATAAAGTAGTGGACACTGAAACCCACAGTCACCTGAAGGGGTGAAGGGGGTGGAGAAGGTTGCAGAGGGCTGGTGAGACGGACACAGCCTGGCGGCCCCTGATCCTCAGCACAGCCTGGTGCCCCGGGTGTGGACCTGGCACAGAGGCGCACGCGGTGGCATCAGTGAGGCTTGAAGTGGTGCCAGCGGGGATGACCAGGCCCTGCCTTCTCTCCCTGCGGGCCTCCTCCTCACCCTGCTCCAGCCAGGCGCCCTCCGCCGTCTTCACCAGGGGCGCGCCGTCTCCACCCGCGGACAGTGATGATGCCTGCGGGTGTCTGGACTGCAGGGGCGTCATGTGGGTGGACACCAGGGTCGGCACTGGCATCCTACAGGGCACAGAACGCCGATGACAAGGAATCATCCCGCTGCCAACACCCATGCCACCCTTCAGAAACTCTGCTTAATGTCACGAATCTGGCGTCGCCTCTGGTCTTGTTCTGGGTGCTCCCTGCACCCCAACATTCTCCCGCCATCCATGCCCCTGCCGTGTGCAGGCACCAACACAGACGCCGCGTCCTTGGAGAAGATCACTCTCCCGGGCCAGACCTCCCTTCCACCCTGGCTATTCCCCCAACCCCCCACCCCTCGTTTCTCTCTAGCACTCGGACCTGTGGCTTCTGAGTCGCTCAGGAAGGAAATTCACTTTGATGACTCAAGCATCTCAGCTGTTCCCAAGCAAAGAATTTACAAATACATTCGAATTTTTGCCGTGTCTTCTGTTTATTGCCATTTCGGTGCAAGGAAGCTCTCAAACACCAACAAACCCTTTCCACTTGTTGAAAGAGGTGAAATCATCCTGCAGCAATAATTAATTTTTTTGGGTCTCTCACCTAATTAAATTGGTGCAAAGAATGAGGAAAGGGCTTTATCAGGCACGAGCGGCAGTTTCTCACACCTGGCTTCCCTCACTCTGAGTAACGGCTTCATTAGGACGTAGGGGAGGGACTGACAGCTCATTTTCGGAGATAGGATCTGCGAAGCCAAATGTTTGTGGAAGCGGAGTCTGGCAAGGAAGGCGTACATGTATTAGCGCTGATTAAAAATAAGCTGTGGGTCTGTTTGCACACTGCCTCCGTCATGTTATGAGTTAATCACTTAACTGTAACCGCCATGAAATCTACAGGTCCCAGCGCATCGAGGCAGGCAGAGTCGACAGTGTCTCCAACCTCTGCCGCTCTGGGTCTTTCCCGTCCTGACAGGGTGTTTCTGGAGGCTCCTGGGGAGAGACCGCATGGAGCCAGTGCCAGGGACATGTGAGTCCTTTCTTGCTGGAACCGGGCTCTTCTTGCTCTCCTGGAGGGGCGCGGCCAGGGGCAGGTGCCGGGGAAGGTGTGTTCTGTGGGTGGTGGGCGTCTGCTCTCCTATGCCCACCCCCCTTCTCAATTTTTAAACATCGCTGTTTCAGTCTTTCCAAGGGAGTCTTAAAAATCAGAAAAAGATAGAACTATTGGCAAACTCCCCATTTCTCCAGACTACCCAGTTTTGAGGGGGAATCTTGATGCCTCTGAAGCCTTCCCTCCTTCTGTGGAATTGCTGCGTCATCGGGCAGATCCATTTTTAACATTTCGAGACGCCGCCACAGTGTTTTCCCTGGGCTGACGCCTGCATTCCCACAACGGCGGACCAGCTTCCTCCTCCACGTCCCCCCAGTGCTGGCTGCTGCTGGTCTTTGCGCCGCTCTCGTGGGTGTGAGGGGGTTTCTCCCTGCAGCTTTGATTTGCTTTTCCCTGAGGCTACGTGACGATGAGCATTTTTATGGGCCTGTTGGCATCTGTGTCTTTTCTGGAGAAGCGTCTGTGTAGCTCTTGTGCCCATTTTTTTTTTATAAAAAAATGCATACAAGAGCTGGGGTGCAGGCCAGAGATGCGGGGGTGAGAGGATTCACCAGAGACAGAGTGGGGAGCAGAACAGGCAGACTGATGAAACACACTGCTGAGGGAGCAGTGGGTGAGTCAGGAGAGGTCTGCTGTGCCATGTTGGCAGCTCCCTGGCCAGGGATCAAACTCATGCTGCAGCGACTGCCCATAGCTTCATAGTGCTGAGACTTAACCGCTTGAGCCACCAAGGGAGGCCCCCTGTGCTCCTTTTCTGATGGGCTTGTTTTCTGGGGGCTGAGTTGTGGAGTCATGTGACTGGATCTGGCTTCTGGGCACCGGCGAGGGGGTGTGTCCAGCCATGCTCTGCGTCAGGGCAGGCGCGAGGCAGGATTGAGTTGAGCAAGGTCACGCAGCTTCAACCAGAGTTGTCAAGAGCTGGGGTGCATGCATTCTTAGCCCTTGTCTTCATTTGTTAGATCTCCCCGAACAAAATGACTTAAAAATATAAATGCATTGACTGTCAGTTATGGAGGCCGGAGGTCTCCGCTCCAGGCGTTGGCAGGGCTGGGAGGCGGAGAGGCGCTGGGGAAGGGGCTGTCCTGGGGCGCTCTCCCCGCTCCTGGGAGTCCCTGCCTTGTGATGCTGTGGCTTCCCGGGGCCTTCCTGTCCGCGTCGCCTTCCCTCTTGTAAGGACACCGGTCACATTGGATGAGGACATGGTTCCCTCCACAAGGGCCCCTTTCCAGATGAGGTCCCGGTCCCGGTCCTGGGGGTTAGGATGCCAACCTGTGGTTTTGGAGGGTACAGGTCACCCCATAAGTCTGAGCCTGGCAGGCATTGCTAATCCACCGTGACCCTGTTTTCCCACTCAAGTGTGTTCCCAGAACACGTGCTTGCAGGGAGGAGACGCCCCTCCGGTCAGAGAGAGGGTTCCCTTTGGATTCCACTGACGGGGGGGTTAGCCTGAGGAGGCTCCTCGGCTCTTTGCTGCCAGGCGGAGGCGGGCACAGGGAGCAGCTCAGCTCTGCTCTCCATCTGAACAAACGGCTTCATTCCACAGAGCCCGGTTCCCACTGCAGAGAAAGTGGGCGTTAAAACCCAGCCGAGAAGATGTTTGCAGATTCACGGAGGCGCCACACTCGGCGGCCTCCCTCCCCCTGGAGTCAGGGCTCACTCTGCTGAGGGCCTGTGGAGGGAGGCGCTCGTGCCGTCGGGAGCGGGAGTCAGGCTGAGTGGCAGGCCCGGAAAGAAGGCCTCACCCGTTGCCTGCCATGGATATTTTTCGGTGGAGTGTTTTGAAAGAAATATTCCTTTTTTTTTTGTGGGACCCTTGCCGGCGGCCGGGGATCGAACTGGCGCTGCAGAGGCTGCGGGCAGCCTCCACCGCTGCGCCACCAGGGGAGGCCCAAGAAATATTCTTTTTGCGTTGCCAGTTAATAGAGCGGAATTCGAGGAATTGGACATGGGAGGCGGATACGAAGATGAGAAGGATCTTTTCTGAGAGCTCAGCTCCTTCCTAAAAGGCTTAAGGAGCCGGGGAGCCCATCCGGGGTCTCCTGTGCTTTTTCACCTGACATTTTCTAGCCTCGCCTCTAACAGCAGTTTATTTCCGGCAGCTTCTGGTACCAGCTTTTGCTCGTTGACTGTATTTATGTCGTGAGCTGGGCAGCTTAATCATTGCTCATAAAATTTATTTTTTGAAAGTTCATCTCACGTAACAAACATCTGTGATCAAAGCAGGGATGCTCCTTGTCTCCTGCCTGGCACATGATCTGGGGCGACAGCCGGGGTGACATGAAGGGAGCCCCCACGGCTTGTGAGCAGGGGCACACTCACATCCCTTTGGGCCCTAGCATTTTTTAGGGATCCGTGTTTTCTTGCTGCTAAACAGAAGCTAAATATATTTGTGTCCTCAGTGACAAATTTAGCTAAGTGATGTTTTTCTTGAAGCTTGCCAGTGTCTGGGAGGCGGCTCCTTCCTGCCCGACGGCCTCGAGCGCCCCAGCCCCCTGTGCCAGCACCCCCCCCCCCAAATTCAAGTCCTGTTGCGCTCCACATGCCCCCATCTGAAATTGAGAAAGAGAAAGAATTCTGCCTCAGCTCTTTATTTTTGAATCTCTTTAGAGCTGTGCTTCAGGGAAATCGATGGCAATTTGGAGGAAGAGTCGCCGAGGGGTCGCTGCTGTCGAGTCTGAAATTCCCTTGGGGCTCCCGCGGGGCTGACATTTGGCGCGGCCTTCTCAGGACAAGAAGCTCATTTCCAAGTGTTAGAATTGGGGAGCTCAAGTGCAGAGGTGCCAGAATGTAGGTGCCCCCGACCCCGCTCCTGCGCCCCAGAGAGGCCATGGGGTTGTGTTTTCTCCCAGCCGTGCTGGTCCCGTGCCCCATTCCCACGGGACGGCCACCCCTGTGCTCCCTAGAAAGGACGCGGCCTCTGTGGAGACCATTCCCCCACCCAGATGGCGGCTCTGGTGGGGTGTGAAGCCCTGAGCCCCTCTCTGGTCGCTGGAACTGCATCTGGGGAGCTGGAGTCGGTCTGGCTCCTGCCAAGCCCGCGTGTAATCACTTGTTCCAGGCTCCATCTTCCCAACAAGCACCTCCCAGGGGACCCCCTCCATGGATTGCCCCCATGAGTCTGTTTTTTTTGTTTTTTTAAGATTTATGTATTTATGCACACAAGAGCTGGGGTGCCGGTCAGAGATGTCGGGGGTCAGAGGAATTGCCAGAGACAGAACGGGGAGCAGAACAGGCAGATCCACTGAGGTCCACTGCTGAGGGGAGCAGAGGGGAGTCAGGAGAGGTCTGAGACTTAGCCCCGAGGCCACCAGGGCGGCCCTTGTTGTGTCCAATGTCATCATCTTACCCGATGGCCTGCGCATCAGCCTCACACTCCTCTACTTTTCTCTTTCCCTCCTCTGCCACTGGGGCTTGTCCTGCCTGAGAAGTTCAGCTGCAGGGGCTGCACTTTCAGAAGGGGCGGAATAAACAGCAGCTCCACAGAACCTCCCAGCGTTCAGTGCGCGCCTGCGGGGCCCTCGGTAGTGGGTACACGTCTTGCATGTTTTTGGAGAATGGCTGGGGCTTTTGGGGTCGGGAATCTTGGGCTTTCCATCTCAAGGTGCCCCCCGAGTATGTGCTCCTGAAGGCTTGCCCCTGCTGTGCTTGTGGGGCACAGGGTGTTCCTCATGGTTTCCCAGTGTATGGACAGTCCCCCTTATAGTTATGTTTGAAGGTGACGTGGTGATGGAAGTGACATGGTGACGAAACTTATGTTTCTGGCAATGATAGTATTAACCCATTTGAAATGTCAGGGCAGTTACAAGAAGCAACAGAAAAAGGTTGAAGTTAAAGGTGTGGATATCAAGTGACGCCAATGAGGGCAGGTAACATGAGTTTTTCATGTCTTAGCAGAAACCGGGGCCTGGGCCTGAGATGGGGGCGGGGGTAGGGGTGGTGGTGCGCGGTTTGAGGACAGGGAAGCTGATGCTGGGGCAGCGACTGTGCTTCTCTGCACCTGTTCCTTTGTCTCCTGGGTGCTAGAGACAGGCTGGGCTAAGGCGCCGCTTCCTCTTGGAACCAGCATTGCCTGGGAACCTGCAGAAATGCAGATTCTCAGGACCCATCCCAGACCCGCTGAATCAGAAAGCTCTGGCAGGGAGGCCCAGAAATCTGGTCGTGAGCAAGCCTTTCAGGGGCTCCAGGCCTACTAGATTTTGAGAATCACTGGACAAAGTGACCTTTGTATTCCATCTATTGCTAACATTCAAGGAGACTTTCATTGATTTTCAAATAATTGGAAGCTGCCAGATATTTCAGTTCTAGGGCAAGCGCTGTATCTTGTTTTTATTTAGATGGCTGGATGCCATTCTGGACTGGGGCTGCTGCAATGAACGATGTTCCTATTTGATGCGATGCCAGCTAACTCTACTTAAAAATAGACCCTCAGCTGTCATTTCTAGAGTTGGGGAAACAGAGGCCCATGTATCCTTTGACCTTGATAGCATCTTCAGACGAGACAGAAAGGTTTTGAAAAGCTTGAGCCACAGGCGATGACAATATTGCATTTTATACCCGAGCTACTAAATTGATTTCACACCTGTGTGCACACACAAAACAGCAATTAAGGAACACTGTGTGGCAGATTTTGACATGTATGAAATTACAGAACCAATTAGTTTTTACAAGTCAACTTATGACTGTCATTTCAAACAAAGCAGACCTTGGGATCCATTCGTAAGGACACGGTTGCCAGAATGTCAGTGCACTGCAACTTCATTTCCTTTTCTAGGCTCAGATTTGGGAAGGTGAGCTGGATGTATGAATTGATGACGTTCCACTGAGGATTTATTCTCTCTCCGTTTATAACCAGCAGTCTCCCGTGGAGTATAGGGAGGGAATGCCAGTCTAGCAGTCCAGAGGTGGACGGGCTCGCCTTGCTTCCAGCTTCCCCTTGCAGGGTCAAGGGAACTATAGAACCTGGTGGGCACCAGTGGGCCTGTCCATTCAGTGGGCATGTTAGTATGCAGAGCTTCTCAAAGCAGAGAGTAAGGTAAATGATGCCTTGAAAAAATAATTCAAAGATGGAAAATTAAATGGAAAAATTGAGTTCCAATGAACTCATCCAATGTCAAAAAGATAATTGCTTCTTGATGTGAAAAGAAAACTGAACTTAAAAACAGAAAGACCTTGGCTCAAATCAGCCAGTTGCTGCCCTTGAGACCTCTGGCCCTTGAAGTTTGAGAAGATCGATAGCATCACACACCTTAGTTAAAGTTAGTGATTTATTGCAAGGAGGCACCGGTGCAGCATCCAGACACCTATGAGCACATCGGTGTTGAGTCGTCCGTTTATGTCCTTAAAGTCCGATCTGTTCCAGGACTTGCCTGCTTCTCAGAAGCCTGTAGAAAACCAGCTAAAATGCACAAAAATGATTTTTTTAATATTGGGTGGGGGTATAATCATGCTTGGTTCACAAGCAAAGGCAAAGTGAACATGATGTGTACCTCGACTTTCTTTACAGAGGCACAGGTTCCTCTGCTGTGTAGGGAGGGAAAACCCGAACACAGCTAGAGACCTGGCTGAGTTGAAGACACACTTCAGAGATGCTGAGGGAAGGGATGGGAGAGAGAGAGAGAACGAGAGAGAGAGAGAGAGAGAGAGAGAGAGAGAGAGAGAGAGCAAAAAGACATCTGAAATCCCTGACGGAATACTAGTATGCAAACATATAAGGTAAAATTCCAAGAAGCTGGGCACAGAATACCTGGCAGGGAGGGGTGACTACTGGGAGCTACAGGCCAAACTTCACACAGGGCAGGAGTCTTTGAATACCCTCTAGTGAGAATGGAGAGACATCACGGAATAAATATAATGTTTGGTGGAGGATTCAGGATGGTAGCTCCAATTAGTCCTAGATTAAAGGCTATGCTAGATGATTCCTTAAAAGCTTGTAAACAAAGCTTGAAAAGATCAACTAGACCTGTAGTAACTCTTGAGCCATGTGACAGAACAAAGTCAGCTCCCTTTGAGGGAAGTTCAGTACAACCCAGTACTCAACAACACAAAACCCATCTGGCACTTGTCAACAATAAAAAGGGTAAAAATACGTAGGAGAAAAAGTTCTTAATGGAAACAGCTCCAGGAGTGAGAGGCAAGAAACAGCAGGTAGGAATTTTGAAACAGCCATTATAAGTGTAATCTGCAGAAATATGGGAAAGATTGAAGGGAACAAATGACATAGTGAGGAGAGAAAGAAAAAAAAAACAAACCAAATGGAACTTCAGATATTAATAAATGCAACCTTTGAAATGAAACTTTTGCTGGAATTATAGATCAGGTCTGCAGAAGAAAGGATGCGTGGACTTGAAAACAGAAGCAGACGCTGTCCAAGTGAAACACCAGGAGGAAAGGACTGGACCAGGCTCAGAGTCTCAGTGACCCAGAACAGAGCCAGGCTGCCAAAGGATGCAACACGCACAGCTCAGGTCGTGAAGGTAGAAAATAGCACATGATTGAAGAAATGAAAGGAGAATTTTTCAAATTCTTTAACAAAATACTTTCAGTTGTTTCAGCACTTCAAGGTTAAAGACTAAATCCACAGATCCAAGAAGTTCAATAAGACAGCAGCAAGATCAACCCCTGTAGAAAAATATCCTCACTGGCAGTCATCCTCATTCCTCTTCTGAAAACCAAAGAGAGAGAGAAAATTTGAACATAACCAGAACAAAACATTTACAGAATTAAGAATGACTGCAGACTCGTCATCATTGATTATGTAAACCAGAAGACAAGAGACCATGTTTTCAAGGTATCGAAATGGGGAAAAAAGCAAAAATTGTCAAACTAGAATTCTACTTGCAGAAAAAAAAATTGGATTTAAAAAATGAAGTGTAAATAAGCATTGGTGTCGCTGGATTAAAAAAAAAAGAAAGTGGTTATATTCTGTAGGTAAGAAACCAACTTTAAATATATAGACATAGAAGAAGTAAAAGAATAAAACATGATGTATCCTGGGAAAACTCATTGTAAGACTGTTGGGGTGACAAAATTAACACAGTGTAAGTGGAGTTCAGAACAAGGAACATGGCGAGGGACAAAGAGGACATTTCTAATGACAGAAGGTCAATTCCGAAGACCCAGAATCTAAAATGCATGTGTCCCAATAATTTTTGAAATCCATGAAGTAAAACTGAAATGAAATGAAATGAGAAGTAGATAAATGCACGTCTAGGGATGGACTTTCAGCCTTCTTTTCTCTATAACTAACAAAACACGTAGAGCAAAAATCAATAAAGATATTGAAGATTTGATCAATATTATAAATCAACTTGGCCAAATTGGTATTTATGGAGAATCGACCCAACAGCAGCAGAATACACATTATTTGAAGATGCACATGGAATATCTTCTAAGTTAATCATATTTTGGACCATAAAGCAACACAATGCAGTCAAGAAGTGACCTCATGCAAAGTGTTTTTTCTTACTATCAAAGAATGAAATCACAAATTACTGAAAGAAAAATATGTGAAGTTTCTCCAAACTTTTGGAGATTAAACACTCATTTCTATATAAACTACAGGTCAAGAAGGAATCACAAAAGAAAATAAATTCAATTATGTTGAATAAACTGGAAATGTAAGCAAAACACTAAATTTTTGAGATGCATTCAGATCAGTCCTTAGAGCTATAGTCAGTCACAGCTTTAAATAAAAAAAAAGGGTCATCAAATAATTTAAGTTTCGATCTTCAGCTAGAACAAGAAGGCCAAGTTAAACTCAAAGTAGAAGGAAGAAGAGTGTAATGGTAAGTGGGAAAATCACCACAATGAAAACAGATCAGTAGAGCTACTCAACAAAACTAAAAGCTTATTCTTTGAAAATATCAATAAAACAGACAATCACTAAGCCTCTAGCCAGATGGTGAAGAAACAAGAGAGAAAGTGTAAATTCCCAGAATCAGGAATGGACACGGGAGCTCACTACCCATTCTCCAGATAATACACAGGTAATAAAGAAATACGATGAACTGATCATATGTAAATAGACTTGACAACTCAGATAAAAGGGAGAAAATGTTTGACTTTTTTTTTTTTTTTAAATGAAAATTGACCCAGGAGGAGTGTGGACTGAATAGTTTACATCAACAACAGCAACTGTGCTTGAGTTTCAAATGCTTCTCATCTTGAAAGCTGCCTGATCGCTGGGATTGCATCTTCAGCCAGCGTAGGATGATAATGGAAAAGTTGTTGAAATCTGAATCGTCTATAGTTTAAGAATAATGGACTGTTTTTTTGATTTCACAAATAAATCATATTAAGATGTTTACATTAGGGCAGTGATTCTTTGCCAAAGATCAGGTAGTGTCTGAAAACATTCTGGCTCTCTCAACTGGGGGCTGGGGCGGGAGTGTTACCAGTGCTGAGCATGAGGAAGGTAAGTATCCCAGTCAATATCCTGGAATGCACAGGACAACCCACACAACGAGTAATTTTCTGGCCTGAAATAGCCATGGCGCCACAGTAGGAAAAAAGACCTCAACACACACACATTCAGGAAAATTAATTGAATGGGGACTTGGTATTATTTTGGCAATCTTTCTGTAAATCTAAGACTATTCTAAGATGAAAACTTGACTTATAACAGGCTTCTCAGAAAGCAAGCTCCAGGTTCAGCTCCTTGTTTTACCAGCAACCATTTAAGAAATAAATAATACCTCTTCTATACAAGCGCTTTCAAAAATATAGCAGAGAGATACTCCCACTCTCTCCCACCCTCAATTTCTTTGTCTGTTGTCTTCCTCTAAAATACGCGGCCATTTTGTGTCCAGAGCACAGAATACCCTAACTACAGCACTGTGGGTGCGGTCAGTGAGTGTCCTCTGCACCACATCTTGCCCACTCATTTCTCTGGATTTACCTGCCTACATTTCTTTAAAAAGATTTATTTATTTATGCATACAAGAGCTGGGGTGCAAGCCAGAGGTGTGGGGGGAGGGTGAGAGGATTCACCAGAGACAGAGTGGGAAGCAGAACAGGTGGATCTACTGGATCTACTGGATCTACTGAAATCCACAGCTGAGGGGTCCAGCGGGTGAGTCAGGAGAGGTCTGCTGTGCCCTGTGGGTAGCTCTCTGGCTGGGGATCGAACTCAGGCTGCAGTGGCTGCGGCCAGCTTCACAGTGCTGAGACTTAACCCCTTGTGCCACCAGGGAGGCCTCCCCTCCCCCCGCCCGCCTAGGTATTTCGGCCCCACTAGTGGCATTATGTGGGATGAGGCTGGGGCTGCTGATCTGGTGGCTCTGGACGCAGAGGTGAGCTCTATCCAAGCTCATGGACCCCAGCACCATCACCATCCAGGACTTCGCACACCACTGGGCTCCTCTCCCTGCTTGGCTTCCCCAGCTGCCCAGTGCACAACACTTGTATGAGTAGAAGCCTGGAATTACTCGGTATCCATCTAGTAAACAACCATGAGGACACAGCTGTCAGTGCCTCTGCTGCGCCTGAAGGCCCCAAAGCTGCGGGGTCACAAGCCATTGGTAGCCTCCTCCCTCCACCCACCCTTAAGAGAAGGGATTGCATGGAAGCTTTGCTCCCCCTGCATCTAGCCAGTGTTGGAAACACAGCAGCGGCAGCCACGGCATCTTCACTAACCTGGAAACCGGCAGCTTCCTCCGGGGTCGTCAGGCAGCACGGGTTAATGGGCGCATTTCATTATCTGGTGAAATCTTGGCTTGCTTGGGGACCAATTAGGGAACTCTTGAAGTCATTCCTCTCACAACCTAACAATAACTTCAATTACAGTCATTTAGAAAATTGCAGACTTTAGGTAGCAGCTCCCTAACTTTTTATGAAATGTTTTGCTCCGTTTCATTAGAAGTCTGCGTTTCACGGGCGCACGCCTGTGACAGGAGCATGTTGTAGACACATCCCGACGGGTGCTGCGTGTCTTCTCTCAGCCCGACCCCTGCGGCTTCTGCTCTCTCTCTACACTCACCGCCGAGCTGCAGAAGCTTCTAAAGCAAGTGCGCTCTTTCTGTGTTCTTCTAGGAGCTAGACTTTCTAGAAGCTACAGTTTTGTTTCCGAGGAGTGTGGGCATTTGCAGACCATCCAAACCTTAGGGAAAATATAAACTTATTCTTGTGGCGAGTAATAGTTCTGGTCTTGTTAAAATGGTACGCAGGATCAAACATGGGTGGGCGAGGGGATTAAAAGTCTTTAATGAGATGTATGATAAAGAGGATGATACTGTGGAAAATTACACGAAAGCATCATTTACGGTAGGAACTCAAGAGGATCCTAAAAATGATGTTTGAATGAGTAGATGTACTCAGTCAATTTTGATCCATATTTTTGTTGTTTAGCAAAGGTGATCCCACAATCTCAGCTCCCCAAGGATGTCCGTGCTCTCCAGGGAGGTGGCAAAATGATACATGAAACCGTAAATGCTCATGTTCAGACCATGATGTGCAGACGCTAGACGTCGGGACACTGTCATGCTTGCTAAGTGAAAAGGGGTTTTGGAGTAACTTGGTGGCAGCTCATTCCCAGCTCATCCAAGGACCACTAATTAAATGACATATGTCCCAGCTGGTCCTTGGTAGGGGGTGGCGCTGCTGGCCCGGGGAGGCATGGAGGGGCCCCAGATTTGTAAGGGTATGGGCAGGCCTGAGACAGTCTTTAAAGAAATACTGAGGCTATTTCCTTGGGCGGTCCGTTCTTCCACTTTTCAAGTCCTGCGGGTGCGCTGGCTCTCTCAGGAAGGACACGGCGTGTCCACAGACTGAGAAATGCATTTTGTGTTGGGCACAAAGGCAAGGATGGTACAGCCCTTCTCTTGGCAGATCTGCCCCTTGATTCCCAGGGATTTAGAGGAGCCTAGAGGCAGTTTCTGACCTCGGAACAGTGCTTGATCCATGGAAAGCAAGCTCATCCCTTCAGCTAGACTCAGCAGGACAGGATCCCTGCTTACAAGTGATCGTTACGTGCATACTCAATGGCTCCATGAATGCGGCCGTAGGCCATGATGAGAAACAGCTTCAGGTATGATGAGAAGCTCTCCTTGGCATGGTGGAGCGCACAGCCTGGCCTCAACTCTTCCAAAGTGTTTGATTTAGGCCTGGATGGAGCACAGCACATGTATGCATTCGCTGCACAGCAGCTCAGACACACACCAGACTCCAGCAGGGGCCTTGTGGGTGTGCCCCTTCCTCCTCTCAGCCTTCTCCTTCGCACATTCTGCTGCTCAAAGCTGGGCTTAGGAACTTCTGCAGAAGCTGGTTCTTGAGAGCTGGACCACCTGGCTTCCTAGAGCCAGGATGCTTGGTCATGTACCCCCGTCCTCCCTGGGCTGCTGGTGGCATGAGCATTCTGATATGTTGGCACAAAAGCCCACCCCGTGAGCGCCAGAAAAACTCCAAGATGTGGAAGTTCATAGGGGCCCCAGCAGGGGGTGCCGGGTCTAGCCCTTCACCTGCTGGGCTTTCCCCTTGTTGGTTTCTTCTGAGAAAATTTACAGATGACCAATGCATATACCAAGAGGGAACTAAGTCACTGCTAAGTACTAAATGGCAGAACTTGTTCCCAAGTACCCCGTCTGCATGAGCGAGTGTCGCGGTGGACACCAGCAGGGCTGCTGCTGCTTTTACAATAAAGGCAGAGCTTCTGAAGAGGGCGGGACTACCTTCTCCAACGTTCTGCAGCCACCTGCGCTGTTTTTGGCCCATAAAACTCAGCAGTGAATTTGCATAACAGATTTGAACAGATTCTGTGTCATCTTGTTTATCTGTTGGGAAGATATTGTACTCTCTATTTTTAAAAGGTTCGAATGGGTTTTTTTCCCCATTTAAAGTACTGCGTTAGGGCCTCCCTGGTGGCACAGGAGTTAAGTCTCAGCACTATGAAGCTATCGGCAGCCACTGCAACACGAGTTCCATCCCGGCCAGGGGGCTACCCACATGGCGCAGCAGACCTCTCCCGTCTCCCCGCTGCTCCCCTCAGCAGTGTCTTTCAGTCAGTCTGCCTGTTCTGCTCCCCACTCTGTCTCTGGTGAGTCCTCTCACCCCCTGCACCTCTGGCCTGCACTCCAGTTCTTGTATGCATAATATATTTTAAAGAACTGCATTAAAATTAACAATGTGCATTTGTAAGAATTCCTTAACATATGTAGATCTACTCAGCTCAGTTCAATTCAATGAATATCTCATGCAAAATGATGCCTTAATTTTTAATTTGTACTTTATGGGGTTTTAATCATTTAATCATTTCTCTTCTTTAATATAAGTGAAAGAAACAGCAATAGTGCATGTGAAATGTGTGCAGTGAGTGATGTCTGGATTTTTGTACAAACACAAGGTTGAAAAGTGAGAAGAGGGCCTCCCTGGTGGCACAGCGGTTGAGCGCTGGGTTGCGAGGCTGCCCGAAGCCTCTGCAGCGCCGGTTCGATCCCCGGCTGCTCCCCGGCCACCAGAGGAGGGTCCTGCATGGCGCGCAGACCTCTCCTGCCGCCTGCTGCTCCCCTTGGCGGTGTGCTTCGGTCCTTCTGCCTGCTCTGCTCCCCGCTCTGGCTCTGGTGAATTCTCTCACCCTCCCGCGCTTCTGACTGTACCCAGTGCTTGTATAAATAAATAAATCTTTAAAAAAAAAAAAAAAAGAAGTAAAGGTTTGTTTAAAAAAAAAAAAAGAAAAATGAGAAGAGACTTGGCAGCAGGTACAAAAATTTGGGGTCCTGTTCTGTGTGCCGTAGAATCCCATGGAATTACTGAAACATCTTCATCAGGACCCTTGCATTTTAGAATAAGGTATAAGCTCATTTAAGCCAGTGAACTATAAAGGTCAAGTTTGCTGTTGCTGTGCAGAAGAGATACTAAATTATTGAGATGGGGTAGAAGAGTTTTTGGCGCTTGGGGTGTATTTAGGCTTTTAATTCAACAAACATCCATTGAGACTGATTTTCCAGGGCCCAGGCTACCCACTTTGGGGCCCATTTTCTTATTCTTAATTACAGTCTAGGAGATGCGCACTATTGTCTCCATTTTGCAGTAGGGAAACAGGGCTGAATAGGTCAATTGGCCCAAATCATAAGGCAGTAACTCACCAACAGGATTCCAAGCTGGTCCAGGAGCTCAGTTTCTGCGTCATTACCTCTCTTTTCAGTTGCTTCTCCACATCTGCTTGGGGGCAGACACCATTCCTAGCAGGTGTCTTAGTCAGATGATGTTCTCTTCTGGCATTTTTACCCCAGGAAAAATTACCTCTGTTGGGCCGAGACTTCTGCTTCCATTATCTCCATCGGAGTAATATGTGGTGGAGAAAGTACATCACAGGGTAGAAGGTCTTTGTGCTAACATCTTGCTACTTATTTGTGGAAAAGGAGAAAAATGCAGATCAGGACTGCAGCGCCAGACTTCGCTCTCCACGTTTATGCCTGGTTGGTGTCCCTGGGGGCAGCGGGGGGTGGGGTGGGTGTGGTGGCGGGGGAGAGGGGAACTTGCCTTTTGGTTTATGCTCCAAGGCAATGAGCCGGCCGTGATGATGCAAGACATTGCTCTGAGAACTTGCTGGGGTGCTTACCTCTGCACCCCCAAATCTGAAACAAATAAATGTCTCACGCCTTGCCTCAGAATAGCAGTTAAATTTACTTTGTTTAACCAAAGGATGCCCAGCCGGATTGGGTGGGTTCTGGAAAGATGAGCCTGAGATCTAGATGGTTATTTTTAAGGGGAGGGTGGACCCGACCCCGTAAGATGAATGGAACTTGAAGTCTTCTGTGTCTGCCCTCGTGGGCTGTGGTGGAGAAAGTTAAGGGATTTAGAAAAGTGTGTTGCCAACCTCAAAAATGTTCATACTCCGTAATTTCATTTCTGCAGATCTTTCTCAAAAACAGTAAGAGGTGTAAGTACAAATGATAATTTAAAATAGGGACAAGGTGAAACAGCAAATAACAACAAAAAGGGATGAATGAGCAAATCTTCATATGACTATATAGTAAAATTTTATGCCGGTGTTAGACACCATCATGCTTATAAAAGTTATAAATGTTTAAGAATTCTTTATGTTTTAATGTAAAACATAAAAATCAGAACGCAATGCTGTTTTGCATTACTATCTGAAACATAATACGTAGTGAAAGAGGAAACTACGTTGATAGCAAATCTCTATTTTTGGATAATGAATACATTTATATAAATTCAGTGTCCTTTCAAAATATTTTTATTTTAATGAACAAGTATCCCAAAATGTAGAATAAAGTAAGAGTGTTTTCAGAATATCTTTATTCAAATATTTTTCTGGCATGGTGAACAAAATGTTGGGATCTGGAGCAAGGATACCAAAACTTGCCCCCCCAGACCCACCCTCCCTGCTGTCACTTGTGTGGGTGAAGGCCCGCTGTCACTCAGCGACCCCCTGTCCGGTCACTCCCGCCCACAGCTGTTTTTGCATCCAACACCACAGTAGGGTAGTTGGGGTTAGAACGCCTGAAATATTTACTATCTGGCCCTTTTCCAGTTTGCCAGTCCCCCTTCTAGAGTGACTCATCAAAGCTCCTCTTGTACATGAATAACTATTTATATGATAGAACTTATTTGCCTGGACTGTATGTCCAATCTCATATGCAGATCCTGGAAGCAAATGCTTTAACTCTGAAACAGCGGGTCGCAGTAGAGAGACCTCTCAGTCTGTCCCACCGACGCATTCCTATCCGCAGGCAGCTTTTGGCATTGGGTAAGCTGGTGAGTCACTTTATTCCTGAAAGATCTTTCTCAGATTAAGAATTTATGAAAAACACTGTGTTTGAAATGAAGGACAACCCCCCCCTTTATATTATGAAAGTGAAGGAAATGAGGGAGCCATTCGACCTGCCCTCCCTGGCCTCCTACTTTTCATGAGGTATTACTTTTACATTTTCCAGGTGTAGAATGCTAAACGTTCTTTGAGGAAACCAAGATTTCGTCTGCTTCTGTGCTACTTGGAGCAAAGCTGTGAAGCCCACCGGATCCCCTGCCGCCCCCCATTATGTTCTTTTCTTTCTTGGACAACTTAAAATTCTCCCCCTGTGCTTGGGGGTCACATGTTATTCCAGGGGGTATCCAGGGTTGCCTATGCTTTGCTAACTTCCAGTAAAAGGACTGTTGTCTTTGGTTCTAAAGAGCCGGGTCTCCGCAGCTCCCCACCTCCAACCTGCCTCCTCTTTCAGGAAAATTTCCCTTTATTATAAAATCCCCCTTGATCGCATTCACTGCGTTGTCCTGCTCCGCTTGTGTTGATGCCTCTGCTCACCTGGCAGCAGCAGTGATTTCTCCGTTGGATGCTTTGTTTTTCTCATCTATTTGCTTTTTCTGGTTGATCCCCTGGACTTTGAGGCTCACACTTGTGTGTTGTTACTCAGTGTCTTATTAATCAAATAGAGCTTTTCGGTTGCATCTTTTCTGATCAGGTTTGTTTCTAATTCACTTCCTGGCCCGGTGTGGCCAAAGCTTCCTGCCTTCACATGCTTTCTCCCGGCTGCGTTCCCTGCTCCTCTGCCCTCCTGCAGCCGTCCAAGTCTGTGTCTGAGTTTGCATTTCATCACGCTGGGCAGTGCCGAGCACTTGGGGTCATGCCTTGGGTGGGCTGGGGTCTCTTTTACTTGCTCGCGTGCCTGTACCTGCACCCAGAGATGTGTGCATGCGCACACGTGTGTCTGTGTCAAGTGCATCTGTGTCCAAGCTGCCTCGCCTGTTCTTTCACGTACTGTCTCCGGCAGTCTTTGCATTCAGTTGAGTAGCTGGGATTGTAAAGTCTAAATTATTTACTACCTGCCTCTTCTCAAGTCTGTTACGTGCCACTTTTTAGATGTAGTTATTTCCGGTGCTGGGTGGTGTGTTTCCCGTTGATTTTCCTGTCCTTTTAAAATCCTTCTTCTCCCTTTACCTCCCTTCCCTGCTCTCCCACATGGGGCTGGAGCTCTCTGTGCTTTCCAGGCCCCGGGGTCCATGGTCATCATCTTCACCACGAGGCCGCTGTGGCCGAGGCCTGCTCCGGAGCTGCAGGGGTGGCATGTGGAGAGCCGTGGGCTCAGTCTGCATCCCGAGCTCGTGTTAAGTGTCCTGCCCTGGCGGTCACCCCGCCTGTTCAGGGCGTGTGCGCCCAGGTGAAGGGGATGCACTCCCTGTCGGGTCTTCTCTCCAGTTCAGTGTGACGGCTTCACCTTCTCAGAGCAGATCGGCCACTTCTACCTCCCTCAGACAGAGTAGGAGGAAGGTGAGGTCGCCCAGAGACGAGCTGCCTGCTCACTTGCTTCCAGGGAATTAGTGAGGGTGGCCAGGATTATGTCAACTTGTTTAGGGCAGTGAGGCAGGGGCTGCTCTGCTCTCCCACCTTGCTGTGGAATTTCACATTTACTCAGATGCCAATTAGAAAATGTCATGATGTCAAATTCTTCCCCCTTAATTATTTACTACAGGAAACTTTCTTGGAGGGTTTTACTGCTTTTTGTTCCTTGGTTGCATTTTAGAGGAGAAAATTCTGAATTGGTCATTGTGTCCTGTCTGCAGGGGCCCGGAGCTCTCGTCGAGCTGGATAGAGATTTTATTTCTCGTTTCATTGCTTAAGTGTCATCCTTCCAATGCATATTGTTATTGTCTTGTTTCTTTTAAATAATATGTCTTTTAGGATTGTTCAGATTTAGAGAAGAATGTGAAGACAGCACAGAGCTCTCACACGCCCTGCACCTGATTTCCCCCAGATCACTGATGTCGGATGTGACTACACTGTTTTGTCACAATCAATGGATACACCTGTCTGTACCTTATATTGGATATAGTTTATAGGAACTTCCTTAGTTTTCACCTGATGCTTGTCGATGATCCAAGACACCCTCCAACTCCCAGGCTGCATCTCACCTAACATCTCGTCGCCTCCTGGGGCTGTGGCGGTTTCTCAGACTGCCCTTCTTCATGTTCACCTTGCTGTGTGATGGCGTCCTGATCCGACGCTCTGCAGACGTGCCCTCTGCAGGGCTCTGATGATGTTCTACTTTGATTAGAGGGAGGTGATGTGTTTCAGGGAAGAAGACGAGGTGTAAGGAGCCATCCCCTCACAGCTGGGTGCCCTCTGTCTACACAACTGGACACGGTGGTGCTGATGTGATGAGGAGGACAAGGTAGTGCTGGGCCGTCCCTGCACTGTAAAGCCCCTCCTGGTTTCTCTCTTTCCGTAGCTCTCTGGAAGGATGTCACTGGAAACAATCCACACTTAAGGAGATAATCCTCGAGGGTGGAGTTTCTATACAAATTCTTTGAAGTTCTTCTGCATAGAAAATCTTTCTCTTCTACCCCATTTCTCTGTTTATTTCAAAATTTATATCACTAAGGGCTCATGGATATTTATTTTACACTTTGGGTTGTAATCCAATATTATTCTATTTTGTTGCTTAAATTGTTCCAGCTTTCCTTTTGCAATATCAGAATTTTTAAACCATACCCCCTGGGGAAACAGCTTTACGAGCTAGAATGTAGTGTTTATGCATAATTTTTTCTTTGTCTTAAATTTTACAGACCACTCATTCCCAAAGTTACTAAAGTTATTACCTAATTTCCTGCCCCTCTGCAGTGGGGGTAGTTCTGTCACATTCTTTGTTCAGAACTAAGTTTCCCTGGAAACCTAGATGGTTAAAATAAATATATGAAGTTAATTCCTTATGACATCAAGTTCCACGGGCTTTGACAAATTTATAGTATCATGTATCTGCAATTTTGGAATCATGCAGAATAGTTTCATCACTTCAAACGTGCCCCTGTGCCTGGCAACCACTGTTCTGTTACTGCTTTTATAGTTTTACCTTTTCCAGAACCTCTCATCTTGGGATCCTACAGTATACAGCCTTTTCAGAAGGGCTGCTTAGCAACACGCATTTCAGATTCAGCTGCGTCTTCTCTTGCCTTGACAGCTTTTTTTTTTTTTTTTTGATTACTGAATCACATTCCAATGTAATCCTATACCATCGTTTGTTTATGTAGCCATCTTAGATAAAGATGAAGGACATCTTAGTGCAACAGGGTGGTCCCCAGGAAAGGGGGAGGTTGCTTCCAGTTTGGGGTCATTATGAATAAAACTGTGGTAAACATTGCTGTGGAGGTGATTGTACACACGTAAGTTTTCATATCTGTGGGTTAATATGCACTAGTGTGATTGCTGAGTTGTCTGCTGAGACTATGGTTAGCTTTGTAAGACATTCCAGGAGACTTTGATAGATATTTGGGGGTTTCTACCTAGACAGCAATGTCTTCTGTGAAAAAAAAATGTGTGTGCATGTCTTCATTTCCTTTTATTTTATGTCTTGTAACTCCTTTTCTTGTGTTGCTGCATTATCTACAACTTCCAATATTATGTTGAATAGGAGTTTTTTGAGAGGGTATCTTTGCCTTGTTCTGATAACGGGAACGAAATGTTCAGTTTCTCACAATTACAAATATAATTTGCCTATTTTTGTGAACTTTATCAAATTGAGAAGGTTCACCTCTTTTCATACTTTCCTGAGAGTTTTTATAAAGTGCTTTTTCTTGAGAGTTTTGTCAACTGCTTTTTCTGTGTCAGCTGATCCGATCACATGACTTTTCTCATAGGTAGTGGGTTACACTGACTGATTTTTCCTAAACTGGCTCCTGTCTTGCACACCTGGGATAACCCACTGGGTCATGTTACCTAGTTCTTCTTATGCACATTGCTTTCAATGTTCTGATTTCTTTTGTTTATTGCATCTTGTTCATGACAGATCTTGACCAGCATTTGCCTGTCTTGTAATGTCTCCATCTTCTTTGGCTAGTGGAGTGCACTCTCCTTACAGAACGAGTTAGGAAGCATTTCTCCTGCTTCTGCTTCCCTGGCAAGAACGTGGAGAATTGGCATCATATCTTCTTGGGTATTTGGTGGAACTCACTAGTGAAAGCTGCCCTGTTTTGGAGGGGGAATGTAATTGCTGATGTAATTTGTTTCGTAGATTGAGACCTTCCCAGGGTGTCTATCTCCCTTCCTGATTTTTTGGCACTTTTCATCTTTCAAGTAATTGGTTCATTTATATAAGTTATCAAATATGTGGCCATTGAGCTGTTTATAGTATTCCTTTACTCTCATGCTAATGTCCTCAGAACCCATAGTGATAAGACCTTTTTGATTTCTCTTACAGTGCTCTGTCCTTACCCACAGGAGATACATTCTTCAACTCCCGTGGATGCCTGAAACCAGATGAACCTGTGTGTGTGTGTGTATGTGTGTGTGCACACGCGCGTGTGTGTGTAGCTATAGGCACTGTGTTTTTGCTTGTGCATGGGTGCTTATGATAACATTATAAATTAGGCACCACAAGAGAGTAACAATAACTACTAATAAAATAGAATAACTGTAACAACACACTCTAATAAAAGTTATGTGAATGTGGTATCTCTCTACATACCTCGTTGTACACATGATTCTTAGACCATCCTTGACCTGGGTTAACTGAAAATATGCAGAAACTGCAAATCGGGGGACTCTGTATTTGTAATTGTGTCTGCTCCTGACACTTCCTTGACACATATACTGTGTAGGAGTGTGTTGTTTAATCTCAAATATTTGTGGATTTTCCATTGACCTTTCTGTTGTGGATTCTTGGCTTAAGTATGGATTGGGGATTTACTTTGGATCGTTTCTAATTCTTTTACATTTCAGGTACGATCTGGCCACAGTGTGGTATTCCTCCCTGAATATTCCACGGAGGTCCCTGAATGTCCACTCTGAGCTGTTGGAGGCAGCATTCTCTAAATGTCAGTTAGGTCAAGTCAAATGACAGTGTTGTCAGGTCATTTCTATGATCGCTGACTTTCTGTCTGCTTGATTTATCAATTACCAGAAGAGATGCAGTTGGCATCTCCAACTGGAATAGTGGGTTTGTCTGTTTCATCTTGCAGTTCTATCAGTCCTTGCCTCACCATTTTTTTTTTAAGATTTATTTATTTATGCATACAAGAGCTGGGGCACAGGCCAAAGATGCAGGAGGTGAGAGGACTCACCAGAGACAGAGTGGGGAACAGAACAGGCAGATTGATGAAATCCACTGCTGAGGGGAGCAGCAGGGAGACAGGAGAGGTCTGCTGCGCCCTGTGGGTCAGCTGCCTGGCTGGGGATTGAACTCGTGCTGCAGAGTCTGTGGATTGCTTCATAGCACGGTGCTCAGCCCCTTGCACTACCAGGGAGGCCCTGCCTCACCTGCTTTAATGCTCAGTTAGGTGCCTCCATGTTCAAGGTCACCGTATCTCCTTGGTATTGATCACATCATCGTGAAGTAATTCCCTTCTCCATCCCTGCAAGTGTTCCTTGCCCTGAAGTCTGTTTTGCCTGAAATGAATGGGGTTAGTGCTGTTTTGTTTTGATTAATACTCACGTGGAGTATTTTTCTCGATCATGGTATTTAACTATAACTTAGGGAATCTTTTAACTGTTTTTACTGTTTATAAAAGTGGTGTGAGACACACAATATGCAAGTTAGGAATGTTAGGAAAAGCAGGAAAAAGCCCCACAATTTCTGTTACCCCACCATACAGAAGTAACTACAATGAAAATTTTGGTGTTTGTTTCTTTTGACTCTTTTTTCCTTATGAGTACATGTAAATTGTGCTTGTATTGGGATTCAGCTGTAGCTAGGGATGTTCTGCTAAAGAACAGGAAGAATCCACCAGAAATTTCTATAAAGTAGAGAACAAAGAGACTTCAAATATAGTTGATTTTCCTGAATAAGCAGCAGGCCCACCCAGCTCCACATGCCCAAGGGTGTTTATTCATCACTCCTGGTCTCCAAATCCCAAACTTGCTATTCTTCTCCCCAGGAAACAACTACTTTAACACCTGCTATATATTGATATTTTGAATAGACTCTGCTCATATTCAAGAACAGGCAACTTTGAACACAACTGTATATGCCAGAAACTCTCTCCTGCCCTAGACCTTCAATGTAATTATGTATCTCAAAATTTTCCATTACAGTAGCTACAGAGAATCCTAGGGACAATTATTCCATTTCTTGTATGTAATATAATGTATTTAGCTGGTTTTCCATTGATGACTATTTAGTTTATGTCTAGGGTTTTTGTTGTTATACACGCTGCTAGAATAGTGTGTATTCTAGCATGACTACAATACATATGAACACAATACATATTTTATACACATGACTTCATATTTAGAGTCAATTTATATGCCTATTTATGTAAGAGTGTGTATGTGTGTGTGTAATATTCCTTAATGTGAAATTGCCTGGTCAATGACTGTATGCCTTTAAGTTTTTTTTTTTTTTTAAATATTAAATTTTATTTTTATATTCCCCCATACAATTGCAAACGCCCCATTCTGACCCCAATCCTTCCCCTCCCGCCCCCCACCCCCCAAAAAGTGTCTCTGGTTCATAGTTTTTTGTTGATTTTGATTTTCACTTTCTTATATTCATTTTCCTGGTCCCTTATTTAAGTTTACTAGATTCCTGCTATGAGTGAGACCATCCTGTATTTTTCTTTTTCTTTTTGGCTTATTTCGCTGAGCATGATCCCTTCCAGTGCCATCCATGTTGCTGCAAATTGCATGTGTTTATCTTTTTTGAATGCTGAGTAATATTCCATGGTATATATGTACCACATCTTCTTGATCCAGTCATCTATTTTTGGGCATTTGGGTTGTTTCCAAAGCTTAGCTATTGTAAACAGTGCTGCTATAAACATAGGGGTGCAGGTGCCCTTTGGAATTGATGTTTCTGTGTCCTTTGGGTAAATACCTAGGAGTGGAATTGCTGGATCATATGGAAGCTCTATGTTTAGTAGGTCCAGAAATCTCCACACAGCTCTCCATAGTGGTTGGACCAGTTTGCACTCCCACCAACAGTGCACAAGAGTTCCTTTTTCTCCACATCCTCGCCAACATTTGTTGTTGCTAGTTTTTTTAATATGTGCCATTCTCACTGGTGTGAGATGGTATCTCATGGTAGTTTTGATTTGCATTTCCCTGATTACAAGTGATGTTGAACATTTTTTCATATGTCTGTTGGCCATTTGCATTTCCTCTTCAGAGAAGTTTCTTTTTAGCTCTTCTGCCCATGCCTTTAAGTTTTGATGGATATAAATATTGCTGAATTTCTAGCTTCAAGAGTCTACCAAATGACATCCCCACAAACAGCATCTAAGTACCCTCTCCCCAGCTCTGTGAGCAGGTGTTTGCTAAGTCACCTGAATTGTCGCCTCCAAACAGTCTGTATCTCATCGTAGTTTTATTTCTCTAAGGGATGTTTGAAGGGCCATGTCGTGTGTGTGGCAGCTGCATTTTTCTCTGAACCAGCAGTTCATATTGTTTTGATTCTAGTGTTATACCTTGTGACTTGTGGATATTCTTTGTGTAAATTAATGCTTTATCTGTTGGAAGTTTTTCCTCTATCATCTGCTTTTGGCTTTGTTGAGTTTTTTCCTATGCATTTCCCTCTCCCCCCAATAGATTTAACATTTTATGTAGTTGATTCAAAGCCTTTCTTGTCTGCCTTTGGTCTCTGTATCATATTAGAAATGCATTTTCTACTCTGGCATTATCAAAAAAATTCCCTTTGATTTCTTCTGCTACATTTATGATTTCTTTTTTATTTAATTATTTTATCCAATAGATGTTTTATCTTGCTGTAAGGTATGAAGGAGGGGTCCGACCTTCTTTTTGTCAGATTGTTAATAACTTTTTCTAACATCCTATTTTAAGTAACAAATCTCCTTCTTGATTTGAAATGCTACCTTTGCGACAGATTCAATTCTCATCTGTAGTCGAGTCTCCTGGGTATGCGGTCTTGTGCAAATATCACAAACATTTACATAAATACGTACAATGCAAACATGCATGTTTATGTGTATCCACACAATCACAAATGCACAACACAATGCATCTATGTTTGACATGTTGACACACACCAACACCACACACGTGCGCACACATGTATTTCTCCCATATACTTAATACTAACTTGGGACGCTTCTCTCACGAGTCCTTGTGCTGACACACACTGTATATTCCTTTCCACTGTCCTCCTCTGCGTCTCTCTCTTCTCTGCTTTGGTCGCTGCCAGCCTTAGGGCTCCCCTCTCTCCGTTTGGGTGTGAACAGAGCAGCCCAGCGAGGGCCCCGCTGCTCCTTCCTTCGTGGTCCTGAACGGCCAGAGAAGGCAGCCAGGACCTGCAGGGAAGTCAGGTCCCCGTAGCTGCTGTAGGGTGGGAGGGAGCCGGCCGGATGATCCCCTCTTCTGCAGACAGTCCGGGGAGGGCCTCCCAGGGTCTCAGGGCGCAGGGTGCGGTGTCTTCCGTGTAAGGAAGTGCCAGGTTGACGGTCAGTTGCGCTGAGTTTGTTCTGAGAAATGCTTCCCCTTTTTCAGGCAGGTGGTGACTGCTCAGAAGGCAGTTCTGTGTGATGCTGGCCCCGGGTGCGGATGCGCGAGGGGGTCTGAATCCCAGTGCTTGCCACGATGCTGCTGTGGAGGAAGGGGTGGTGGTCCGTGTGGATGACTTGAATGTCTGGCTCTCGTGGAGGGGGGCTTCCTTGTGCCTCAGCAAAGCCACCCCCTTCCGAGCCGCTGTGGGTCTCGAGGAGGGCTTCGGCCACTTGAGGTGGGGGAGCCGCCACGGGCATGGATTTCCCACCATGAGGCCCAGGCTGTTTGCTGAGGTGGCATCAGGGCAGACCCCAAGCAAGGAGAAGCTGCGGCTTGGACGACCCCAGGACTGCCCACCTCTTCCGGGCACTCGGCGGGGAGCGGCGGGCACGAGGGAGGCGGGGATCTAAACACCCACTGGCAGTGGCGTCTGTCCGCACAGTCGCTTCCTACCCGGGGCCTCGGGTGTGCTGGCCGGTCCTGGCGGGTCGGGGCGTGAGCACCAAGGCGGCCGGCGCTGCTCTGCCAGGCCCGGCGTCCCTTCAGGAGGAAGGAATTGCTTGCGGTGCCTCGGAGCTGCTGGGGCAGCCCATTCCCAAAGGCAAGAGGTTATTTATTTATTTTTTTTTAACGTGTTTGTTGAACCCCACGGACTTGGCTAGGGAGGGGAACTTACTAGAAACAAGTGTTTTTGTCTTGAGAAAAGCTCCCCCGCGGCGCCCGAGAAGGCTCAGGTGACCGGGCACTTGCTCGGCCGTGCGTGCTGTTGGTGACAGGTTCAGGAGGACAGAGAGACCCCGAGTCTGTGGGAGCCGAGAGGGGGGTACCCTAGTGTTTGCCCCCACAGGCTGTGTGGGGAGCACAGAGATAACTTCTCCGCAGAAGCTGGTCTCTGGCGGGCAGTGGTGGAGTATGGCCTCAGGCTCTGGGGGTGCCGGTGGTCTAGGGGGTGCCGAGGAGGTTGAACAACACCGGTGACCTCCCCCCAGTCCTGCAGCTCGAGCCCGAGCCCAGGGCATCAGCCGGGCTGCTGCTTCTGAGGGCCTGTCTCCTTGACTCGAGATGGTCCCTCCCCCTGTGTCCCCAAAGTCCCCCTGTCCTAGGCTCTCCTTGTCAAGGCTCCAGCCTTTAATAATAGCCTCACATACCCCTAATAACCCCACTTAGCCCTAATTACCTTCATTACCTCTTTTTATTGAATATGGTTGACATATTGTATAAATTGAAGGCACACAAAGGTTAATTTATGCATCTGTATGTTGCACTGGTATTGACATTGTAACGACAGTTTACACCCCGCAGGTCACCTCAGGGGTGACTGAGTTTCAGGCCCTCACAGGTTAGGGTGGGACACGCTCTTGTGTCATCGTCAAGGACTATCTGGGCATCAGACCTCTGGGGCTTGTTTACTGCTCTTGCAAGTTCATGCCTTAAAGCAGCCACTTACCTCCCCCACCCCCACCACCTATAACCTCCGTTTTACTGTTTGCATGAGTCTGACTCTTGTGGATTCCACACATTAGTGACATGACGCAGTACTTGTCCGTCTGCCTTATCTCATTTAGCACAACACTCTCGGGGTGTGCCCCTGTTGTCACAGACGGCAGGAGTAAGTGTAACTCGTCACCTCTGAAAGGACAGATAAAAATCACATGGTCAGCTCAGCAGACGCAGATGAAGCCTTTACAAGACACAACATCCCTTCGTGACAACACCCTTAATAGCCTGGGCATCGAGGGGACACGCCGCAGCACAGAGTCATGTGACAAACCCGCAGTGGGCGTTCCACCGCGGAGACCAGGAGTACGACAGGCTTGTCTGCTGTCATCGCTCATCAGTGCTGGAGACCCAGCTCGAGCAAGACCAAGGGAAAAGAAAACCGTCCACATTGAAGAGGAAGAACTCAAATTGTGGCCTTTACCGATGAGATGATTTTATGTGTGGAAAATCCCAAACAGCCACCGCAAGACTGTTGGAAGGAACCAAAGATGCAGTGAAGTCCCAGGCCAGGAAATCAGCCTCACAAATCATTTGTAACCCTTTCCTTTCATGATTAAATACCTGAAAAGGAAATAAAGAAATCTCTCCCATTCACGGTGGCATCAAAAAATAATACATTCTTAGCGTAAGTTTCATCAAGGAAAGGGAAGTTCTGGACTATGAAAACGACAAGACTGCTGGGCGGAACCGGAGATGCGACCTAATGGAAAATTCATCAGACAAACCCATACCTCTCTCCCGTGGGATCAAGGACATAAACGTGGTTGTAATTTTGTCACTTAAGAAAGTCGAGCTTTCCAGCTCTGCCAACAACTCTAAGTAAAAGTAATTGTAGGTGAGCCTCCCCTGGTGGTGCAGGGGTTGAGCGCTGGGCTGCGAAGCTGCCACAGCCTCTGCAGTGCCGGTTCGATCCCCAGCCACCGGCGAGGGTCCCACATGGCGCGCAGACCTTCGGCCGTGCCCGCTGCTCCCCTTAGCAGTGTATTTCGTCAGTCTGCCTGTTCTGTTTCCCGCTCTGGCTCTGGTGAATTCTCTCACCCTCCCGTGCTTCTGACTGTACCCAGTGCTTGTATAAATAAATAAATAAATCTTTAAAAAAAAAAAGTAATCGTAGTTGCATTCACAGGTCTGTGCTGTGACTCGGAATCGTGAGACGTGCTTGTTATAAACTTGCAGCGGGGCGGGCACAGGGAGGCCCGTTTCACAGGTGAGCAAGGTGTGGGGTTTAAGTATCCTGCCTGGTGTCCTGGGGCAAAGGCAGGTGGAATGCAACCAGCTGGGCCTCCGTTGCCTCCTCTGCAAGGTGAGGAGCCAGGGGGATTGCAGCGTGTGTCACGGCTGCCAGGTTGCCTCTCCTGCCACCCAGTGGACACTGTGGTCATCACCACATGAACGTCTCCAGACTTTATCAGTTTTAATCATAGAACAAATAGGGTGGCCTGGTAATCTCCTTTATGAATAGAAAACTGAAGATTAGAAAAGGGAAGTTATTTTTCAGAATACATAACTCTTTCTGTCTGTCTATAATTCATTCATTCAATCAATCAATCAATCAATCAATCATCTCTCAAGCTCTTAGTGTGATTACACCTACAATAATATCTGCATTGTGGGCTACCTGCCCAGAGACGTCAGTGTGTGGTGTGAACAGCTTGTCCTGTTTGCGACGGAAGGTGTTTTTTATTTGCACTGGGAGTGCTGGTGTAGATGGCGATTAGATCATTTTTTAAAAGTAAATTATGAATGGCAACGTAAAACTTAGGGCACGATGAAGATTGTTGAGAAATTACTTTTTACTGCACGACGCAAATGATTTTGAAGAGTCTGGGTGCGCAGTAAGAAGCATTTATGTTGGTCAGGCAAAGCCCTGAACTGTTGCTGGGGGAGTGTGGGCTGGAAATGCTGAGAACGAAGTTTCTTCAATGAAACCCATCTCGTCCCTGTTTCCTGGCACAGGAAATGGAAATACTGTTTTATAAAGAGGCAAGAAGAAAGCGCAGAGCACCAGGCTGGGAGCCGCGGGACATCGGGTTCGGGGGTGCTGGATGCATGGGCCACCAGAGGCTCCAGCCAGTGAGTTGTTCAGCATCTTTAAGCCTCAGTTTCCTTGGGTGACTCTGAAGTAGCCCCCGTTCCGCCTCTGTAGGCTGTGGTGAGACCCCGGGAGCGGGGGAACGGGCTGTGGACGGGCAGGACGGCCTCAGCGATGCGGGCGCGGTGGAGGGGCGCAGCCAGGCGGGAGCGCCCTGCAGAGACGCAGAGCAGCTGCTGCTGAGCTGACCTGACCCGCCGAGGTGGGCACGGGCGCGGGGCCCAGGGACAGGCAGGAGAGGAGCCGCCCTGCCATGTCCAGGCCTTGCCACAGGCGTGTGAGAGGCGTCTCACCTCCCTGGCTGGAGCGGAGCCCCGGGGAGCCGAAGGTGGGCCCTGGAGGCGGCTGGCCTTGGCCTTTGCTTTTGCTGGCCAAGGCCGGGCAGGAACAGCAAGGGTGACCTGGAGGAGCTTGTCGAGAGCCTGGGTTTGGGGGGTGGATTTCTGGAGATGAAACCACAGAATCTGTCCTGTCGGGCACATAGGAGAGACTTTAAGGGATCCCTGCCGGGGACACCCCCGTAGGGTTTCTGGCTGCAGGCGGTGCGCCTGCCGCGGAGGCTGGACTTGGGGCACCTTTTGCTGACAATAACTGACAGTCTGGGGGTAACCTGTGGGGGTGCTAGGCGCCCCAGGTGAGTCACTGCAGCTGAGCAGACCTCCTGTCTGGGGGGCCAGAACCTGTAGACAGGGATGTAACCGGTAGGGTGACCTCACCGACACCCCCGGGACGGTGAATGTGGGAGCACCCGACAAGGGCTGATCCACGTTGCTGACCAGACTGAGCCCAGAACGGAGAGGACTCACACCTGGGCCCGGGCGGGCGCTGGGGCCGGGGCGGGCGTGGCCACCCCCCACCTGGAGCTGTCCCTTCGGGCCGACACCGAGGCCGCCTCGGGCGGAGCCTGCCAGTGGTTGTGAGAAGCTGGGAGCTCTGCGAGCGCCATCGGAAGAGCTGTCCCTTTACCGTCTCTACATAAATCATCTGGAATTATAATGGATTAAGGATTCTCTCTCCGAGTGACAGTAATAAGTGTTATGAGCAGCTTTTAATAGTTAGAAAGACAGAAGAGATAAATATCAATTACGACGGGAGGAAATTTTTTGTAAGAGCCACTTTCCTCTCCCTGCCCCCCGGGAGGTTAATTATTTATGGCCGAGGCCCATCCATCAGCTGCTCCCCGATCTGAGCGGTGAGTGGACTCAGCGGGGGACGCGCGGCCCATGGGGGGGGGTCCTCACCTGAGCACAGGTGTGTCTCGCCTCAAGCTCCCTGGGTCCCTGCCTCACGCGGTGTTTAGGTGAATAGTTTGCTCCAAACTTTTCTTCTGGGGACCTTTGCCTTCCTGTCGGCATGGCGTGTGCCCTCCCTGGGGGCCGCGTGGCCTGGCCCAGGCTGGGAACCGCGGCTGGTGCCGACTGTGCTGTGGAAACTGCTCGTGTAGGGCGAGTATTTACATCTGAGGGGTCGGTCGATTTGCACCCAGTAAAAGCAGCTCTCCTTGGTGTTGGGGTCTGAGTTTGGATAAGTGCTGAGGTGTCCAGGCCACAGCTGAGGTGAAGACGAGCCAGGTGCCCCCGCAGGCCCCTCAGGCCTGTCCCCCCAGAGGAGCAACAGTTTCTCTGTCCCAGCTGCATTGAGGTTGGCAGGGCCTCAGGGGGCCAAGGTGACCCCCCACTGGCCGCACGCTGTCCACAGTCCCTGTCATGCTCTGTGTGCTCCTGGGCCGAGTGCATCTCTGAGGTTTTGGAGGGAGGGAGGAGTTGGCCGAGTGCCCTGCCTCGTCTGCGTGGTCCGGAGTGTGGGCCTCCGCCCCGACTGTGTCCTGGGAGGGATGGGGGTGCTGTAGCTGCGCCCCCGTCTTGTGCTGCTCGGCCGAGTTCCCTCGAGCCACTCTCTCACTTTGCTTCGTTTTCTTGACATCTGTCCTGTCGGCTCTCCCGTGTCCTCAGTGCCTCCCGCCCCGGGCACACCCGCCCTGAGCCCCGGACACCCCTCCCCTGCGGAGAGAGGCAGGGCCAGCCCCTCCGCTCCCTGCTTCTGGCCATGGGGAAGGAGGTGGGAGGCCTCCGGCCGCTTCCTCACACCCCTGGAGCTGTGAGCGGGGAGATCCGTTTGGGGTGGAGGTGAAGGCCTTGCTGGCCCCTCCTGGTTGGCCTCGTCCTCGCTGCCCACCCCAGGAACCCCGGGGAGGCAGCATTCTCTGTGATGTCGTCTTGGAAGCTGTGTGCACAACCTCTGTGCTCTGCCTTGGGAAGCTGCCCGCACAACCTCTCCACTCCTGACAGGACAGAGGGCAGGAACAAAGGAAGAAGGCAGGGCCAGGGGACTTGACTGTGCTCTTTGCTGACTCGAGTCCTCCGCTCCGTCCTGTCTCTAGCTCTGCCCAGCTTCGCCTCCACCACCTTCGTCGTCATTTGGACAAGCAGAGGGACAAGAGACTTCAGAGCCTCCTGAAATCCTGCGCCCCTGTTTCCTGCGTTGGTGGGAGGGAGCCGGAGAGTGGCTGGGCCTGGGTTAAGCTTGCAGCTCACTCACTGGTCCACACTGGTCACTGCAAGAGGGCCATGCTGCTCTTTCTGTCCAAGGTCGCCACGGGGCCGCTCCCGCGACATCAGCTGCTGACGGGACCATCTCCGGGGGCAGGCTGGGCGCCTCCAGCAGGAGGAAAGGGCCCCGCTTTGTTGTCTGGAGTCCTGCTCCTGAGCGGAGCCTCGCGGGCAAGCATCTGCCTGCATCAGACTCCTAGTTCTCGTCCCCAAACCTGCTGCGCGACCTCGGGCAGGTGGCTCACCTCTCTGGAACTCAGTTTCCATCTCTGTGAAGTCAAGTCACTGGCTTTGCCCCTGTCAGGGAGGACCCCTCAAGCCTCCTCGAGGTCTGTGAGCACATTTGACCTGGAGCAGCTTTTGCTGTGGCCCTTCTGTGCCTGAGCTCCCTGCCCTGCCATTCGTCTCTCCTGGGGCCCGGAGGGAGCATTTGTGTTCTCTGCTGCCCAAGCCCATTTCTGCGCTGCGGAGGTAATGAGAACATGGTGGTGCACTGGGGATAATGGGCGTTCTGGATCATTCGCTCCTGGACCTTACATGACCCCTTGGAATGGGGTGTTTGCAAAAAAGAGGGAAGGAAATGGTAGTGGAACTTGTTCCCCCCGGAGAAGGCAGCGTGAGAATAGTAGCCGGTAATAGGATTGGAGCAAAGGGCACAAAAGTGCAGTCTGAAGACAAAGCGTCACTCCCTTCTCTGCCATTTTCGGGGAGTCACTTTACCTCGCTGAGTTTTGGTCTCTCCATCCAACAAAGGGAGTAATAATAATAATGAAACAATAGACGGCGCAAGTGAGAGGGGGCAGACCAAGGTTCTTTGTAGACTAAGACACGACTGACATTAGCTGATGTCACTGTTTAGCATCATATATTTGCTGAGTTTACCACACACCAGGGATTCTTCTAGAACCTGGGGGTGCATCTGCAAGTGACACAGACCAAAGTTCCCACCCCAGGGGACTTGTATTCTGGTGGGGGGATCCTATGGAGGAACAAAGCACCTTACTCACATGAGGCTTTATTTTAGAGAATTAGTTTGAAAATAGCATAATGGGAGCTGATATTTTTTGGCTCCTACCTTACCTAAGAGACAGTCCTAAGAGATGTTTTCCTGGGCCTCCACGGTGGTGTAGCGGTTGAGCGCTGGGCTGCGAAGCTGCCCGCAGCCTCTGCAGTGCCGGTTCGATCCCTGGCTGCTTCTCGGCCACCGGAGGAGGGTCCCACATGGCGCACAGACCTCTCCTGCCGCCCGCTGCTCCCCTCAGCAGTGTCCTTCGGTCCTTCTGCCTGCTCTGCTCCCCGCTCTGGCTCTGGTGAATCCTCTCACCCTCCCGCGCTTCTGACTGTACCCAGTGCTTGTATAAATAAATAAATACATCTTAAAAAAAAAAAAAAGATGTTTCCTCACTGAATCCTTGCAAAGACCTGTGCCACAAAGGAGCAATTTGAGATGCAGAAAGTCTATGTCAAGGGCACCCGAGATCTCAGGTAATGAAGCTGTGGTTCTTTCTAAGTCAGATTACCAAAAGCTGCTGAATCTATGATTTTTGCCACTGTGTGAATTTTCTCTTAATCTTCAAATATTAAAATATTTCTATGTCCCTATATAGTTTCCTCCAATTCTGCCTTATTTATTTTATTAGCAGCAGCATCACGCCTGCTTTGAAATGTCATGTGCCTTTGAGCTGCTGGCAAAGGATAAATAGACACCCGATGGGAGGGAAGTGCCTCCGGGGTGTCATTAAGTTCTGTATAGTTAGCACCCCAGAGATGCTAGCTGTTGCTGCTATTGTTGAGGCACTTTGACCTATCTTGAGTCAAGAAGCTATCAGGCAAGATGTGAGAAATAGGGGTCGGCTGAGGATTTGAAAGGAGACGGTTGTTGGCGGAGGGCTTGGGGACCGGCTGGAGGGGGGCTGTGCTCTCCCCGAGGGCAGGTCTCAGGGCGCCACTGCTGCTTGTGACAGGATGGCAGCTGCATGAGGTGAGGGGCCAAGGGGCCCTGCTGCGGGCAGAGAGCTTGCGATTTCGTGACCCAGCCTGGGGGAGAGCCTCTCCTGCTGCCCAGGCAGGCGGGCAGGGCTTTGGGTGCCTGCCTGTGGGTGGGGCTAGAGCTGAGAAAGTAATACACACCCCTTGGGTTCTGCAGCCACAGAGCAGGAGGAGAAGCAAACTGAGGAAAAAGATGGCCTCTGAAAAAGAGAACTGACATGAGAACAGCTCACAAACGGAACACATGGAGGGTGTGCACTGAAAGCGTATTCCAGCAGGCCAGACACACTCACTCAGACACACGCGGACTCACTCTCTGGGCTTTGAAACTAAGATGTTAATTGAACAAGAGCACGAGACTTGACAGACTTTAGTGCCCTCGATGATGGAGCAAAAGAAATATTGCAGCTCATGATTGAAATTGCAAACACATGGAAATGATGAAGGAAAAGATACACCTGGAGGCCGCAGCCAGGCCATGTGACGTGTGTGTAATAAGGGAATAAGAAGGAAGGATGGAGAAGCATAGGAAATAAAGAAGAATATTTCCTTGAGCTAAAGACAGACTTGACTCAGAGACTGGGAAGTCGCCCACATTTCCAGGCTGGATTAATAAGTAGAGACACATATCTAGTAAAAATTTTCGGCTCTGAGCGTGAAGAAGAAATCTCTGAATCTTCCAGACAGAAAGAATACGTTGTTTTCAAAGGACAAAGATTTAAACTGGCATCTGACTTCTCATTGGCCACACTGGGCATTAGAGGAACAGGAGCGCTTGTAATTTACCAGGGAAAGTCTCCTCTGGACAACACAGAAACCGCTTCCTGTCAAAGGTGTTTTTGGATAAGAGAGGATTTTGATTTATCTCTTGTAACTGATTAAGGGAGATGCTGAGAAAAGTGCTATAACCACCCATTGCATCCCGGTGCAGGAAGCCTGAGGTGGAGGAAGACACAGGTGAGAAATGAACACGCACACGCGTGCGCACGCACACACATGCATGCACATGGGGGAGGGCGGGAGCAGGAGAGAGAGAGATTAGGTGGCACTGGATAATAAGTGATGTAGCAATAGTACGTGATGTAAAACGGCTGCTACAATGACAAGATCACACTTGCTCCTCTGAGCTAAGCTTGGAAGCTCAGCACAGTAGTGAACTCCTTAGAATCAGGTAGTTGTCATTTTCACCCTAATTTAGGAGGGAAATGTTTGAAAAACAGAAACCCATTTGATGCCACTTTGTGCCCCCCCATCTATCCAAATGCCTCTCTACGCAAGTTAACAAATCTCATCTTTTTTTTTTTTTTTAAAGATTTATTTATTTATTTGTTTATACAAGCACTGGGTATAGTCAGAAGCGCGGGAGGGTGAGAGAATTCACCGGAGCCAGAGCGGGGAGCAGAGCAGGCAGAAGGACCGAAGGACACTGCTGAGGGGAGCAGCGGGCGGCAGGAGGGGTCTGCGCGCCATGTGGGACCCTCCTCCGGTGGCCGGGGAGCAGCCGGGGATCGAACCGGTGCTGAAGAGGCTGCGGGCAGCTTCGCAACCCAGCGCTCAACCGCTGCGCCACCGGGGAGGCCCCACAGATCTCATCTTAAAGGAGGAAGGCAGAAATGGGATTTGGTGGAGAAATAGGATGTGCAAAGTTGCAAAAAATTTTCTAGGCAAACGGGCTATTTCTGAAGGTATTTGGTATCTCACTGAGACCACATTTTACTGAGCGATTTCTCCGTGACCATCCGCTGTGTCTTTTGGATTTCTAAGTGAGCTTCCTGCACCTGTGTCTCAGCAGCTCTCTTTGGATCATTCCAAGAATGATATCGATGACATCCATATGCGACTGGCCCTCTGCCTTCATCTGCAGACTTTAGATAAACCTCACAAACGATTTGTTTAAACAGATAAACATTTAATATGGACATATTCCTGCCGCCGAGGGATGCTCTCTGCGGAGAGGTCTTGCTGCTTTGGAAAATGCTTTCCAGATAAGACGAGTGTGGACTTGTCAGGGGTGAGAGCGGGCATTCACGTGGGGGCTGGGCAGAGCCCTCAGCCTGTGTTCTGGCAAACCCCTGGGGTCCCCGTGGGACTGGGGGTTGGTGATGATAACACAGAGCCACAAATCTTGACTTAACTGGATAATTTCTTTGGGAATTTAATTCTCAGTTGTCATTACAAGGCCTTCTTCTCCCTGTCCTGCCGACATCCCTCTTTATCCTCTCTCCCTCTGTGAAGTGTACAGTTTCAAGCAGCTTTTGCTACAGGTTGTGATTGCTTTTCCTACGGAGGAGACTTTTTTCCCTGGAGAGAAAGAGAAGACAAGACAAACTTTTAAGAATATTAATTTTTATTGAGGTAACACTGCTTACAACACTGTCTATGACTTGGGGGTCACACCCCTTCAGATGTAGGTGTCACAATGCCACACCCACCATCGAGGGCCCATAAACTGGATCACAGTCTAGGGGGTCTCCTCTCCCAGCTGCCTGACGGAGGCTGACCCCAGGAGCTGATGCGGAGGCCCTCAGCGGGCAGAAGTCCCTGCTGGGCAGCAGCTCCGCCCTGGCCGCGGGCTCTGGAAGGTGTGTCTGTGTGTCTTTGTGTCCACAGCAAGCACCTGCGCCGTGCTGAGAGCCGCTGCAACTGTCCTGGCACAAGGAACAGAGCAGCAAGCAAACCAGTGAAAAGCCCGCCCTGGGGCCTTCTGGTCCTCGTGGGGGCACTGCCCAGCTGCAGGTGAGCACCGCTGAGCACTCTGCAAGACGTGGGCTGCTGGGATGGGCAGCCACCTGGGGAGCAGAGATCCGGGCCCAGGGCCCCCCAGCTGCAGGGGGGCCCCGGGACCTCAGCACAAGATGCAGAGGAGGTCAGTATTCAAAGCTCTCCAGGCTGCCTGCGCAATTCTTCAGCATCATGTCCTCAGCCAAGACCACAGCGAGGCTGGGCCACAACAGCTGTGGGAAATTCATAGATTGGAAGCAGGTGGACCCCCCACTGGTCACCCCATCCTGGCTCAGCCCCCCACGTTACCCCGCCCTGGCTCTCCTGGAGCCCCCGGGCTCACAACCCCTTTCCCGCTGCTCTGCTCCGTGACTGGCGGCCGCGGCTGGGCCGGGTGTTCGTGACTACCTTGCAGAGCTGGGAGCGCGACGTTTCCCCGATTCGGCCCCTCTGCTGAGGTGACTGCTGCAACTTGAGGTAAAGCACAAAATTGATTTTGAGATTTTGATGTTAAATAAATTACAAGCTTCCAAATGGGCCAGCCTTGCATTTTCAGCATGACATTTAAGTCACTTGCGCACCATTTTTTTTCCCTCCGGGAAGATTTCTGCTCTTTCCTCCACCGGCTTTCCATCGTGGCCCTGAAGGGCCTCTGCCGGGAGGTGGGTGCACCTGCGGTTCTCAGCTGGGCAGTCTCAAGGTGGACTTATTAGACTTCCCGGCTCCATGATTAGAGCCACACACTCCAAGGTGCGGAGGGGCCTCGCGCCCTTTGTTCGCTGCAGCTGTTAGCAGGGGCTTGTCTTGTGGTTAGATGTTGGGGCTTCACTTCCAAGGCGGGGTGGGGGCCTTCATTGGCTCTTGGAAGCCTTTCTGTGGCGTTGCTCCTTTTTGCTGAGTTTGTGAGTGAGAGTGGGGTTTGCTGCCCGCATCCGACTGTGGGCAACGTGCCTTCCCTGCAAGTGCATCTCCCCCATGCAGACGGTCTGCAGGGTTCCTCCAGGCAGCCAAGCCTTCTCTTTCTTTATAAAGCTCAACCCAGTGGACTTCTGGGATGGAGCGGGGAGCAGACTGGGCCCTCTCCCAGTAAGACAAACACGTAACCACTGGAAATTTTACCTATGATCAGTATGTAGATCATAAATATATAACTTTGTAAGCATGTATTATCTATATCTAAAGCTATATAATTATACACACACACACACACACACACACACACCCCTAAAGCTGAAAGCATCATTGATCATGATGGTTCAAAAACACGAACAGCCCATGTGCCCTTCGACACGCCAGTGAACGAACCAGGTCCAGAGTATCATCACGGTGGAATATTACTTGGCAATCAAAAGAAGTGAGGCACAGCTGCTTGCTACCTCACGGGTGACCCTTGACAGTGTCCTGCCAGGTAAGAGACCCCAGGGCCACGAGGCCACACATGGTGTGATTCCTTTATCTGAGACATCCACAGCAAGTTGATAGCAACACTAAGTACTACTGGTGGTTTCCAGGGGCTGAGGAGTGCAGGGAGCGGGTGTGACTGCTGATGGGCCTGGGCTGCTCTCTGGAGCGACAGAAATGTCCTGAAGGGAGGCCGTGCTGCGGCTGTCACCCCAGGCGCACACACAAGCATGGGGTTGCACACTTGTCCAGGGAAGTGTGTGGCAGGTGGCGGGTCCCTGCTTTTGATAAAGCTTGGAGAACAAGTTAGCACCATTTGACGTTCAAGCTATCCCCTCTTGCTCCCCGTGATGCAGGTGGTGGGGGTGCTGGTCACCCCATTTTACTGCTGGTGAAACTGAGGCTTAGGCTAGTCCCGATGCTCATTGAAGCCCCCACGAACTACCAGGGAAGAGGGTGCTGCGGGAGGGCATGTCTCTCCCCTCTAGGACTCTGCTTTCTGGAAGTGTCGCCCTCTCTCACGAACCAGGTCTCCCTGCCCCCAAAACCATGACAGAAATTCGGAAACATACGTTTTTATCAACTTCTGGGAAAACAGAGAAAATTATAAAGAAGAAATGAATGGATAACACCCCCTAGACATAAAACTCTATGAACATTTTGATATAATGATCTCATTTTTCCTCTGAACGTTCATGGACACATTCATTTGTCACATAATTCATATCACACCATATAGTTAGCGCTTTAGCTTGTTTTTAAAAATTAATATTCTTTTCCGAGTAATTCCCCCGGTGTTTTTTTCTACAGAAACACGATTTAACAACTGCCTGCTCTGTACTCTTATGTGCATCCTTGATTTAGTGCTCTTACTGTTAGATTGATACAAATTTATTTTTCTCCTTTAAGGAAAGTGCTGTATACAGAGACCTCAGTCTGAATTTGACTTTTGCCAGAAATCCCTAAAATACAGGAACTTTTTAAAGGCTTTTAATGTGAATTCTGAGATGTTATCACAACGGTCACCTCATTTGCTTGTAACAACAAATCCTCCATGGGACGTGGTATCGATGTACGCAAGCCAGAAAAATCTACTCCAGACTGGGTCTCACCTTGTGCTTAGGGGCTGAACCAGGCTTGTCCAAGGCGTGGTGTGTGTGTGTGTGTGTGTGTGTGTGTGTGTGTGTGTAAGAGGCTGCATTCTGGACTCCATTATTGGAAATGAGAATCAGCGCATCTCAGACTGTGTATACGAATTGGTGCTGCTGTTATTATTTCTTACTGCTCAAGGGTCCTGGTGAGTCTGTGGCAGGCGTCCCACTGGTCACCTTCTGGAAGAACTTTAAACCCCGGACCAGCCAAGTCACCGGCTGAACAGGTGGCTTCCCAATTGTGAGCTTTCTAAAGTATGCTTCCAGCGTGGAGATAGGATTGGGCCAGTTAGGAAATTTGGTCTGAGTTCATGAAATGTTGTTAATATCATCAAAGATTTGGTTTTCAATTTAGATTACATTTGAAAAAAATGACAATAATCTTATATACACATGACCAAACAAATAGCACCAAGAGGCCCTAAAGGAGTGACCCAGTTCCTGCACCCCCAGCCTTGCACGCCCAGCCCCTAGAATGTAATACCTGCTCAGCTATTTATAATTCACTTTCAACTTTACATCTGAAAACCTTACCTGCCACTCTTATTTTTGTCAGGGCCGATAATGACCAGGCTTTTCCCCAGGGACTGACCTCCTGCCCACTCTGGGCTCTTGCATAGACCGTGTTTTCTCTCTCGTGGCCCTTATTTCTGTCTTTTCCATTTGGCTTGTCTCACTTCCTGTGTGTCTGGAGATTGGAGCTTCACCTGTAAGAGGTCAGCGTGACTGGAGGGAGTGTTGAAAGCAGTGAAATAATGGCTATTTGGAAGAATGAACTGTTTCTGCTGTAAGCTATTTGCACCCTCACGGTGTCAGAGTTAATTTTTACATAGATTTAATTAAATCAGAAATGCCCATGCCAGTTAATTGTGTGATTTTACATTTTTCCACTCCCTTAAGCTCTCCAGCTGACTTTTCTTGCCCTATGATTAGATGTGGTACTAAAACATGAGAGGAATTGAGTGGTGAGCTTTGATAGCACCCACTGAAATAGCACACCCCTATTTTGTGAAAAATCTACATGTCTTTTGTTCTGATTTCTCCAAGGACAACTCACCTTAATTAAAAAAAAAAACATTTATTCTATTAAATTAGACTAAATGTCATTTGGAAGACGTGGCTGTCAGGGGAGGAAGGGTCACAGCTTCACTCTGCAGGACTTGGTGTTAAAGGGGCGGAAAGGCTGATTGCTTTGCTCTGCTCTCCTCATCTGCTGTTTTGGGGTCCACTCCAGTGCAGGGGAGCAGGACATGGCCTTGGGACAGGAAGCAGGGGCTCGAGAGCTTGCGTGAATAGAGTAGGGGACTCAATAGTGCACTTTTTGAAAAGATCCGTTTGTGCTTGTCACCGGGCCAGCTTGGCCAGGGTGAGAGTGACCTTGAAACCCTTGGAGGACAAAGTGTGGTGAACATTTGCCCCAGAGCTGGCCGGCTTGCTGATGCAGGGTGGGGCAGAGAAGATGGAAGAAACCAGCAATGTCCTTCCAATACACACTGCCCTCTTTATCATGGCCAGCTTCTGAACTCTGTGTCCTACACGAGCTTTAAAAATAATACCATTTTCTCCCCCTGGAGAAGGAGGCCTTTCTTCTTTTAATGGGGTCTTGATCCTATGGAAAAAACCTGCTGGCTTCAGGAGCCATCCAATGGTGTCTATGGCCGCCAGGGTAAGGACGAGGGGCCTGCTTTTAACTCCCGGCCCAGCCTTTGGCCAGCGCCCGTGTGTGTGTAACCCCAATGCATCAGTGGAGTCCTGGCGTCGCTGCCTCTGTGCAGTGTCACTTTCACAGAAACACACTTGGTGAAAAGCAGTTGTGAGGCCTGGGAGTCTTTCCTGCTGTCACCACAAATCTGCTGATGGGAGCAAGATGCCTCTGCATTCACCCAAATATTGCACAAATCTCCTCTTCCTTTTGCTGCCAGGTTCAATGTCATTTACTTGGAAAACTGTCCCGTCAAAATGTCTCACCCACACACAACCGCAGACGGAAAAGAGACAGTTCTGAGATGAAGTCTCTTCCCTCTTTCTGCCCCTCCTTCTTCCTCTCGTCTTCCCAGGAAACCCCGGCACATCGTCTCCTCAGGACGTGGCTCCTCTCACCACGGAAAGCTGGTGTTCTTTGCTTGTGTCTCCCCATTGCTGATCCCCGTGCTCACCCCAGCTTCTCCGGGCCCGTCTCTCCTCAACTCTCCCTGACTCCACGTCACAGAAACTGAAGTGGAAAATTCAAGATTCCTGCTCGAGGGTGGAGGGGTTGTGAAGACAGCAGATCCTGCCGTCTTCGGGTTCTATGCTGTTCCCTTATAGTCAAAAACACACCCAGTGTCTGCTCCAGCTCCGGCTCTCGTCGCTTCTGTTTCCCCGGAGCCCCCCTGTGCTGAGCACCCAGCTTCCCCCCTGTGCTGAGCACCCAGCTTCCGCGGGTGGGTCGTGGCCACAGTGACTCTGTCTGCTCCCTTGAGATCACAGGTTTCACCAAAACAGCTCAAAACACAAAGCAATGAAAACAGCATCGAAAACAAAAACCAGGGGCCTCCCCAGTGGCGCAGAGGTTGAGCGCTGGGTTGCGAAGCTGCCCGTCAGCCTCTGCAGCACCGGTTCGATCCCCGGCTGCTCCCCGGACACCGGAGTAGGGTCCCGCATGGCGCGCAGACCTCTCCTGCCGCCCGCTGCTCCCCTCAGCAGTGTCCTTCGGTCCTTCTGCCTGCTCTGCTCCCCGCTCTGGCTCTGGTGAATTCTCTCACCCTCCCACACTTCTGACTGTACCCAGTGCTTGTATGAATGTATGTATAAATCAATCAGTCAATCAATAAATCTTTAAAAAAAAAAAGAAAACAAAAACCAGGGCTCTGTGCCAGGTAGCAGGTGGGGCTCACACACACGAAAAAATTAGTTGTTTATATGAAATTTGAGTTTAACTGGGTATTTTTCTAGTGATGCTATCGTAAGGGAATGAGAAAGGACCAGGGTTTTCATACCTTATTAAGGAATAAAGACAAATACAACTGTATGCATTGAAAGCAGACTCTCTGTCGAGTTGACAGGCGTGTTCTCTGTGAAATGGTTACCAAAAGCAAGAGAGTCAACACTCCATCATCTCCCACACTTAATTTTTGTGTGTGGCGCGAATGCTTAAGCTCGCTCTCGGCAGCAGTGACGTGTCCGCCAACGTGTTGTTACCACCGTCGCCGCCGTGTGCGTGGTCCCCTCAGCTTGTTCGTCCTCGAACCAAAAGCTTGTTTTCTTTGATCTGTGGCTCCCCATGTCCCCCTTCATCCAGCCCCCTGGTGCCACTACTCTATTCTCTTATTTCTAGGAAATTGCCTTTCTCTAAGATTCCACCTGTAAATGACAGCGCGCAGGCTCTGCCTCGGTCTGGCTTATCTCAATGAACAGAAAATCTTCAAGCCTCAGCCATGTCGTGGTGAATGGCAAGATATCCTTCTTTAGAAGGCAGAGTCATCTAACATCGTGTCAATAGCCCCGTTTCTAGACCATTCTCCCCTCAAAGGACACATAGGCCGTCCCCACAGCTCAGCGAAGGGGCCTAGAGCCTCAGTGAACATGGGAGTCCAGGGCGTTCCTTGAAATACTGATTTCAGTTCCTTCAGATCTACCCAGGAGTGGTGATCGCTGGTCCCTAGAGTTGCTCGGGGTGTATATAATCGATACGTTAAAATCAGCAAGCAAAGATATATTTGAAGTAGTACCTAATGGGTTTCCAGGAGAAAATCCAGAGGCTGGATATTTACGGCAGGAGGTGGGGCTCCTGGTGGGCCTGGCAGTCACCAGGCGTACCCCGTGATTCACTCACATGGCGTCCCAGTTGCTATGATTTGTCATTTTTTTCCATGGGGGAAGTAATACAAATATTTCTTCAACAAATAATTCAGCTGAAGTCTATGGAAGAGGACAGATGGAATTTGGAATGGGAAAACACAGAGCAAGAGAACCACGTGGCTGTTTAGGGGGCCAAGCTCATCGCCCCGCTTTCTGCTCGCTGCCTTTTGATTTCTCCTGTCATCACCTCCTGCTCTTTTTTTCTGCTTCTGCCTTTTCTGTCCCTTTACTTTGCTCCCTGTAACTCACCCTCCCATATTTCAAAATTGTCTAGTTTGTCTTTATAGGAAGACACAAGGTGGCTCAGCAGCAGCTCGGTTGGAACAGAAATGCTTAAAAAAGATACAGAATGGTCATCCTGTTGAAATGCCAAAAAGGAATTTGGAAACAAGACAGGTCATGGCTGTGTCGGTCTGTAGCCTCTCCAGGCAGCTCACTCCTTCCGGCGGCTGATGGAAAGTGACCACGAGTTACCGTTTTGGGCAGAGGCAGAATGAGGTCCTTTGACTCTCAAAACGCTTAGAAAAATCAAGTCTCATGGCAGCGATGTGTAATTAAAATGACCTCTTGGTTTCATTAATTATCCATAGGATGGAATTTCTACAAACCAGCACATCAAAGACTTCGTTTTTCTTTCATCAGTTTCAGAGTTGGCCTTTACAGAGCGGCAGGCACGCCCTTGCTTTCTCTGGGCAGCAGTGTGTTTAGCCAGGAAAAAATATTCAACGTAGTCCATATTTTGTTGAAAGTGACAGAGAGAACAGTGGAGAAAGTTCTGAGTCAGTCTCTTCAGAACACACACGCGTTTCATTTGACGGAAAAAGCAGCGGCCATAACCATGGTTGCATTTCCCCTGCAATGCTGTTCTGTGATGTGCCTCTTCCCCGTGTCTCTTCCAGACCTTCCCTTGACTTTGCACGCGTGAACACGGGTGACCTTGGGGTATCCTCTCCTCTTGCTTTCTCTCTCGGTGAGACCCTCTTTTCCTGCTTCTGTCTCCTGCTCCGTTTCTCTCCCTTTTTTTCTCTTTCCTTTGAGGCTGAGCTTTTTCACGCAGGTGAGGTAGCAAGAACCATCGATCCTCCACCAGCCCCCCAGGGGAGGCTCTGTGCGGACTTGAAAGAAGGTTGTGTCTCTTCCAGTCCCACCAACTCGCCTTCTGGTCCTAGTTTGCATAGACAGAAGACTTCTGGGCCTGAATAGAACAGCGGCAAAGGTTTGCTTATCTAGATTCATAAATTATGAATGAGCTTGGATTGCAGTGCAAGGATTAGTGATCAATTGCTGTTTCTCAGTGGATACTCTTAGAAATTGAGAATCTTGTAATCTTCAGCAATGAGATGAAAATTGTTACCAACTGGCATACTGAAAACACGGGCAGTTATTGATCTAAGTCCAATTGCAGTAACTGCTTTGTCTAGAATTAGGAAAATGATGAAATTTTTCTTATTCATTCAAGGATTTTTCTTATTCATTCCTAGTATCCAAGTCCTAAATACTAGAAGGCAGTGGGTACACACTGGTTCGATTAATGGTATGGGATTCATGTGTTTTGACTAATAGAGTCTGCTTGGTATGCGAGTTACCTTTTATCATATTTATTATCAATGGGAAGGAGTTAAAATATACATTGAGCAAAAGATATACACTACATATATAATTTTCTAGTTGTTTGGGAATGAAATGTGGGAATTTCTCCCTTGAAAATGTGATCACGTGACAGCAGCTAAGCCGCACTCCCTGGGCCTCTCTGTTCAGTTTCTTGTTACTGGACTCCAGCCCAGCAGCTGCGTGATGGCGAGGTGACCCCTCTCTATTACAAACCCTGCTGCTTTCATGTGCAAATGCCCTCCCTGGAAGAATCCATTTTTTTGAATCTCTTCTTTTGCCCAAGATCTGGGCTTCTGTGTATCTGAATTATATTCATTCCAGTTCAATTTCATTGAGAAAGTTGAAGGGGTAACTAACACACCATAACCTTTTCTCCATTGCCCCATAAGGCATCCTGGGATTCACAATATGATGGGTTAGATCCCCCCTCTCTGAACTGAACCCCTATTGCATCACAGCACTCTCCCTACCCCATGGCCCCCACATCCTTCACTTTCTAGAACGTTAGCCAGTGCCTACCTCGCCAAAGTCACACTAAATCGTTCCATCACCGAGTCCCCATTTGAATTCCTAAATGACTGATCTCCTTTGGGCAAATTCGGAGAATCTAATAAACGTTGTACAAGGCAGTGATGTTTCTTCAATGATCATTTCTGTATTTCCCTTTGCATTGAGGCAAGTCGATGACTAGCTGATACTTTGCTTACACAGTCAACACTTCTTCGGGCCCCAAACAGGATAAATATGTGTATCATTTTCTCTCAAGGAAAACAGTTTTTTATAAAGAAGAGGCAGGCTGTGTTTTTCTGGGGTGCATTTTTCATCTGCTTGAATAACACCTTGTAGAAAGTCTTCAGAGGAAGTCTTTGCACGGCAGATAAACAGTAGACAGAGTTATTCCCCACAGGGGATTTGAAGTCACAGCCCATTACACTTATTGACAAAGGACAAAATTATTCTCTTCATTGTATCCAGTACAGGGCGTCAAGTGGTCCAGACTCTTAATTCATACTCTATCCCCTTCCCGCTCCTAAATCACTTGCTGGAAATATAAAGCATAATGGTTGTGTGTTGGGTGATTACCTAATTTTTCATCTTACTGAATTCCTCCTTTTTTCATTTGGGGCAAAGTCTTAATAATTAAGGAGTTTGCTCTCATCCTCTGAAAGTATTTGATCTTGCTGGGAGACACTTAGATGTTCAATGTTTAATGTGGTTTACATTGTACCCCGTTGGGAACTGAAGCTGCTCCACCTTACACTCACTCAGTCTTTTTATTTTTTGAAACCCACTTTCCCCTCAAAAGCTATAGTTGATGAAGTTAAGGGCTCATCCTTGAGAGTTCACTTCCATTGCTCAGTGTAAATTATCCATGGCAATCCACATACAGAAGACTCATCCTAAGAACTTTCCCTGCGTGTCTACACAGACAAAAGGAAGAGGGTGGTAAATAGAATTGTCTCAATAATTTGGCCAAACCAAACAACGTTTTTGAGGAGCTAAGCAGAGTTCTACCCAATCAAGGTAGAGGTGCCTTTTCATGGTCTTCTCTGGACTGTGCTCTATTTCTTTCCAAAATGCAACCCAAGGTTGTAACAGAGCCGGGGGCTCATAGATTTCAGACCGACATCCTTTATTCCTCTCTAACTGGACAAACAATACCAGTTGTGTGATAGACTTTCACTAAATTCATAAAACTTGAAAGTGCCATCTACCCGGGGAAGGGTCTTCTGTTGCAAATAAGAAAACGTGACTATCACCAGCTACTGCTTGGCAAGATATTTAATTCTCTTTGTGTTAAAGATCTGTTGTGACTTTTTGCTGTTGAGTGGGTCCTAAGAACACTAGCTCAGTTTCCAAAATATTTTGAAAAAAGATGGACATCTTTTTTTTTTATTGTGGAATTGTATCCTCTTTTACACATGTGTACAGAAATCTAAAGATACATATAAACATTTGTCCTGTCTTTGTACTTGCAACACAGGAACATTTAAGTGCAATATGTGAGGCCTGCCCCTCCCCTGTTCGTTCTCATAATGGTGCCATGTGTGGGGTCATGTGTGAGAGGCACTCACGCTCCGTGGCAAAACAGCTCTTGACTGTAAGTCTTAGAAAGTTCCCTCCAATGGGGAAGCCTAGTGAGAGTCATTTAGTGTCTAAGACTGGATGTGACTGCAGGCTAAGAAAGAGGGGACATGATGGAAATAGGTGTAGGGTTGAGTCAGAGAGAACTTAAGGCCAAACCTCAGCCTCAGGTTTGGGCTGACAGAAAGTCAGAGCCGATGAGAAGGTCCAGACATGAGAGTGAGAGGCAAGCCCTAAGCAGAATCCTGCTGGAAGGCTCTGGAAGTGGGTGCTGATGGAGCGTCTTGTGGTTTGTGCACCAGGAATGGGCTGGTGTTATGCAGGAAGAGCTCACTAGAAAAAATGAACATATGGGAGCTGATGGTATGGTTTTCAGGCTCAAAAAATAGGAACTATGTGCTGGCTATTCAGAGAGACAGGAGAGAAAGGGGTTTTGGGAAAGATGAAAAATATTTAGGATTTAGAATCAATTTATGGTTGATTCTTTTTTAAAAAATATATATTGCATTGAAGAGCTGGGGTACAGGCTGGGGGTGTGTGTGTGGGGGGGTGAGAGGACTCACCAGAGACAGAGTGGGGAGCAGAACAGGCGGATCCACTGAAATCCACTGCTGAGGGAAGCAGTGGGGACACAGGAGAGGTCTGTGCACCATGTGGGTAGCTCCCTGGCCTGGGATGGAACTCAGGACCCGGTGGTGATAGCATGAAGACTTAACCCCTGGGCCACCAGGGAGGACTTATGGTTGATTCTATATGGTATCAAAAAATCAGATCAGATCCCAACGTATTAAGTAGTTTCCTCCAGCGATCGGTCATAGATTCTGCAATTAGTTTCACATGGATGGAAGCAAGAGATTCTGAAAAATTTAAAAACTACTGAAGATATTGAAAAATGATTCCAAAAAGGTCAATGTCGTTGAAAAGTAGAATCTTTGAAAGAATCCCTGTAGTGAATTCTTTTGTAAAGGAAAGATATTTTCATGATGGAGTATGTCTAATAATCTTCAACGTCTCTGTTTTGTGGCTTAGCAGTTTTCTTTTTTTAAAAGATGTATTTATTTATGCATACAAGAGCTGGGGTACAGGCCAGAGATGCAGGGGATGAGAGGATTCACCAGAGACAGAGTGGGGAGCAGATCAGGCAGACCGAAGTACACTGCAGAGGGGAGCAGCAGGAGAGTCAGGAGAGATCTGCTGCGCCATGTGGGTAGCTCCCTAGCCGGCTGGGGATCGAACTGGTGCTGCAGAGGCTGTGGATTGCTTCATAGTGCGGCACTTAACCCCTTGCGCCACCAGGGAGGCCCGACATTTTTCTCGATTGGGTGAAGACAGCAACCCCCCATGTCAATCACCACACTGGTCTCCACCTGCCAAGTTCTTAGCCCCTTTGCTCTACCAAATATTGAATACTGGGGTGGAAGTCCCTTTCGACTGCATAGTCCCTCATGGCCTGTAGGTGAGCTGGCAACCCATTTTTACAACTTTTCAAAATAGCTCAAGGCCCAGGACATTCTGTATTTCTTGATGTCTTGGGAAGTGTTGGGTCTTCCTCTGTCCCCATAAGCTAGTAGGAGGAGCCCTAAAGTTCTGGTCCATCAATCAGCAACTCTTGCTATTCTGGAGCTGTGTAGGGTGGACAGAGACTGATAGGCTTTTGTCGAGACCTGATTCATGAATTTGTTCCCACCGACTTGCTTGTAATCTTCTTTACGGGTCAGGAAATTTTCATATCCTGCTGTGCCTTATAAAATGCATTACCACCTCCCCGTTCCTGAATTTTCCCAGGCAATCTCCATTTTGCCTCTGCAAGGTAAATTCCCATTACATGACCAGAGATTGGGTCTCAGATTTTCGATGGGGAGTTTACCTGAAGAAAGCTGAGTGGGAAGAACCCTGTATCTGGGGGCCTGATTAGTGATGTGAAGTTAGTTTGCCTTCTTGGGGGTGGGGCGGGAGTGTGAGCAGTAAATGAAAGAGGAGAATATTATTAATAATTCAGAATTATATTCCATCAACCAAACTATACCTTCCTCATAATTACAAACTAAAAACGGTCTCTTTACTCCTCCTTAGACTTTAGATGTTCTTTAAAAATAAGTGGCCTCCATTCTATGTAAATATAGAGATTCTGGACTTTGGGGGCTAAGGGATATCTATTTATTTATTGCGCTAATATTGGATTAGAACATTGTGTATGATTGATAGGTACAGGCTCACACCTCTCCAGGTGTAGGTTACCACCCACACCCACCAAGGTGCCCAGACTCTCCACCAGGGGAAGTCCTGGAACCCTCCCAATGTAGCCATTTTGGAAAAAAAGACATAAAATGTAGGGCCATGCTCTGTCCACTATGTAAAAATTCCAGTGGACCAAGATTTTAAGAAAACTAAAATGTCAAATTATTAAAAGAAAAATCTGGGAGAAAGTTTTTCAAGTTAGGGTGGTTTCCTAACATGAACTCACAATCCAAAAATCATAAAATGAAAGAACGATGAAATAATCTACATAAAAAAGAAAGAAAAGCCAGCTTCTGCGTGTCTCTTTCTCCTCAAAAGGCAGAAGGAGAGTAGGAAAAAAGAGACACATTTTTTAATGCAAAGTTGGTAAAGATGCAGATCAGGACAAGGAAATGACAATGGCGTTAGATGTTTGAGAAGATGCTCAACCCAGAATCAGAGATGAGATGTAATGATGAGATATAATTGAGGAGATATAATCCCTCACCTACCAAACAGGCAAGAGTTTGTGATTTTGTGGGTGACTTGCAGAGAAAGGAGAAGGGCCAGGGGTTGTTGGGTAGAATAGAAACTGCTAGAACCATGGGGAGAGCCAGAAGGTCATGTGGAAATTCATAATGTGGACGTCTACCCTTTGCCACAGCGAGTCTGCTCTACACTTTATCCTGTAATCATAGTCAAATACACACGACGTGAACTTGGTCCAATCTTTTGTGCCACCATAATCGCTAAAGATTAGACTTGGCCTAAATAAGCTGTGGTGGAGCCTACCTTGGAGGAATACATAATTGTAAAAAAAAAAGGCATCAGGAAGCCCCGTGTGCATTCATGTGGAAAGATATTAAAACTACATTTACATGAAAAATGAGAAAAAGGAAAGTGCAAAGCAGCAGGTAGAATAGGCTAATTTTGAGACAATGAGAAAAAAACCTGTCCAGACTGGGGTAGGAACAAAAATCTCTGGATGATAAACAAGATATAAACAACAGTGGTTACCCGGGACTGGAGGCGCCTCCATGGCAAACCTTCTTGTACATTTTGATGTTTGAGGCTTATTGAAGGGACCACGTCTTCAGCATTAAACAATGAAAAGGAAAAGCTCCACACAGGTGGAAAAAAATTAAGGCATCAAAATATTGCCGAGAAATGAAAAGGAAACTAAGTCCCTTCAAACTTAGAAATTCTCCCGTAGATGAAGTTTATTTTTTTATTCTTTTTTTCTTGTTATTTACCTTCATTTGAATGTTTTTTACTGAGTTAACTTTGGTTTATATGGTTTGCATTTTCGAAGGGTAGGATCCCCCTACAGGTAAGGTTGCCATGGTGAAGCCACCCCCAAGCTGCGAGGCCCACTGCCATAGACCCAGCGCTCCCCGCCCACACCCGACCCTCACTCTTGTTCCTGCCCGCTCTCCCACCCTCCCCTCTGCCTCTGCCACCTCATTGCACAATCAGCTTTCAAGTTTAGTGCTTTAGTTTGGCTTTATCAGACCCTTTGTTTTGTTTTTCTAAATCCCTTATTTAAATGACACCACCCAGTATTGGGTTAAATGACACAAGATGCAGGGTTATGCATGTTATACAGAAGAATCACAAATGAAGAAACTGGGAATAAATGGTAGGTGCCACGGTGAACACGCCTGAGGCTGTGGCTTGCTGGGCTGCGTCCTGATCGCTGCTGAAGGTGCGGGTTGTGCTGGTGAAGAATTAATGTGCCGGTGCTAATAATGGGTCTGCGGTTTACATACAAAATGCACCGGTTTATAGCAAAGATTAGTTTGGGTGCCTGCTCAGAGAGAAGCTTCAGCCGGCCCACACACGGGCTCCACGCTATAGAATGAAGGTTGTTCCGAGACCCCAGACAGTGGAGCCACGCTTGCTCGCCCAAAGGCTCAGCTATGGAGTCATTCAGACCTGGGCATTAGGGTGCAATTAAAAGGGAAAACCCAGAAAGGCACTTAGAAGTGCAAACAGTTACTTGCTTTTAGTGAGCAGGAAGAATTTGAACGACCAGTGTTTTCAAGGGCCACTGGCTTCCCCCCCGCTCATGTCTGCACCGTAGAAAAGGCCATGCAGTAGGAGCTTTGGGGAGAAAGCAGTTTCCTTTTTACTGTGGAGTTGGTGATAAAGGTAAAGTTCACATAGTCACAGTCTCTTGGTATTAATGAAGATTTGTAATAGTTGCCGTTTTTTAACGCGTCCTTCACATTGGGCAGGCCCTGAGCTGGACGCAGACACCCTCGCGCCATGTTCCCACCAACTTAATGAGCTGGGCCGTCACCACCAGAGTCTGGAGAGCTGCCAAAAGTTGGCACAGGCCAGTTGCCACTGAATCCTCATGCTTTCTGGATTCAGTTAACTGTGCTAAGAGCTGCCACTTTGTGATTTTTTTCTCTCCCTTCCTTGAAATGCTGCAAAAATGCTGCAAAAATGCAGGAGCTGAATACACACAGTGTCTTTTTTTTTTTTTAACCTCTGGACTGAGGGTTCTGATGGGATGTTCTGGGGACAGAACTGGGATTTGGTTGACGCATGCACTCAGGGATGCATTGCCTGCAGACAAAGAAAACAGAGCTGTTTCAGAGGACAGGGCAGAGTAACAGAGGTCTAGACGCCGGGATTCGGCTGCAATGGCTGTGGCCACCTAGCAGACCCCCGTGACCCAGAGGCTCAGCAGCCAGATGCGTCAATGTCAAAACCATTTGAGCTTAAGAACTTCTTAGCTCTGGCTTCACGCGGAAGGGAATTAATCTCAGTGCCTGAAATTGGGACAGAACCAACCAGTGGAAGCGAAAGCAGGGAGGAAGCTGAAGAAAGGTAACACAGATATGGGATAATAACCACGTGCGGGCGGATCATTCCTGAGCTATCATATCCACCCCAACTCATACGGGGCTCTTATCTTCAGAAGCTGCAGGATTCTGGGGGCAAGCTGGGGGGGCCGAATAGCTTTCTCACTGCCATATCCGGCAATATTCTGACCCCACCAGATGCCTGTGGTTAGTGGACCCCACTCATTCCCGGAACAAATACTCGCTGAACCCCACCAAGTCCATGCGAGTTGTACTGGGAAAACAGTGGCGAGAAAGAAAAAAAAAGGCCCCTGGTCTGATTTCGTGGAGGCTCTCATCTGCTGTGTGTGTGGGGGGAGATGTCTTTAAAATAATTACACTAGAAACATGGAATGACACCCGCATATGAGCCTGTCTGAGAGGGAACTGGCCCCGTCAGGGAGGACTGGGCTGGGAAATGAGTAATTAAACTGACTTCTGAAGGAAGTTAATTGGCAGAAAATCATGGCAAAGAGACTTCCAGACAGACAGCATGGGGGAGGTCGAATCATATGAAATGGCTTCTAAAGGTCAAAAACAGTGGACTACCCAACTTCCACATGGTTCAGCTTATTTACAGGAGGGCTGTGCACAGGGCGGCGTCCACAACTAACAGCAAGTTCTTTTATTTGCTTCCTGTGCTCTGTTTTTATAATCCAGGCAGGAGAACCAAAAATTGGATAAATAAAAAGTGAAATAAGAAGGGGGTAAGAGAGGTGGTGTGGGAGCGAAGTGTCCTGGGGGAGAGGGAGTTCTAGAGAGACCAGTGCTCCCGTTTCAGAGCCTGCCCCCAACTGGTTACATCGGGGACAAAGCTTGGCGAGGTCCCATCCCAGACCCAGCTCTCCAGACACAGATGCTGGCCGGCTGCCAGCCAGGGGGTGGACAGACACTCCTGCAGAACATGTAATAGCTGCCTGCAGCCCTCCTCCTTGTTGGTACAGGGAGCGACAGTGCTTGAGTGGTTCACTTTTTTCTACTCTATGAACTGGGTTGGGTTGTCCCATTATTTGGGGAATTTTCCTAGAGGTTTCCATGGGATCAGGGGCTTAGGAGACTCCAGGGAAGCTCGTACCAATGGCCATGCCTGCAAAGTGGCCCATCAACAAACAGAGATCAGCATAGACCACCAGTGATATGACCCCTGTGCAAGTTAGCAACATGCTTATTGTGGGCTGTGGAAAAAATATGCATCTTCTAGAAAAGAACCAGTGAAATGTGGTTGACATTGCTGGACCAGAAACTGTCTTACTGGTCTCCACAGAGATGGTGTAGGTGGTGACAGTGGGCAGGAAGAAACTTTTGTGGCCACTGAACAGAGAAATTCTATATCTCTTGATTTAATTTTCAAAATTGAACATGGTTTTGCATGCCTTTGTTTCTTTGAATCTAATTTTTCTAGTAGCTAAATTTAATTGGATTTTCCAAAGTATTGGTCTGTGACAGATCAGAGATTAAAATAATAGAAGAGGTGAAAAAGTGGCCAGTGGCTACAGAGAAACATTGATCTGGACTGGTTGAGAAAGAGCCTGATTGGAAGGGGTTAGGAGCAGGAGCACGGAATAGCAGTGAAGCAGGGAGAACACATGACCTCGGGTGATTGATCTTGCCGGTGTGTGATCCTTGTCACGTGGCAAAGTGTGACAGAGGAGATAGTCCCAGGGACTTGGCCAATTTCTGGTACCTTCTGGAGGTCATTCTAGCTTCCTGCCCATTTCTCCAGCTACATGTGTCCATTTCTAAACAATAGTGTTCACCTGAAGGTCAATTATTTCTCAAACAATGTGAGTGTTTCCATGGCAGAGGCGAAGCTGTGTTGTAATAAGCCAAAGTGAATCCATTGTTGGCTGTTATTACTTCTTTGAAAATTAATACCCCCATTGCTCTCCCTCATCAGCCTTCCCCTCAAATTATGGATGAACTTAAAAAGACTGTTTGATTTGTTCTCATCAAGGAAATAGAGGACATTGGCCAAGTTCAGAGAACTCCTGCTAGATTTGTATTCTTTATAGTGTGTCCATCATGATGAGTTGTTAAAATGATGATTTTCCTGGCAAGTATATTGCTTAGTGTCCCAAGAGGTTTCTGAGGTAAAATTGCATTTTCAGAAGCAAAATGTTCCACCCCAGTGAAGAGGATGCTTATAAAACCAGCACTTTAGTAACCTGGAACAAGCAGCTGGAATACCAAGTGAGACGAATGTCTTCAGGAGCGTGACAGTTACGTAAGGGATGTGCCCTGTTTTCCCTTAAGTCATTGAAGTCACCGTTTACCTAAGCTGAAGGCCATTTCTCTTTGCTTCCTGGTGAGCTGTGAGAGCAGAGGCTTAGGTGAATTTGTATCAGGTGAATTCTAATTTGCCAAGAACAAATGATGATGCAAAATTGAAGACTTATTCTGCTTGGCCTCTCTTGGGGGTTGCTGCTGTCCTTACTTTTGTATATGCAGAGATGTCCTGCTTAGTATTTTTGTCCTTCATTTATTTCACTTCACCTTATGCCTGTAAGAACACGTTATTCCTCTGGAAGCTCTGGAGCAACATGCTGTTCCAGTAAGATCCATCAGGGATCTGAGTCGTGAGCGTGTAAGAACTGCTCAGCTCTCGTGCTCATTAGAATGACCCAGACGTGATGAGTAGATTTACTGATCGATTGATCAATCGATTGATTTAAAAATAATCATAGTGGGCCCTACCCAATATTTTTAATTTGGATTACTTCGTGTGGCGGGACCTGAGCATAGATACTGTATAAAAGTGTCCACGGTGATTGTAATATGTGCTCGGATTGTGTGATTTTGCATGAAAGCAGATTGCCCCTTGGGGAGCCAGCTGTCCCCCTGGCTGCTTCTGGTCCCCCAGTTTCTAATCCAGTCAGGCTGGAGTGGGGGTCCTAGATTTTTCCATTCCTGACAATGTAATCATTCCCAGGTAATGATGCTGATGGTCCTGGGAATCCTTCCGAGAGCTGTGGTTTAAAGTGTGTGGACAAGCTGAGTATGACCTTCCTTCTCACCTGAGTCTTGGGGAAAAGTCTTTGGCAGGATCCAGCTGACGTTGGCCTTGATCTGGGCATTTCAGCAGGAAGCAAAGACTGGAAAGGCAGATGAGCACACAGCTAGTTCCCCCAGTTCACAGATTTATGTTTCAGTCTTAGTCAGCAAAGGGTGTTCCTTCAGCGAGGTGTGCAGGTAGAGAGGCTTTGGTTTAAACCTCTCCTCATTCAACACCCCTACAGCAACTGAGCCCTGCACTCTGACAGTGCTGAGAATGGGAACCGAAACATTTTCACAGTCATTTTATTAGTTATTGACTCATCTATCTATCTGGATTCTCTGTTTTCTCTCTGCCAGACATGGCCCAGGCCTCCTGAATATACAGGGATAAGAGACGTGTGTGGTCTACTGGAAAGTAAACATGGCAGAGCGCGTGAGCAGGAAGACAACAGAGAGAGTGAGGAGGCACTTCATTTACATCATGGCCTCCAAGGTCATCAATCCCAGCCCCTAGGGAGCATAAAAGCCGGTTTCGTAGGGCCAGATTTGGTTTTAGGGTGAAGATTGTTGACCCCTCTGTTCTTGTGAGAAAGACAAGCATTAGTTAACACAATCTGGGGAAAGTATAAATTTTGTTGACTATTCGTTACTTTTTTGACAGTATAGGATTTTTCCTACCAGGTGTGGTCATCGTAGTGACCCACGGCCAAAGCACCCCTAGCCCCTTGCCATAATCCATGTGCTCTTCGACCCTCCTTTTCCCCCGTCTTTCTCTCCCTCTGGATTTCTCAGATCTGTGGTCAGCTTTCAAGGGTTGGTTTTAATGGTTTGTCTTTATTGTTGAGGTAACATTAGTTTACGACACTAAGTATTTAGGAACATAGGTTTACACCTCCTCAGATGGATGTCATCACATCACACCCACTGGAGCACCCGCAGTTCTTTATCATAGACCATTAAGCTCCTCCTCTCTTTGTTCCATCCAACTCTCCCCCCTCTAGGAGCCTCAAGTCTATAGTCAAATTTCTAGAGTTTGTTCTGTTTTAGTTTTGTCAGTTGTTTTGTTTTGTTTCTCTATATTCCATATGAATGAAGCTGTCCAGTGTTTGTCTTTCTCCTGCTTTACCTCCCTCTAGAATCATCTTCTCCACTTCCATGTGGTCATAAATGGCAAGGTTTCATCTTTTTTATGGCCGAGTAGTATTCCATCATGTATATAGGCCACATCTTCTTGATCCACTCCTCTGTCACTGGGAACTTGGGTTATTCCCCAACCTTGGCTATTGTGAATAGTGCTGCCATGAGAATAGGGGTGCAGGCATCCCTTTTGTTTCTTCATCATCATTAGATTCTCAGGGAAGAGCGAAAAACTCCAACCAAATAACACTGATAATTGTGGCTTGTAGTTCATGTAGATAGATGTGTCATTAAAAAAAATCCAGATTCAGGTTATATATTTTCTCCTTTTACCATTTATCAACATGAAAAGTTTTCATAAAAAGGATTGAAGACCACAAAATAAAATATCTTGTTGTGCTTCCTTTGACATGCTTTAAGCATTATTAAAAATAAGGCAGTTTGAGGTAAAAGGTCAGCCAGTAATAATCAATTTCTTCAACACTGATGTGATTTTTATTAAACATTTTTCATATCAGTGTCATTTCAGACGGCTCTGGAAATAATTTTTCATTTTCTACTTATCATTTTGCAGCTGTCAATTGCCTAGCAGCAACAAACACGATCTCTCAGTTCTTCTAGACTTTATGATAATTTGTGACTTTTCTGCCTGGAATTTGGGATTTTAAAAAATTAGCAGAGAGATATCTATACTAGGCAAGTTTTCACAGTTTTCGTAAGTTTTGAAAGTATAAGTTCTTTGATTCAGATTTTAACAAAATATGGAAACGTCTTTAATTATTTTCTTTGCTTTATCTTGGAGTAGAGGACTCTGCAAAGAGGAACTTAAAAGTGCTTTTTAATAAGCTTATCCTGAACCTACCCGTGGTATTCCTAAGAGATGAAAGTAAAGGGTGTGTGTGTGTGTGTGTGTGTGTGTGTGTGTGTGTGTGTGTCTGTGTGTAAGAAAATTTTCAGTCATTCATTAAGGTCCCCAGAACACCTCGCAGCGACGATCGCCGGCTCCCACCCCGTCCCCCATGGCTGGTTGTTGCTTGTTTTGGGGTTTGGGGCGACACGGTGACCGCTGAGGGGAGACAGTGTGTGGAGAACGCGGCCTTCGGCTCCTCACGCAGCAGGATTCAGGGGGCGCGCCTGCTGCTCCTTGTTCTCACTCCTCGAGAAGTTACCTCCGTTTCTAACCCAGTTCTCTCCAGTCTAAGCCCGGGCCCGGCGAGAGCACCCCGGGGCGGCCTGGGGCCCGGGGAGTCGCGGCAAATGGCGGCCGATTCCCGCCTCAGCCGCGCTCAGCCGCGGCGCAGTGGCCTCCGCCCTTCGGAGAAAGCCTGGACAGTGTCCCCCGCAGGGCGGGCGCCCCGCTCTCCCGCACGCGGTCGTGACCCCACGGCCCCCCCACAGCCGGCCCCCTCAGAACAGAGCCCCCCACCGGCGCCTCAGCGTGCCGCCCCCTCCGCCTGGTCTCCTGCCTCGGCGGCCTGTGGGGCGCCCGCGCGGGGCGGGGAGTGGGGGGGCAGCAGGGAACCCCAGTGGGGCGCCCCCGGGCGGTGCCGATGCTGGGCCCAGACCGGGGTCCGGCTCCCGTCCTGGCCCCCCCCCCCTCCCCCGGCCACCATGACGCCGATTCTAACTCCCGCCCACGGCTGGTCTGGGGGATCCCCTCAGCGGCTGGGGCCCTTCGCCCTCACAGCACCCCGGAAGCCAGGGGCCCCGAGCCCGCACCCCACGGGTGCTGCGGCCAGGACCAGCCGCGGAGAGCTCCGGGGTCCCTGTCCCTGGAAGGCCTCCTTCCCCCCGGTGCCCCCGGGGCTGCTCCTGGGGCGCCTCACCCGGGACGGGCACCTGACCAGGGGCGGTCGCCGCTCAGGGAGGGGGAAGGGGGTCGTGGCAGAGGAGGGGTTCGAGCCGCGCTTGCCGGGACATCTGGAACCTGCCCCCCGCCCCCCACTGTCCTGCACGCGAATGGGGGCGCCTGGTGATGGCGCAGCAGCAGGAAAGTGGGGGCAGTGGAGGAAGGGGGGCGGGAGCGGGGGTCACCCCGGGCCGAGGCCCATCTGACGGGGTTTGTCCCAGCCCCGCAGGGGCGATGCTGCCCGAGCCGCGCCCTGCTGAGGAGCCCGCCCCGCCTGCGCCCCGACCCCGGCGCGGCCAGCGCTGGGAGACTGGGGGATAGACCGGCAGTGGCCAGCGCTGGGGAGACTGGGGGGATAGACCGGCAGTGGCCAGCGCTGGGGAGACTGGGGGGATAGACCGGCAGTGGCCAGCGCTGGGGAGACTGGGGGGATAGACCGGCAGTGGCCAGCGCTGGGGAGACTGGGGGATAGACCGGCAGTGGCCAGCGCTGGGGAGACTGGGGGGATAGACCGGCAGTGGCCAGCGCTGGGGAGACTGGGGGGATGGGACCCGCAGTGGCCAGCGCTGGGGAGACTGGGGGGATGGGACCCGCAGTGGCCAGCGCTGGGGAGACTGGGGGGATGGGACCCGCAGTGGCCAGCGCTGGGGAGACTGGGGGGATAGACCCGCAGTGGCCAGCGCTGGGGAGACTGGGGGGATAGACCGGCAGTGGACGGTGTCCTCGTGGCTGTTCTGGAGCAAAAATACTGCACTGAAGAAATGTGTGAACTGGCCTAATCCTTAGAATCAGGAATTTGGAGCCGGCCCTGCTTAGGAGAAATGGACGCACACCCCAAGTCCCCAGAGCCTCTGGACAGTCCTCGAGGGCCCTTCCTCCCTGGATGGCCCCTAAAGCATTTTATCCAAGTTGCAGGGACCCGTGAGCCCAGCCGGCTCTGGGCCCTGCTCGCTGCTCCCCGCCTTTGGCTGGGCTAGAGGTAGCTCTGCAGGGAGCCAGTATTTCTCATCCTTTAACCTCAAAGTGTTTTTCTCCACCTAAGTTTTTCGTTGGCCCAACCTTACAAAAGGGCTAAAAATAGGGCAAAAGAGAAAATTCATGTGCTGGCCGTCTGTGCTGGGCAGGGCGTGAGGACGTTTGGAAACCGCCCCTTCCTGTGAAGGGTCTGGGTGAGTGGATTGTCACCATGATGGCGGCCGTGAAGTGCCTAATTCTGCTCCTGAGATCAGAGGCCACTGGTGGCCTCTCTAACTCCAAGCACTACAGCCAAGGTAGAAGAGTCGCTGGGTGGATGGCTGGGAAACCCCCTTTGGGGGTGGGCGCAGTGAACAGACACCTCCAGAGCGGGGGGACATTCTGCCAACTGGGAGCGCCACTCACACCCCATCCACAGAGCCCTCACCCCACACTGGCCGTTTCTCCCTCTCCTGCCTGCTTAAAGAACTGGTCATCCCAATCGAAGAGGGGGTGGACGGATCAGCCCGCCTCGGGCTACCCAAAGAGATGTCGGGGTGGTTTGCATGCGGCCACAGCTGGGTCAAAAAGCCCTGTTTAGCCTCCCCCCGCCCCTCAACCTCTGCTGTCTTCTGTCTGGAGAGTCAGCCCCCTCTCCTGTAGAAGGTCAGTCTAGAGCTACGGCTGCAGCGATGCAGCTGAACGCTTACACCTGGACAGTAGGAGTCCAAGGACAGATGAGTCACTGCTCGGGGAGGACTCACGCTCAGTCACTGCTGAGTGTGTCCACCTGAGATCTCCTCTGAAGACCAACTTTTTGGGTTATTTAAGAAACAGCCGACGCCCCGTGAATTCCTTTGATGGAGGTACGGAGCTCCGAAGCTGCCGCCTACTTGTGTAACTTCGGAGGATGGGGCTGATGAACCATCCCAGCCTCCCCCCGGGCCCCAGTGCGGCCTGGGACCTTCTCAACCCTGGGAACCCCGAGGAAGTGGGCAGAGTTGGTGTTTGACTAGAAGGTTGTTGGCAATTTCTGTTCTAAAACTTGTCAATGCGGAGCACCCCGGCATGACTGGGAGCACTTCCCAGCAAGGGGGAGACAGACGAGGTGATACTTTTGATTTGAGATGGGGGAGGGAACTACGGGCTGTGCAAGACGGGGTGCTGGAAGGGCAGAAGCTCATCAGAAAGGGAAGTGAGGAGGGTCAGGGAACAGACTTCGGCTCTCTCACCTTTAAGCTGCCCTGTCAGCAAGGCCGCTGCTGGGTAAATGTGGTTCCTGAGCGCCTGCGACGGGGCTGGTGTGAACCGAGACGTGTGCTGAGCGTCAAGGACACCACGGAATCTGGAGACTTGGCTAGAACGGAGAAATCACATACAAATAGCTTCTTCATTGTATGTTGATTGCATATTAAAATCCATGATTTGGACATGGTGGCTGAAACGCAACACAGCGTCAGGCTTAATTTATCTTATTTGTTTCCTCTTTGCAACGCGACTGCCAGAAAACTCAAGCGACGTAGTGTCTTGCGCCGTGTTTCCACGGCTGGCCAAGAGCCCGGGGCGGGCGCTGTGTCTGCGGGCTTCGGGGAGGCCTCGCACGAGGGGTTTCAGGGAGGCGGGCGCTCTCCTGGGCACCCGCGGGCTGCCTGCCTGGGGGCGTTCCTAGCGTGGCGTTGGGTGTCCCCAGAACCTGGGGTGCTAATCAAGGGAAATCGCTACCAGGATAGTCTTCCATGGAAGGGTCCGGGGCTTGGAGTGAAACTAGCAGGGGCCGTGCCGGACCATCCCCCGCTTCTGAGCACCTCAGAGCGCCCAAGGGCGCGGTGGCAGGTGGAGACTGACTCCAGGCTGCGGGCCTCACTGTCCTGTCCCGTCCTCGGGTCCGGCAGGCACAGCTGGCACCAGGAAGGGTCTGGCTACTTAATGATTCTGAGCTCATCCTCTGTGAAAAAGTCAAGGCTGTTCTTTCCTGCGCAGATACTAAGCATAGTTTGGGGATAAAACGACACCTTGGTGTATATTTGGAAAACATTGTTGCCTGGGGTGGACTCCCCAGAATCTAACAATCAGAAACGAGGGTGTGGGCGTGAGAGCTTAGCTGTGAGATAACACGGGAAGCACCAGTGTGGGGGGCGGGGGGAGTGAGACAGGGGAGCGGGGAGACCAGCGGGTTCAACGGGCAGGTGATCGCTGTGGGTCCCCGGCGGGGGGTGCTGGGTCACGGCTCAGAGCGGTCCCACGGGACGGACCAGGACGCCACGGACTCCCGTGTGCCGGCGGGAAACTCCCAGGCCTCGTCCGCCCAGGTGAGGCCCGGGCATCCTTCTGCAGCTCTTGCCGGGAGCGCCCTGGGCCTCGGTCGCTGGCGGGAGGGCGAGTGCCAGGGTGATGGGGGCAGGACACCCACAGCTTCAGCTTCAGAGTGGCGGGGGAGCCGCCCTGGGCCTCGGTGGCCGTGGGTGGAGAGACGTTGATGACAGGACAGCTACCCCGGCAGAGGGGGGGAGAGTCGTGCGCAGAGAACTTGCCTGACGTTCACCTGCTTTTGCTGGACTAAAGGAAACAAATGCTCGTTCCCTACCACCGACTTGTTAGTGTTAAAACCCATCCCGGCGAATGCATTTTATCCACTGTCTTAATATAAATGCTTATAGGAAAATGGATCTCTGAGTGTTGTTGAGAAAACACTCAAAAAGCTGCAATTATTGTAAAACAATTTGGCAAGGGTAGGATTTGTTGGTGGAAATGAAAAGCAGTTTGAAGGCCAAGAGTTTGCTATTTTCCCACAAATAAGCTTAATGGAAAATAAAATCATTTCTTCTCCTTCACCAACTTAAAATGCGTAAATGTTCTCCAGGAGCGTCAGCACAGGTTTTGTTCCATTGATGGAGTCAGAGGCCCGAGGCGAGCCGTCGCTAACACTGACAGCCTCACCCTCTGAAGGCATTTTTGAAGGGGCCAAAATAGAGGCCAGAGTGGAGGGCAGGGGATCATAACGTCCACGTGGGCCTTCAAAATTCTATTCGCCAGGACCGGGCTGTTGGCACTGGGTGCTGAGCGCCAGCGCTGCATTGCAGGAGGCCTGGGGCAGGACAATCGGCGGAAAATGACCCATCCGGGATCTTATTTCAATTCTAATGTCTTTTCCCTTAAGCCAATTATAAAATGTAATTGCTCTGGTAGTCTAGCTTTAATATACTCAAATGAGAATATATGGACTATTCCCTTTGTCTTTTTTCTTAATGAACTTTCACAGGAAAACAGCCGGCAACATAATAGCGTGGTGCAATCACTTCAATTCTTTATTAGCTTTCCTTGGTTCTCGTGATGACAATGCAAGCTCGCTCCCCCCCTCTTTGGGGCTTGGATTCTAGCTCCGCCTTCCTCTGGGGCTTTGCCTCATGACTGCCCTAACAGAGCTGACATTCCCTTCCTGGACCACTCCCGGCTGCCTGGCCCCTGTTCGCCTGCTCTTTTGGGGTCTCTCTGCAGTGTGTCCTGCTGTCTCCCCACCCTCGTCCTCCTCTTGGTCCTGCTGTTTGCCTGCCCCTCCCCCCCAGCCCTGCCCTGTCTTATCACTACACCTGGCCTGGAGCTCATGGAGGAGACGGCCCTGGCAGGTGCTTGGCTCTTGGACCCATGTTTCCTAAAGGGCTGCCTGAGCAGCAGCCCACGCGTGCCCCGGGGCCCAGGGGGCTCTGGATCCCTGCTGCAGGAAGTGTCTGTTGCAGGAAGTGCCTGGCCTCAGCCCCTTTCTTCCATGCCCCTCCATCTGAGCCCTCACCTGCTGTCTCTCGGGGAAAGGTCTGGTGGAGGCAGAGACACTAGGGTGAAAAGGCATCTGGTATCTTGCTCAACAGGGCCCCATGCCAACCCCCTCCTGCCGGCGCCTGCTGGAAAGTCCTGACTGACGCAAGAGGAACCGTCAGGGAACGTTGAAGACGGCAGGCCCAGATGTCCACTCGAGAACGAGGAAGCCCACCTAGGGGCGAGAATGAGGATGCCCACTAGGGGCGAGAACACGGGCCTACTGATACCGTCAGGAAACAACTCTGTTCCTCCTCAAGCCAGTTCCCCCACCTGCAAGCCCGGGTTCCCTCTCCCCACCCTATAAAAACCTGCCTTCCCCTGACAATGGGCGTGGCTTCACCAACCCCCACCTTGGGTCCATGAATTTCTCCCAGGAACGCAACAAAGCCCCCTTTAAACTTGTTCTGTCGTCCTCGTCCTTCTCTGCCGCCCCTTTCACTCAGGTGTCATCCTCACTCGACTCCTTCGATGGCTTCTAGTTCTCGTTGCAAAGGGGAGGCTTCCAATGACATGGCCCATTCTGGAAAATAAATCTCTCCAAATCTTGGAACCGTCGAGGTGGCTTGGTTGGCTCTTGGCTGAGCCCCACGTCTGTCAAAACATGCCTCGGATTCCTTGTTTGTACCACGTGCGACAGTCTCTCTGCAGGTCAACACGACATTCACTGGGGCTCCTCCAGAAGAACAGCATGTTCTCTTTGGTGTCTGCATTTTCCAAAATAAATGACTTTCTCTCCCTTAATTTCTCCTTTTGGAATCTTAATGAGCCTGGAGTTTTGGAGACAGTGACCTTGTTTGCAAGTGTGGGAATTAATTACTCTAAAATGTCACCGAGGAAGGAGGATCATCGTGCTGTTCATACTCGTGAATTAGCAGCAGCTAAAATCTCACAAAAATCATATCAATTTAGTCTAATAAAACATGCTACCTTTTACAGGCTAAAGGATGTTTCGGGGGGTCCTGGGACAGTCACCTTGAAATCACTTGGGTTCAGGGAGGTGAATCTTCAAAGTCCCTTTTTCCAGTCGATCTTGCGACTGAATCTACAGGGGCTGTGGGGGGACACTTAGAGGACAGGATTCCAATGAAGCTCAGATACATAAAGTTAAAAAAATATGCATTTTTTTCATTGAAGACACTTGTCCTGGGAAGCGGGGCGGGGTGCTCTGCTCGCCCCTTCCTTGCACGAGGAGCATGGATGAGTGGGGGCTCTTGGGTGCCAGGTAACACGGCTCCAAAACGTCCCGTTACTATCCCGGAGAAGAAGAGGCCTCGTTTACGTGCGTGTCGGGCTGGCCGCGTGTGCTTGCTGTATTTGGCGAGTGATTATTATTGATTATTTTTGCCCACGCTGGCAGATCGGACCCTGGGTCCCCTCACCCGGGGCACAGAATAGAAGGCCAAAGTGAGTCATCGCGGCTTCCTTTCACTTCCTCCTGGCTTGCGGCAGGCGGGGAGCCGCCTCCCCCGGCTGGGTTTCGTCTGATCAGCAGGCGGGCACAGTGGCCTCCAGTGCTAAGTACAGAATTTGGAGTTCACTGTGGCCTGAAATTTCATTACAAGACTGTCTGATTAGCCTGCATCTGAAACTGCCTACCGAATCGTGTATCGAAAAACATTTGTGAATTGTCTAAAATTTTCTAAAAGGAAAACATGATTTATTGATTGTCTTCTGAGCATTTTTCTTGATGCAATAAATAGAGAATTACAGAGGCCTTGTGTGAATAGCTATAATTAAGATTGTTCTGTTTTGGCGCTAGACCTCTATTTACTAGATTTTTGAATGGAAAAACCCCGCCTGGGCAAACCCGAATGTATAAGGGATCAGAGGGAGAGATGCTGAGATGATTTAATAAAAAGTTATGCATGGCTCGTTGGATTTCTTAGCTGTCAGGATACGGGGAAGTTCTAGCCTCAGACACTAAGCTGGTATTTTCTGCACAGGAGTCAAGCGTTTAAAGTGGGCTCTTCTCAGCCCATTAATCTGGAATATTGAATTGGGGATGATTTAAAAATGGCTGTTTTGTTTGCTGCCCACTTTATTGTTCTCAGTGACTAACCAGAAAGGCCCAGGACTGCTCAGCCCTTCTCCCCACTGACCCCGTGCACCCCACCACACATGTATACACACACATGAACACCCCATAACCATAGGAGCATCAGAGATGTGCATGAATATGCCACACACAAACACACACCGAACATCCCATGGGTGTATGTACACACATGGACACACACTACATGCATGCATGCCTGTGAGCACACCACAGTTACATATCTGCAAACACAAATGCACCACATGTGTACACACACGCACATACCACAGACACATAACCACACCACATGTGTACACACATGCACACACCCAGAAGTCATGTTGCTCATGCACACACATGGACACACATACAATACACACGTGCACTGCAAAGGAGCACAGCACAGGCAGGCAGGCACAGGCACGCAATAGATTTGATATGTGTGCATGCACTTATGGACACACACACACGCATACACACACACTTCCAGGGGGGCTTCAGCGCTGCCCCAGGAAAGCATTTCTGCTGCAGGCAGGCCCAGCTCCACGTCATCCATTATGGGGGTCACCCTGCAGTTTGCCCTGAGAAGTCCCCACCCAGCCTTAGTGTGGACGGGAGCCAAGTTGGCCACAGCAGCGCTTGCGGTGGCTCAGACACACTCCACGCCTCAGTCCCTTGTTCCACTTGGAGTTCACTGCATCTCAGGCAGTGTCTCGTGTGGCTTCTGCTGTTGCCGACAAGAAAGCTGACGAGATCATTCAATGCTGATACTGAGATGCACTCAGGAAGGTCTCTAGTTCATAGTGGAGATGGTGGAAGCTTGGGACTGTTGAGGCTTGGGACTTGTGGTTGACCAGAGGGGTTATGCAGGCGCCGCCAGTGGGCCAGGAACAAGGGAAGCATCTACTAGCACAGGGTCTGACAGCCTGTAGTGACTCTCGCAGCCTAGACTTCTGTTAGTTTCTATTCCCTCCTCAACATCCCAGAAAACTTTGGCCTTGACTATACAGTTGATGGTCATGCCTTTAAAATACTGTTGCTGCTACCACGTTGGAGAGAAGTTTCCATATAAGGTCCTTATCAGAATTTCTGGACATAGAACATGGAGACATAAACATTTTCAGGACCATTTTCTGCACTTGTTGGTGATACTGTTGAGTCACGGCAGCTGCGGGATAACGTAATTTGGGATTTCTTGTTTGTCTCATAGGTTAAACCAATTTGGTCAGGTTTATTTGCAGCCCAAAGCATTCTGACATAAGGTTCCTATGGGCAGGATTGGCTAATAATTTTGGTGGCTCAGGGCAAAATGAAATGTAGGACCTCTTATTAAAAAAATATTAAGACCTCAAGACTGACAGTAGAATATTAGACTAACTGAGGAATTCTTCTAAGCACAGGGCTGCGTGCCTGTCCAGGAATCTGGTCCTAGCTGGGGGTGGAGGGAGCAACTCAGAAGGAAATCTCAATGGGTAGGAAACCTCTCTTTCCTCTTGCTCTGGGGATGTTTTTGAGCGAGGCCTACCTAGAGAAATTGAACCAGTTCAGTAGGCCCCAAAACAACTGCCCCCAATATTTTAAACTACTTGACTTTTTTGTAGAACCAACCATTTTCCTTGATAAGACAGAACAAACGTAAGACATCTTACAATCCTGTGTGGTCAACCTCATGGCTAAAATCCATTGCACTCAATCTGGTGAAAATCTGGGGAGCTGGCATGTGCTGCTTCTTACACACCTACCGTTCTTCTAACGAGGCAGGAAAGGTGGGACTCGGAAGATGAACTTTATGAGTACCCGCTGGGGTGCTCATGTCTCTATGCAGAGAGAAAAGAACTTCTACAGTCAATGCTGGTTCCTAGAGCAGACTTTGGGCTGGACCACCTTGTATGAGTGGGATGAAGCAGGAAGGTTCGCCACGTGGGTGGCAGCTCATGTGACGGTTCTCCACAGAGTCGGTTTATTAGATTGCAGTGAGGGTTTGAACCCGGGAAGCAGTCTGATGGGCTTTACTCTGAGAGAGCTCTTCCAGCATTGAGGCTACCAGAGGAAGAGGGTTGAGGGGGCTGGGGACCCATGGTCTAGGGGAAGGGACTCTGGGTGCTTTGGCGGTAGGTGTGCCGAGGTGACATGCATCAGAGGAGGGGTTACCCTGCACCCTAAATCATAGCCGGTGTTGTAAACCAATGTTACCTCCATTAAAATAAAGAAAACCATCCCCAAAATCACAAGTTGGACTGTATATAGATGGGGAAGTGAGTCACTAATGTTAAAAAAAAAAGTAATGATTCTTGACGGAGGCTCTGGCTTTGGTCTATAGATTTAGAGCTTTTGATTTTCTAAGTGATCTTGACCTAAAGACATGGCGATGCTATCTTTGTACAGAGGAGGGAGATGCAGGCGTTGAATCATTTCTCTGGTTTCTAAAGGATGCGCGTGGAGAGGCAGAGGCTGGTGCTCACCGCTAGGGATCTTCTGCTGGCTCCTCTGTTGTTAGTGGGGTTGAAAGGCAGTTTCACCTGCAGGCAGCGGATTCCCTCCCGGCTGCTTCGGGAAGCACCGCAGAGCCTGCTCTGACCCTCCAGCCGGCCCAGGGCTTTGCTCCCGCCTGCGAGGCTGTGGGGGCGAGGCCCAGTCTATTCATAATGGGTTGACGTAGGTAAAGGCGAAGAAGCAGATGCAGCACTGCGAGGCCTGGACCTCAGTGCTTATCAGCTTTCAGTGCACACATTTAAAGATACAGCCTGGCCCCTGGGCTGGCCTTCCCACCTCAGGATCTGAGGCAGTTTGTTAAATGATTTTTTTTTAAGATTCATTTTTATTTATTTATGCATGCAAGAGCTGGGGTGAAGGCCAGAGGTGTGGGGGTGAGAAGATTCACCAGAGACAGAGTGGGGAGCAAAACAGGCGGATCCACTGAAATCCACTGCTGAGGGGAGCAGCGGGTGAGTCAGGAGAGGTCTGCTGCGCCATGTGGGTCAGCTCCCTGGCCTGGGATCAAACTCATGCTGCAGTGGCTGCAGACAGCTTCATAGTGCTGAGACTTGAACCCCTGCTCCACCAGGGAGGCCCCCACGTGTTATTGTAGGAGCTCTTTAGAAGGGTTTAGGAGCTCTCCACACCCAGCCTTTCCAGCAATGCTAGAGCCCGTGGTGTCGCTGGATTGAGGAGAAATCTTAATAATCCTAAAGACAGATTAAATATAAAATATTCACGCACAATGAGAATAATGCGCATGTGAGTACAATGCTCATTAGGGCTACGGAGCTGGTGATGTCTGTCCTATGGCCTCCTTCCAGCAAGGGCATCCCCTTCAGGTTGAGGAGGGAAAGGTGTTTGTGGCTGGAGGGGAGAGGTGAGGCTTCACCTGCGGGCAAGGTGTGATGAGGGAGCCTGCATGGAAGCGGAGGAGGAGCGACGCAAGGGCTGACTTTCTAGCCAACACTCGCAGCGTCTCTGCTCAGATTTGAATAATCATCTCCCTGCCCCCGGACAGCACAACAGGCCCTCGTTGGGCCAGGCCCATCCATCACTTCAGGCTTTTCTACCTCCCACTTCTTTTCTCCTCTGTCCTCCTGCCTGGAAATCCCATATTTCCTTCTGGAGCAGCCCATTCTCAGCACCGTGGGGCTCGAGCTCAGAGGCTCCTCTCTGGGGTGCCTTGTTTGAACCGGCACTAATTTTGCAAAGCGCCTGCGTTTTCTTGCTGGGATGCCATCGCCCCTGTATCTTCCTGTGCTCCGTCTCGAGGGTGCCCACCGGGTGCCCCTCCTGCAGACAGGGCTCCATCTCTGGCTCTGTGGTGTGCCGAGGGGCTCTTGGGTCGATGCGTCTACCCTGGCACAATCTGTTGATTTTTGTTTGATGCTTCAGCATGAATGTGTGTTATTTGACTGTTTATGTCAGCTAACAAAAATTAGACCAGCACAAAGATGTGACGTTCTGGTGGGAGGATCATAATTCCTTTAGGAAGTGAATGTTTGAAAAAGGATAGTTAGATATGTAAGGAACTCAGAGGAGAACAAGAGAATTTAAAGGTATGTTAAAAATACTGGGGACTCAGAAGACTGATTTCTAGTCCGAAGTAAACGTGCTACGTCATAACCATACTTTGCCGTAATTCCGTCCCCAGGACCTGAACCCGTGCTCCTTAGACACTGCTGAACGGTGAACGAGGGATGAATGATGAATGAATGAATGAATGATGGATGAATGAACGAATGCATAGGGGTGTCAGGAGCTGCAGGGAAAACCACATGGCGGCTGAGTCACTCCAGTGATGTTTTCCCAGCAATAATTAAAGGGGTTGAATCAGAAAATCTTCTCAATATCTTTGAGATCATTTCCGTATCAGGGCGATTCATACTTTGAAACAAAGCCTCGTGGTTCGTGATTCATGGACTGTTGCAGAGCTCCTTGTGCTAAAATAGCTCCTGTTTGTCACTGGCTGAGATTTCACAGTTGAAAAGGAACCCTCCTTGGCATTTTAGAGCCTTTTTTGTTCCTTGAAGTTTTCCTGCTCAACAGTCATTTCAAGTCTTTATTAGCTCATATCTTACCGGGAACATTTCAGGCGATGGGCGGCCAGGCATTAAGAGGAGCTATTGAGCGGGAGTAGCAGAGGATTGAGCAAGCCTGGAGAGTTTCCAGAACAGCCCAGCACGCGGGCTAAGGGTGATTTACGTACAGGCTGGAGCCCAGGGCCCTGGGGTCAGCGGTTGGCCACGGGGAAGTTTGAAAGGGGACCTCCAGGTCAAGGGCCACCCTCGGGAGTTGCTGACACTTTAAGTCTTATCTTATTTAACTCGAATACCAGGAATAATTGGATTTTTCTTTAAACTGAAGTTCATTGGCAAGGATTTCTGTGAATGAGAGATACCATTCTACTTTACGCTTGATCTTTAGAGACGAGTCTTTTCTTTCTTTCTTTTGAGAGTAGGTGTTTAGGCAAAAGTTTATTGTGATAAACAAAGGTTTAAAAAGCCACCATTGTGAAGTGACCCAGGCAGTGGCATTGGTACAGTCACATTCCGTCAACCATCACCAACATCCTCCAGGGAATTTTCTGTGTCTTCCCCGACTGAAGCCCATTAAACCCAAACTCCCCAGTCACCTCCTTCTGCAGGCCCCGGGAGGCCCAGTGTGCCTTGCTGTCTGTTTGAATTTGAGTGCTCGAGTAACTCTTCGAGGTGAAGTCACACCCGATGTCTCCTGAGTGATGGCTCATCCTTCTTTGATTAGTATCTTTAAGGGGCTGAGCGCTTTGGGTGGAACCGACATTCCAACTCTGTGACGTCCTGCGTGGAAACCCAGAATGTCACCTCCCCATTCTGTCCCCCAACCCCCCACACACTGGTGCCTTTGGTTTATTCCAGAGACACTTTGTCATTTTAAGTGTACAGTATTTCATCTTAGTTTTTGGAGGCTATTGTCAACGAAATTGTTTTCTTTCTTTCCTTTCCAGATGGTTCGTTGTTGGTGTAGAGAAATGCATCTCATTTTCGGGGTGTTGGCTTTGTATCCTCCAGCTTTGCTGAATTCATTTTTTAATTGTGACAGGGCTTTCGGGGGTGGAGTGACTCGGGTTTTCTACATATGAGGTTATGCCACCTGCAAATAAAACCACACTTCTCTATTGTATGATTTGGGTGTTTTTAATTTCTTTGTCCCGCCTTGTTCTGCTCAGGGCTTCTGGCAACATTGCGGAGAGACGTGCGAGAAGCAGGCTTCCTCTCCCTTCTGTCTTTCACCTCTGACAGTGCTATTTGCTGTGGGTTTCTCATGCCTGGGCTTTTAGTAGTTGAAAATGTACTATTTTTCATTTTTGAGGCATAATTTTGACAAGTATAGAATTATAGGCCGAAATTTATTATCTTTTAGCACCTAAAATGCGCCATTCTTCCTCTCCTGGACTGCACTGATTCTTTTGAGAAACTCTCAGGTATAGTTCAAACTTTAAAGTAGAATGTCCTTTTTCCCTTTGGCTGTCCTTTTAAGATTTCCTTCTCATTTTAGACTTTCATCAGCTTAATCATGATTTTTCATATTTCACTTGCTTGGGTTTTCTAGAATGTATCCATTAGCTTCTGGAAACTTCTCAGGCATTATATCTTCCACTGTTATTCTATTCTGTTCTCTCCTCTCCACATAAACATGTCGGTCATTTTCTTCCTGTCCATGTCTCTTAGGGTGTTTTCTACCTTTCATGTATTTTTTTTAACAGAGCTTTTTTTTTTTAAAGCTTTATTTATTTATGCATATAAGAGCTGGGGTACAGGCCAGAGATATGGGGGTGAGAGGATTCACCAGAGACAGAGTGGGGAACAGAAGAGGAAGACTGACTGAAATACTCTGCTGAGGGGAGCAGCGGGGAGACATGAGAGGTCTGCTGAGCCATGTGGGTTGCCCCCTGGCCAGCCGGGGATAGAACTCATGCTGTAGAGGCTGCGGCCAGCTTCATAGTGTGGTGCTTAACCCCTTGTGCCACCAGGGAGGCCCTACCTTTCATGTATTTTGTTCTCTGTTCTCTTTTTAGAATTTTCTGTTGACCTTCATCAGTCCAACATCTAATCTGTGGCTAAACTTCTCAACTGAAATACTCATTTTCAATCCATCATTCATTCCTAGAATTTCAATTTTTTATATTCCAAGTGCTGGGGCCACCCTGGTGGCTTAGGGGTTAAGGCTCAGTGCTATTACCACTGCGGCCTGAGTTCGATCCCCAGCCAAGGAGCTACCCACATGGCACAGCAGACCTCTCCTGTCTCCCTGCTGCTCCCCTCAGCAGTGGATTTCAGTGGATCCACCTGTTCTGCTCCCCACTCTGTCTCTGGTGAATCCTCTCACCCCTCGCAACTCTGGCCTAGACCCCAGTTCTTCTACCCACAAATAAATTAAAGAAATATAAAATATAAGTTCCAAGTGCATGCCTAAATCCTCCAACACTTTAACTTTTCACACTTTTGTTTTTTGAAGCTATTGACTCTTATGGTAATTTTGGATTAAATATTTCTTGCTCTATTAAAAAACAGTAGAGGCTCCAGATGAGAATTCTCCCAGAACTCTACTCTTCGCTCTCGCTTTAATTCTGTCGGGAGCTGAGCTGCGTTGATGCTGGATGGCGGTTTTCTAGGCCTAAGTGAAGTGACAATGTGTGAGTGACTCCCCATTACTGTGCCCACCCCCACTTTTTAGTAACTGTGTCCACAGGTGATTCCTGTCTGGCTCAGTCATCAAATTGGTTGTTGTAAAATGGTGATTTCCCCCCCAATATCATTCCTTCCTCACTTATTTACCAACTGGCATTCTTCTGTCATGGGTAGCTTTTGTTTGCTAGGATTTGTTGGTCAGTATTGCACCCTCCTGGCTTTGGCTGGTGTGAGCTGCTTCACCCCAGCTCCCTCTGTGGTAAGACAAAGGGCATTATCGCTTGCCTCCCCTAGACCTACAATAAAATAAGAGGTTTCCTCCTGAATCCTGGCTTCCCCACAGAGATCCCTTCAAAATGAAGATCTAGATTCTGGGTGTTCATTACTTCCAGGCTCTTCCTGTGGGAAGAACTAGGAGGGGTGTGTGTGTGTGTGTGTGTGTGTGTGTGTGTGTGTGTGTGAACCTATTTATTTTCCAAAGCGCTGTCACAGGCTCCACTTATACATTGCTTGTTCAAGTGTAGGGGACACTGGATTGTGTCAGGATGGCTCAACACCACCTCACTTTGAAAAGGAAGCCCACTACCTCCTGTAATATTAGCTTGCAGTTCTCAATAAAATTTATGTACTGTGACATTCACAACTCTTTCAAATCCAATTTGATGCATATTGAAAAAAAATAGGAGGTTCCGAAAGCTCCAGGGGGCCCAAAGTGGCCTCAGGGCTCCCTGTCTGAGCTCAGGTGCTGCCTCCCAGACTCCCAGGCTTCACCTTGAACTCCATGTGGGCGGGACCTCACAGCAGCTCCTCAGGGGACAGGCTTGCATCTTCGGGGAATGTGTGGATGAGGCTGGCTTACACCCCCCACCCCATGCAGCGGCCCATGCCCTGCGTATATTTTCCGTCCATAGCCACTTCTCTTCCATTTCTTGAAATCGAGTTTACCATTCATGGCAGGACTCCTGTGACACTCGTGGGCTGATCGTTGCCTAGAGCAATTGGAAAAGAGCCTTCAAGGGGAAAGAAGCCGAGGTGCCCACGATGCTCACACTGCCATCTGCCGAAGCGTTTGAGTGACTCATCGCCTCCCCACGTGCCCCTGGGAGGCTTCAAGACTTCTGGGCAATGCTCCTGAGAGGCTGACAAAGTCAGCAACCAAAGCTTGGGTTACTGTCCTCTGTTCCCTTGAAGATGTGGAAAAGCCACATGAGGGGACTCGGGCCAATTGAGACGGAGGATTCTACTCTGTTCAAGCTGCCAGCAGACACCTTGCTCTGACGGGGTGTATGGAGGCGCCTGCTGTGAAGGTCAATGGCGACCTACTTATGCGGAGGAGTAGCAGGAACAACCTCCTTTTGCAGGGACTCACATGGGGGAACGGTCGTTTCGGCTGCCTGGATAAAGGGACGGGACTTTCATTGCAGGGCCAACTCCAAAATTTCACCTTAGACCTGCTCTTTGCCACACTGTGCAAGGTGATGAAACAGGTGCTTGCTTCAGCACCTTTGCGCTCCTTAGCCAGGACTACCTGCGCTATTTGCGAAGTTTTTGATGCTCTTTATAAAAATTTCATCTGGTCATAGTTGCCCACAAGATTAAATAATTTAAGACTGGGCTCATTTCAGGGTCAGACCAGGCAACCAAGAAGCACTGGTAGATATTTGAAAGTGTTATGATTATTCCGATGTGGAGCTTGATCCTATTCTCAATTATAGATGATTATTTTTGACTCAACACATGGAATCGTGCGCAAGAATCACTTGTTTTATGTTTGGTCATTTTGTTTTTCAAATAGATGCTAAAGGTTGGGATAGTTACAGATGCACAGATAAACGGTGACACAGTCAGTACAGAGAGTTCCCACCCACGCCACACCCAGCTTCACCTTTAGAAGACTTTCTGTTACTAAGGAGTTAGTTGTCACTAATAGACCAGTGTTGTTATTCCAGATGGCAGATTTTTTATCGGAGTGTGGTGTCAGAAACCAAGATATGGGAACTAGCTGTGCCTGTTGCTACTGGGGTATGTTGTTCTGGACCTTCTAGGATGACTGTGTGTGTTTTCACACTAACTAGCCACGATACACACATGTCCATGCTTAGACATCTCTATAAACTCTCCTGTGTGGAGGCATCTCTCTATTTGCTGAGCTTCGCCTGAATTCATACTGATGCCTTCACCTCTATCCATCAATATAGGATGAGTCTAATTCCTCCCCTTTTTAACTTTAACCCCCCAAGTCCATTAGTGAGAAGCTGCCATGACCGTCCACCTTGTGCTTACTTCACTATTCATGCCAGTTTACCTATATGGGGGTACCTGAGTTAGCAACCCCAGACCCACCCATGATGCATGTAACTTTATTAACTAGAGTTAATAATGGTGCTTTTTAACCCTTTTTTTGGTGTTTCTTCTTACAGAGTTTACTCACGCTTGGAGTTTCTTAGTTATAGGGTCTTTTCCTCCACCTTCTTCATGAGAGTTGTTTTAAGCATTCAGAATGCAACTAGTTTGCTTTGCTTCATTTTGCATTCCACCCTGAGATTCCCCTGATCTCCTAAATGACTTAATATTTGCATATGTTCAAGGTTGCTCCTGGTGGTGTAAAGTTTTATAGGCTTTGACAATTGCATGTGATCATGGGTGTACAGCTAGAGGGACAGAGATTTCTGGCCCGCCCTGGGGTCCCCTGTGTTTACCCACTCTCTGCTTCGTAGCGCAGTGATGCTCTACATCACTAGGTGGCTAGTGATGTAGGTGGTCTCTGTAGTTTGGCCTTTTTCAGAATGTCCGCTACTTGGAATCATACAGCCTCTTCAGATTGTCTGCTTTCACTTAGCAGTAGACATTTATGATTCATCAATTTCTTCTTTATGATTTTGATCATTCACTCGTTTCTAATGCCGAATACTAGGACAGTGGATGAATTCACCCCAATTTGTTTATGCAGCCTTCTGTTGTAGGACATGCTGCTTGCTTACAATTTTTGGTGATAATGAGCAAGGTTTCTGTAAATATTTGTGTGCAGGTTTTGTGTGGACCTGAGTTTTTACGTCATTTGGACAAACAGCCTCACTTGTTTTATCTCACATGTTGAGTATCCTCCTTCCGCCAAAGATTTTTCCTTCCTGTTTATTGCTCATTTACCTACAGGGGATTGAGAATTACATTATGAGAGGGTATTGTTCTGAGTTTCCGTGGAGGAAAAATTTGAACTATGGGACAGCAGAGGTGGGTGCTGAGAGGCTGGATTTGAAGAGCATTTAAAAGGTAGGCTTGACCCACAGTACAAGATGACTGACTAGTGTTATGGTAGAATGTGTTAAAAAATGAAATTTACGATCAGCCCTTTATCATTAGTGTGTGTGCAAAATTTTTCTCCCAGTTGGTGGGGTTTCTCTTTATTTTGGTTACTGTCTCTTTTGCTGTGCAAAAGCTCTTTAATTTAATGTAGTCCCAGCTGTTTATCTTTGCCTTCACTATCACTGCTTTGGGTGACGCATCTGTAAAGATGTCTTTGATGTGCATGTCATGTAGTGTTTTGCCTATATTTCCTTCTCTATATTTTATGGTTTCAGGACTTATGTCTAGTTCTTTAATCCATTTTGAGTTGGTTTTTGTGCATGGCGTGAGGTAGTGGTCAAGCTTCATTCTTTTGCATGTAGCGACCCAGTTTTCCCAGCACAGTTTATTGAACAAACTCTCTTTGCTCCATTGCATATTCTTTGCTCCTTTGTCAAAGATTAGTTGACCATAAATCTGTGGGCTTATTTCTGGGTTTTCTATTAGGTTCCATTGGTCTGTGTGTCTTTTCTTGTTCCAATACTATGCAATTTTGATGATTATGGCTTTGCTGATACTCAACAAAAACAAAGAAAATAATCCAGTCAAAAAATGGGCAGAAGAACTAAAAAGAAACTTCTCCAAAGAGGAAATGCAAATGGCCACAGGCATATGATAAAATGTTCAGCATCACTTGTAATCAGGGAAATGCAAATCAAAACTACCATGAGATACCATCTTACACCAGTGAGAATGGCACATATTAAACTAGCAACAACAAATGTTGGTGAGGATGTGGAGAAAAAGGAACTCTCCTGCACTGCTGGTGGGAGTGCAAACTGGTCCAACCACTATGGAGAGCTGTGTGGAGATTCCGCAACCTGCTAAAGATGGAGCTTCCATAAGATCCAGCAATTCCACTCCTAAGTATTTACCCAAATGGCACAGAAACATTAATTCAAAAGGGCACCTGCACCCCTATGTTTATAACAGCACTATTTACAATAGCTAAGCTTAGGAAACAACCTAAATGCCTCAAAATAGATGACTGAATGAAGAAGATGTGGGACATATACACCATGGAATATTACTCAGCATTCAAAAAAGATAAACTCATGCCATTTGCAGCAACATGGATGGCGCTGGAAGGGATCATGCTCAGCGAAATAAGCCAGAAAGAAAAAGAAAAAAAAGACAGATGGTCTCACTTATAGGAGGAATTTAGAAAACCTAAATAAGGGACCAGGAAAAAGACTAATTACAATAAAGTAAAAATCAAAATCAACAAGCAACTATAAACCAGAGACACACTATGAGGGGACAGGAAAAGGAGGGCTGGGATCAAAATAAAGGGGTGCAATTGTATGGGGAATATAACCAAGATGAAAATGCATACATTGTGCAAAAATGAAAAATGATGTAAGAAATATATATGTTGAAAAAAAAGAAATTTAGAAATGTTCACATTAAGATGGCATATTGAATATATATATATCTACTTTTACTTTCTTCCAAAAATAGACTTATCATAAAAATATTTTTAAAATGTAAATCCATAATATTTGGAAAGACTAATTAGACCTGAGGACGTAAGGTCTAAGACCATAAAGGACATAACTGAGTATATCCTTGATATATGTAGCAGAATTCCTACTAATGAAAATTGCCATATTACTATAATTAGACTTTGGGGAAGAAGAAACAGAAAGGTGAGGAAAGAGAGCTACACTCTCACCTATCAAATAGGGAGACGAGAGTTGTTCCGCATAATTAATATATAAAATATGGAAATAAAGAGAAATTTATATAGAACTACAAAGGTCTTTGGATTTCAGAACTAATTAAGAGAATCTGAAGTCATTACGTCTGAAAAGGGATATTTCCTTTAATTCTATTAATACTGTTTGATTTTTAAAGCTATATATATATATACATTACCTTGAGAAGGTAATGAAGTTAAAAAGTTGATTAAGGTTTTCTGATTAAACTCTTTTACAGGTAATAAGAATTCTTAGAAGCAGAAGACATTCAAGAAAATGACAGAGGCCAGTGATATATGCTCTCAAGCTTCCCAGCCCTCCCAGCACTGCCACCGCAGGAACAGTCATTTGCAGGATAAATAAGCTTTGGCCCCAACTAAGAGTCTCCACCATCCTAACGGGGCGCCAGGATGCAGGTAAGGCAAGTCAGTGCCAGCGCAATGCTGGCTTCTTGGCATCGTGTCATGACGGTAGATTGAAAACGAGGCAGCAGCGCTGTCTCCGTGATTAGCGGGTAAACTGTCAGGAATCAGGCTGAAATCTGGCTGCAAGAGGGGAGAAATATTTATGTATTTCAGCGAAAGGGAAAGTGGAACACTGTGTACTGGCTGAAGTGGAAGCAGCGAACGGGAGTGACAGTAATGAGATTATATGTATTATAAGCACTGACAATTAGACTCCCATTATTAAAACACACAAAGGGAGTGAACACAATTATGCAGCAGACACTACGGGACAGTGAGCTTCTACCATTTGCATTGTAGTGTATAAAAGGTTTGCTGCTAAATTTTTTGCTTTATGAGAGCAGCGTGTGTGTGAGTCAATGCTGGTTTTGAGGACACTGTCCAGAGGGCCATTCCTGGAGGCGATGGACCACGCCAGCCCCACTGGCTTCTAGAACCAGCACTTGGAATTATAAGGCACAAAAGTGCAGGCATAGCTGTTTGATTATGTTTTTTAATTTCAGCATCATTCTTCATCTACAGAGAGCAAATTAAAGGACAGCTAGAGGTTTTGCATGATGTTTGATTTAGAAAATGCCTCTCTGTGTCTGAAGCCTGTGTCTTATCACATCTTGGGGGCCTGCACCTCATCTTGCTGACTTAGCCACACAAGCTCTCTGATGCGCTTGGTTGTCTTTTTGGTGACTCAGGGATAGGCCTCAGCTACGTGCCTGTGATATTACAGGCGGGTCTAAGTGCGTGAATATTCGTGATCACACCTTGTACGTTATTTGGCTTTGCTTTGTGTTTTCAGACTGATTTCTAGAACTAGAAAGCAAGACTGCCTAGTCCTGCAGGCAGCAGAGCAGGTGCTGCCCACACTAGCCTGGCCGCTCAGGCCAGAGCTCTCTCGGAAAAGAGCGGTGGGTCCTCGGGGCCGGCGTCTCAGTCCTGCGATCTGCAGGTTAGTGGGGCAGTGCCAAGATCACACCCCAGCCAGCGCCTTGGGGGCTGCCGAGGAGACACCAAGCAGGTCCCACTGGGAGCACATGGCTGGTTTTCAGCCTGCTCAGGAACCCAGACCCTCTGCCCCCTCCCCTGCGGCCCTGGCCCCTCCGTCCCAGCAGTTATTTCCCAGGCTCTACTAGGGGGAGCTGCAGGCCAACCTGCTCTCCCTCAGGCATCTTTCAGTGTCAGGTGACATCAGAGTCAGCGGAGGTGCTGTTCTCTGCTGATTCAAGCCGCAGCCAAGTATCTGGAGGAGGTGGGAGTGTACGCGCTTTCCTGCTCCCCGCTGGGTCCCGCCGTGGGGAGCAGATGAGCAGCAGATGCTTTTCTCAGGCTTCCTCCCTGTGCCCCCTGCCCACGCTCATCTCCAGGGCTGAGGGCACACGCGGGCCCACCTGGAACCCCACCTTCCTCCTGCCTTTTCATTTCAGTCTGTCTGCACCTGTAGGGTGCCCGCCTAACCCCCCCACTCATCACACAGTCAAGACAAACCCTCCCTGGGCATTTCTGCTCAGCACCACAAAGCTCTAGATTTTTCTTCATCCGTGTTGTCCACTTTAATTTCCTTGTTCTCTTTGTGTCTTTTGTGTGTGCGTGTGTGTGCGTGTGTGTGTGTGCGCGCGCGCTGCCTGCTCCTTAAGCGATAATAGTTTTCCTTTGTAGAATGTTCAAGTCAACTGAGCTCGGCTGGACTCCCTGAAATCCACAGGGTGTCTCTCTTTCTCTGGAAGCGAAAAGCACAGTGAACGGCTTACCTAACCCTTGTTCTTGCCTCCTTATTCTATTTTCACACAAATGCTGTTCATTTCTCTGTGTTTTATAGACATCTTTTTAGACACAAATCTTGCACTGAGATCTTCTTACAGTGGTTGAGTTGAGCCGGGGGGCGCGTCCCCTTCTGGTCCTGAGGTCCCTATCTGGGGGGCTGGGGACCTGTAGGGCTGAGGCCTGTGGCCGAGCTCAGGAACCTGGGCCGTGACCTCAAAGGGACGTCACCCCTCAGGGTGTGAGGACGCAGGGGGCGCTAGCATTCCCCAGGTCACTGATCTCCCCGAAACAGAATTGAGCAGTGACTGTTCAACCTCAGCTTCTTGGCTGCCAGGCAGGCTCGGTCCTCCCCGGCCAGCGTCACAGCTCCCACCTGGAGATCATAGGGCAGGGCAGGCCGCGGGGCCAGCAGCAGAGGGCAGGGACGCCGGGACTCCCTGTGCACGCTGGATGGACTCTGGGCAGTGACGAGCAGATTCGGAGCTCAGCAGGCCCTTCGCTGCCCCTGTGTGGGGACCGCCCGCCCTGCAGGCTTCGTGTTGGCACTGAGCTCAGACAACAGGCTGCGGCCACCCGTCACTGTGGGCTGGTCTCCCCTCTGCTGGGTTAGGACAGCAGCCGCCTGCTGACCCCATCTGGGCAGCCATGGCCTGTGTCCCTTTTAACGTTAAGAAGGAGCAGCCGGTCTCTTGTAAAAGGGAAAATACGTCAAGCGTTGACGGGACTGTCCATTAGGACCCTCTCCCTGGCCTGGCCAAGCAGTCGCCCTGCCAGCCACGCATTCCTGGGCCTTTGGTCCCGAAGAGTGAGGCAAAGAAGGAAAGTAACTGACCCCATTTCTTGCCGTGGGCCTGGCCCAGAGGAGCACACCCAGGAAGGCCTCTTGACCGGAATTTCCACGGAGGCTTGGGGGCAGGGCCTCTCCAAAACTCGCTTCTTCAGCTTTCTCTTGGCTTCTCTGACCCCACAAACATCCTTTTCCATCAGTTACCACCTTCCTTTTATGAAAGCTGCACCAAACCAGCCTACTCTCCCCTCACAACCCTAGCTGCTCTCTTCTCTTTTTTCTATTTTTTCAACCTTGCACATCGCTTCCAGAATTTTCTCCCGATGCCACAACTGATAGGTTCCTGCTAAACACCCCCAGGTTGTCAGATCCTCACTGTAATGTGCCTGAAGCCAGCTCCTGACGCCTCCTGCAGGCTGTGTCTCCCTTCCCCAGAAGACAGGCTCCAAGAACCCAGTCAGGCAGGGCAGTCATCAGACCAGGGGCCGGGGGGTGCCCCAGGGAATGATGCCAGGGGCTCTGTTTTCCCCTCTAAAAATATGGCTGTGAAAATAGGACATAAGGTCCTCTCTCTTTCTCCATTCTGTTCTTCAAATCTTGTCTCAACTTGATTTTTCTTAGCAGCATGTTCTGGGAATTGGCAACTCAGGGCAGAGCAGGACGTGTCTGCGTGACGGCCAGGGTCTGGTCGCCTACAATGAAGATGAAAATCTGTGTAAGCACAATGTGCGTGTGAAAAAGTACACTCTGAAGGCCAGGGTGCGAGCAGGGGAGGCACCCATATCCTCCGTGACCCCGGGTGCCGTTCACTTCGCCATCTGGCCAATCTTGAGAGCTTCAAGTGCGCTATCCCAAGCCTATCTTCTGTCAGGACTGCTCTTGAGTGCTTCCAACCTCCAGTTTTACGTCCCTTTCCTGAATGTGTTCTCTGCGTGCACACCCCACTGACGCGGACACGTTGCGGGCGTCAGCTGACGCAGCCCTGCCGGAGCCACCATCGCGGGCTGGGGAGAAGCTGGCCTCAGTGTCGTGTCCCATAGTGTTGACTTGTCACCACATCCTTCCTGGGAAAAGAGGCTGGTGTTCTGTGTCCACTTTGCACTAATGACTCAATCTTTTTCTAGCGACTCCTTTCTCTAATGTCTCAATCTCCTGTTTCTTGCTCAGTGCAGTTGCTTGTCAGGTGTTTTCTGTATTTGCACACTGTTTTTCTTCCTCGTCATTTAGCAATCATTCCTGGGTCTGGAAAATCATTTAAAAAGTTATCTCTGTGTTAAGGGAGTAGGAAAGCGTGCGTTGGATTTGAGCTATTTTCCTGAGCAACCTGTCAGTCACAGTGATGGACAGGAACTGTATTTCCCCCAAATAACTTTCTGTCTCACTTTCACCTTGTCCTTTTCATTTTCTTCAAATCTGTGATGACTGGCAGTGGCTTCCATTTCTATAAAGGAAGGTCCGTGCATTCGGCACTGGCCCGGGTCTCCCATTCTCCGCTCCGTCTAAATTTACTTTTCTCCAGGTTGTCCAGTTGCATGGTCTATTAACGAAAAATATGAGTCCTGATTTCCCCCCCAGGGCGGCGGTGAATGAAGTGTGATTTACATTGCAGGCTGTGTTAGCAGAGCTCACTGCCGCCTGCCCCCTGGCCTCCAGGGCCACGCTGCACCTGTCCTTCTGGTCGGCCTGGGAGGTCGCGGGGTTCGTTCAGTCACGCACACGTGTCTACGGGGTGTCTGTTGCTTGTTGAATACTGCAGTAGGTGTGGGTGGTGGGATCGGAGAGCACGGGAAGGAACAGCTTCTGCCTCCGTTGTACTCAATGGGGGACATTAATCCGATAATTGTGCATTAGTTACTTATTCTGATGGAAAAATAATTATCCCAAACCCCAGCAGTTTAAAACAACAAACATCTCTCAGCTCACCTAGCTTGTAAGGGTCAGGAAATGTGGTTGGGTGGTTCTGGCTCAGTCTAGCAGGAGGCTGAGCTCCAGCTGTGGGCCAGGCTGCACTCTCTGAAGACTTGACTAGGCCCGAGGAGGCACTTCCAAGCTCGCTCGCGGGGAGGTGCGCTGAGCCTTGAGCTCCGATGGAGGGAGCCTCCCCATGGGACTGCTCATGATGTAGCTTCCCCCCGAGTGAGTGATGCGTGTGTGTGGGGGGGCTCCTAGGGGGCGGGAGGAGGGAGGCCAAGATGGAGGTGGTAGTCTTTTCAAATCAAATACTGGAGGTGACATATGACACAATTCAACTCCGAAGCCGCACGGGTGGGGTCTACACAAGGCTGCCACACAGATGGGTGTAGGGTGGGAGCAATGGGTATGACTTCATCCTTTATCAAATGGCTAATTGCCCACCAACACCAGTTATTTGAAGTCTGTTTGCCCCTGTCATTTGAAATCTCACTTAATCATAATTTAGTTAGTCATGGGTATGTGGGTGCATTTCTGTGCTTCCTGTTCTGTTTCATGGACCTGTGTGTTTCTGTGCTAGTCCCACACCTTAACTATAAGTGTTTTTAAATACCTGGTAGGGCTCTCAGCCCGACCCTAGCTCTTCCTTCCAGTTTATTCCTGTATATGCTCACGTGGATTTTTTCACATGAACTTCAGAATCAACATGCCTCGTTCTTGATAAAAAACAATACAGTGATATTCTATTGGGGTTGAATTGCATTTATAAATCAATGTAGGAAGAGCTGACATCTTGATGTTGAGATAGTCTTATGAAGAAAAAGGAATGGTTTCCCCTTGTTAGTTTATCTTTCTAGAGTATATTTGATATCCATTCTACAGGTTTTGAACATTTCTTTAGTTAATCCATAAGCATTTCAATCTTGTTGCTAATATAAATGAGGTTTCTTCTTGAAGTATGTTTTTTGATTATTTTTGTGCAGATAGGGACTATTGATTTTTGTAGCTTAATTTTATATCCTGCTATCTTGTTGAATTACTTCCTTGTTTGTTTTTGGATTGCTTCTCCATTATTGGTATAGTAATGTACCGATTGTCTGCATACAGACCTAGTTTTTCTTTTTTCAATTCATATGCTTCTAATTGTTTTGTCTTATTTAGTTGTATGGGCTAATATCTCCAGTAAGACATTAAAGAGTAGTAAGTGAGATTTCTTACCTTTTTTCCTAACCCTTGTTAGAAATATAGGCTCATTAAATAAGATAGAAGATAGATAAGTAGGGTGTTTGTGCTTGTAGCTTCAGAAATCTAGAATTAAATATCCCTGCTAAAGCAATGTGTCTATTCCTATTTTTCAGAGAGATTTTACTAGGAATGAATATTAAATTTGTCAAAATGTTTTTCAGCATTTATGGAGGTAATAAATCTCTTCTAGTTCTTAATATGATGAGTTATATTAATATATTTCCTCATATTGAACCATCCTTGCATCCCTTACATAAATAAACCTTAATCATACTGCATTTTCTTAATGAGCTATTGGAGTTGGTTGACTGATAACATTTTTCACTGATAATCTAAGTGATAGTCCATAATTTTATTTTTGTGCTATTTTTAAAAAATCAGGTTCAGGTTACAACATTTTATTTCTTAAAGAATGTTAAGCTTTTAATTTTATGTGCTCTAAAATAATGAATCTGGCTTGGGGGCATTTTTGTGTCTAATGATGCATTAGAATTCCTCTGTGAAAAATCTGAGCCGGAGGATTTTGTTGAGATAGTTTCTTTGAATTAATTTTGCATTAGAAGTAGATAAACAGTCTCATGATCGCTGCAATTTTATCAGTATGAAGAGTTAATTCTTTAAAGTTAAAATGTTTTCTACATGTCTTTTGCTTTTGTTTCTTTATTAAATTACCTGATAGCATATTCATTTCATCAATTATTTAAAAGAAGATTTTAATGTTTTTGTTTAGTACACTGGCATTGCACTTATGTTTCATTAATATCTGATATTACCTTTGTTATTTCTATATATTTTGTTGAGGCATAACTGACAAATTATATCACAACACAATGATTCAATATTTGTCGATGTGTCAAAATGATCACCATAATAAGTCTCGTTAGCATCTGTACCATTCATAGTTACAAATATTTTTTTCTTGTGGTAAGCAATTTAGACCTATCTCTGGCAACTTTCAAGCATGAAAATATTACATTAACTATCGTCCCCGTGTTGCACATTTAAACAATTTACTTTATAACTGGATGTTTATAGCTTTTGACTGTCTTTACCCATTTTGCCCACCTCCCCAAAAGAGCTTTATCATTCTAGACATAAACTCTACACTGCAAGTAGTAGATCCCCACTTCTCACTCCCCCAAGCCTTGTAACCTCTAACCTACTTTCTGAATTTGCATATTAGAGATATTTTATATAACTGGGGTCACCAAATATTTGTGACTTGGTATTTAGTTTATCTCACTAAGCATAATGTTTCAATGTTCATCCATAACATAGCCTATCGCAGCTTCTCATTCTTTTTCATGACTGAATATCCAATTATCTGTTAATCTACACTTGGGTTGTTTCTATTTTTGGCTATTGTGAATAATGTTGCAAAAAACTTTGGTATGTAAGTTTGTTTCAGTCTTGGCTTTCAGTTCTTTTGGGTCTACAGCTAGGAGTGGAATTGCCAGATCTTGTGGTTCTGTGCTAAAGTTTTTGAGGAATTGTCAAGCTGGCTTCTGCTGCAACGAGATTGGTTGCTTTTCAAAAGGCTCATTGTGGCAGCAGGGCAGACAATCAGAACAGGCAAGAGTAGTTTCCAGGAGATTTATGGGGAGGGTGTGATGGTTTCAGTGAGATGAAATGGACTTCCTTGAATGTACCGTGAAGACTTATATCTTATAAATCAAGAACCATGTACCATGGTCAAGAGATCATTGACTGTGGAATCTGGAACTCTGCATTTGAGTCTTGGGCGAGTGCTCCTGCTGTTCATGACCTTGGCATTCTTGTAAGGAAGCATAATGGCTTATATCAGTTCACTTGATTCATTAGGAACCTGTGCTATGTGACTGACTGGAGAAATTTAAGCCTATGGGGAAAAGAACTTAATCAACTTAGGACTCTACAGGATCTCTAAGTTGAAAGTATTATGTGACTTTGTGCAACTCATGAGTTCCTGCTTTAGTTACTGCACACTTCAACACGATAGAAGTTCAAAGGGAAGTTCAAGAATGTCTTTTGAGGAAAACACACATTTTATCTAGCCTGTTCTGCTCTGCTCTCATTTTTTTTTTTTTTTTGTTTATACATGCACTGGGTACAGTCAGAAGCACAGGAGGGTGAGAGAATTCACCAGAGCCAGAGCGGGGAGCAGAGCAGGCAGAAGGACCGAAGGACACTGCTGAGGGGAGCAGCGGGCGGCAGGAGAGGTCTGCGCGCCATGTGGGACCCTCCTCCGGTGGCCGGGGAGCAGCCGGGGATAGAACCAGCACCGCAGAGGCTGCGGGCAGCTTCGCAACCCAGCACTCTACCGCTGCACCACCGGGGAGGCCCTCTGCTCTCATTTTTATCTGTGTTACCAAGATGGTGAATAGTTGTAGTTATTTTATAAAATCTCTTTTTAAAGATGACTTAATTGTTGTAAATGTTTTTGGTTCTTCTTTGGTGTCTCATGCTTACAAAGCATTTGGTAAAGATTTATTGAACATATGCATGAATGTGAGAGTCTTGGGAAAGGTCAAAGGTCAAAGGCCCTGTGGGTAACTTGCACAGCTTCAGCCTTCCTTCCTGAATGATATAGGAATAGGGATGTTGCAATAAGAATCTGGACTTTTGGGGCCTCCCCAGTGGCGCAGCATTTGAACGCTGGGTTGCAAAGCTGCCCGCAGCCTCTGTAGCACTGGTTCAATCCCTGGCCACTGGAGGAGGGTCCCACATGGTGCGCAGACCTCCCCTGCTGCCCGCTGTTCCCCTTAGGCAGTGTACTTTGTCACTCTGCCTGTTCTGCTCTTCACTCTGGCTCTGGCGAATTCTCTCACCCTCCTGCGCCTCTAACTGTACCCAGTGCTTGTATAAATAAATAAATAAAGTCTTTAAAAAAAAAAAAGAATCTGGACTTTTGGGCCTCCCTGGTGGCACAAAGGGTTAAGCACAGCACTGTGAAGCTATCTGCATCATCTGCAGCATGAGTTCGATCCCCAGCCAGGGAGCAACCCACATGGCAAAACAGACCTCTCCTGTCTCCCTGCTGCTCCCCTCAGCAGTGTGTTTCAGTCAGTCTGCCTGTTCTGTTCCCCGCTCTGTCTCTGGTGAGTTCTCTCACCCTCCACACCTCTGGCCTGTACCCCAGTTCTTGTATGCATAAATAAATAAATCTTTAAAAAAAAAAAGAATCTGGAATTTTGAGAACATTGGGTGAGAATTACTGAGGAATTACTGAGAGAGCAGGCAGGCCTTCTGTTAATAATAATGAACTGACCGAGCTTTGCTATAATTGTCCTACCGTAAAGGAGCTGTGTTTTTATTAATGAGGTTGAAGTCACAGACAATCTTCTATACCTTGTTTCTTCTTTCCCCTTTGGACAAACAGAGGAATAAATTAGCATTTTATGAATTGATTTATGTTCTTTTTGTGCCAGAAGTGTTATGCTTGTTCGGAATTATGAATATATTCATGCTTGGGCTCTTTATAGCCAGGAGCATAAATTTCCAAACTTTATTCTCTGAATCTGGTCATTGAGTCAACGAAGACACCAAAATATGGCCTTGCCTTTGTTCGCTCTGGTTTTCTGATCAGTTCGCGAGGCTGCAGGGCGGAAAGGCTAGTATTGCAGAAGAAACACCACCGCCAGCTTGGAGTAGAAACCCCTCTCTTCTCTGGGAAAGAGGACCAGCTGCAGGGGTTGTCACTACCCCCAGGCCTGGACTCCTTTGTCCCGGAGACCTGGGGTGATGGGCTACCCATCCACTGTTTTCAATCTTGTAGGACCCTGGTTCTCGCTACTTTAACTTGCTTTTATAAACCAGAGCAAGAAAAAGCCTTCTAACTCAGGGGAGGGGGGAATTATGTTGGTGAAATAAAGTCAGAAAATGTGGGCCTTTCTGAAGAAGCAGGGCCTCTGGCCTAGGGCCACTTGTGGGGATCAAGTGGTGTAGACACTGATGTGGGTCCTCCCTCCCTCTCTGTCACTCAGTCCTACCAGGCGACCTGGCCTCTGAGGCCATGTCTGCATGCTGGTACGGCTTGTCCTTCCAAGCTCAGACTGTGGGCAACATTGCCAGCACTTTTCCAGAGTTTTATTAAAATGTGCAATTTATATGGATAGAGAAAATTGACATAGTGACTCTGTACACATCTACCTGCAGGGAAGATGAACTTGTGCTTAGATGCCGTTTATGTGAGAGCAGTAAACTGGTAAGAGTGCATTCGTAGGTATGGGAGTCATAGTGTAACAGGGTGGTCCCCAGGAAAGGGGGAGGTTCCCTGCCCCACCCAAGGGAGGGTGGAGCTGAGCAGGAAGAGGAGAAGCTGCAGAAGAGACTGAGGAAGGAAGCAGGATGGAGCCAGGAGACCTGGAGGAGGCGCATGGAGCCTAGAGACACGTGAAGAAACTGCGCTTGTCTTTTGGTCGTGGACGGGGTGACACAGATGTGGGTGAGACCGTGGGGAGGTGACAATGGCAGCTTTTATCTTGATGTTGATTCTGCTCTTTTCCTTCCGGGCTTGTCCGGTTGTTTGTGACCCTTTTCTGTGGGTCCCCACTGGAAGATGCTTTAGACTTGGGGCAGGCTTTGGGGCCTTGTTCTGGGCCAATCCCATATGGATGGACTTTTACCCACGAGGGGACGGGTAACTTTGGGTGCTTCATTTAGAAACTAGACTCTTTGCCTTACCTGTATTGTTTCCTAGTTTTATTAAAGTTCCTTCCCATTAAAGTCTCCTATGTTTTGTGTTGATGCGGCGGATGGCAGAACCCATGTAGAATAGGCAGGTTTGCGGGGTTTGGGCTGCCCCCTCCCTGTCCTATAAGAATAGGAGCAGTTTTTTGGGTCTCTCCCCACATTCTGAAGCCCAGGAGAGGGGGACAAAGAGTTTCACCGGGAGTGATTTGATGAGTGACCCGCCACACCTCCACGAATACAAAGCAAGTCAAGTGAGCACAAACCAGGGCTCTGAAGCTGGAACACGAGTGGGGATGGACTTTGGGAGTCCTGCTTTCTCCGTGCATTCTCCTTTGCCCACCATAGGGCACGTCCGGAGCCCTGATTACAACTTTCTTCCGATTGTCTCATTTTGCAACTAACGGTCCAGGACGTTTGCGGCATAATCTGCTTTCTTTCCTGTTTCAATAACAAATTCAAGTGCACAGTATTGGCCCCCTTATCCGGATGAAGGAAGCCTTTAAATATAAAACCATGTCCTGTGTAGGTGACTGACGCCCTGGCAAGCTGATTTTGAAGTTATTTGAATACATTCAATGCAAACAAAAAACCAGGAAAGTATTTCTTGTGTACATTTGTACCTGTCACAGGAGGTGGTATCTTTTCAGTTGAGTAAAAACTATTCTTTGAAGAAAATTCTCATCAGCAAAAAGAAATCAGCTGACATACTATTACTGGGGCCATGGATGCTTTAAGGAGTAGGAAGGGAAGTGTTTCCCCTATGCTCAGTGTTTTATTGGATATACTAGAGATTTTTGTTCCTTGCTATTTCCTGTCCTTTATCACCTGATTTAGCCTTAGTGCCGTCATTTTTCATCTCCACTCAACCCAGAGCGTGAGTCGCGGTGAACGAACAGGCTGAGAAGGACTTTCTGTGGGTCTGCTAATCCCAAGCAGTGTGTTCGGCCACCATTTTGTTATCTACGGTTCTAATTCCTAAATAAGGTCAGAAGGGCCTGGTCAGTTAGGTACAGGAGTCCAACCCTGCGAGGTACCTTTCAAATCAATCAAGAGCACAAAGCTGGGTCACTCTGGGAAGGCTGGGCATCACAGCTATGGCTGGGAGTGCCTGGGGGGCTGATGACCGATGCATAAAATGTACTCCCGACTTATACCTCAGGGGATATGACCCAAATGCCCGGGGGTTGGGGGTGGAGGCAAGGACAATGTATAACAAGGGACCCAAAGGCTGATCAGTGGAAAGCCTTGCTGATAAGATTGAAACTCTGGCAGGGGAACTAGGGCTTGATCTCAGTGACAATACCGAGTCATCAAGTAGATGAGAAGTGCCTGGAGAGGAGACCCGAGATCCCTGATATTATAGATGTTACATAATACTATTAAATAAAAGCTCAGCCTCATCATTGTCATTGTTATGATATCAATGATATTGTGACTTACATGATATAGTGAATATTTGAGGACTAAATGACTTTCTTTGCTCCAGAAATATTGTAAGCATCAACCCAGACACCATAACTATTCGTCTTTTCCCCTTTCCCTGACTTACCACGAGGGTGTGTGTCTCACGCAGTTAACAAGCATGAGGTTGCCCTCTGCACCACCTTGGGTGAGATACTGTCCTGGTCTCGTGAGTGAACTGGGGAAGGATCCTTTTGCGTGTGTGTGAAAGTCACATTGGAGCACTCTGTGCCCAGATTTTTCTAGCTCTTCTTGGAGATTGACACTGTGTTCTGGGCATTGCCTCTACTATAGGACCCACTGTTTAGACCAAGACGAACAGTTATCATGGGTCACATGACAGCTGGAGCATGGTGGCTGACCTCACGGCCCAGCGGAGGCTACACTCCCGTCTACACACACTTGAGGTTGAGCAATCAGATCTCAAGTGGATTCACTGAATCAGACCTCAGTAACACCCAGACTACAAACAAGGGGTCCTTGGGGTCCAGCAACTAAACCAGAATGACTACTGGTGGGATTTAAACCACAGAGATAAATTTAAGATGTGACCTACTCCCCTATGGTGACGATGGTGCGCCATAACACACTTGCCACATAGTCACCTCCGAGTTGGTGCCTGCAGCAGGAAGCCAGAACATCTGTAGGTCAAGTGTAGGTGACTTTGTACAACCCCCTTGCCTTACCGATGACTGTTATGGGGCGCCTCGCTGATTCTAGGTCACTTCTAAGCACAAGAATTTAGGTTCTCCTACTTTTTTTTTTTTAAGATTTATTTATTTATGCATACTGGGGTATAGGCCAGAGGTGTGTGTGTGGGGGGGGTGGTTGAGAGGATTCACCAGAGACAGAGCAGGGACCAGAACAGGCAGACTGACAAAACACACTGCTGAGGGGAGCAGTGGGGGAGACAGGAGAGGTCTGCTGCACCATGTGGGTAGCTCCCTGGCAGGCCGGGCATGGAACTCGTGCTGCAGAGGCCGCGGACAGCTTCACAGTGCTGTGCTTAACCCCTTGCACCACCAGGGAGGCCCTCTTCTTTAAAAATTTAATTTAATTATATATATATTTTTACATCATTCTTCCTTTTAGTACATTGCATGCTTTCTCCTCTCAGGCGTAGTTCCTGTAAAATTCCTCCTCTTGATAGCAAATCACCTATGGCTAGTTCTTATTCTCTGCTCTTACCTCCTAAGTGACTAATTTGTAAAGCATTTCAGGATTTCACATTTACCCAAGGACATAGGATAAAACTGAAACCAGCTGAGCCCCCACAGGACTGCCACATACAATAGTTCATCACAATATTTGTCTTCGACTTTACAAAGTTTACTTTTCCAGAAACTATAAACTTGGTTTGGCATTAATACTGATTATCTCTATTTAAGTGCACATTTTCCCCATAGCTGAGGTGCAGAAGGACCATCAAATCTGCTAATGAAGTACCTGTGTCCCAGAGGCACCCTGAGTTATAATAGACTCTGAAATAAGAAGCCGATGAATAATTCAACGCCATGGGTCCCCCACTCGGGGGACTGTCCCTTAGCAAGATACAATTAAGGATCCAGTGTGCTTTATCTCAGAGCTGTGCAGACTAATGGGCTGGAACCACATGTGGGCCCCTGGATTTGCTCTAAGGCTCTTATCAACTCAAATGGAGTGAGTTGGAGAGAGGTTGTGCACGCATCTCGTTTTTGATAAATTATACAAATCAGTAAGTTTGGTTGGAGTTTATGACTCTTGTGTGTTGTATAAATCAGGAGATACTCAATGTGGTGGTGGTAACTGAGGATTAAAGCTTCCCAACACCCAGACTCCATGACTGACAGAGTCCTCTATCTAATGAGAGACTGAGTAATTACTCCTATGCGGACAGTGGGGATTATGGCTTCGTCACCCCCTGATGTGGTTCTCACTGTCCCCCGTCCCTGCCGGGAAGATTCCTTCTCTAGCAGGGGTTCACCTGAACCGGCCGCGGGTCTGTCAGCTGGTTATCGCATGAGTAAACATGGGCTTGACTTGCAGAACGAACATCAGAATCCTTTCTTGGGGCCTAGATAGGCTGGGCATGTTCCCATCCGGCAGAGCAAGCCTCGGCCCCACACAGGTTCTCATTACATGCCAGAAACATATGCTTTGTCTTGGTTTTGAGCTGGATGGTTCCATGGAGATCACAAGGCCCTGAGACCCACTGTGGTGGGCTTTGAAAAGGGATGGTTGTGATCATTTCCACAGCTGAGACCAGCCTTGGATTGCTTTTTAATTTTTTTGCATGACACAGTCTCAAAATACTAGCCTGTGACATCTAAAAATAGTACATTTCAGGCGTGTGCAGAAACAATGCTATCTCCAGTCTCCATTCATGTGATGGCTGCCGACAGGCTCTCCCGACAGGGTCCCCTGGCTCCGGAGATTCCTGGGGGCTCCTCAGGGACAACTCATTGATCTCGAGTCAGTTTTCTGGCAAAGCACCTGTCAGCATCTGCTCTCCTATTCCTCACCAGATCTGCTCCCACACTGCTGGTCCTTTGCCCAAGAAGCAACTGGACAGACGATCCCAGCTTATTACCAGACTCTGTGATCTCAGTTACTCATTCTCGGCGTGCATGAGCCATGATGCCTTCGCCGAGCTGTGGTCACCCCATGCCTTCCTCCGGTCGCTGCGCACAGCCCAGCTCCTCCCCTCGCTGCTGCCATGCTGGAGCTGGTGGTGCCCCTCTGGAGGGCGTGATGGGCAACAGCTGTGTCTTTGCACTCCAGCCTCTTCAGCAGGTGACTTGCAGAAGGTGCCCTTCTCCCTGCAGCCGCCACCCAGTGTGTCCACTGCGGGAAGACAAGGGGGCAGTTGCTGGAAAGGACAGAACAGCCTCCATGTTACGGTCCCCAATGGAGTCCTCTTCTCGTTCCACAAACATCTTGAACTTCTGGAAGAGGAAAGTCCTCAGAGGCATTTTTTTAAAACATGACAGGGTCATAAGTAGAAATTAGTAACAGAAGGACCCACGTTGCTAATGTCAGATGGTCTGTTTATCTCGGCTCTTTATGACTCGCCGAGGGTGAGGATATCTGTATGCATGAGATTTTCATCAGAGGTTTGTTTCCAAGCACAGTTCCTCTGTGGATGACTAAAGGATTATGCTTTCCTTCTTCAACCTGGGTTTCTTTTTACAAGGTTGATTTTAGAAAACCAGTCCACAGCACCTGTGGAGAAATGTCCATCTTTGAAAATTAATAAGAAATTCAGTTTATGTCCCTTTAAGCAACATTGATCAAGGTTTGATCAAAAGGTGAGAGATCGGGGCAGCCAGGGCCCCGTGGAGGGGCTGCAAGAACTGTGCTAGCCACTCTCTCCTCATTTTTCCTCCCTGATCTCAGGAGAAATATTCTAGGAGAAGTGATCATTTTTAGCATCGGAGAGGCTTGTCTCGACATCCTCTCTGAAGAATGTGCAGGTTCTCAGCAAATCGGTTTTAGGGCAAATATCAGTGTGGGGCGGCAGTTCATCTGGCAGATGCAGCAGCGTTCGGGGCCAGAGCTAAGAGGGAGGGGGTTGCCCTGGGAGGAGGGGGAGGGGGTCTCCCTGGTGACCTAGGGGCTAAGTCTCTGGGCTGTCACCAAGATGGCCTGAGTTCACCATGGCCTGAATTCGATCCCCAGCCAGGGAGCAACCCAAAGGGCGGAGCAGGCCTCTCCTGTCTCCCCATTGCTCCCCTCAGCTGTGGATTTCAGTGGATCCACCTGTTCTGCTCCCTACTCTGTCTCTGGTGAACCCTCTCATCCCCCGGACCTCTGGCCTGCACCCCAGTAGGTCTTCACAAAAATAAATCTTTGGAGGAAAAAAAAGGAGTTGGAGTGGAGAGGCGGAGGCCCAGAGAGGCAGCAGGGAGCTGACAGAAAGGCCGACTTGAAATGCCTAAATCCCTTCTGGACTCTGAATCTCCCACCAAGCTCTCACACAGCCAGGGAGGGAGCCCGAGGTCTGCCCAGTGTGGGGGTGCTGGCAGAACATCCCCTCACGCGGGCCTGGGCTGTAACCAGAAGGGAGGCTGGACGGGTGTCCTCAGTGTTGCTGATGGTCCCCACAGCTGTTCCCACCTGAGGCGATGCACCCCGAGTCCCACCAGGACCCTGAGCTGTGGCAGCACCAGGCGGGCTGGGGAAGAGCTTTCACCGTGGAGTCTAGCTACTCCATCCAGAAGGTTCTCTCGACAGCTACAGGGTGGAAAAGAGCTGTGGGCATCTGAAAGGACAGAAACACAGAGACACCCTCTGGGGCACTCGGGTATGGCTACTGTGCTGAGCTCAGCGACCAGCCACTCTGGTGGAGGGATATTCCCCAAGTCTGAGCTCCAGGCCATGGCAGAGCAGACAGTGCAAAGTCTCGTTCAATTCCTCTGTCTCTGGGGCTGCCTCTGATCTCCCAGTCACGTGGTTAATTAACTGTACCCCTCTTTTTAGTTTTTCATTCCAGCATTTGTCCACATCTCTTTCTTGATAATATTATCAGATATTCAAAATAAAAAGGGAAAATATTGGCAAACATGATATTAATACAGAAATCATCCATAACCCTCCTCTCTGAGGTAAGCAGTGTTCAAGTTCATCCATTTTCTCTTTCCAGTATCCATGCACATATTTTTTATTTCAACTGTTATCTTAAATATATAGTTTTGTATCCGACATTTATGAGGCCACTTAGATAATGAGGTTTGCCTCATCTTTCAAAACAATATTTTAATGTCTGCAAAATGCCTCCTGATCTCATTTACCATAAATTATCTAGAAGTTTTCCTGTTTTTTGGCATACTTAAGTTGCTTCCGCTCTGTTGTGACTATGAATTACATTGAAATAATCCTTCTTCATACATTTATTTATAAACTCATTTCTGAATAATTTCTTGAAATATATTCCTAAATTAGAACTACTGTTTCAAATATGGTCATGGTTAAGCCCCTTAAATTAGGAGGTTGAGCTATGGAAGTCAGAGTAACATTCTAGAGTAAATTGGTTTGCTGAGGGGAAGGAGGATAAAATCCTTTTGGGGGTCCCTGAGGTGAAAACTATTTCCCTCATAATATTAAAATGGCAGTTGCCTTGTTCAGTGGTTGACATTTGCACTATTTGGAGTGAAAGTAACAGTACGTAAAACTTCTGGCACTTGAGCATGAATCAGGACCACAGAATTTGAACTGTCCTGCAATTATTCATACAATTCATCAAAATGCACTTTTAATTAAAAATCAGCCCATTGTCACTTAAGTTTGTCCGTAAGGAAGCAGTAAAAATTGGTAAATCTTACCCCTTGAGTTCACCTCTTTTTTAGCACTTATATAGCACACCTGAATTACACCCAGAGCCCCTAGGTACGGAGGTGTGATGGTTGTCTCGAGAGAGAACGCTCTGGCAGTTTCTGTGGTTGCCAGGTGAACGGGCCACTCTTCCCAAGGAGCGCCATTTTCTACGTGAAAGAACCATCAGTGGACAGACTATGATTACTCAACACTGGACATTTGACAGACTTAAAAAAATAACAAAGTATACCTATTACATCAAGGAAAAATTAACATTATGTGCTGCCAGTTCTAAAATTTAAAGTTTAGAGTTAAAATTAGAGTGTAAGAAAACTCCACCGCTGTTAGACGGATGGGTTTGCAATACTTAGACTTTTTTGATGGTTTTAGTTGTGACGTTAACACTGGTGTTGTGGTATAAACAATTTTCTGAAATTGTAGAATGCATGGGTCAGTATTAGGAAGATATTGACAAAGACTCTCCCTAAGCCTTGGTCTACCTCTGAGTCTGCTTCTCAGCGAGACCTTGACCTTGGCCCCCAGCCTTGCTGTGCCTGCACAGTTCATTTGGTAAGAATGCTGCTAAGTCAGTTTCATGAGAATCTCCCACCTTTGATATCTGATCACCCTCAGTAGCTAATCAGTTTTCTCATCCCTTATGCTTAAGCACCAGTCATTGACCTGCCTTCAGCAAAAGTCCTACTAAGTTGGTGAAGTAAGAACGTTCTACCTTTGATGTCCCCTATTAGCTATTTCTCATCCAATGACCTCCTCCTTCTGCTCATTGGCAGTAAATTCCCAACTGTCTTGACTGCATGCAGAATTGATCTGACCTCATCTCCCCTCTTCCAGATAAAGGTAAAGGTAAAGGCTTCTTTACCTTTCAACAAGTGTCAGAATGTTTTTCCTTGAATAATACGCATATGTAGTATGAACCATTATCTTCTAAAAGACCAAAGCGAAGGTGATTATTCCCAATATCTTCCAATGGAATATTAAAATGCTTTCCTCCATTGTATAGCTACTTATATATGTGAGGCCAGATTTCCTTTATTTACATCAACCAAAATAGCACATGGGGGTCTCCCTGGTGGCTCAAGGGGTTAAGTCTCAGCACTATGAAGTTATTGGCAGCCACTGCAGCATGAGTTTGATCCCCGGCCAGGCAGCTGACCCACATGGTGCAGCATACCTCTCCTGTCACCCTGCTGCTCCCCTCAGCAGTGTATTTCAGTCGATCCACCTGTTCTGCTCCCTACTCTGTCTCTGGTGAATCCTCTCACCCCCTCCCTACACTTCTGCCTATATCCCAGCTCTTGTATGCATAAATAAATAAAATAAATATTTAAAAAAATATAACACATGGAAGCAAATTGAAGGCAGATTCAGATAGGAATCCAGCTAAGATAGACAGAGATCTAAAACAATGGCATCCTTTCACTAATTATGTGCTTTATAGCACATAACTTATTTTTTCATATATTGTTATTAACATGTAATTGGTTTGCATGAATCAAGAAATAATTTTTTTCTTACCCGATAAGATATCAACAGACGTAAGTCACATAAGTCAGAGTTCCTTGGGGGCCTCAACAATGAAGAGGAACCAAGGGGGACTAGTGAACAGTAGACCTGGGAGCAGCTTTTAGTGCATCTGAGGGGCTCAAGACTGTCTAACAGGGAATGACGGGAGTTTGAGAGTAGCCAGTGATGGCTCCAGGCCATGCATTATGTTGAAGTTGTTAACACTAAGCAAATGTTTATCAGTGTTAGTTTCCAGGAAGCAAAGAAAAGCATCAAACTATCAAAAAGAGAAGCAAGAGGGTAACACATGCCAAGAAAAATAGACCTGGTCTTGGGAAATCTAATCACCAAATCAAATTGGATTTGCTTAATCTCATTATGCTATCCCAGGACATAAAAGTGTTATTGTTTTTTCAAATGAAAGATAATGAAGTTAATTTGAATTTGAGTTAATACTGAAATGAATTTATGATGCCCAGTAAATATACTAATTACCAGAATTATATTTCAAGAGGTTGCTTCATTTTGCTAATAAAAGGAACTATGAACATTTCTAGAACTTTGAAGAATCCTCAAATGTTAACAAACTCAAATGGTGTATTCTCGCATCATCGACTGTGTTTTTCCCCCCAAATGATGTATTCGGTGAGCTCTAGCAGGTTTCTGTGATTTCATATGCGATATAAGCCACCTGGAACCCTGCATGTCTCCATCCATAAAGGAAAAAAATCTCTGTCCAGGCTGCAGAAAGACCTGACTTCCAAGCATAAGATGCCGCAATGGAAGTATGAAGAAGACATGGACAGAGATACGTGTAGGTGGCCCGAGATGCCGTCTGCTTAAGAGCCTTGCTTCTTGAAATGACTCAGCTTCTGGAGCTCTGGATCCCACGGTCAAGGCCAGCTTTGCAAATACCGGTTGAGTTGATACCACCAGAACTACTTTCTATGATGGTCTTAGCATAAACAATTTTCAAAGTTATTTGTTGTTTCCAAGAGACATTGGTACATTTCAGCATTCACTCCTTGCCTATTGAAATGTCTATTTTATTATTAGAAATAGTAAATGATTTTCAAGTTATCTGTCCACACATCTGTCTTCATGTAGTCAGAAAATTGGGCTGCTCATCAAATCTAAGAAAGGATAGATTATGTCAAAATATTTCTTTTCTGACCTTTTTCTATTCTGAAGACTCAGTTCCTATAGGCAGATTGTGAGTGAATTTGTGTAGGTGAAGCCCCTACTTTTTAGCCAGAGAAGAGGTAATGTTAGGAGGAAATGATGTCCTGAGCTAATCCCATACAGGCTTTGTGGACTCCACTCCTAGTCCAGACTAAAGCCATCAAGACATTGGGAAAGACAAATCCCATCACCACCAAAGGGAAGGTGGCTGGGACCTGAGGGTGGAGTTAAGCAGCCAGGTTGGGTATAAAACCAAACACGTGGGCCTTGGGGTGGCTCGCTATTGCTCGCCTCCTGGCTTCATGGCTCCTGGCTCGCGGCCAGCTCTCAGAGCGCCATTTTGGGATTCCTGATCAGCGGATCAGGTAGGAAGCATTTAAAACTTTGTCTCCCACTCTTCTCCCTGAGCTGTACATTTCCTCATTTCCCCTTCCCTTGTAAATAAACCTTTTATGAACCTTTCGCGTGCGCCTGCAGTAGAGCATTGATAAGTCCTTTTAAGTGCGCGGGTGAGGACCCACAGTCAGGCACCCCGTTTTGTATCAGGGCTGCCCTGTAACAGTTACTTGATTGACAATTTCACCAAGAAAACATGGAACAATAAGAAAAGAAGCTATATAAGAGGGACATTAATGTGTCCTACGTGCAGATGGATACGTGTGTGTATACAATGCATCTGTAATATTTTTATATGCAGTGACTCTAATAACAATAGTTATCATTTGCTGAAGCCTTACTAGATGCTCAGAATTTGAAGATAGACTTTATTAGTAACCACAGTTTATAAAGGTGGAAACTGAATCTCAGAAAAGTTAAATTGCCAAATGGCATTCAAGGGGATCTGGGATTTGACCTGTGGCTGTTTAGACCACGAATGTGATGCCAGAAATCAGCTACGCAGGCACCAGCCCAGGATACCCTAGTCCTCATTGCCCAGATTGCTGCTGTTTCATTTAGTTTCAGCTACTGGAGATCTCAGACGTCTCCCCATTTCAAAGTGTTATTATTTTTAAAAATTTATTTATTTATGCATACAAGAGCTGGGGTACAGGCCAGAGGTGTGGGGGGTGAGAGGATTCACCAGAGACAAAGTGGGGAGCAGAACAGGTGGATCTGCTGAAATCCACGGCTGAGGGGAGCAGCAGGGAGACAGGAGAGGTCTGCTGTGCCATATGGGTCAGCTCCCTGGCCCGGGGCGTGCTGCGGTGGCTGCAGATAGCTTCACAGTCCTGAGACTTAACCCTTTGCGCCACCAGGGAGGCCCACATTTCAAACATTATTGAAACTCATTTCTAGTGTCATCATTATTGATTAGTGGTGGTTGCTCAAAAATCATCTTGCGAGCTTCTTTAAAGCATAAACTTTGGGGATCTTTTGGGCCCCAGCTTTGGGGATCTTTTCCATAGGCCTTGGCCAAAGCCCAGGGACACCCACTTTACCAAGAAGCCTGGATGCTGCAGATGGGCTCTTGCTTGCATTACAAGCAGCACTGGCTCTTATAGCCCAAGGGCACGCTGAGAAGTGAGCAGGGTGTGGCCACTTCCTATGCGTTCTTTCCCCTGGGGCCGTGGAGGCTGGCACTTAGTGCACAGGAAGGAAAGGCATTGAGGCCAGATCTCCTGGCGAGCATGCCAGGGCATCGTGCTGGAACTCCAGACAGCCCTGCTTGTGCTGTTGCTGGTGGAGGATGCCCTACCTGATGTGCTTTGCACCCAGTCTGTTTGCTTCTGGTGAACACGCTCAGCACAGTCAGACTTGTGGGATGAGGCACCCTGGAAACATGCAGGCCGTGTGAGTACAATTTGGATGCACTACAAAGCAGCTCTCTGAATAGTGTCGCTGCGTACTGTACTCTCAGACCTGGGTCAGAGTGCACCGACTCAGCACCAGCTGCCTGGGGATGGTGCTGACAACAGGGAAGTCTCTTATTCCCATGTGCCTCATGATTCACTCTAGTATTGAAATTAGTCCTAGAGCTTGGTGCTCAGGAAGACCCCCATGGACATGTGGATGGACTACAGTGTGCTTGTTCCTTGGTGCAGTTCACACACAAAGCCTCCATAATCTGGGCCCTCCTGTCATCTCCCTCAAAACTTGTCCTTCATACCTCTGTCCACCAGCCATATGACAGCCTGGAAATTTGCCAATACACCAGGCGCCTACCTGCATACGTGCTCCCCTCATCTGCACACCTTTTCATCTGTTCTCCTGGATACCTGCTCGCCTGCAGGCCTGCACACCTGCACACCTTTGCTTGGACTGGAGGCATGCTGTTCCCTTTCCTTGAAAGTGCTTCCTTGTCCACTGCTGACCTCACAAGACTTGAGCGTCACCCCTGCAAGCTGTCCCATAGCAGACCTGATCAGTCCCTCCTCTGTTCCAAGGACCAGAGTTTGACAGACCCCCTCACCGGGGCCCGGTGTGACTTTACTACATGGATTTGTTCTAAGCCTATTTTGGAACTGAGGATTATGTTTATAGTACATACACAAATCTGTTTATATTGACTAGTAAGGACACATATTTACCCCTCCCAGGTCCTCTCCCATCACGGAACTTGCTCCCACCCAAAGTCCTCGAGTAAGCCCTTGGCTTGTCACTATTTGTAGTGTCTTGAGCTTCTCTGCAAACATGAGTACATTCTTGTGGGTTCTCCCCCTGGACCAGACAGAGCTGAGTGTCGTTCATTTGTGTATCCCCAGAGCCTTGCACGGCAGAGGGGCCACGCAAGTGTGTGTGTGTGGGGTAAGCGAGAAGGTGGGCCTGCTCTCCCTTTCGTTTGGATCCAGGCTTATGGCTCCCCTGGGGGATTCATGGGACGGGGGTTTCCCTCATTTCCTTGTGAAAAGCTAGCCTGAGCTCTCTCCACACCTAAATGGTCAAGCACAGTCTCCTGGAAAGTTCTACTGTGATTGCAGGACATTATAGTCCAATCACATGCCTGCTGTGCGGAAAGACCACACACTCTTTCCTGGGGAGACAACAGCATTATCAAGTGTTAAGCCAAATAACTGGAATCTGTGAACTGTGACCTTGGTCCTGCACCCCCTCTTGGGGAAAATAAGCTTTAGGGAGCACAGCCCCTTTCTCATTTGAAAAGGATTCAGTGCTGCAGGATCAGAGAAATGCAGTGGGATGGATCCAGCTGCACCCCAGATGCCAACGGGTCTCTCTGGAAACACCAGCTCCTGGCCGGAAAACTGAGCCCCCGCACACCCAGGCTGCCACTTCTGCTGGCAGTTGCGAGGTTCCCAGGGAAATGTTTGTCAGGCTTGAATGTTTGGAAATCCAGCCTTGGGGCTACGGTGCAGTGGTAGAGATGGTAGGAATCCTGGGAGACCCTCAAGTCTGCAGCTGTGACCACTGGGGGGCCTTCCAGCAAATTCCATCCCAGTAAAGACTGTTTCAGCCCCCCACCATCCTCCCAGTACTTAGCACAATGCCTGGCATAAATCAAAGCCCTCAGTGCATTTTTATTGAAAGACAGAATTGACCTAATGGCAGCCAAGAACAACTTCGGCAAATCATTTTCTCCATGTAGCTGAGTTATCAGGAAATCCCGGCTGAGGGAAACATAGGGATATAAAATAAAGATCTAATAGATAAATAAATCTGGCATGTGTTTCATCAGGTTTGGCTGTGGGTTCTGTGTGCTTGGAGAGGGAAGGCGTCTGAGCAGCGGCCCAGGCCTTCCAGAATAGCGGATGAGTGAGCTGCCCGCACAGGGTCTCCTGCAAGACACTTGTGATTGTCACTTACAGGCGCCCAGAGGAAACAGACGGGTTGCGGCTGTTGCTGTCAGCACCAATGTGGTCAAATTCGACATGGTGCCATATGCAGAAACAGGCATTTATTGCACATGGTGGGACATGAGGCCCCTGGCATTGAACAAGCAGGGTCTCCAGCTCCCAGGTCCATGTCACCCCCTTGGGGCACACTCACAGCTCCCCTGGCAGCAACAGTGAAGTGGGGAGCAGCAGCGGTTCTCCAGGCTGAGTGTGGTGCTGTGACTTCTAGGGGGGAGTATTTGCATGTGGTGGTCACCCCAGGTGATGCGAATCCCCAAGGGGGCTTCCATATGTGACTCAGTGACTCCTGGGCCATCCCTAGGGTGGGGCTGGTCACTAGTGCAGTGGACCGCAGGGTCAGGGGTGGCACCTTCAGTCCCCACCCCCTCCCTGCCAGCCCAGCCCCTGGCAGGTCTCACTGCCCTTGGATTTTAGCCACTTGCTGGTGTTCCCACCGCGTGTTCTCCTGGGCTTCTGACATCAGAACAGTCTTTTAAAACTGTTTCTTCTCTCTCTTGGGGTGTTGGCAGCGGGGACAGCTACTAAATGAACTGAAATAGTGTGGGCCTCTCACAAAGGCAGACGTTATTCCAGCAACAAGCAGGATTTGTTTGGAAACAAAACAACGGAAGAGAAGGCAGACTGGACAGGGAGCTCAAGGCCAGACTAACAACCCCACATAACCTCTGGAGAACCTCCCAGTCAAGGGGAGACAGTAGGAGTTAGGGCTTCAGTGTGGGAATTAGCAGAGGACCCAATTCAACCCACTGCAGTTGTTGACATAGAGCAAGATTGCAGAAAATAGACAGAGCCCCAGATGTCAATGCAAATAGAAGGCAGCAGAGATTGGGTCAGCATTAGCAGTGCTGGCGTCATGAACCTGAGAAATACCGAAATACCCTAAGGAGCCAGCGATGGGTGCACGCTTATGTCAGCCTCAGTACACGTGTGCCGGTGAAATTTTACACAATCCTCGAAAAGAATGTTTTGAGCGTTTAAAGCATTATGAATGTTCATAGTATTTTGTTAACTTAACTCAGATGTATTTATTGGATCATGTGAACTAATGGTGACAAATTATATTAAGTTGGCCAATATTTTAATAGTTTTATACCCGAAAATAGAATTTTAAGAATTATACCTATTTTGGCATTTTCTAAGTGTTCTGAGTTTGGGTTATATTTAAATTGTTTTATAGAGGTTATTTTAAAATCTGTTTTTAAAAGGCATCGCATTGTTACACCATTCTTTAGTTCATCTCACAAACATCTTTATGTCTTATAAAAGGCTATAAAGCAGAGGTTTATTTTGATTAATGTCAATTTCTTTAGCCAGAATTTTAGACTAAAAGAAAACTGACAGATGGCCTCTGGTTTCCCCCTCTCACCACGCAGGAGTCCATTGTCACCATAATTACGTTACAATCTTATCTGATAAAAACAAAATTAAGAGTCAAAATAAGGGGGTTGCAGTTGTATGGGGAATATAAAAATAAAATTTATTATAAAAAAAAAAAGTCAGTTGAGGCCTTGCTCAATGAACACCCAGAGCCCTGTGCAGACCAGCACTCTCAGGGTCTGGACCTGAAAGAACAATATTGTCAAGTCCTAACTGCATGGAAGGTGATGAAAAAAAATACATTCATCGAGAACTTAAATGCGAACTCCTTTTGGTGGGGGCTTGTCCGCGTAGGGTTTGGTCAGCTGCTATTCAGTTATTGACTAAAACTGTCTACTCTGAGATTAGATTTCCATCTGTGATACTCTGGAAGAGAGTTAAGGCCTCGCCATAAATTATTGGTGGATTCGCTCTGTTTTAGTTTGACAACTTGAGTGGAATAAATAGTTAAGATGGTCCATTGGTTTTCTGTAGATGGAAGTAATAATTTTACACAGACTGAAGGTAATGGTGATACTGAGAAAAATTATCTTTTCTGTGACTGTTCTATTGGGATAGATGGGTAGTGTTTAAGCCTTAATAGAAGTCCTGTAATTTCTCTCTGTCTCCGCACACGGAGACACGCTCAGAAACAGGTGAACAATGTGTCGACACGAAACGAGCTTTCCCATGGGGCACTTGAGGTTGTTGTATTTTACAAGCCCAGGATGAGGATATCTCCCGTAAGTGAGAACATTTTCCTGGAGATGAAAGCCCCCATCGTTGGGGAAAATAGGTTCAATTTTGCCTTGAAATAATGAACCAAAAAAATTTGACAACTTCTTTGATTTGTCAAAAATTTGATAAACTTCTTTGTCAAATACCTCACGTGGCTATCTCCAGAAAGAGGAGAAAACCTTCCTCCTTAGGTGATTTTGTCACGGCCCATTACCTTTGATTTCCAACCTGTGTATGAAAGAACTTGAGTATGGTTGGAGTCAATTATAAAAGTCTGTGATGTGTCACTTAGGAAAAACCATTCTGAAGAGCTGGCCCCAGGGCTTTGCTTATACAATCACCCAAGGCCGAATAAGTAGGACATTCTGGTTTGATGGTCTAGATTGGTTCTCAACCAGGGGTGATTTTGCTTCCCAGGGGCTCTTGGACCATATCTGGAGCCATTTTGGTGGTTGCATGGGGACCTGGGGGGCTCCTGTTGGCATCTATTGGTAGAAACCAGGGAAGCTGGTCAATTTCCGCAATGCACAAGAGTAGCCCCCAGAGAGAACTGTTCTGCCCCAATTTCCATGGTGTTGAGGGCTGAGAAACCCTGTTCTAGATATTTAATTTACCCCATACCAATGGTTGCGCCCCTAAAAAGCCCAGTGTTATGTTAATTATTTGAACCTCTGAACCGTTTACCTGAAGAGGTGTGCGTTGGCAGCTCTGAGTGAATGGCGCTGTCCTCACAGGACTCGGGAAGATAAGTCATGCCATGTGCGATTTTAGCAGTTCTCTCAGTCCTGGTGTGGTGACAGCCTGGTGACCCTCTCGGGCCACATCCAGTTTTGAATTAATAAGTGCTAAGAGGTCAAGATAAAATGGGCTTTTTAAGTGTGAGATAAAAGCCAAGGTTAAGGATGTCTCTCCAGTCACTGACAATACTCTTCTGCTTAATGCACACTAATTCACACCGAGTGGGGACAGCTTCCATTTTTAATTTTTTTATTAAATGTGTTTGACAGATAACACTGTGATCTTAAGTCGTTTTCTGTAATGGATTTCTGAACGTTGATTTCTCTCTTGCAACTTGACTGAAACTGTTCATTCATTCCAACAGTTTTGAAGTTGGCTCTTTGGGATTTTCTCTACGTAAAATCACACGAGCAAATGGACACAGTCGTAATTCTTCCTTTCAAGTTTGCATGTCTTTATTTCGCTGTCTTGCGTGATCACCCAGTGAGGACTTCCAGCGCTGCATTGAATAGGAGAGGACACGGTGGGCATCCTCGTGTTGTTCTTGAATGTACAGAAAAAGCTTTGAACTTGACCCCATTGCGTGCAAGCTCTCATTTGTAATAAATAAGCTTTATTATTTTGAAGTATGTTACTTCTCTATCAAATCTGTTGAGTTTTTTTAATCATGAAAGGATATGGATTTTGCACATGCTTCTGCTGTGCCTGGGTGATTTTTATCTTTCATTTTATGGTAGGACATATTGCATTCATTGATTTACATATGTTGACCCCTTCTTGCACTTTATTTTTTGAGTTAACATTAGTTTACATACATTGTTATTCGCAATTCTGAGATACAGGGTCTCCCCCTTCAGGTGTTGTTATTACACAACACCCATCACCAAAGCACCCATATTCCATCTCCATAGGCCTTTGGATTGCAACACTATTTACGATAGGGATGCACTCTTGCAACCACTGGTTGTAGCATGTAATCCTTTTAATGTGCCCTTGATCTCAGTTTGCTAATATGTCATTGAGAATTTTTGCATTGATATTCAGCAGAGATATTGGTCTATAGATTTCTTGTGGTGTCTGTCTGGTTTTGGCATCAGGGCGATGCTGGCCTCACAAGCAGAGTTTAGAGTGTAGTGTTCTTGCCTCCCTGATACTTTGGGAGAGTATGAAGAGGATAAATAGTCTTTAAATGTTTGGTATAGTTCACCGGTGAAGACATCTGATCCTTGGGTTTCATTCATTTGGAGACTTCTGGTTACTGATTCAATTTCCTTGCTTCGGTCTTGATAGATTGTGTTTTTAGATACGTGACTTTTCTCTAGGTTTTGTAATTTGTCGTGATATGATTGTTCATAGTAGCCTCTTACGTGGTATCAGTTGTAACAGACCCTCTTTTATTTCTAATTTTATTTGAGCCTTGTCTTTTTTGTCTATATTTTTGAAGAATCACTTCTTAGTCTCATGATCCTCTTCTATTTTTTTCTGGTGAACAGTTCATTTATTTCTGCTCTGCTCTTTTTTCTTTCTTTCCTCCTGGTAACTATGTATTTAATTTGTTCTTTTCCTAGAGCCTTGAGATGTAAAGTTAGGTTGCTGATTTGAGATATTTGAACATCTTAATAAATGTATTTCTCTTTCTATAAACTTTTCTTCTCAGAACTGCTTGTGCGATATCCAGTAAGATTTGATATGTTGCATTTCCATTTACTTCCTTTTTGTCATCTCTAATTTCTGACCACTGTGGATTTCAATCTTCTTTTTTATGGTAGGTTACTCATTTATTATATCCATTTTCTTAAATTTGCTAAAATTTGTTTTCTGCTCTATTATATGATCTAGCATGGAGAGTGTTTTGCGTCCTTTGAATAATGTGTATTCTGCAGCTGTTAGACGTTCTCTTACATATTTATCTGTTAAGATAATTTGTTCTAAATTTCAGTGTTTCTTTTTGGACAACCTGTCCATTGCCAACTTTTCACAGCAGCAAATATATTGATCGAGTTCTCTGTATCTACTTCCTTTCTTTCCAGTCTCTTGCCCTTAGTCATGGTGGTCCATTCTCACCATGTAGGCAGCAGCTCCTCCCCCCGCAGCCCAGCAGCCTTTTGCTCCCCACTCTCATTTTCCACCTCCACTGCCACTGTGCCTCCCTGGCCCCTCAGCCCCCTCCAGTGCCCCACCCACCCACCTGCACATTTACAGATGGCTGGATCTCTGAATTGCGCCTGGATCTCTTGCAGTGTATTGCGCCAGGTACTTTAGTTTCGGATGGAGGTCTGATTAGTCATCCATCAAAAGGGAGAAAAAATAGGAAGAATTCAGACTTCAGAGATGCTGATGTCACTTGCAATATCCTTTCTCAGTCATGGATGCAGTTATGATACTTGCAAACTTGCATGACCCTGGCTACCATCATGGGCATGTGGGTGTGAGCGCATCCATCTACAGGCTGTGTACACCATGGGGGCTGCCACTCTGCACACTGGGCAGGCCTGGAAAACTCTTTATTCTCCTTTTTTTTTATCCAGATGCCTGTGATGGCTGAGAAAGCTCTTGGAAATGTCTTATTTTAATAACTTATTTTGCCAAAACAATTAGGGATCCCAATATAAAAAGGCTTTAGAGGTGTTTTTGAATAGTAATCTTTCTTGGGGGCTTTTTGCTTGTGCCAGATTAGATAATATGGTAAATGGATTTGAAAAGAATAAATCCCGAACTAATTTACATTAATGCTTTCAATTTCCTAGGCATGTTTCCCTGGTTAATTGTTAGATAGCCCATGGTAAGCAAGTTATCAGTTAATTGCTGGAAAATGCAGTGTGTGTATTACTTTGGTCTTTAATTGGCTACAACTTTTCTTTCTCATTAAATGCTAATTTAATTGTTTAAGTAAAAGAGCCCATTAGAACACCAGTCAATTCTTTGGAAAAATTGTTTATTCACTTGTAATTATGAATCATTTTTTCCAGAACTATCAGACTTCAGACTTGGGCTTCTTTTTAATTATGAAAGTTGAGGAGTCTCTATCTCAGGCAGCCATGTACATAAACCCCTTAACTTCCCTGAGAATGGTAAATCTCTTTCTGGTAGTGTGTATATTTTTACATAGTGTGTAGTATCTTTTTTCAGTGTCAAACTTTTTAAATAGCTGTTTGGATGTTCTAATTTACAAAGTGACCTGTTTTATAGAAACTTTAAAAAATACACATGTGGTCCTCCCTGGTGGCGTAGGGGGTTAAGATGCAACCTATGAAGCTGTCCGCAGCCTCTGCAGCACGAGTTTGATCCCCGGCCAGGGAGCTACCCACATGGCACAGCAGACCTCTCCTGACTTGCCTGCTGCTCCCCTCAGCAGTGTACTTCAATCTACCTGTTCTGCTCCCCACTCTGTCTCTGGTGAATCCTCTCATCCCCCACACCCTCTGGCTTGTACCCCAGTTCTAGTATGCACAAATAAATAAATCTTTAAAAAAATACACATGTCCCCACTTTTGAAAACAGAAAATTCCAACCCAAATTTAAATTTTTTTGTAGTGAAGAACCCTTTGGCCATTTCTGAAACTCACAATGACTTTGAAGGAACTAGATTCTGTTTTGCAGTCATATGCCTATATTTAACAATTAATTTTACTTTCAAAATATCCATATTCAGCTTATGTGATCTCTTATTACTTTCCCGTCATGGAGTCTTAGATGTTGAGTTAAATATACAATTAAATGAAAGCTCTCATGTAGTTTGGTGTAACATATATATTAAATATATGTGGCATAGCATATATATTAAATAAATATACTTCTTTCTTTGTTCAATAAGCAAAAGAACTAACTTTACAAATTATAGTAAGGATCCAGTATTTCTTTCTAGGCATCTTACATAAAGCTCAAAAAATATCTATAATTTGTGCTAAAATATCTCAATTTATATGCGCTCCACAATGACGGTAAATGTCAGAAATTTTGCGTGATACTTGCTAGCTAAAGAATTTTGCAAAACTTTCAATTATATTCACTTTCTCTTCACTACAGAAAAGCACATAAGGTTTTGGTGATCCATAGCATCCGGTATAGCCGTTCACCACCCTTTGGAGCAAGCCAACCTTAAGATTTCCTAAGAGTGCAAAAGAAAAGAACAGCCTGAAAAAAACAATAGACTTTGGGAAGATGGAAAAACACAGAGTCCTGAAATAGAGACACCTAAGGACACAGGGCACAGCAGTTGGTTTTGGGAACATTTTTTGAAAATCTCTTCCAGGGAGATGGATACCATTCACTCAAAGATTTTTCTAGTGCACGATAGAAGAGTTTTCAAAGAAGATAGTAATAAGTGACTAACATTATGTCAAATACAGACAGAGGAGTTGGAAACCCAATTGAGAGCAAAAAGTTCATGAAACTTGGATAAAGGCGAGGTCACTTAAAATAGGTTGTGTAGTGTTGCACTAATGCAAATCTGGCAACATGAGTACTAAGGCTATGAGGAATAATGTAAAAATTTATTGACTATGTATATGGAGAACAAGTAATGGAGAGGAGTACTGGAAATCCCAGGCAGAAACAGGTCAATTCTCTGCAAAGCTGTACATCATTTCATTGCAATTTTCAACAACATAGTACAGTGTATTTTTCATAATTTCATGTTGTTGTTACTCTACATTTAATCAGGAAATAGAAGTGACTGAGCATAATCTGTGCTATCATGGGAAAGGAAAATAATGAAGGAGCACCTTAACGAATAGGGAGGTGCTGAGGTCGTATCACACAACCCAGGCTGCGAGTGCTGTCTGGCTCCAGCTGAGACCGCCCCCAGGTTGGCGGCAAACAATGAGGTTTCTTAAAATACTCATGGTATTAAAATATTCATTTCAATGTAAGAAATGAAATAGTGGGAAAGATGGCATTCAATATATGCTGTTGAGACTGCTGGCTTTATCTTTGGAGGAAACAATTCTATCCATACTTCCATTACATAAAAAGGAACTGTTTAAGGATTTTAAAAGATAAACACAAGATAATGTTTGCGCAAAAAATAGAGAGACATGAAGATAGTAGACATAGGGCGGATCCACTGCATGACAGACTGACTTCATAAAAATCATAAAATGCCTCAATCTAAAACCACGCTAAGTAGCCAGTTACTCAGCTGAGAAACAGAGTTAATGAATCACTAGCCTTATTTTATGAAGCAGCTTTTCTTAAATTTGTTGGTTTTAGAATCAGCCAGAGGGCTCCGGTCCTGGCTGGGTGGGGGTGGGCCTGCCCGGCAGCCACACTCTCCCCTCCCGTGTCACCAGCCCCTCTGGCAGGAAGCTGGGACCCAGCGCACCTGCTCTCAGGCCCACAGAGCCTGGTCTGAGCATCTGAACCATGAAAGACAATTCTCAGGTTTTCGCCACTGAGCTTTCTCCCCTTGGATACATATCCCCAGGTGATTCAGGTGTCCCCAGTGCCTGCCGAGGGCTTCAGGACTCACTTTCCATCCGGGGACCTTTACCTGGGTGTGTGAGAGGTTAAATTCTCAACTATAGAAGAGAATTTTCCTTCGGGGCGGGGAGGGGAGATAATTCTTTTTTCACTGTCCTCAGTCAACACCTGCCCTCTGGACCAAATGTAAAATCAATCCCACCTCAAAAAGAGGCAACACTGAAAGGGGTAGTTGTAGTGACACTCATGCCCTCTGCCTTCATGTTGCTGCTCACCACCCCACCACCTTGCCCTGTAACTTACCCTTTCTGAGCCTCAGCTTCCTCTTCCCTGGGTCCTGGGTCCTTCCTTTCACCCGTGTGGTGCAGGTTGGCTTAGAAGATCAAGTAAATTCTCATCTCGGTGTCTGGCACATCGTAGGAAGGAACAAAAGAGAAGGTTCTTCTATTTTTATTTAAAATAATTGAAACATATCAGTGATTACTGCTCAGTGAGTAGGTGAATTTGTGGTCAGAGGCAATAAAGGGGTTGACATACCCCAGAACCCTCCTCAAGTCTGTGTCTCCACTGACAACACCTGCCTTCATCTTTCTTTCCTTTTTTTATTTAAAAATTTATTTTATCTTATGCATACAAGAACTGGGGTACAGGCCAGAGGTGCAGGGGATGAGAGGATCCACCAGAGACAGAGCGGGGAACAGAACAGGCAGACTGACTGAAACACATGCTGAGGGGAGCAGGGGGGAGACAGGAGAGGTCTGCCTCACCACGTGGGTAGCTCCCTGACCAGGGACTGAACTCGTGCTGCAGTGGCTGTGGATAGCTTCATAGTGCTGAGACTTAACCCAGGTGCCACCAGGGAGGCCCCTGACTTCCTTTTTCTTGACTTAGATAAAAAGACACAAAACACATCCCTGCTCCCTCTGCAGTCACGTTAAGGCTTTATGTGACCCCATGAGCAGGTTTACATTTTTCAAAGGACACTTTCTTAGTGACCCTGTGCCACAATCACAGCTGCTCAGTTATGGAGAATGTGATTTGGGCCCATAACCCTTTTCTTCGTGAGGTCATCGTCGGTCATTTCTCCCCTAGCCAATGATGTCATAACCTGTCACTCTCCCGGAGACTCAGCTGACCCCTTTGGAATGAGCGAGGCCCCCCCGCCCCCCCACGACTCCCCTGGGTGGCTCCGTGCTGACTCCCGTGTTTGCGTACAACACAGGCTGTCTGGCTCAAAAGCTTAGGATTAGCTCATTCTGCTCCTCCCCCACTAGGGAGACTTGACCACAGGAATATGAATCACCCCTGTACCTTTTAGGTGTGCCCCGCTACCTGCTAGAAGCCCTGGCATGAAAGTCACTGATGAACATGAATTGACAAGTGATCCTGCGTCGGTGCGGAGACTCATCCTGGGGCTTTCGGAAATGCCTTTCCCCGGGGAGCGATGGACACAGAAAGGCACCCTCAGTATCCCATGCGGAATATTCCCATGCTTAAGTGATATTTTGCAACAATTGCCTGAGGTTAATGGCGGGGATTGGAATTTATGGTCTGAGTAAGCATCTCAGCCCCTGTGGGGGAGAGACAGGGAGAGAAGTGCTTGGTCAGCACCGGGAGAGTGAATTTCCTGCCCTGTAGCCCACAATTCCATCAGTTACCAGTGACTGTCAAACCCATGAGAATAGCGCTAGGGCGGGCAGACCCCCCAGTTCCTCCAGATGTCAAGCAGCGACAAGGCAGATCAGAAATGCTGCGTTGACTTCAGATGCTTTAAATCCATTCGACAGTCACATTCATACCAACTGATTTCAACAAGATTAATGTTATTCAAGTCAGCACCTAGAAATTAATCATTGCGCCATTATCTTAGTGTTAACACGACACTTAGAGGAATCATTTGACAAAGACTATTCACATTCAATTGAAAGGAGAGACACCATTGTCAAAAGCTAATTATCGGTGGACAAATTCCACAGAGGATCACGAGCATGTCTTAGAAACAGAATCCTGGCTTTGAAAAATCTCTCTCAGGCTACCTCATCGGGCCTGCCTCCCTGAGTGGGTACCGCAGCCCCAGCCAGAATCTGCATCTGTCTTGTCATCTTCAAGAGCAGGCACTTTCAGAACCCAATTAAAAATCATCATCATCATCAGATAAAGCTTACTGAACAATCACAGTGTAATAGAAGTGGCCCTTAGGATGATACATTCTGCGGAAATACCATCATGTCCCCATTTCAGCTAAAGAAAATAGGTCCAGAGAAGGAAAATTATTTGTTCCATTGTGATTTAGGTCACAACGAGTTGCCTTTCTTCTAGATCAAACCCTGCCCAATTTCTGTTTCAGGACTTTTCCCACTGACATGTTTCTACGTCGGAGAAGAACATACTCAAGTTAACGGTCCTGCCAGGATCTAATACCTGCCAAACTAATACCTGGAATGAGTTTGGAGGTGAAAACTATTTCCCACACTCGCTCTGTGGCCATCTGCCTGGAAGCGTGGATGATTTTAAAACCTAGTAATGCTGTGAACAAGCTTTTAGGCCTGTGCTTAAATCTCACACCGGTTCTGTCGAGCAGGTCTTGCCGACAAATCATGGAAACACAGATGAACCTTTAAACTGGAGCTAAGACTCTGAGTGTCGCCACAAATTGAAAGGGAAGGCAAGTCAGTGTGTGTGTTTCCTTGTTCCCTTTTTCGTTCTACTTGCATTGGGTTCAGTTTTTGCAAGTCCTCAAAAGCAACGAGAAGGAAGAGGAGTTACATAAACATCTGTTAAAAGTCAAGAAGGTTCAGTTCTTGTCCCAAGCCTGCCCGTCTGTGTCTATGCAGGCGGCTTTCCCCCTTTCTTCTTTTCCTAATAAGCCTGTCTTTAAAAAAAAAAAAAAATCAAGAGAGTTAAGGCACTTAAAGCTTTTGTCCTCCTTTTTCTGCCATAAGCAAGTCACGGACGGTTCAAAACCTTAAGTTTTTGAGTTGTCTAAATGTGAAGCCAGTCTACAGAATGCTCGTTTTATTTTTTATTTTTTTAAAGATTTATTTATCTATGCATACAACAGCTGGGGTACAGGCCAGAGGCGTGGGGGTGAGAGGATTCACCAGAGACAGAATGGGGAGCAGAACAAGCGGACTGACCGAAGTACACTGCTAAGGGGAGCAGCGGGCGAGACCAGAGAGGTCTGCTGTGCCATGTGGGTTGCTCTCTGGCTGGGGATTGGACTCGCACTGCAGTGGCTGTGGGTAGCTCCATCGGTTGGGTCTTAACCCCTTGTGCCCCCAGGGAGGCCCAGAATGCTCATTTTAATGTCAAGTAATAGCCCAGCTAAAGCCTCAAGCAAGGAGGGCAGGGCTAGACAGCACCATTTGCAAGAAGATGGCAATTTGAAAGTTTAAATACCTTGCACGAAGGCACGCCTCGATAGCACTGTGGGGGTATCACTGTTCATTGCTGTGTCCCCGGGAGTATGTTGTCGTGAACTCCTTGTTCCTAGAACCTCCAGATCTAAACTCCCTTGGGCTTTGCCTTGGAGAGTAAATAGGGTTTTACAACATCTGCTAGCAACGCATTGAGGTCCTAATGACTCATTTATGAATATGATTGTCAAAGCATCAAATAAGGAGGCAAAAAGTGACTTTATGACACTATCAAGGCAAATTAAATGGCGAGAAGTGGCAATTTTCTGGATAATTCAGGCAAGTGAGGGGGAAAATATAGTTTGGGTTCTGAATTATTTATTCAGGCTCTGTTATCTAATCCATCTTGGTGATTACTCAATTCTGGTTCATTGTGTAGCTGGAGGCTGTGGCGTGTTCTTATGTGATTCCAGTAGATTCATCGTGCTCTGAATGGGCTTCCCAACCTCCTTATTTGTATGCAACGGTAATTCCAGCAGCAGTAAACATTTATTGAACATTTATGTGCCAATCACAGCTCTAATTACTTTACCACTCATTCACCCTTTATAACAGCTCTATGAGGTAGATATTAACATTTCCACTTTATAGATGAAGGATCCAAGAGCAGACGGCTGAAATACTTTGTACAGCTAGCAAGCAGATCTAGGCCTCTGTAATTGTCTAATTCTAAATCCTTGCTTTTATCAAGATGCTGCAAGTTTTGGGGGTAACCTTTGTGTGACTTTTGGTTTCTCTTGTCTAGCTGGATTAATAATAATTAATTCCTTTTTCTAGTTATTATATATTATTAAAGAAGCAAAGCTTTTTTTTTAATGGATTGATTTTGTGGAATGAAATTTTAATTAAGTTTATTTTTACCATGGTATATGGTTTCTTTGAAATTCTTTACCATCTTATAGCCAGGTTTTGAAATATGCTTTTTTTTTATTGCTCGGAAATCAAACATGAATCTGATTGTAAGGGAAGTTTGGGGGGGGGGTTTGTCTCACCTTTGGGGAACTACCACATGCAGTATTTAGTGGCCAGCTGGATCTTAAGCTCTAGAGGTGCCATATGAAAGAATGTCGATGGGTATGATCTGTAGTCTTTGGGTGCCTGCCCCCTGTTTTGGGGAACTTTGAGGAATGGCTTTTCCTACTGGGAGTGTTCAGGCAGTCTGGGCCCAGGGACTGACATCTTGAGCTTATCTGGACAATTACCTCCTTCCCTGACTTGGGATTTGGCATAGACCCAAAGGCAGAAAACAGTCAGACTTCTGGCATTTTTCTGCTTGAGGTGGCAAGAAAGGAAGCCAGATAATCTTATAACCATTTGTCCTTCATAGAGTTAGTAAGCTCTTATTTAAATAATCTGGATTTCCCATTTGTTGAGTCCCGCTATCTTGTTTTTTTCTAAGTTTTTGTCCATTTTATGTGTTTCAAATTTATCAGCAAGGTCTACAAAATATTTCTTCTTTTCTTAGTTTTTTTTTTTTAAAGATTTAATTTATTTATGCCTATGAGAGCTGAGGTATAGGTCAGAGGTATGGGGTGTGAGAGGACTCACCAGAGAGAGTGGGGAGCAGAACAGACAGATCCACTGAAATCCACTGCTGAGGGGAGCAGCGGGGAGACAGGAGAGGTCTGCTGGGCCATGTGGGTAGCTCCCTGGCCGGGGATGGAACTCATGCTGCAGTGGCTGGTGATAGCTTCATGGTGCTGAGTCTTAAGCCCAGTGCCCCCCAGGGAGGCCCTCTTTTTTTAGACTTTTGAGGAAGCCCCCACACTGCTTGTACTATCACAGTGTCTGTAGTTATGCCCCTTTTATCAACGCTAGCATCAGCTAGCCTGCTTTCATCAGCTCTTTTCTCTTGATCAATTTTGCCACAGAAATTGTTAATTTTATTCACCTTTGTAAAGGAACACATTTTAGCTTTGTTGAAAATATTGTATCATTGTTTCATATGTCATTAAAATTTCTGCTCTTCTCTTTACGCTTTTTATTTCTATATTCTTTGGATGTAACCTGTAGTTAGCTTCATAGCATTTTAAATGAATGTTTAGTTAATATTTAGCCTTTTATATTTTACACAGTTCTTGAGGTAAAAGATTTCTCTCTAGAACAGTTTTTAGCTGCCACTATTTTTACATGCCATTGTTAGTGAGTCAACCCTTTTCTAGTTTCCATTAGTATTTATTTGGCTAATTATTTTGAAACGTGTCTCAATTACAAACATAAGTAGTTTTCCAAATTTTCCTTTCATTATTGATCGTATGATGGCTAGAAAATAACATGTATTTGATCAACTTTTTAAAATCCTGTATTGACTTTCGTTGCCATATGAGGCAAGGTGGGAGATGGTGTGCATATTAATAATTTTAATCTGCCTTAAAAGAAATGTATATTGAATGAGTTGAGGTCAGTGATCTATGTGTGTGCGTATCCATGAAACTTGTGTCTCCTCGAAGGTCCAAATCTTCTCTATGCTGAATTATTCCCCCCTCTGTTTTTATTTATTTTCAGTTTGCTTGTTCTGCCAGTTATATATAGAAATGTGAAAAATCTCCCACTCTGATGGTGGATGGATCCAGCTCATTTTTTAACTTTTCATTAAAAAATAATTGTAGATGTGGAAGTTGTAAGAATAATACAGAGGGATCCGCCTATACTTCACACAGCATCCCCCAGTTTCTGTTTTTACCTACAGCAAACGATCAAAACCAGGACCCCCGCGGTGTGTGTGCACACCTGCGCCACTCAGACAGGTGTGCAGCCTCCTCAAACACTGATTCTGTGGCAGCCCCGATGCCAGGCAACCCTATCATGGCCACTCTTTGCTTTCACATCCATCCCCGCTGCCTGGCAGCCGCTAAGCTTTTTTCCATCTGTATAATTTTGCCATTTCTAAGAATTTTATATACCTTGACTCAAAGTATATGACCTTTAAAGTCTGGCTTTTTAACTCTGCATAATGCCCTTGAGATCCATCCCAGCCGAGTGTGTTAACAGCTCGTGGCTTTTTACTGCAGTCGCGGGCGAGGGGGTAGATGTATCACCTCTTGTCTGGCCAGACACCTCTTGAGGATCGTGCTCCTACTTCTGTGCTGTTACAAATAGAGCTTCCATCTTCCTACAGGTTTTTTGATGGACGTACACTTCATTTTTTTTTTTCTGGACAAAAGTCCTGACTTGTGATTACTGGGTCATGCGGTGAGTACATGTTTAGTTTAAGAAATCGTCCATTTTTCCCGAGTGGCTGCACCATTTTACCATCTACCAGCAGCGGGTGGGAGATCAGTTTCTCAGCATCCTTGTCTACATTTGGTCTTGTCAGGATTTTTTTAGCTGTTCTAATAGGATTCTATTTTAATAAATTGACCAGGTTGACTCCCCAAGGTCTTCATTTCCCTGAGGTGTAGTGATGCTGAGGTCTTCTCACTGCTGCCTGCCATCTGTGCGAGGGCTCCCTTGGCCCCTGCACGTGATCCTAATTTGATATTTTCTCTTGAGTTTTGAGGGTTCCTATATATTCCAGGGAATCTTTTTGTCAGATACGTGTGTTGCAAATACTTTCTCTTTCGCTTACCTTTTCACCCTCCTTAGAGGGTCTCTGGCAGAGCAGATTTTAATGAAATCCAATTTCATAGCTTTTTAATTTATGGAACATGCTTTTTGTAATGCCTAAGAACTCTTCACTGAACTCTGGGTTACAATAATTCTCTCCTATGTTTTCCTCTGAGAGTTAAAGTGTCAAGTCTTAGGTTTCAATTTACATCTGTGGCCCTTGCTTCTGCAGCCTGACTTGATCCCTGGTCCTGCAGGGAAGGTGACTTGGAGGAGATGCATAGGGGGGAGACGTGGGGGGTTGCTCCTAGTTCTTGGCAGAGACACTGGCAGCTGCTGTCTTGATTTCATGGTGGATTATTTGGCACACTTTGCATTTTGAATCTCTCCTTTAGTCTCAGCTCTCTGAGAGCTGCCTAGGCCTTTCTTGTGGATCCCCACCAGAAGCCACACCCCAGACTTGTGGCAGGCTTTTGTGCCTCAGTGGCCCCACTTCAGGCCAACCATGTTTACCTAGTATTTGCCCATGAGGAGATGGGAAATCATTATTACTATTAATAATAATTATTTGAATTATTTTTCACTTTCTTAGGCTCACTAATTCATTAAAGATTTTTCACCCCCCACCAAAGATTTAGTGTGGTGAGTCGCATTCAAAATGTGATTCATTTTGAATTAATTTTTATACTAAGTGGGAGGCTTCGGTTTAGGTGAAACATCATGTTTTGCCTGGAGACCACCAACTGCTCCAGTATCAGTTGTTGAGTAGATGGTTCTTCCCTCATTGAGTTGCTTTTTCACCTTTGTGAAAATATAATTGGCTATAGTTGTGTGGGGCCATTTCTAGTTTTTCTCTTTGTAATTCTTTTTATCTTTCCTTAACTAGATTTTGAAGTTATAGGTACAGGCATATTTGGAATTGTTAGGTCTTCTTATGCATTGAGGGCTTTTTCATAATTTAGTTAATTTCTTAATTTTTGATAAAGCTATTTTCATTTTTGCAGATAATGGATTTGCATAATATTTCAGATTTTTCACTTATAAACAACATAAGTCTACAATTATTAATGCACTTTGACAAACTGTCTTTTAGCTGAAGTACTTAATTTGAAAATCACTTCCATTTTGGGATTTTCTTCTATCCTCTTATTTTGTATTTTCTAATTCTGTCATCTTTTTTTTCTTCTTTTTTTTCTTTCTTTGCCTTGTTTCAGATTATTTTTCTCATTCAACTTGTCCCTCTACTTGCTTGGGAGTTAACTATATTTCTGTCATAGTTCTCTAGAATCTAAATAGGCGCACTTAACTAATAACCATAAAGGTAATCAATGCCAGCACCTCCGCCCCAAACCCAGTGTCCTCAGAACACCTGAAGTTCAATTACGCTCCCTCTCAACTCATATACTATAATCTTTGTTTATTCTTTTCATCTTAAAAGATTTTGTTGTATGCAATGTTTGTTTAGTTTGCTTGCATTGTAAATAAATCGCTTCTTGTATTTTATACCTTTTATCTAGATGATGTTCTGTCTATTGTACATTTTCTCAATTTCAGCTGGTAACAAAGTCTGTTTGTTCATTTCAAAAGGGCTTTGTTTAACCCACATTTAAAAAGATTTTTCTTTTTTTGTTAAGTATACCATTCTAAATTAATTACCCCAAGGACACTGAGGCTATTATTATGTCTCTCTGGCTTCCTCTGATGCTTTTGAGATGTTAGCTGCCGGTTCAATTGCATTTGTTCAGAAGTAACTTTCCTCTGATTTCAGTTTCTTCTCTTAGTCCTTGTGAGCTACATATACAACAGGCTATGCACACATGTGGATTCTGCTTCTGTTATTTTTCCTTTCTTTTTTGTTGGCATTGTAGAATCATCTCATTTATTCTGAAAAGTTCTTTGCTTTTATTTTTTCAAATATTGCCTCTTCATCATTCTTTTCTCTCCTTTTGAAACGCTGACAAAATGCAATTTATATTTTTCAGTCTTATCATGACTTATTATAATTTCTATTGATTCAAGTTCTATTTTGTTTTATCTTCCCCCAAAACTGCTTAGTCCCTTTGAGGTCTCTTTCCGCGACTCATATTTTTCAATTTCTTATTTCATTCAGCATATCTGTCACTTTCTTTTATAATCTATTTTATAATACAGATTGTCCTTATTGTCCTGCTTCTGCTGGCTCTTGCTCTGGTGGCATATTTCCTGTGTTTCATGATTTTATTTTTTAAAAAAAACTTCATGAGAATTTTTCTCAATTTTTAAAAAAATTTATTTATGCAAGAACTGGGGTACAGTCAGAGGCGTGGGAGGGTGAGAGAATTCACCAGAAACAGAGCGAGGAGCAGAACAGGCAGACGGACCAAGGACATTGCTAAGGGGAGCAGTGGGCGAGTCAGGAGAGGTCTGCTTGACCTCACCATGTGGGTTTCTCCCTGGCCGGCCGAGAATCGAACCCGCGTGCAGAGGTTGCAGACACCTTCACAGCGCTGCGCTCAACCTGCTGCGCCACTGGGGAGGCCCTTCATGAGAATTTTTGAGACCTCAGTTGAATGTGAATCTTCTAGAAAGAATTTGCATTTGTTTCATCTATATACCTGGATGACACAAATAGCCTGGAAAACTTTAAAGGATGCTTTATGGAGGAGGTGCAAATTCAGCCGCAAACTCACACACCCCTAACTTGGGGATCGAAACTCTCAGAGTGAACTTCTCTTTCGCCTGCACTTTGTACTACATTTACTGGTTGATAGTTTTCTTTGCAGTCCTCTAAAGAACTAAATTTACTTATTTACCCTAAAATGAGGGTTGTAGCTTAATGCAGAGATTCCCATTAGGCTCTCCTTTTCTCCGGTACTTGGAGAAGATTCTTTCTGTCCTGTGTAATCTGGGAAGAATCTCAAAAGTATCAGAAGAAGACAGAAGGGGTATAATAACATCTTTCTGTGACAATTGAAGTTCAAGTTCAGCAAACAGCCGCAAGTTCAAAGCCAGCTTCAGTCTCCACCTTCAGTTTTTAGTCTCTTGAGTGCTCCTTATTTTGTTTCAGCTTAATGGTATTTTAAAAGTTTTATTTAAAAATTTATTCACAGTATTAAAATTTTTATGGAAACATATCAGATCTAGGGTAGCTAAAATAATTCTGAGAAAAAAAAGGAGAGAGAAGTTGAAGGACCATGTTACTTGATCTTAAACTATACTGTAAAGCAACAGTACTAAAACAATATGGTATTGGAATAAAAATAGCACATGGAACAATGGAACAGAATTGCAGTCCAGAAATAAATCCATGTATATATCAACACTTAACTTACAGTAAAGGAACCATTACCCTACAATGGGGAAAAAAGAGTCTCTTTAATAAATGGTGCTGGGAAAACTGGACAGCCACATGTAGAAGAATGAAGGTGTATCACTCTCTAACTCCAAGCACAAAAAATACATTCAAAATAGATTAAAGATTAAGATTGAAGACCTGTAACAACAAGACATTTAGAAGAAAACATTGACAATATGCTTCAGGATATCAGTGATAAAGGTGTTTTGGAGATTCTATCCCACAGCAAGGGAAATTAAACCAAAAATAAACATTTGGAGTTAATTCAAATTAAAAAAAAAAAAAACTTTTCTGCAGCCAAGGAAAATCTTTATGCATTACATATGCAATAAGTGTTATTAGTATCCAAGACATACCAAGAGAAATCAAGCAGCAGATCTAATAAATATTAGGTATAGAAAAAGTAAATATTGAAAAATTAAATAATAAAACCCCTTTTCTAGCTCAAATCATTTCCCATGGGCTATGTGCTTTTAGAAAGATTGCAGAAACATTTACCCAAGGGGAATGTCCTATAGACAAAATGCTCAGTAGCAGAAAGATATGGGCATTGAAGTCAGCTGGGCATTGCATACTATTTAAAAAAATATATCGAATAAAAAGATCTTTTCCTTTTTCCCTCTTAAAACATGTCTGCAAGATTCTTGAGCTGCAGCCAAATGCTCTACCACTGAGCTATAGCCTCACTACTGCAAGATTCCTGAAAAAGAGTGACTGAGCCATTAATCTTTGAATCTCTAACATGTAGCCTACACCACAAAAAAACAGATCTTAATCACATAATACACAATAATTGGAAACAACCTGAAATTCAGCCCAAAGAGGAATATATAAATACTTGCATTATATTCACAGGATGTGTTACAGCAATAAAAAGAAAACTACATGCTGCGACATAGATGAAACTGATATGTTGACTGGGAAAGAAAACTGCAGACAGGAGAGGGAGCATTGTATAATTTCACTTATGAGAGCAGGGAAAGGCATCGGGGTTGATAGCGTCCGCATTCCTGGGCACCCTGCATTGGCATTGGCAGGGCTGGTTATTAATTAGGAAGCTCGGGGGATGATGAGATTCTGAGCTGGTGCTGGGTTCACAGGCATGAGCACTGCTGCAGCTGTGCCTGGGGGATGATTTCATTTAATTTACATGCTTGTACATATGTATGTTACAGCTCAGCAAAGGGGAAAAGAAGAAAAATTACCCTCCAACTTTAGTTGGTTTGGCTCGGGTACCTCATTGGCTTTACTACCACAAATAAAATCCCAAGTGCTTTACAAATATAAGGGATTTATATTCATTACCTACATAGCCAGCGTGAAGCAGAACTGGGAGGTAATTTAGAGATGGCGATGCGAATGTAAAACTGCCTCTTCCTTTTCTGGCAATAGGATTTAAATGTTTTTTTTTTTTTTTAAATCATAACAAACTCCACATTTATAGTCAGTATCTTTGTGGAAATGTCTCATAGGGAAAATGTATTAAAACAAAATATTAAGGAAGGTAATTGCAGGCGTAATTTCTAAAGGTATAATAAAGCCATGCGTTTTGTTAACAAAAGTCTTGAAAACTAATGGACTTTAAATTCTTTGATAATTGCTACCATGAAGACCACAGGCAGTGACATATGAAGGAATGTGATTAACTTTTCTAGGGCTTTATTTTTAATACCTATATCATTTCTACCACTGTGTACTCAGAACAGCATTTTTTTTTATTATTTTTTCACCTCTAAGTGCAACTCATCTATAAATGTTTGTGTATAGCAGTTTATTAACAGAGAAGATTAACTCTATTAGCAAAAGGAAAGGAATAGTTAAATGGGTGTATTTATGTATTTAATGGCCGTTGTTTACACATTTGCTGGCAGGATCATTCATTGTATTTGCAAATGAGGAACATGAAGTGGTTAACATCATAGATGATTCGAGATCCTAATCCTGAGAGTCATGAAACCAACAACTAGGGTTTTATTGGTAGAACTACCCATATTTCTTTATGCATCTTTGCCTCCTTCAGCAAGTTTTGCAAAGTGCCTAACAAGTAATACGCTCTCTTCAATCCTTGCCCAAAACAAACAAGAAGGATAACCTACCTTCTTAATCATCTGTTTTGTACTCAAATCATGTTCCCATCCATTAACAGCTCTCAAATAAGTTTCACCACAATGCAGTGGGCAAAGAATAGTAATCGTGGTGGAGCAAATATAACCACGTCCTGCTACCGTCTTCTGTAAAGCCAAAAAAAAAAAAAAAATTGCCGCAGGGTGTCTGAGGAACACTTTTGTCAATGGAAACTTGAGTCCTAGCAGGAAAAATTGAAATCAACAAATATTTACAAAAAATAATATTTGTGAGGTGTTCCACCAAAACTTTCAACTCCCTCAGTCGGATTGGGGGCTGGACCCCTTGATGAAGTGGTTTCAAAACATACTTGTGCTGTGATGTTGTCAGAAGATCCTAGGACACCAGGTCTGGGGTTTTAGTTAAAAATTAAAATGCTTTTCCAGCCCCGAGGAATCCTGCAAAGGTGTTAGTAACTACAGTGTAAATAATTTTATAAGTTCTTGGCTTTTAGTCGGCTCTTTCCTCACATGACTTCAGCATAGGGGGCCACCCTTTGTGTTTTGTTCACATAATTTCTTCAGATGCCTTTTTTTTTTTAAAAGATTTATTTATTTATACAAGCACTGGGTATAGTCAGAAGCGCGGGAGGGTGAGAGGATTCACCAGAGCAGGGAGCAGAACAGGCAGACTGAGGAAGCACACTGCTGAGGGAAGCAGCGGGTGGTAGGAGAGGTCTGCGCGCCATGTGGGACCCTCGCCCGGTGGCCAGGGATCAAACTGGTGCTCTGGGATCGAACCGGCGCTGCAGGATGGAACCGGCGCTGCAGAGGCTGCAGGCAGCTTCGCAACCCAGCGCTCAACCATTGTGCCACCGGGGAGGCCCCTTCAGATGCCTTTGATGATCAGAAGTCCTAGATGACCGTGCTACCTGCCAGGTGAAATCCAGAAACACTTTCTGCTGTAGGAGAGCTGTGCACCCTTTCGTGACTCTTCTCCATCATAGACCGATTGGGTGGTCTCGTTATTGACCTCGGAATGGTGGTTGAAACTGAACACGATTAAAATCCGTGGTCAGTGCCATGCACTTTGCCGGACACATAAATTGTTCAGTAAACATCAGCCACATTCATCATCATCTTCTTCATCATTTTTTATATCATAAAGTAGCAACCGAGTGTACACTTTGGAGTCTGACCTGAGAGCATTCCCCTGAGAGTTATCCGCCATAACAAACACCTTCATAGCTCATTCCCACTTTTTCCACCTCTGAGTTGGGAGTACCAGCTGCACCTTCTTCATTGGGTGCTGTGATGATTACCGGAGCTGATGCATGTCAATCAAAGGTCCATGATGTGCTGGCACCCGATCAGTGTAAGTGGAGATGGCAGTGCCACCTCCCTATAAGGTGACTAGTGTGTTGAGAGTGGATCATCCATCTCTCTTGGCCAGGCAATGAAGAAGAGCTCTCCAGGGAGGATGCAATGTGCTGTGGCCTATGTGCCTTGGGGACAGACAAGTTCAAGGACACAGGGCAAGAAGACAAGGAAGGGAATCTGATTTGAGTCAAAGGACATTACGGAAGATCCCTTTTACTAGAACTTAGTCTAGTTCAAGGAAGTCCTGAAAGGTCCTTCAGAGAGGAGTTGTACCCAATAATCAGCCTTAGAAAAATACACGTGATGGAGGAATTTAATTATAATAACTTTTGGAAAAACCTGCTTAAAGATGAAGACATCTGTCAGGCAATTTCAGGTTCAAGACTAAAATGTGTCTCAATGACCTTGACATTTGCCCCAGTCTCTCAATTAAACCCCACGTTCTTCCTGACAGCCCTGTGACCTGGCCGAGTGTCAGTGTACAGGGGCTGCTGAATGGCGGCCCTGAGAAACTTCCAGAAAGTGGCAGAAAGCAATGCCTGTGACGTGGATTGGTTTTGTCTCCCTGCCAGACCCCAGACTTCAACCATCTTAGTAGAAGCAATTTGCATGACTCATCAGGACTCCTTTCACAGACACTTTTAGCTTGGAAATATTTCCCAGCAACAAAGGCACCTGGGTCTTGTTTGGATGGGAAAATGCCTGCATTTATGACCTTTATCACCTTCCGCGCCCTTATCCCCCAAATCCTCTTTTACTCTCAGTCTACCTACAAGGTCTGGTAGCAGATGGCCCTGTGGCAAGTGGTCATGTGTATCGGGCACCCCTGCCTTCCACCAGACCACACAAAAGCCGCCCTTTAGGACACCACAAAAGGGGGTACAGAGATGAGCAGCTGGAGGACAAATGCTCTTACCCAAACTTGACCAGATTTGTCAATAGTTTACCCTGATTTAAGCACCTCCCTCTCCCCGCCAGTGTCAGTTACATTTTCTCATGTCACACAGGCAAATCTGGAAAATCACACCCAACCAGGGCTGGATGGGTGGGCGGCTACATCCCCCCTGCACCTCCCACAGGGCCAGGTGTCCAGGCCTGGTTGTGAGTGGGGCTGGGAGTGGGGCTGGCTGATCAGATTCAAGGAGGAATCACTTGTTTTCCTTCTTGCTGCTGCACTGCCACGTGCTTCACAGCCTTGTAGTCTG